>NC_085842.1:318246566-318907072 GCF_035594765.1 Anolis carolinensis
AGCAACAGGACAATTGCAGGCTTGCTGGCATCAAAACTGATAACAACAACAACAACAACAACAACAACAACAACAATAACAACAACAACAACACTTTATTTGTATTCTGCCCTTCTCCCTGAGTGAATTACAGCATATAAACAGACACAGGCAAACATTAAATGCCTTGTTAAAAATGATATACAATAAGACCCAAATACACAGACAAAGACATAAGTTTCTCCTTTCATTTATGGCTCTGGGGGAGGTGCTCTTCTCCATTTCCAAGCCAAGGAACCTACGTTGTCCATAGACGCCTCCTGGTTGTTTGGCCAGCAACACTGGTTGGAGCATCTTTTTGCCTTTTCCTGCTGAAGTGGTACCTACTCACATTTGCATGTTTGCAAACTGCTAGGTTGGCAGGAGCTAGGGCTAACAGTGGGAGCTCACCTTGTCCCATGGATTCAAACTTCCAAGCTTCAGGTCAGCAGTTCAGCAGCACAAGGGTTCAATGCATTGTGTCACTGCAGCCCTTCATTGCACCACCATGGCCCAAAATACTGCTACCTAATAGCAATTCGAACAGCTTCTTCTTGCCCATATTATTAAGTGTTAAAAACTGACTAGTCCTATTTGTTTCTCAGTAATATTAAACTGCAAAATTCATTAAAAAAATTGCATGTCTTACCTGCTGAAATACTGGCCTTCCAGATCTTGTTAGATTGCAAATCCCAGTATTCTTCCCCATTACTAAACTGTCTGGGACTGCTGAGAATGGCATCTGAATCATATCTGGTTGGCTGTATGTTTCCTACCTTGGTTTAGAACCATAGTTTGAAAGAGCACAGTATTGTGATGTGTTTCAAAATTAAAGATGAAAGTGTGATCCTACTTACGATGTATGATATTTTAGAAACATGGCATCCAAATCCATGGCATGGAAGAAAGCTATGCTATGCCTTTCCTCAGATCTGCATGATAATACATCCAAGATGGCTCAAAACTCATACAAATCTAAGAGGGAGTTAAGATGGACAGAAAAGGGTTTTGAAAAAAATGCTCTAAGTATTTTCTTTTTTCATAACTGCGTTATGGAATGAGCTGTAATGTTGGGAGGGAGGGAGAGAGGAAAAAAATAGGTTGGAATCAAAGTCCAAGGTTTTTTGAAAAGCTATATATGAAGTTTGATGCTGCCAAAGTTGAGTCCAAGTGAGAATCAATAAAGCCAATCATGTACAATCAACACTTATGTGGATTTAAGTCACATGGCTCCAGAGCTTAAAATAGACCCACATTATTCCCGACAACCCTAACCAAGGACTTTACTTAGAGGAGATTTCACAAAAGTGTCTTTTGAGAAGGGGGGGGGGATTTTATCCCCCCTTACCTTTTTGTAGCAAGCAATGCCAAATTGCTGGTAAATCACGAATGAAGAAAAATGCATTTGCAGGGGGTGGGTTGTGTTTGAAGCGAGAGATTTCTGAGAGGCTTAAAAGTATCCCTGTGTTATGAAAGGGCAGCAATGATGGGGGGTAACGTGGGGGCTGGAGGAACTATTTGGAAGCTTTGTGATTGAGAGTTCTTTTCTTCCTTTCCCCTTTCAGAAGCAATTTGCTGGAAGTGGGGTCTTGAAAAGAACATGCTGACATCCAGCAAAAGGGCTAAACTTTCTGGAAGCTTTTCAATACTTATGCATCACAGGACTTGTTAAGACTTCTGTGCATTTTTACCTCCTAATGGGACCTATGCAATGTAAATATGGCTGCGTCTCCTCTACTTTGGTTTCACCAGACATGAGTTGAAGAACTATGTAGACAATGGGTGCATCTGCACTGTAAAATTAATGCATTTTGACACCGCTTTGATTACCATGGAGAAATGCTATAGAATCCTTGGGTTGTAGTTTTACAAGGTCTTTATCCTTGTTTGTCAAAGAATGCTTGTACCTAACCAGACTACAACTCCCAGGATTCCAAAGGATTTAGACATGATTGATGACATGGTGTCTAACTGCATTAACTCTTTAGTATAAATGCACCCTATGAGTTAGGATCAGTAGCAGCTGGTAGTTACTATGGTTAATGGGTAAAAAATCCACTTTGAATTTTAGTCCAAAGTTAATCTGTTTGGGGAGGAAGGAGTCTTCAATATGGAGCACTTCTCCACTTGCTATTTAGTACAAAGAACTAGCAAATCAGCTTCAAGGCAGTTAATCAACACACTACACTGATCTGGGTTAACACGGGCCTAAGCTGATTCATTCTGCTTTGAACTGCATTATCCAAAGCCATGGGTTGCTCTGAATTCTACCCCGGAGTCCAGAATAAACCATGGGTACTTCCAGACAGGTCCAAAAATGCATGGTCTATCAGGCTTTTACCTGAGGCATCCAAATGATGACTCAGGTAAAAGCAAATTAATTTTGGGACAAAGCAGATAAATCCTACTTTGTCCTGGATTAATTAGATACCCCATTAGATCCAGGCCTTCCTGAAAGGACTGGGACTAATGGGATATTGTGCCTATAGGGACTCACCCACTGGGAGTCCTGGGAATACCCAGAGGACTCTTCCCACAGCCATCTCACTTCTTTGGGCTTCCAAAAGCCCAGAGGAGCAAGATGGTGCCCACACCTCACCCCAAAAAGCCCCCCAAACTGCCCTGAAAACTTGTGAAAACTTACTGTGCAGCCATTATGGCAGTCCTGGAGTCCTCCTGGCATTTAGAAATGTTGCACCAGAAGACTGGAGCGAGGGGGGAGGGAAGGTGGAGGGCAGAACAAAAATTGATCCTCAACTCCCATCTCTGGGCACATCATTTCTACATGCCAGGGGAAAACCAGGGCCACCATAATGGTAGCCCGGTAGGTTTTTACATGTTTTAGGGCAATTTTGGGGAGTTTTGGGGTGGCCCCATGGCACCCTAGTAGTTATCAGGATGGCATGGGGACACTCCAGTGGGAAAGCCCATTTTGGGGGGGATGTGGATTTAAACCCACACCAAAGTGGGTTTTTTAAACCCACTTTGGCATGGATTTCAGCCAGGTCTTGAAGTACCCCATGTAAACAGTTAGGCTGGTTTCAAGATACAACTAGCAGCTACTGTTAATATGGTCAACCTGGCAGCCCAGGAACATAGGATGACACTCATTGTTCCCTCCAATTCATTTCCATGTGACATCCAACAGATGTGATGCTATGCTGCTCATCACCTATTGAAAAGGGATGGAGAAAAGAAAGGCAATTCCTGCTTTGACCCCACCTCATTGTTCTGGAATCCTGGCCAAAATCACTCTAGGTGACGAACAACTGGGATGACCATGTTGCACCCTTTGGCCACCACAATGAAGAGAACACTAAAAAGCCTGTAAAGGTCACCATCCAGCAGTACAGAACCTGGTTCCTCATTTCCAGGAAGTCAGGACTCTATCCCATTGTTGGGAAGTCAAGACTCTCCCAAGTCTGCGCAAGCTTGTTTTGTACTGGTCTAGAGACCAGGACATGAGCAATGGATTCAAATTGCAGGAAAAGAAATTCCATCTAAACTTTAAGAAGAACTTTCAGATGGTAAGAACTGTTCAGCAGTGGAATATGCTGTCTCAGAGAATGGTGAAGCAGAGGCTGGATGGCCATCTATTGGGAGTGCTTAGATTATGTGTTTCTGCATAAAAGGATTGGATTGAATGGCTCTTGAATTTTCTTCCACTCTATGATTTTATTTGATCCTCTCTATATATAATCTAAATCATCCCTGGGCTGATCTAGCATTCATCACTTGGCCCCAGGATGTGGTCAGTGTAGAACTGCCCACCATCAAATCCAGGACTGAATTCTAGTCTATGAGTTGGAAGTTGAAAAACCCAACTTTTACCAGCCATGAACTCATTAGCTATCAATGCTTAACTGAAATAGAGGAGGCAATATTTACCAGAATAGAAAAAGATAGTGTGTGCATATGCTATTATTAGGATTGAGGAAATAAGGTCATGGTGAAAGTGGTTGGAAATTGTAAAGCAATTTTTGAATTGCTAGGGTTTCTTTCCTTCATGCGTTCCGTTTTGATTTATTCATGCCTCTCTCCCTAAAGATGATGCCCAAGGCAGCGAACAATGATAAAATCAAGCAAATACAATTAAAACATAAAAGAGATCACAAACACCATTAAAAACACATCAATAAAAGAACAAAAGAGCAGAAAGAAAAGCAGCAAGCCAGCTTAATGGCCAATGGCTTGTTCAAATAAATGAGTCTTTGCTACCAGCAAAATGATAAAACTGGGATGGGATGGGGCACAGAGGTTTTTATTATCTCTGGTAACAGGTTCCACAGCAAACAAATGAATTAGTGATCTATCTATCTATATCTCTCTATCTATCTCTCTATCTATCTATCTTCCTAGGAGATGGTGTAGGACTTATTTTAGATATGAGTACCTTCAGTTGCATTGATATCACTATATATCATCTAGTCAATTATTTTTTAATAAACATTTTCAATGTAAGATTGTAAACCTATATTTTTAATTAACGTATGTACTCATGTATAAGTTGACTTTATGAACAAATTGAGGAAAGGTTTTGGAGGAAAATTTATAGGTTTTGATATACCCTATAAATAAGTTGAGGTAACTTTCCGATCCCAATTCAATGTGCAGGTAATAATAATAATAATAATAATAATAATAATAATAATAATAATAATAACAACAACAACAACAACAACAACAACAACTTTATTCTTGTAACCCGCCCCATCTCCCCTATAGGTTATGACATAGATAGCCCTAAACAGTTTGGGTCTTGCTTACCTTTGTGACCGTAAACTCATTATTTTGAACCGGTGTAAAGGCTAGGGAGGCCCATTTCTTGTTCCTGCCAAAGGAAAGGAGATTCCACCTGAACATCAGGAATAACTTCCTCACTGTGAGGGCTGTTTGGCAGTGGAACTCTCTCCCCCGGAGTGTGGTGGAGGCTCCTTCTTTGGAGGCTTTTAAGCAGAGGCTGCATGGCCATCTGTTGGGGGTGCTTTGAATGAGATTTTCCTGGTTCTTGCAGGGGGTTGGACTGGATGGCCCATGAGGTCTCTTCCAACTCTACGATTCTATGATTCCATGATTCTACCATCTCAGACATGGTTGGTGGGGACAAGGGAGATGACCTTTTTGATGCCCATCCCCAGGCTTTGGAACTCTATCCCTGGGGAGATCAGATTAATCCCCACCCTGTCCACATTAAGTAAAGTCTTGAAAACATGGATGGCCTTTGAATAACATATCAGCTCATAACCACCACTGCCCAGTCCTAATTTATTTATTGTTCTGGCTTCTGGCACTTTATTCCGACTCCTGGTCCTATTGTCCTGTGTTTTGCACAAGCCCTGCCCTTCCCTTATAATCTTCAATAGTCCCACTTTCAGTCTCTGATGTTTTTAGATGTATTTTAATATGTTTTATTCCTTGAATTGCTTAATGGTTTTATTACATTGTTCTGATTAGGTTTTAATTTTTGTATTTTGAATCCCTTGTTTTTTGGGATTGGTCTCCATGTAAGCCAAGTCCTTTTGGGGAGATGGAGGAGGATTATAAGAATAAACTTATTATTATTATTATTATTATTATTATTATTATTATTATTATTTTATTATGGCACAGCAAACAAGATAGATATGCTGGATTTCGTATCACAAAATCACAAGTCAAACACTTCCCAAGTGTCTAGGACGGTGTGATGTATTTTCGGATGATGCGCACAGATCCCAGCAGGGTGGCCTTTTGCAGTTGACAGATCGTAATTTTGTCAATGTCTATTGTTTCCAAATGTAGGCTGAGATCTTTTGGCATGGCACCCAATGTGCCCATCACCACCGGGACCACCTGCATTGGTTTCTGCAAGAGTCTTTGAAATTCAATCTTGAGGTCCTGATAGCGGCTGAGTTTTTCCTGTTGTTTTTCATCAATGCGACTGTCCCCTGGGATGGCGACATCAACGATCCAAACCTTGTTCTTTTCCACAACTGTGATGTCTGGTGTGTTGTGTTCCAGAACTTTGTCGGTCTGGATTCAGAAGTCCCACAGTATCTTTGTGTGCTCATTTCCCAATACTTTTGCAGGTTTGTGATCCCACCAGTTCTTTACTGCTGGGAGGTGGTACTTGAGGCATAAGTTCCAATGAACCATTTGGGCCACATAGTGCCTCTGTTTGTAGTCTGTCTGTGTGATTTTCTTACAGCAGCTGAGGACATGATCAATGGCTTCGTCGGTTTTCTTGCACAGTCTGCATTTTGGGTCATCAGCTGATTTTTCAATCTTGGCCTGAATTGCCTTTGTTCTGATGGCTTGCTCCTGGGCTGCAAGGATCAGACCTTTTGTCTCCTTCTTCAGAGTCCCATTCATGAGCCAGAGCCAGGTCTTCTCCTTATCAGCTTTTCCTTCATTATTATTATTATTATTATTATTATTATTATTATTATTATTATTATTATTATTATTATGTAATTCCACAGAGAGGGGAAAGCATTCCCTAGCTGTCACCATTCACCATTTCCTCATCCAAGCATTATGAGGAGGTGCCCCTTTTTGCCACTATAGGCTGAAATGCCCCTTGCTCACTCACACATACCAGGTAGTAGTCCTCTGGTCCACATTGGTTTTTTAGCTTTCATGTCAGCAAGATGGCATTAATTTGCATTTGAAAGGAGCTAAGCAGGATTTATTAGGGGAGTGAAGTCAACAACTTTAACATTCTGTCTAAAACCTTGTGTGGATCCAACCCTGCCTCTGCCACCCATATTCCGAAACAATCCCTGTTGGAGTTCAATCTGTATTACTTTTTAATTAAAGCATTTTGTCTCAGTCTGCAGATCCAGGTAGGCATTCTTTTTTGGGTGAATGAAAGCAGGTGGCTGGGTTTCTTTACTAACAACTCCTGCCTCTGTCTTTTGCACATGTCTCTTCCGAAATGTTGCTTGCCACATCCCTCAGAAGATGTCAGCTTCCCTTGCAGGCCCTGAAATATTAAGGGTGGGGGAAGCTATTAAACATTCCCTTTACATACTGTCTCCCTTTTATATCTGAATTATTAGAACGATGAATGCCGGTCATCAAAAGAAATAATGAGTTTGAGAAAGCGAAAATGAAACTCACAAAGACAAAAAGGAATCACGGCCAGCCAGAAGGGTCCTCAGAGAAGGGGGAACAAAGAGGTATAGGATGAAAAGAGAAAAATCAAGAATCAACAAAGAAGAAGGGAAGAGGGAAGTTTAAATAAAGGGGGAGGGAGTTGTGTGGGAGAAGCTAGGACTGAATGTGAAACAGATGGCTTTTTTTGTGCAGTGTCAGGCTTTATGATGAGTTCAAAGAATGCACCTACTCGGTTTTCGCCTTCATGGGATAAGTCTACAAGTGCTTTCTCAAACCCATCAATACAAAGCCAAGTCAATGGATATAGGAAGGGTTTAGTTTAAGAAAGAAATGTTATTTATCTATTTGAATGCATCCCCTAAGCTCTGACCAGAGGTAATTTACAGAGTAAGTTAAAGCAAAATGTTGCTAAAACCATTTGTAACCCATAAGTTTTTTTAAAAGAGAAAGCCAACAATAAAATAAGAAATTCTATTAAAAGTGACACAGAAAGAGCACAAATCTACACTTTCTACTTAAGTAAGTTTTGAATATGTATCCAATAAAGTGGTTTTGCTATGCAGATAATTACATAGGAACCCATGAAACGAATGTAAGGCCCAGAAGGTGATTACTAGAGATATGCATTTAGGGGAAACCTTGTCCTGTTTCGTGTCCTGGCTTTTATGTGGGTCCCTGATTGTTTTTGTAGCCTCCTGAGATTGGGAGAGTTGTTTTCTGTTCTTTTGTTTTGGGGCACGAAAATCGGTCCATTATGGGGGGGGGAGCTTCCCACTCAGTGGCTCCCCTTCCCAGTATGCATTCTTCTTACCTGGCACCTGCTGTTTCTATTGGATAAACACAGATGTCTATTCTAAACAATGTAATGAGCTATACAAAACACAATTGTGTACTACTTATGTTTTGAACCTGCTGTTTCTACTCTAGAGGAAGAGGTGCTTGGCTGCAGGCCCTGGCAGGTGTGCTGGCTTTCCAGGCCTGCCTGCACACCCTGCCACACATGTACACTCCTTGAAAGAGAGAGGTGCTCAGCTGCAGGTGTGTTCTGGGCATTCCTGCATGCCCCACCACACATGCCCTGCCACATTCTCTGAGAGTACATATGTTGTGGAGTATGCAGGCAGGCCCGGAGCATGCCTGCAGTCCTATTTCACATACACACATGCCCCACCAAACGTGCCCCACCACACTCTCCAAAGGTTTGTTTGTAGCGGAGCATGCAAGGAGGTTTGGAGAGCACCTGCAGCCAAGCTCTAGGCCTGCCTGCCTGCATGCTCCACCACACATACACTCTCTTTCCAAGGCAAGGAAGCAGGTTCAGATGCTCACAAAAGCAGGTTTTTGTGTTGAGCAGATTTTCGTGTAGAAAAGAGGTTTCCCATTTTGTGCTTCCAAAGAAACGTAAAACACAAAAGAAACAGTAGGAACGAATTTCGCACACATGACTAGTGATTACACAAACCACAATGATGTGCATTAAGGTCTTCCTTTTGATCACTTTCTAGCCACTAAAGCTTGAAGCTAGCTTTGGACTGCATTAAATGGTCAGCGTAGATGGGGCCAGAGAGAGAAATGAGGGAAGAAAGGGGGGCAAGCTAGTTTTCCCTGAAAAATATTCTTCATTATTCGGTGCAGAGTGCCTCATCACACTTGAGCATTTTTCCACTTTAATCCACTTTAAATGCTGACTGCCTCCTGAAGAATTCTGGGGCTTGCAGTTTAGTGAGGCCCAGGGCATCTAGGGATGACCAGTTTAAAGGCCCCTCTCTAAACTACAAACTCCAGTATTCTGCAGAAGGCAGTC
This sequence comes from Anolis carolinensis, assembly GCF_035594765.1. NCBI lineage: Eukaryota > Metazoa > Chordata > Lepidosauria > Squamata > Anolidae > Anolis > Anolis carolinensis. Next base: position 318,255,487 of record NC_085842.1, read on the forward strand.
ACAGCATTTAAAGTGGCTTAAAGCTGAAAAATGCTCAAGTGTGATGAGGCCTGAAGGTCATTTGCTAGTCCTCTCCAAACATGGGTTGAAGGCAGATCCAGGGAAAAGCCTTCCTGTGAATCTCAAAACTCTGTGATCTTGGTGCAAAGTGTGTGTGGAAGTGTGTGTGTGTGCGGGGGGGGGGGGGGGGTGCCTTTTATTTCCAAATATTCAATAAAAATTTCAGCCAGTGAAAGAGTACTTGCATTCAATGAAACTTCAGAAGAACTCCATGTGAATAGTGCCAAACAGCAACAAGTGACTTTGATGACTTCTTTCTCCTTCTCCTACACTTTCTTCTCCTCCTCATTCATGGGATTTGTATTTATGTTTACCTTACATCAATGTCATTCTACAAATTTTTTTTTGTTAACCATGATCTGATATGCAGTGTAAATCTCTTCCTGTAGGGTTATGAATTGATTGTGCTGGACATGGACAACCCTTGAGATGCAACTGGTGAGGACTTGTGTCACTGAAGTCACTTTTGAATATGCAGTTGGATGTGTGTTTACATTTGGGTGTTTGCCTGCATGTCAAATGCTACTACATGATCAGGTCCATTTCTGTAAAAGTGATCTGAATGCAGGTCTTTCTCGTCAGAAAATAAGAGTCCAGCCACTTTAGTTGAGGAACTTACGATACCTAAAACAAAAATCCCGTACATATTTACCTGGAACCAAATCCTGTTGAATTGAAGGGCTACTTCTTTTGAGTTTTATTTATTAAATATTAAATACTTATGTCCAGCTCATATCATGAGATCTTATCTTTGCTGTACAAGTAAAATTAAACGAAACAGATTAAACAAATTGAATTGACCTGGGCAAAAGTGCTATGCATTGATTTTCTTGCAAAATTTACATTTTTAAGTGCGCTTTGATATTTCTTTGATGTAAGTCTCTCATAGTCTTACTCAGAATGGGGTAAATTATTGCTGTCAGCTAAACAGATACACACAAAAGATAACAATCCAAAACCAAAAAAAGAAAAAGAAAAAAGGAAAGCTTCTTAGACAATTTCCTCCAAAACTTCCAATTCAAAGCTGTGGACATTCATTATCAAAACTATTTCAGTGAAACTTGATATTGTCCAATGGATAGTCAGTCTTTCTGCTAAAACTGCTTCTGATTGGGGTGGTAAAACACATGCTATTCTATCAAAGAAAGTCTAAAATTGGTTGCTCAGATGGGGAGGCTTTTCCTCATTTCCTTCTTCCTTTGCTTCACAATTGATTGAATCCTGTTCCTGCGCTTTTTTAATAAAAAGAAATCTTTTTTATCATTCCTAATACAGCGCTGTCTTTACCAATACCATTTCCTAAAGAATAGAAAGCCCTATCTAGTTAATAATTTACAGGGAGATTTTACCTAAACTTATCTTCTACATTTTAAGTAATCGATTTCACACCAGCTTTGGCCTGTAAAAGCTGACTTAAATATATGACAAAGCTTTCAAAGAGTTTAACTGATTCCTGTCTGCCAGGAGAGTGAAGACGGGGCTTTTTCTCAGCATCACAATGGAAGAAACACTTCCTTGGTTTGAGAGGCAAATAGTGTATTTTTTAAAAGATAGTCACTTTTAAGAATGTTTATTCAATTCCTGTCCTATTTTAAAAGCCAGAGCAGGGCTTACCGAATGGGTAGAAGAAATGTTGAGTGCCTCACTAAAATAGAAACCCAATTGGCACAAAGGAGAGAGTTATAAAACCATTACAAAAGATGTCCTCTCTGGATCATTATACACCAATCTTTAATGTTCCATTTTTGGGCAAGGTACACGTGGTGGCCTCCCAGATCCAGGGATTTCTGCATGAAGAAATCCATCCAAGGAAATGGTTTTCTTCCTAAACCGCAGCCTGTCACCAGTAACGGAGTGGACAAGGACCAACAAATTGGACCTTCATCCAGAAAATAGAGAGATGCTCCTGGTCAGTTGAAAGGCAGACCAGGGAATAGGGATTCAGCCTGTGATGGATGGAGTTATACTGCCCTCAAAGATGCCAGTCTGTAGCTTGGATGTGTTCCTACATTCATTGCTGAGCCTGGAAGCTAAGATTTTAGAAGTGGCTAGGAGTGTACCCACTACACCTCTTTCTTGAGATATCAGATCTGGCCTTAGACAAGCCCTGAAGTTGCATCCTTCTTAGATTGCTCTGTGTACTTTGAAAAGTGTCCAGAAATTTGCCGTTGGTTCAAAGAGCTGTAACTAACTTGCTAACCTGGGCTGGCTACAGCTCATTTGGCTGCCAGTTTATTTTAGGGTAGAAATCAAAGTTCTGCTTTTAAACTTATAAAGCTCTATATAGATCATATTAGACTTACAGTGTTCCCGCACTACTTCGCAGTTTGCTTTTTAAGGATTCGCTGTTTTGCGTTTTTTCAATAAACTCTAAAAGAATATTATAAATAATAAAAAATTAAAATTTACAGCCTAAGGAAGTGAGGAAGGAGAAGCCAAAGGGAGAGAAAAGGAGCCCAAACGGAACAGGAGGAGGAGGAGGCGATTTATCAACACACGATTGGTTGATAAAGACTTAAAATAGTGTATAACTACTAAAATAATGTATAATTATATAGTATCCCTACTTCGTGGATTTTCACTTATTGTGGGTGGTTCTGGAACCTAACCCCTGCAATAAGTGAGGGAACACTGTATTTGAAGAATCATATTTTCACTAAATAACCTGTTCATCTTTTGCTATCTTCTGGGGAGGCCCTTCTCTCTGTCACACCAGGTATATCTGAGAGTGATTCCACACAGGACTAAAATCCCAAAAGTATGGGATGAGAGTGGAGACTCACCCCTGGGTACTTCCAGGACTTACCCAGAAGTGACTCTCCATAGCCCAATACCCCATTAGACCCAGAACTTTCAGTAATCTACTGGGGTATCTAATTAATTTGGAACAAACCAAGGAAGCCCATCCAGACAGGCCCAAAAACTGGGACCTGTCTCAGTTTTAACTGGAGGCATACAAACTAAAGCCCCTGGTGGTGCAGTGGATTAAACTGCTGAGCTGCTGAACATGCTGACCAAAAGGTTGGTGGTTCGAATCCAGGGAGCAAAGTGAGCTCCCACTATTCGCCCCAGCTTCTGCCAACCTAGCAGTTTGAAAACATGCAAATGTGAGTAGATCAATAAGTACCACTTCTGCGGGAAAGTAACGGTGCTCCATGTAGTCATGCTGGCCACATGACCTAGGAGATGTCTACGGACAATGCCAGCTCTATACCTTAGAAATGGAGACGAGCACCAACTCCCAGAATCACACATGGCTAGGCTTGGTCATGTCAGAGGAAAACCTTTACCTTTACTTATACAAACAATGCCTCTGGAAAAAACAAATTAATTTGGAAACCTTGGTTTGTTCCAAATTAACTTGTTTTTAGTGGAGGCATCATTTGGATACCTCTAGTTAGAACTAAGACCAGTCCTGGTTTTTGGGCCTTTCTGGATGGGCCCTGAGGATAACATTGGTTTTCTCAGTGACTGTCCTCAAACTTTGGAATTTCCTACACAGAGAAGCTAAACTGCCCCTCATACATTCACATTCACTTACATGGTTTGTCATGTACTGTATGTATCTCATCCTTCCTTCAAGGAGCTGAAGTTTCATTGCATGGCTCTCCTCTAACCCACAGAATTTTTGATTCTCACAGCAATCCTGTGAGTTGGGTTTGACTGAAATGTTGAGAATGGCCTTTGGACACCTTGGGAATGTAAACACTAAGTGAGGAATTTATATGTGAACCATGCAATTTTTATTATACCATTCCAACCATTAAAGCATGGAGAATTCTAATATGGAAGGTACCACGTCTCCCTCCTTAATGTCAAAATAATAAAGAAAGCAGTAGTCACAGTCTAAGAGGGGGTTCACAGAAGCATTTGAGTCTGCAGCAGATGTGGGTTTGGCAAAGATATGGTTTCTTCATCCCTATATTTTTTCGAAGACTAAAGGTTCTTCGCCTTATACCTGTTGACCTGAATCTTTGTTCTGCAATTTTCTGAAGTTACCTAGGCTCCCAATTTTGCAAAACACGGTCTTATTCATTCAATACTCAGGCCAACACCCATATCCATCTTAAACATTGCCTTAACTTTGGTCTAACAGGCAATAAAAAGAGATTTTTTTTGTGTCAGGAGCAACCGGAGTTGCTTCTGGAGTGATAGAATTGGCTGTCTGCAAGGACCTTTCACAAGGGACATTGCCCAGATGTTTCGATGTTTTTACCATCCTTGTGAGAGGCTTCTCTCATGTCCCTGCATGGAGCTGGAGCTGAAAGAGGGAGCTCATCCGCGCTCTCCCTGGGTGGGATTCGAAGCTGGCAGCTTTCAGGTCAGCAACTCAACCTTCAAATCATGAGGCTTTTATCCCCTAGGCCACCGGAGGCTCCTGTCAATGAACTCCAAAAGTTTCTGCTGTATACTCTCACCAATCTTCATTCACCCAGTCAGCAAAAGAATCTCTATGGTGCTTCATCAATATGACTTTTTCTCTCACTCAATCAAAATGAAGATCTTAAATATAGTATCAAAGCAGATTCATTCCAATGACAACAGCCAGTAACCCCAAACAACCAGTTTGTTCAACTTTCATGATTTTACATTTGGCAAAATGTGTTACTAGGGAAAGATATTTTAATTCCTTCTTATTAATCCAACATGTATTAATGACATTGATAATGAATCTATTCATTTTTCCAAATTCATAACATGGTTTTCTCCAACTGAAAAACGACAAAAAATCGACATATTTTTGAAATCCTTTCTTTGTTCCAACCAAAGCAGCGTGCAATTTGTGCCTTTATTAATGTGTGGTTACAAGGAGCCCTTCCTCCAAATCTCAGCAGAAGAATCTCCCACCTCACCCCACCCCACAAAAATCTAGAATTAATTGGAATTACGCCTCATGTCCTGAGCTCATAGCTGCTCCAAATGCATAAAGAGGAGAGGTAATGAAAGCAGGGGGCAATTATTCTAATTAGCCACCAAGGTCAGAACAAGAAGGAATGGGATGAAGAAGCAGCAAAGGGGAAATTTAAGTTAATGATTAAGACAAACTTTATAACTATTAGGACAGTTAGAGGCGCTGAACAGGCTGCCAAGGGAGGTCGTAGAATCACTTCTGATTCCTGGCTTTCAAGGACAGAGTCTTCATCAGTCTTGAGCTAATGACTTAAAGAAAATGAGTTCAGCCCCAGCGCAAAACAAGAACACAGTACGGGCTGTCCCAGTTTGAAGATGGAAAGTATATTCCTAATTCCGAATATATTCATTCCCAGACAACTCAGGAGCTATAAGAGACCGCCAAGAATCCATCCAAGTTTTATCTCACTATTTGAAGTTTTCAAAGTGTTGTGAAAGAATTATTATCTAGAGAAAAGTATGTAGATTTTGTACAACCCTCCTGGTATTATTATTATTATTATTAATTATTATTATTATTATTATTATTATTATTATTATTATTATTATTATTATTATGTCACAGCAAACAAGATAGATATGCTGGATTGCGTATCACAAAATCACAAGTCGAACACTTCCCAAGTGTCTAGGACTGTGTGATGTATTTCCGGATGATCCATGCAGATCCCAGTCGGGTGGCCTTTTGCAGTTGGCAGATTGTAATTTTGTCAATGGCTATTGTTTCCAAATGCTGGCTGAGATCTTTTGGCACGGCACCCAATGTGCCCATCACCACCGGGACAACCTGCACTGGTTTCTGCCAGAGTCTTTGCAGTTCAATCTTGAGGTCTTGATAGCGGCTGAGTTTTTCCTGTTGTTTTTCGTCACCTGGGATGGCAACATCAATGATCCAAACCTTTTTCTTCTCCACAACTGTGATGTCTGGTGTGTTGTGTTTCAGAACTTTGTCAGTCTGGATTCGGAAGTCCCACAGTATCTTTGCGTGCTCATTCTCCAATACCTTTGCAGGTTTGTGATCCCACCAGTTCTTTGCTGCTGGCAGGTGGTACTTGAGGCATAAGTTCCAATGAATCATTTGGGCCACAGAGTTGTGCCTCTGTTTGTAGTCTGTCTGTGTGATTTCCTTACAGCAGCTGAGGATATGATCAATGGTTTCGTCAGCTTCCTTGCACAGTCTGCATTTTGGATCATCAGCTGATTTTGTGATCTTGGCCTTAAATGCCTTTGTTCTGATGGCTTGCTCCCGGGCTGCAAGGATCAGGCCTTCTGTCTCCTTCTTCAGGGTCCCATTTGTGAGCCATAGCCAGGTCTTCTCCTTATCAGCTTTTCCTTCAATTTTGTCAAGGAACTTTCCATGTAATGTTTTGTTGTTCCAGCAGTCAGCTCTAGTTTGTAGTGCGGTTTTCTTGTACTGTTTCTTTGTCTGCTGTGTTTTGATGAATTTCTGATTTTTGACTTCAATCAAACCAGGTTCTTCAAATTTGCTTTACATATTCTGCCAGGGCATTATTATTATTATTATTATTATTATTATTATTATTATTGCTAATATTATTTCTGACCAGTTCTTTTTCATGAATCAAGGTAAAGGAACAACAGCAGATAAAAATACAACATATAACATCAGTTTAAAAAAACCTATCAGACCAATACTAATTGGTTACTCCATATTTTATTGTTTATAATTTAACTTAGATAGTTTAAAAATTATCTGAATAAACCTGTTGAAATTATTCATCCACATCGCTTTTTATGAGTAATGTTATCACACAACATATTCAAAACAACACAGATTAAAAATACTGCAGTTGACCCTCCAAATTTCTGCATTTGTCTTTTATGAATGTGGTTATTCACTGATTCAGGGAATCTGTTGGGGCTCAGCAAGGGGCTGAAGATTTCTCAGAGGATGAGGGTGATGATGAGTTTCAAACTAAGGATTTTGTGTCTGATCGGAGGGAATTGCAGGCCTTAGATCAGAGAGAATTGCACCTAGTAGAAGATGAAGCAGATGATGTTTTTGATTCCGATGTTTGTTCCTTAGCAATAGGGAAAAGGTCCATTTCTCTTGGGAATCGGCCTTCAGCTAATGGGAAGTTTTCCCTCAATATCAGACTAGGCCTCTGGACAGAGGGAGTGAAAAATAGATTAATTAGGCCTTTGGAGAGACTATGTGAGAAGTCTTTGAAACCCAGATGTGTGAAGCATGATCTCTTTGCTTCTTAGTCAGTCTTGGGCTTAAATCAAGTAGTTACTTGGTGTCTCTCAGAGGAAACAACATTGTTTGGTTTGAATTCCTGTCTCAACTCTCAAGTTCATAATTTAAGATTCCTGTGTTTTCCTATATTCCTGAAAGGATTTGCCTTGGAATAAGTTCCTGTTTTCATGCTCCTGGATTTATGCCTGTGATTTTGACTCTCTTGACTTCATGTACTTTGCCATTTTTGGATTACTGTTGTTTTGTATATGGACTGCTGCTATTTTGTAGTTCCTTTTCTACTGCTGTTTTGGAAAATGCCCTTTTCCCTTTGTACATGCTTCTCTTAATAAATTGCTGTAGTTAATAATAATAATAATAATAATAATAATAATAATAATAATAATACTTTATTTATACCCCGCCACCATCTCCCCAACGGGGACTCGGGGCGGCTTACATGGGGCCATGCCCAAAACAATACAAAATAAACAGCATATAAAAAACAACATTTCAGAACACAATGAACAGTACAATAAATAAAATATCCATTACAATACAAATCAAGAGAACAATAAAAACATGAACATTAAATTAAAACTCGGGGTGAGAGAAACATAAAATAAAACCATAACAATCAGGGTCAAGGAAGTGGTGTAGTCTAGAGGGTAGATATTAGAGGGAGCAACAGGAAAGGAATGTAAAATAGTTACTCTCCAAAGGCACCACGGAAAAGCCATGTTTTCAAATCTTTCTTGAAGGCTACTAATGTGGGGGCTTGCCTAATCTCAGTGGGCAGTAAATTCCATAATCGGGGAATAGTTGATACTTCTGGACTCTGGTGTGGTGCTGGGTGAGAGTGCAACAGATTCCCTAGGTCTTCCAATCCAACCCTATGGCCAGCTTCCTCGTCTTCTAATTAATGACTGAAAGTATGGACAAATTTGAACTATTTCAATGGGTTTGTAAATGATTTGTGGTCATCCATTAAGGTTTGTCTTTATTTTTGGCAGCACGTTCCCCTGAAAGTATCCATGCTTTCACTTCAGCGGTCTCCTGGCTCCCCATCAGTTAGGCTTAATAATACAAATCTGCTTTTTATATTATCTATAAAGTTATGTTTATCAGGTTACATTTTATTACATTGTTTGGTTTAGTGGTCTTGTTTAGCTGTACTCCAATATTTAATATCAGTTGTTCATGGACTATGCTACAATCTGCTCTTGGTCTTGTTTTTTTTTTTTCCAGAGAAAAGTGAGCTTTTTCGCTTTCTGCTTCCAATGATGTAATCAATTTTGATTTTTATATTGGCCATCAGATGATGTCCATGGATATAGTTGCCTCTGGAACAATGCCTGGGTTGCTTGAACAATATCTTTGCAATCAATAAACTATTAGTCTCACAAAATTCAATTATTCCTTTGTTTCATATCTTAATCCTAGTCCAAAACTTTTTGCAATCTTTAATGATGCTGCTTCCTATTTTTGCATTAGTTGCAAATGTCCTTTTTAAAGTTGTGATCAAGTTCCTCCTTTATTTCATCATATAATTTTTTCAATTTTTCTTCCTCTATCTCTGTAGCTTGAGCATAAACCTTGATATTGGTAGATTTTTCCCTGAAGTTAACAATGTCTGATAAGAGTCTACATTGCATCTTTTGACTGCTTTTCTAAATATTTCCTCACTATTAATGTGAAGTAAAACATTGTACAATTATCTGACTCAAAATGTCCCAGTCCTATCCATTTTTACTCCCTCGCCCCAAGTGTTGCAATATTTCTATATTCTTGTTTTGTTCTGTTTCCCTTGTTTGCTCCTCTCATTCCATGTTCCTGTAATGTATGTAATGCAGCTTCAAACCTTATCTTTTTAGAGCAAGGCAACAACTGAACATCCTTTTGGATTGTGCCCAGTTGCATCACTGCCTACAGCACTACTTGCATTTGTCTTCTGCTCTACTATAATTGTTGAATGCCATCTGACCTGAGAATCTCATCTTCTTTCATTATCCATTGTTCCATTTTTTTATTGTTTCATCATTCATTTTTGTAGAACATTCAAAAAGCATTTTAATTTCTTATGTGGTGACCCACTTCTCAACAGTTCATTCAATGTAACTATTCTAGTTGGAACTGGCTAACCATTTCCAGCCACAATTTAGTCTATAGATTGTTTGTCTATATATTTTAACCAGATATAATAAAATGAATTATTGTGCTTAAACCTACACATAGTTACATGAAGAAACAGAGAGTAAAAAAGTATAATGTAATTGCATTAAATAGTGAAGTAATAAGGTTATATTTCATAGTAGATGTAAACATCCAGTAAACAAAAAGAAGCTCTGTTAATTATTTGCTGATTTTGATGTGTATCAATCTTGTCTTTTAATATATGTGTTTTACTGGTTTTATGTTTCATCCATGTATTTATTTTGTGCCACACCAAGCACCTTGAGGACAGATGGGTAAGAAACTACTACTACTACTACTATTACTATTACTACTACTACTACTATTTGATACACCACATGATGAGTACACAGCAAACAAGATCACTCTGCTGGCTGTTGTATTGGATCACATGTGCAACGCTTCCCAAGTGTCTAGGACTGTGTGATGTATCAGTGAATAACGTGTACAGATCTGAGTAGGGTGGCCTTTTGCAGCTGACAGATGGTAATTTTGTCAGTGCTGGTTATGTTTAAGTGTAGCCCAAGGTCTTTAGGCACTTTACACAGTGTGCCAATCACCACTGGGACCACCTTTACTAGCTTGTGCCAGAGTCTTTGCAGTTTGATCTTTAAATCCTCATATCATGTCAGCTTTTCCAGTTGTTTCTCTTCAATTCTGTTTTCACCTGGGATTGAAACATCAACACTCCATACTTTGTTTTTTAACACACATCGTAAGGTCAGGAAAACTCTTTGAGTCTGAATTCGGAAATGTGATGCAGCTGATGGTTGTTAAGGTGAACTGGGGGACATTTTCACCATGGCCACATGACCATATAATGAAATAACTGCACATCAGTGCAGTTAAACTGCATTATATTAATCTACCCTGAAATAGCATTATATGACAGTGTAGATGGGGCCCATATTATTTCACCCAGACAGGCCATTTCAAGCCAGAAGAGGTTACAACAGGAAGTGATTCAGAAGTTATTTCCAGTTCACTTCCCTTTTTAAGACCTCACCTGGTCCAAAAGTGAAAAAAAAAAACATTATGAAGGTCCCTCCATATCCATAACTGTAATACAAAATGCCAACTGCTATTAATATGAGTAGAGTTATGCTTTTTACTCACATTCATGCAGACTAGTAACCTGGTTGACTTGATTTCCAGGGAGAAGCTGAAATGCAAATCCCCATCCCGATTAGACTTCCAAAGTGAGCAGGGAAGATGCCCTAATGAGGCATGAGCAGTACTGATGGAACTGGAAAAAAAGGTCTGCAAAATATTTCTGCAGAAATAATGAGAAGTTTCTTGGCAAAGTTCCTCTTCCACTGCTTCGTGTTCATTCTCCCCGGTATGGATGGAAATGACAGGAATTAACAAACATGCACCAAGTCTTTAGCCGGTCTGATGTGCCTCCATTGACTCCAGCACAGCAACATTGATTTATGCCAGTTGCGGATCTGTCCCGATGGGTTTATTGAATGCACAGTGTTGCTTTAATTACAGTACTTCCTATTAGAGGAAATTGCCTACCCAGCATCCTTAATGGGAAAGTCAGATTCATTTCTCTGTTTGGGGAAACTAAAAGAGAAGACACATAAAAACTCCACAAAGCCCTCACGTTGTCTGACAAAATGCTGTCTTGAGCCTTTCTTTGGTGTTGGAGGAAATTTCCCCTAGTTCTGGAGATAGACAAGGGTCTCCTTGTTGCATGTGTCTGGACTCCTGCTGCTGCTGTTGTTGTTGTTATTGTTGTTGTACACCTGTGCAGATAATGTATCAAAGAAAGTGGTGAGTACAGTCAGCCATTCATATTTATGCTGTAACTTTTGCAGATTTAATTATCCACAGATTTGATTAATATGTTATCTCTAAGAATTTCCAGGTTCTCCACTGTGATCCTATGGTCAACCCCCAAAGATGACCATACAGTTCTACTGAAAATTTCTAGCAAGAATGCTTCTCTAGATATTTGTAGCTCCTCCAGCACAATTACATATTCTATAGGTTTGCCATTGAGAAATGTGGGTTACCCTAGACATTCCTAGAGAAGTTTTCTTTCAGGTTAAAAAAAAATAATTCACATTTTTCTAGGATCACCCTGTCCCCCAAACCATCACAAAAGTGGATGACCTATTGTATGTGATTCTACCTTGCTGAATGGAATTCGTGAGATCCTCAGATTTTATTAAAGGGTGGGCAAATGGCTTGACTGTTCAGCAAAACCACATATAAAGCTCCCTAATATGTGAAGGCATCCGAAGATACCACCACAGGTGCTCCAGAACCACATATGGCCACAATGATCCTCCAAAATCTGAAGAACTGGATACAAAGGAATCAAACTGACAGTGGTTTATGGCTCAAGATAGCAATGGCCTCTCTGAATCCACAGGAAATTGGGGGTATGGCAGTAGGGGACAGAAAAACAAATGCTGAGGATGTGCCTCCTTCTTTTGTAGATTGCAGGAGAGACAAGGAAAGGCTTTGAAAGCCCCAGTGACTGTTAAATAGGAAAACCCAATTCATTAAATTCTTGGTATCCAGAGGCAACTGCTTATAAATTTCCCAGCACTACTTGTGTCTTAGAGTGAATCGACATTGTAGAATTAATTCACTTTGGCACCACTTTAACTGAGATGACTCAATGCTCTGGAATTCTGCAGTCTGTAGTTGGGTGAGGCACCAGCACCATTGAGCAGAAAAGACTAAAGAGACATGGCAGTTAAAGTGGCATACAGCTGCATTAATTCTACAGTGTAGATGCATTTTGTTGGCATCTCAGTGGCTGATGCAGGTGTGTTCCTCCAGTCCCATATCTTCTAGAAGATTAAATGTTCTTTACCTTATACCTGTCAGTTTGAATCAGTTCAACTTTTCCAAGTGTTGCATGTTGATCACCAAAGTTCCCAAGGTTACGGAACCTTGTTCTATCCAATAGTCAGATCAACATCAGTATTCCCCTTAAGTATTTTTAAGCCTTAGTCTATCAGGAAATTAGTGGAGAACGAGTCACAGCTTTTATATTAAGATTTATTCTAGCAACACAAACAGCACAGATAAATACACTGTCTTCAGTGACATGGCTTATGTAGACCTTGAGTCAATCTAGGTACAATCTCACACTTCTATTAGAATTTTGTAACAAAATGTTTAACCCTCTCTTTTAGAGTGTCTGTTGGACCGTATCTATAAACAAGCACTTGGTTGGATATTAAACAACAAAGTTTATCAAGAAATAATTTCTTGCCACATCTCGAAGTTTCAGTTATCAGCAGTTTTTGAAGCCTAGAAAAATCTGTTTCTTTGGTGCACGAAGGACTTCTATTTCATACCATCTTCAGCTTTCCTTTAGTCATTCTTTCGGTGCTTTCTCTTTAATCCAAAGAGAGATCTGAATTAACACAGGCATCATTCTCCTTCTGTTTCAGTCAATATATATATTGAAGTTTATTATCGATGACTGGGATCTTCTTTTCTTGTGTACAGGTGTGACAGTGTTTCGATGGCATTTGGCCAGTAACCTTGTACCACCAAGATTGTTGTTATTATGAGGCAGCTATTACGTTTATCTTATCTTTGTTTCTACTTAGGCTGGTTCCCTTCCTGGAGTGAGCAGGCATTTATTTTCATAACATGCTACTCCATGATACAGTTCTAAAGCTCTAAAATCTGAAATGAGGTAAACAGAATTGAAAAAGCAACCCGACCTGTTACACTCTTGATATTCATGTGCTCTTGACCTTGGACTAGTTATGATGGACAACTTTGTGTCTCACTCCTTGTTGGTTTCGTTTATCTGGATTACTGGCTTGCTGTAATGACTTCTGCACTGATTGACGATCTTGCCTCCCCACCCCCACCCCATCTTGCTTGTGACTGACTTGAACTGGATTACTGTGAAAGGTTATATATGAATCTATAAATTTTAGGTCAAAATTTGATCCAAAACCCTAGGCCTACTTATCTTGGGTCAAATGGAAATACAGTAGAGTCTCACGTATCCAAACTAAATGGGCTGGCAGAAGCTTGGATAAGCGAATATCTTGGATAATAAGGAGGGATTAAGGAAAAGCCTATTAAACATCAAATTAGGTTATGATTTTACAAATTAAGCACCAAAACATCATGTTATACAACAAATTTGACAGAAGAAGTAGTTCAATACGCAGTAATGTTATGTTGTAATTAATGCATTTACTAATTTAGCACCAAAATATCACGATATATTGAAAACATTGACTACAAAATGGCTTGGATAATCCAAAAACTTGGATAAGCAAGGCTTGGATAAGTGAGACTCTACTGTATGTTGGAGAAGAGTTCTAATGTTAATCTGAACTGCTAAAAATACAAATAAATGAGTCCTAGAATAAATCATGCCCGAATCTCCCTAAAAACCAAGATGACAAAACTATCATACTTTACCAAGAGGGAGATACATAGGGACAGGTAAGCTGGACCAGAATGGTATAGGGCTTTATAGGCTAATGCTAGCACTTTGAATTGTTCTCGGTAGCAGACTGGCAGCCAATGAAGTTGTATGTTCCTTGTACTCCACTCCAATGAGCAACCTGGCTGCCGCCCATTGGTCCATTTGAAGCTTCCAAACAGTCTTCAAAGGTAACCCTATGTAGAGCATGTTTCAGTAGTCAATTATCGATGTAATAAGAGCATGGACCACTGTGGCCAAGTCAGACTTCCCAAGGTACGGGCAAAACTGCTGAACAAGTTTTAATTGTGCAAAAGCTCCCCTGGACACAGTCAAAACCTGGGGTTCCAGGCTCAGCAATGAGTCCAGGATCACTCCCAAGCTACGAACCTGTGTCTTCAGAGGGAGTGTAACCTCATCCAACACAGACTGTAACCCTATACCCTGTTCGGCCTTATGCCTGAGCAGGATTACCTCTATCTTAACTTTGTTTGTATTACCATATTGTGTTTTAACCTGTGCATATTGTCTTAATGTATGTGTGTTGTTCTTTTGTAACATTGTAAGCCACCCCGAGTCCCCGCGGGGAGATGGTGGTGGGGTGTAAATTATTATTATTATTATTATTATTATTATTATTATTATTATTATTATTATTATTATGACACAGCAAACAAGATAGATATGCTGGATTTCATTTCACAAAATCACAAGTCGAACACTTCCCAAGTGTCTAGGACTGTGTTGTTGTTGTTGTTATTATTATTATTATTATTATTATTATTATTATTATTATTATTATTATCTTGTCTGGATTTAATTTAAGTTTGTTCACCCTCATCCAGACTGTTACAGCTGCCAAGCACCAGTTCAAGACCTGAACAGTCTTCCTAGTAGCAGATGGAAAGGAGTAATAGAGTTGAACGTCAACTGCGTACAGATGACATTGAACCCAGAACTCCGGATGATCACTCCCAGCGGCTTTACATAGATGTTAAACAACATGGGGGCCAGTTTTGAGCTCTGTGGGACTCCACAGAGAAGTAGCTGTGGGGTCGAGGAGGTGTCTCCCAACAACACATTCTGAGAATAACCCTCTAGGAAGGACTGAAATCACTGCAAAACAGGGACATGAGAGAAGTCTCCCACAAGGATGGTAAAAACATCAAAACATCCGGGCGTCCCCTGGGCAACGTCCTTGCAGACGGCCAATTCTCTCACACCAGAAGTGACTCAAGTTCCTCCTGACAAGGAAAAAAAAAAAGTTCCCCCAAGCCCTATTCCTGTGAGGCATCCCAGAAGGATACTGTGATCTACGGTATTGAAGACCACTGAGAGATCCAGGAGAAAGCAACAGGGACACAATCCCCCTGTCAAGTTCCCTATGCAGATCATCCACTAAGATGACCAAGGCTTGTCCCAGCCTCAAGCCAGACTGCACTGAATCCAGATAATCAGTTTCCTCCAAGAACCCCTGGAATTGTGAGGCTACCACACGTTCCATGACTTTGCCAAAAAAAGGGGAGATTGGAAACTGTTTGTCCATGAGCATCAATGTGCAATTCGTAACATTCAGTCATGCACAAAGTATCTCTATTTATAATGGCACAACTTAGTTTCTACAACCTTGAATCAATGTTCAATTACGATATAGACTCGAGTATAAGCCGACCCGAATATAAGCCGAGGCACCTAATTTTACCACAAAAACTGCGAAAACTTATTGACTCAAGTATAAGACGAGGATGGGAAATAAAGTAGCTATGGGTCAAATTCAAAAATAAAAATAGATATTAATAAAATTGCATTATTTGAGGCATCAATAGGTTAAATGTTTTTGCATATTTATATAAAACTGTAATTTAAGATAATAATAAGACTTTAATAAGAGAAGACTGTCTAACTCTGAATACCTTTATACTCAAGTATAAGCCAACCTGAATAGAAGCCGGCCAGGACCCTCACTCGAGTATAAGCCGAGGGGAACTTTTTCAGTCCTATAAAAGGGCTGCAAAACTAGGCTTATACTCAAGTATATACAGTACACCTGTAAATGAATTTACAACTGTGGAAGATAACAAAAGGATCATGACTGAGTAAAAATATATACATACAAATTTATGTACATATACTGAAATTTGGTAAGAGACATCATGGCCACTGTCAAGTCTATTGCAACTCTCCCTTTTTGTACTGTATTGATTAGAGAGATATTAGTGACAACTAGATTATCAATGGTTGAATGGTGAGTTGACACATAAGTAAGCCTCACAGATTCAATGGGTTTACACCCACTGAAACTAACAATGTGGATCAGGCCCATGTTTGTCTGTATTTTTTAAAAAAATATCTAGGCTACCAAAAGTCCAGACCCTTCAGATATCTGTACCCCAAGGATTTCCCCTCTGCACTCCCAGCCATGCTGGACATTTTCTCTTGCAGCCCTGAAAAAAGGATCAAAATGTCATCCATAGAATTTGAAATTTTCTACAACTTCAGTAAGTCTCTCTTTTCTTTTCCTGCCTCAGCTTCACAATGGGAGACACTACAACCTCTTGAATCATCTTGCTTGCCCTTTTCTGAGTGCTCTGGACATTTCGCTGGATCCCTGGTGGGAACCCATGATGAGCCTGAGCCTGTGAATCAAGAATCACGACTGTTTCTGTGAATGAATATTCAGTTCAGCTTTGGATACCTGCCTTCACTTTCTTTGGCAATCAAACACAGGCTGTGCAAACAGTTTGTTCTATTTGAAATTAAAGAGCTCAATTAAACCTGACATTTCCTCGAGTCTCGGCAGCAGCTTCCTTACAAGGAGAGAGGGTACATCCTGTTATCGAGCTCTGCATCCTGTGCAGTCTTACTCTTTTGTCTTCCTGCATATGTTCCTCTTCTTTATTTTCCCCTTTCAAATATTTACATTCCCATTTGGAAGGAGGAATTATGATTATTGCCCCATTTTAACTCCAGTTGCACTTTAGATAGTGTTTATGCATGAAGAATTGCACCGAGCGGTGGGTGGGAATGCTTATGCAAATGCTCAACCCATTGAAATTAACACAGTGCTGATAGACAGTATGCACATCCACAAACACATTGTGTGTAGGAATTCATGAAGAGGCAGAAATAAGAACGTGAAGGCATAAAGTTCAGGCTCAAAAGCTTTTGGTGTCAGAAATCAACTATTCGGGAGGCATTAGAAGGACCATCTAATCCACCTCTGTCACCAAGGAATACACAGTCCCCTCACAGAGTGTATTCCACTGTCCCACCATTCTTACAATCAAGATTTTCTTATTAATGTGTACAGGGAATTTAAATCCTTTGGTTCATCTTCCAGACAGACCCTATATCCCAGGACCTGACTCCAGGTTTTCTGCTTTAAACTGGATTATATGAGTCCACACCATCAGGACACAATGGAACAATGGCTTCAAACTACAGGAAAGGAGATTCCACCTGAACATCAGGAAGAACTTCCTCACTGTGAGGGCTGTTCGACAGTGGAACTCTCTCCCCCGGACTGTGTTGGAGGCTCCTTCTTTGGAGGCTTTTAAGCAGAGGCTGGATGGCCATCTGTCGGGGGTGCTTTGAATGAGATTTTCCTGCTTCTTGGCAGGGGGTTGGGCTGGATGGCCCATGAGGTCTCTTCCAACTCTACAATTCTATGATTCTATGAGCAATTTGCAACCTATGACAATATGTGATCCTTGAAAAACATTTTGGGACCTTGAAGCCCCTTACCGGTTTCTCAAAGCTTTCCTTTTTTGTTTTCTTTCCTTCCTTCCTTTTTTGTAAAAATGGGTAGGCCATGCAGAATACTCTGAAATGTGTGAAAATACACATATATTTTTGTCATCCCAGCACCCTAGAGCCCTGAAATAGCCCCAAATTTACCCCTTTTTCCCCAAGGGCCTTCGAAACAGCAACAGGGGTTTGGGACCTGCAGAGGGATCCACATCTAACAAAGAATGTCCCCAGGCAGAAAGTAGCTAGATGTAGCCATTCAATGCAAATTAGGGTGATTAACTGGAACATTTAAACTGGCTTCCAACTGACAAGAGTTCTTCCCTCACCCTGGACTTCCCACAGATATATATAAACAGTCCTTCCTTAGTTTTTCCATACCTCACGACCTCTGAGGATGCCTGCCATAGATGTGGGTAAAACGTCAGGAGAGAATATTTCTGGAACATGGCCACACAGTCCGAAAGACATACAACAACCCTGGGATCTGCATCTCTCTGCTCAAATAGCCCCCCCTCCCTCTCTGTCTAGGTCTTGAAGTGAAATGAAAATGATTCTGCAGACACATAGCAATGGCAAAGAATGAGTCTTTGGGTGAAGCAGAATTCAGCATCTTGATGAAGGCGAAATCTCTCATGAGCGTTGAAGAATTCTCATCAGGCTGTCTTGCTCCATTGAGATGTCTTGGCTTGAGCAAGTCTCCCCAACTGTGAGGTTCTCTCCACCTCGTGCCATTCCTAAAATAAGGAATAGATTAGTGCCTCATAAACTATCTGATGTGGAAATCTGGTAAGTTTTCTGTTTGAGTAGCTCAGAAAGCATGGTCTCTCCTCCATTAGAGGCTTTCAAATAGAGGATGGAGGTCTATCTCGTACTTGGGGCTCTTCAGCTGAGGATGGCATGAGGATGGACTAGATAGTCCTTGGGATTTCTTCCAACTCTATGGTCTTGTGTTGTAGGAATCCTTTCTTTGTTTCTCAGATAGGTCCTCAACTAATATTTTCTCCTCTTGTTTCGCCTGTATTATTATATATAGTGTCCAGTATGTCGACCAGAAAATGAACACCTGTTTCCAATATTTGAATCGGAACATATTTTCGACTACTAGGACTTTTGATGAAAGAAAGAAAGCTACGTTGAAAGAAAAGAAGACCAGTTTTTAATAAGAAAAAACTATTCTTTTTTACACTAGTTTCTATTACTTTAAAACTTCCCTGGCATTTTATTGCTAATAAAAAAGCCAATAAAAACAGCAGGTTTTGTGGAGGGGAAAAAATGAATGCCCCAAACTGTTGTTCTGTTTTTAAAGCCCAAGTTTCTTGTTCTAAAGGTATTGGATGATTTTTTTCTAAAGTTATCCTGATAATTGCCCTCCATTGTTTGATATAACCAAGCTAATTGTACAATCACCCCCTCTCTATGCATGGATTCTGTATCCACTGATTCAACCAGCCACACCTTGAAAATATCCCTCACAGGTAAACTCAAGGTTGGACTTCTGCAACATGCTTTACATTGGGCTTCCTCTGTAGCAAGTTCAGAAACTTCAATTAGCTCAAGACACAGCAGACAGAGTAATTACAGGAACACCCAAGAGTGAGAATATCACCCTTTTACTATAGTCACTTCACTGGCTACCAATTAGTTTCCAGACAAAATACAAAGTGTTGGTTTTGATCTTTAAAGTCCTACATGGCTTGGGTCCAGGGTGGCCTTCTCCCACACAGTCCATGGCCCTTTAGGATACTGAGATCCTCTGGTGGGTGGCCAGCCAGTCAAAACCTGATTGGCAGGCTTAATTTGAGGATAGTTTCATTGGCTGTGGAATGTGGAATGACTTGACAGCCTCTCCCTGCTCTCCCAATGCCAAAATGCAAACATTGATTTTGCCATTTTGTTTAAAGGAGACCAGTTTACTACACCATTATATGTAATGGGGTTTCAACATCCATGGTTCTTGGTATTCTTAGAAGGTAAGGCCTTGAACCAAATTCCAGTGGATATGCTTCATACCACGTGCAACACTTCACTTTATAAGGAAGAATGAATGGTTAAAAAGAACTTGAAACTATCACGTGGAATGAAATTTTATTTTGTGTAATAATGTGTTTTTATATTGGTATGTACTGTATGTTGTGTATTATTGTTGTAAACCACCCTGAGTCCCTTTTGGGAGATAGGGCAGTATATAAATAAATTATTATTATTTTATTATGACACATCAAACAAGATAGATATGCTGGATTTCATATCACAAAATCACAAGTCGAACACTTCCCAAGTGTCTAGGACTGTGTGATGTATTTTTGGATGATGCGCGCAGATCCCATATTATTATTATTATTGATCACTGAGAACTTCAGACAACCCAAGTGAATTCCAGAATGGCCTCCTGCCTTCTTCCTATATATGTGGTCAACTGTAAGCCATGATTAGAGGTAGTGTTGAGAAAGCTGCTTCCTTTCTGAATGGAAGCGAACAAAGGAAATGGAGATCTTCCTTTAAGAAAGAAGAACTCACCTTACCAGGTGGAAGGAAACAAAGGGCTCAAGAACATAGACATAAGCAAAAGCAGAAAAGCAAGCACTGGACATTGTTTGTCAGCCCATTGACTTTTTCACAGGTTATTTGACATATCCCATCACCACCAAACATTTTACATACTACATACTAGTCATGCAAACGGATACCACAACTGGATTTGACAAATGCTAAAGTGAAAGCCTGCCTTTCAAAAGCTAGTCAGTCTGGAGTGGTTTTGCATGTTTCCATCGTGACAAATCCTACTTTAAGTTAGAACAAACAAACTCAGAACAAACACACTCTATTCCAAAATCTGCCAAGGCCGCAAGTAAATATACTCCAAGAATGAAAAAAAGTCCCTGTGTGTGTATGGAGTGGGGGGGATATATAACTCCAGCCAAGCAATTAGAGACCTAAAGTCAGTTTAAATATAGACAGAGTGGCTTAGCAAACAGACCTTTCCCCTTTATGGAAAATAAAGACACTATGTTGGCCAATTCGTGGCTGGAGTTTGCCAGAAATGTGCAAAACCTTCACATTTCTTTTTCCCCTCATGAAAAGGGTTGCTTCCCAGCTCATCTCTTTAGGGTTTTGTTCCTAAGAGGGAAGGACAATCCAGTGGTAACTTGTTCTCATGATTGATCTCGGTTTTGAAAATTAATAGAGTTATGTGTGATGCAGAAATGCAAATAAGTTATAGAGGAAGTTCTACAACTTTACAATTATAATCACCATCTGGGAAGTTATTAGTGTTTTCCCTTTTAATAATATAATAACATGATAACTTTATTCTTGTAAAATTTAGTTGTATGTGAGTTTAGTATGTTGGGGTATTTTTGGTTATTTGCTTATATGTTGCAGTTTTTAGTATTGGTTTATTCATTTTCCCTTATGTGTTGTTTTAATGTACATATAAAGTTTTATGTATCAATAATATACATGTAATAAAATATTTTGTTGGTTGATTTCCAATTGGTCTGCAGTTCTTGGTTATTCATATTGACTTGCCAATGTGAAGTCTCACAGGTGAGGTTATGAGACCATTTACACTGTAGAATTACAGCAATTTAAGACTGCTTTAACCCCCAGAGCTCTATCTTAGGGGCTGGACTAGCACAACAACTTAAAACTCCAGCTATAGAAGATCCTGCTGACCGGAAGGTTGGCAGTTCATGCCTGGGTCAGGGTGAGCTCCCGCTGTCAGCCCAGCTTCTGCTCACCTAGCAATTTGTTAGGGATTCCTCTTCTTCAGAAGAGGAAGGGGAGCAGGAAAGTGTTCATGAATCAGAGGGGCAGTTGGAATCTGAGGAGGAGATTTTTCAAATACCCACATTTCAGGAGAGGCGAAAGGAAACACAGCAGAAACGTCGTTCAGCTAGATTAGCTGCCAGAAATGCAGCTGAGTAATTAGGAACTCCCTAGCAGCTCTGAGGGGACCCAGGACTATAAAGCAGAAGCAGGTGCAGCCAACTCTTGCTGGTAACAAACTGACTCTTTGCTCTCCTTGTGCCTGCTGCACGTCTGCATCTGGGAAACTGCTCCTAAGGATTTATTTCTATTTCTTTGTCTGAAGTAAGACTGCTATTTAAATTAGGGAATCCATCAGAAACTAAGACCTGTGCTTCCCCTAAGACTTCTTTGCTTCATTTTGCATTATTCCATTCAATGTGCTGTACTTTATGTTTTGCTGAAGTAAAGCAGTTTTCATTTGCTTACCTCTGTTTTTAAGGCTGTTCTTGAAAGACAAAACAGGACACAATTCAAAAACAACAATATAAGTAGATAAATAGGTATTGCTTTGGTGGGAAGGAAAAAGAAACCCTGAAAAACATGCTGGCAATAATTCAACCAGGAAAGGCATCCATGGACGACAGGCTCCTCGGCGTGGAAAATGAAACAACAGCACCTCTCCATGGACGAATTAAGCACAAATGGATGCCAGAGATGAAAAGAGGGAAGCCTTGCCTCTGTTAATGTACTGTCTGTCTTTGTCAATTGTATAATGACATTGAATGTTTGACATATGTTTGAAATTTCTCTCTGAGTGATACGATGATCGTCCTGAATCAATCTGTCAACCTTTTGCTTGTGAAACTCAGTGGTTGCTGTCACAGGACTTCCAACTCTTTCTTTGTCACGCAAACAAAGAGTTCCCACCTCAACATCTTTAAACTTACTCACTCAATGACGCACAGGACTCACATCAACATAATCACCATAAACAGCTTGCATTCCCTGATGAATCTCCTTTGGGGTGATACCTTCTGCTGTCAAGAGTTCAATGACTGCACGTTGCTGAAGTCACACTTTAACAACACAACCGTTCAATGCTAAGGCTTCCCACCAAATGGAACTGTAGAGGAGAGTCTACTGAACAAGCCAGGACCTGCCGCATACCAGTACTGCCATCTGTTGAGGAGTTACGAAGGTGGAGCATTATTTTTCATTCAACTCTCGTATAACTGAAAATGTATAACCACATTTGTAAGGAAAGTTGTGTATGTGTGTGCGTGTGTAAAACACTAACAGGATGCCAAATGATATGCTTAGTTGTTTTTAATTACTTTTCCAATGTGTCCTCATGACAGAAAGATGTGACAGAAATTCTACCACCACCACCACCAATAACGGCAATGACCCTGCATGTTAAGCTAAGTGACAGCCATTTGCCAAAGGCTACGGATGAGTTTCATGGACAAGAACAACTCTAGAGTTCAAGATCTATATGGTTCAAATCCTTTGACTGCCTCAGGGCAGGAGTGTGGATAGAACCGAAAATAGAATGCTTGCATGGACGTTGTATTTCTTGCCCTTTTTTTTCCAATGAGTAATTGCAAAGGGTTACTTGATGCCGGTGGCATGAATGTTTACTCAGATGCCATCTTGCATTTCTGTTATTGGGAGCTTTCCTTGTCATCACCAGCACCCTTGGAGGTAAAAGGAAAGAGTGGCTATCTGTTCCCAAGGAGCAAAATATCCTCTGCATTGCCTGGAAGTGAAAGTGGAGAGGCTATTTTTAAAGACATTTTGCCCCTCTGAATTAATGGACAGTGAAGGCTGAAGTCCTGAGGTCCATTCCTGGATCCAGTAAGTTCCCGTCACTAAGACTGGGAATCAGAGAGGGTGGGACGGGCTGGGATGTCATTTGAATGCCAAATCTGCCAGAGTAGCTCCATTTCCTTGGGGTGCAAAACGAGAGATGAGCAGGAAGGCGAAATAGGAGGCCTTGAATCTTTCAGAGAAGATCTCCAGGGCTTGGAGTTTTCTGCAGATTTGTGATGCCTGTACAAAGCTGAAACTGCAGCAAAGTTCGGGGCCTGCTATCCAGAGATAAGGTTTCATGTAAATAAGCCAAGACTACAAAGGGCTTTCTTTCTTTTACCCAGGAAAAAATGCTGAGTTTCCTTGTGGCACATGAAAGGTTAATTCCTCCTCCTTCCATCGCACACATACATCTCTACCGTAAGCCCCCTCCCGCCTCCTTTTTTTACTTGAAGCTAAAGTTATGCTTATCCAGGATCTAACATGGTGAGGTTGGATTTCTTGAGACAGCCTCGGGCTTCCAACAACAGCCTTCACATTCAATCAGCATTGAGAGGCAGGAGTAGAAATTCATTTCGGGAACAGTGAGAGGTCTTTTCCTTGTCCGTGCATCTGCTGAGCACACCATCTCGTGCATATGCCGGTGGCAGCCCAGCAGGATTCCTGCCATTTCCCCAAACCACGCTTTGCTCAAATGCTGATAATTAAACACCATTTTATTCCGTGCGTTTTAATAAAACAATCTCTCCCCTCCACCCCGAGACCGAGATATAAGCTTGGTGAGTCTGTCATTGACCTTGGCAGCATCTTTTTACAAAGCTCTCGGGTGCTTGCAGAGTGGATTTTTCAGCAGGATTACTCTCATGAAGGCAATCAACCCCCTACCCTTCTCTCTCAACTTCCCAATTCCTTTACACAAGTCTATCGCTGAAGCATTTCTCATCCTGTTGCCCTCTAGAAAAGATCCGTGGGCGAGCAGAGTTCATGAACTTAGACATTCAACCTGATCTACTCCCTGCCTGTGTTCCCGACAAAACTTGTGTTTAACTTCACTATCTATTCCAGGGGTCCCCAAACTAAGGCCCGGGGGCCGGATGCGGCCCTCCAAGGTCATTTACCTGGCCCCCGCTCTCAGTTTTATAATATAATATTTTTATATCAGTTTTAATAATATAATATATTGTATATACATATAATATTGATAATAATATTATGTAATACAATATACTGTGTTTCTCCAAAAATAAGACAGTGTTTTATATTAATTTTTGCTCCCAAAGATGCGCTAGGTCTTATTTTCAGGGGATGTCTTATTTTTCAATGAAGAAGAATTCACATTTATTGTTGAACAAAAAAAGTACATTTATTATATACTGTACAGTAGTTATCATCACAAACCAGCGCAACCAGACAAACTGTGAATCCTATCAAGAATTTTTTGTTACTACCATTATTTCCATGTACAACTGGTATGTACGTTTACCAATCCTGCATGCTCTGGTGTTCTGTTTGGCAGGCATGCTTCCAAACAAAAACTTTGCTAGGTCTTACTTTCGGGGGAGACCTTATATTTAGCAATTCAGCAAAACTTCTGCAAGGTCTTATTTTTCGGGGATGTCTTATTTTCGGGGAAACAGGGCAATACTAATAATAATACCATATAATAATATTAATCATATGTTATATATCACACATTATATAATAGTATAGTGGTATAGTTCAATATAGTAATATATAATGCTAATATTGTGTTATGCTAATAATATATATTGTATGTACATACAGCTGCTCTGAGTCCCCATCTGGGTGAGAAGGGTGGATATAAATATAGTAAATAAATGCAGTAAATAAATAATTAATTTTGGACTTAGGCTCGGCCAAAGTCTGAAATGACTTGAAGGCACACAACAACAACAATCCTAATTAACTTGACTATCTCATTGGTCAGTGGCAGGCCCACACTTCCCATTGAAATCCTAATAGGTTTATGTTGGTTAAAATTGTTTTCATTTTTAAATATTGTATTGTTCTTTTGTTGTTGTTGTTGTTGCACTACAAATAAGACATGTGCAGTATGCATAGGAATTTGTTTTTGTTTTGTTTTTTCAAATGATAATTCGACCCCTCAACAGTCTGAAGGATAGTGGACCGGCCCTCTGCTTCAAAAGTTTGAGGACCCCTGATCTATTCTGTTGCAAACTACTAGCGATATAGAGCTCAGGATGTTTATTTTAACAATTAAATTACAGCCCACACAATTTTTTATTTCCCTTCTTACTCCTCTTTTGCCCACATTCACCCCATATTTATTTGCATGTCATGAATGCCATTTCATTAAATTGATTTGTGAACCCTTTCTACAATATGACTACTGTATCCATGGGGGATACTTTCCTGGATTTTGTGTTGATATCCAAAACCATGAATAATAGCAAACACAATTGAAATGAAGTACAGTAGAGTCTCACTTATCCAACGTTCTGGATTATCCAACGCATTTTTGTAGTCAATGTTTTCAATACATTGTGATATTTTGGTGCTAAATTCGTAAATACAGTAATTACTACTTAGCATCACTGCATATTGAACTACTTTTTCTGTCAAATTTGTTGTATAACATGATGTTTTGGTGCTTAATTTGTAAAATCATAACCTAATTTGATGTTTAATAGGATGTACCTTAATCCCTCATTATCCAACATATTTGCTTATCCAACATTCTGCTGGCCCGTTTATGTTGGATAAGTGAGACTCTACTGTACTTATTTCCCAACCAAAGAGTTGTGCAGGAAGACCCACAACTTTATCACATGCCCCCACCCCCCTGTGCCATATTCATAAGCAGAAGGCTCATATGAATAAGGCACCCACAAGTTTCCAGCATTTATTTATGTATTTATTTACAGTATTTGTATTCCTCCCTTCTCACCCTGAGGGGGACTCAGGGCGGATCACATTGTACACATATAAGGCAAACATTCAATGCCATATAACATATAACAGAGACAGAGACAGATGCAGAGGCAATTTAAACCTTCTCCAGCTTCCAGCTTCCTGAGGGTATGCTTGATTCTGGCCACAGGGGGGAGCAGCTGCTTCATCATCCACTGCGATGGCAACTTCCTCATTCCAATGGCAGCTGGGTGATTTTTATGGTGTCGTAAATTAGCCTCCCCACATATAAATGGTACCTACATTTCCTACTTGATAAATGTAATTATATTTTGGTTTGTTTACGTCAACAACGAGCAGGTGCTATATTTTTATTTTAATTGTTGGGTGCTCACCCCAACATGGGCTGGCCTCAAACTCATGACCTCTTGGTCAGAGTGATTTATTGCAGCTGGCTGCTAACCAGCCTGCTAATCAGCCTGTGCCACAGCCCGGCATAGATAAAGGTTAGCCATGTTAGTCTTTGGTTACAGATATTTACTATCTCAACATCTTAAGGACATAGTGTTTTGACTGTTGGAACAGGAAACTGCTCAATCTGGGGTTAAATCTCTGCCAAACCATGGAAACTTAGTGAGTGACCTTAGGCCAGGCAGACTCACTTAACCTTGTAGGAAGAGGAAGCTAGAATCCTCTGAATAAATTTAGAGTAGGGTTGTCATCAGTCAGAGTCAATTTGAAGACACTTACCAAGAAGAGGAAATCTCAGTATAGATCCTGAAAAGTATCTGATGGATTGTAACTTCAGATTAGTCATGCATGTTGCTTAAAGTTATTCAAATAATATAAGAGGACAAGGGATGGAGCTTCCACGCCAGAAGTCTAGGTGAAACTGTTTTGGATTTAATTCCATATTTAAAAGGAAGCTATCAAAAGAACTAAACATCGAAGACACATTGTCACTGTATCCTTAATTTAGAAGCACCAGTCATGATTGTCTGGTGAGGCAATATCACATAGACTTGCAAGAAGATACTTGCAAGGTTCAGTACTGTGAATAGATCCATTGTAGTACCTTGTTTTCCCCAAAATAAGACCTACACCAAAAATAAGACCTATCATGATTTTCAGCATTTCTAAAGATGCTCAAAATATAAGCCCTATTTCACAAACAAGTCCTAGATATAGTTCATTTAAAGTGTCAATTTGGAAAAATAGGACTGCCCCTGAAAACAAGCCTTAATGCATCTTCTGGAGCAAAAATTAATCTAACGACCTGTCTTATTTTTGGGGAAACAGGGTAGCTACAGAAATGTGTTACCTGGTGAGGCAAAATCTCATAAGTGAGCAAATAAACATATTCAGGGATAGCCATGTTGGCCATACAGAAAACGACAACAAAATCAATGAACGAATGATACTTTTTTCAACCAAAATACACAAATTATATCATATACATTTTTGAAGTATATTTGAAAAGACATCATATTGAAAAGGGAGCCAGTTTGTCTTCTGCAGTTCCAGAGACTAGGGCATGCAGCAACAGATTTAAATTACAGAAGATATTCCATCTAAAACTTAGGAACAATTTCCTTAGCAGTTCAACGGTGGAATACACTGCTGTCCAAGAGTGTGGTGGACAGAACTTCTCTGTTTATAAACTTCTCCAGAAGTTTTTAAACAGAGGCTAGATAGTAATCTATCTTGAGGTATGTTTCCTATGTGTCAGAATGGGACTGGATTGGATGCTCCTTGTGGTCTCTTCCAACTCTTCCATGATTCTATGAAGTTCCTTTGGCTACTCCCAGCATTTAAAAGATATTAAAAATCACACAGGAGAAGAAAAATGATGGAGTTAGTATCACAGGCTCATATTCTGTCTCAGATGTTACTTCTGATCAGTTAAGTTGGTCTGGAGTGATCCCAATGCAGCCCCTTCTTGGCCATATAGGAACTCGGAACAAAGGACAATAAAAGACAAGTAATAAAATTTCAACTCCATTAGCAACAGAAAAGGAACTTCCCTTGTGGCTGATGGAGTTGACATTTTATTACTTGTCTTTTATTACCCTTTGTCCCTGGTCCCCACACCGCCAAGGAGGCAAGTGGCCTCTGCCTGCATTGGGATCCCTCCAGACTGTCTTACTAACAATAGAAATAACATCGGAGAGAAAATGTATCTCTCTGATACTAACACCTTCACTGTTCTTCTGCTGTATGGCTTTAAACTCTTTTGCCTGAAAAAGAACTCAGTGGAACCTCAAAAGTCTTTTGTGAATTTGAACTGGCTAATAAAGGTACCACTCTTTTGTGGATTTTGGATTTTGTTGTATTTTGTGCAAGGAAGGCATTCCATGGCCAAGGCTAAGCACTCTGGAGAGCTCCATTTTAGGAACCATCGGTGTGAAAAAATCACAAAACCTAGCAAGCAATATATACTGTGAACAAAGTTCAGGACCTTGGTCAGCTCTTTTAAATCTGATATATACTCCAATGGGGATTAATTACATCCCTGATGTAAAAACCAGCAACAGTGATGCAAAATATCATAGGCTAGCAAGTAATGCTTTCTATGAAATCTGCCCAATGTTCCTGTTGAGCTCAGTTTTAGAATCCATTGCATTGTTATCCTTCCTCCACCCTGATTCCCCAATGCGCTTGCTGTTACGAATGATATAACCACATAGTTTGTGCTTTAATTAGTTTTCTAAACACATGACAAAGTAAACAGAATAAATCACAGTGACCTTTAAATTCCCAGAATTACAGCCTACTTAAATGGCCATAATATGGTAATAATAACGAGCCCTAATAGCCTGGGCTCTGTTCTGTACTGTACCCTGTATGATATGCTATGTTATTAATTTTGGTGTGAACGCAAATTATTCCCATAGTTCAGGTTTAATACTTTATTGATGTTGTTATTAATATAGATTTGTCAGTAAAGATACAAAACTCAGCCACTCATACTTAATGTCAGCCGACAAAACCAACTGGGAAAAAGGGAGGATGGGCAAAGAAGTGGGTTAGCCTTGCTGGAAAGAAAGGATACCATGAGAGGAAGGAAAGAAATAATGATTTTCTTTCATTAGAGCCATTGTTAATCTGAATGAAAGAAGATGGAGGAGAGGAAGGTAGCAGGAAACTATTTGGGTTTTGCTCAGAAGGAAAATAAATCACGTTTCCCCACAATCGTGAATGCATTTGGGTTCACTACAGCAGGGAGCCACAGGATATGGCTGGAATCCTTTTGGTGACACATAGAATGACAGAATGATCGAATCTTAAGGTAGGAGAGGTCATGAGGGACATATACTTCAACTGCTTGAAATTCAGGAATACACAACTAAAACACTCCTGAAAGATGCCCATGTTGTTTTTTATGTCCCTGGCAAGCCTGAGCTCATTTTGCGCTTTAGCCTTGCAAACCTTTTCCCTACAGGTGTTGGCTATACGTTTGAATTCTTCTTTGGTGATTTCTCCCCTTTTCCACATCTTGTGCATGTCACTTTTGAGCTTTAGCTCAGTTAGAAGTTCTTTGGACATCCATTCTGGCTTCTTCTTTGTTGGCACTGTTTGCATTTGCGCCTTGAGTATTTCACTTTTGAAAAACTCCCATCCATCCTTAACTCCCTTGTTTTTTAATATTGCCATCCATGGAATGCCGCTCAGTAATTCCTTCATTTTTTGGAAGTCAGCTCTCTTAAAGTCCAGAATGCGTGTTTGACTTGTCTTAGTTTCAGCATTCCTTTGTATTGCAAACTCCAGGAGCACATGGTCACTTGCCCCTAAGGATCCAACCACTTTCTTTAAAGACCTCCAAAGGATAGTTTACCATTTCACTCTAAAATAGCTCTTACTATGAGGATTTTTAAATGTTTCAGTAGAATCTCTTTTTTTGCAACTTTAATCCATTTTCTGCCTAGTCTCTGGAGAAAACTCACTCAACCTTTTACATTGCACCCCTTCAGATATTCTCCAAGTTAAACATATACAACTCATTAAGTCATTCCACATAAGGTTTGGTTTTCAGGCCTTTGACCGTCTTGGTTGCCCGTCTCTGAACACATTCCAGCTTGTCAAAATGTGTCTACACTCTTTTATTGCAGTGATTGGACAATAATCAGTTCAAGATTTCAGAAGGGAGTTGTATATGGCCAGCTGTTGTTCATATAGATACACAACTGGACATTAAGTAGGACATCTGATCACACATTCAGCTGTGCATTCAGTTGTACCTTCAGATATGGAATATTGTCAGTAGACTCAAAGGGTACATATGCCAATCAATGCACAACTCCAAATGGGATTTTTTTGCTACAATAATGCAATTCAGATTAATGATCTGTGGGCTAGGGAATCCAGGAACCACTGCTCTATAAATAAGTGTAAACTTATATGCATGAAGGTTGGCTGGAAATATATTATCATAGGGTCAGTATTCCATGGTCTTAATCCCTAATTGGTTAGTCTCCACCAAAGTAGACCCATGAAATCAGTTTTGATTTGTGGGTCAACACATAGGTAAATCCCATTGATTCAGTTGGTCTGCTTTTATTGGAACTAACTATCCAAACTCTAATGTAAATTTTATTAGTTATATTTACATTTTAATAAATACAAAATGATATATGTGACTCCCCTTTTCCTCAGTTCATGCTCAGAACAGCCTGGAAAAGCATATCAGTATGAAAAAGAATGGGTGGACTGACTTCTCCATATGAACTCTGCCAGTGAATTTCATGACTTGGTGGGGAATAGATCCCTCCTGTTCCAATTCCTAGTTCAGCACTCTAAATACTAGACCGCACTTCCCATGTACAAGTCAGCCACATGTTTGTGGCTCACTGCTCTGTCTAACAATGCAAGAACACCCTTTTCCATTGTTAGAAAAGTAACTCTTCCTTCGACACCTCCTCTCCAACTTCAGTCATGTAAATTATTCTAAGGAAGTACCATGGAAGACAGCCAAGGTCTAACAAGAAATGCCCTGTAGTCATGTTTATGCCATGTGACTTAGAAATTTTGCTCCAGGCTTTTTTTGAGTTTCACTCTTGTTCTGCAAAGGGAGAAGGAGAATATTTATACATGAGGTCTGCCAATAGACCGTAGAAGTATGTCTGGGGACACCATGCCAATTAGCTTTGAACTTAAGAGAAATTGCTGGCATTGGTTTTGGGCATGCAGTGGGTTGAAAAGAAATAATGAGAAATATTCAAAGGCACCTTCCGTCTCTTTCCTCCTTCCTGGGTGCTTTCTGTCTCTACCCTTTGCACACAAAAATACCCTCAGACTTTCTGCATGACCCAGTTTCATGCCAAAGTCTGTGTCTGGACCTTTCTACCTTCACCAAAAATTTTTGTTCTGTGTGTGCCTCTTTGTGTATTAAACAATGAACATGGTTTACAGGAGTAAGAGTCCAATTATAAACAAGTTTCCAGAATCCCCCCACCAACTTGGCAAACTTTCCATGTAACCAGGTTCACATGAATGAAAAACCTCCCTTTTTTAAGATGTACAACTTTTTAAGGTGAACAAATATACAACTGGCAAAAACTGACATGGGCAAATTGACATCCAATGATGCTACTGTGTTGAAGAAATTGAGTTGAGTAACATCCGAACAAGGTTACTGTCTCCCTAGATCTTCAAGCCCAGAATCCAATTATATCCTCCTAACTAGACATGTTGATGTTGTTGTGTGTCTTCAAGACATTTCAGACTTATGTCAGCCCTGAAGCAAACCTATTGCAGGGGTTTTTTTTTTCCACAAGATTGGTCCACAGTGGGGTTGCACTGACTTCCTTTGAGAAAATATCATCTGCCCAGGGACAACCAATGAGTTTCCATAGCTGAGTGTGATTCATCCTTGGTTCTCCAGAGTCATAGGCCTATACTCAAACCAGTATACCATCTTGGCTATACTGTATATATTTGAATATAAGCCTAGTTTTTCAGCCCCTTTTCAGGGCTGAAAAAGCTCCCCTCTGCTTATACTCGAGTGAGGATCCTGGCTGGCTTATGTTCGGGTCAGCTTATACTCAAGTATATAGGTAATCAGACTTAGACAGTCTTATCTTATTAAAGTCTTATATTATTATCATAAATTAAAATTTTATGTAAACATTCAAAAACATTTAACCTGTTGATGCCTCAAATAATGTAATTTTATTAGTATCTATATTTATTTTTATTTTTGAATAAAAATAGCTGCTGCATTTCCCACCCTCGTCTTATACTCGAGTCAATAGGTTTTCCCAGTTTTGTGATAAAATTAGGTGCCTCGGCTTATATTCAGGTTGGCTTATACTCGAGTATATACGGTAACTAGACTTGGCTCATTCAATCAACGATTGAGTGGTGAGTCAACACATAGGTAAATCCAATGGATTCAAGGACTCTCATCTTGTTAGAACTAATAGTAGGCTTATGGCCACCAAATTCTTTGTTCTTTGTCCAGAACTGAGAAATTTATTGTAAGGTCAGAAACAACTCTCAGAATCCCCAAACAAGTGTGGCTACTGGTCAACTATAGTCACCAGACAGTATCCCATCGAATGTATCTAAAAGTCTCTGTGTTTGGGCAATCCAGAATTTGGAATCCGTAAGGGGTTGTCTTATAATATTTGTGAGTCTATGCTATACTTGTGATTGTTTCTATGTATGAATTTGCCATAGGAAATGTTGCATTTGTTATATTAAGAGTTGTGTTTGGCCGTATCACTTTGGAAGAATCTATAAGTTCAGCACCTTGGATAGGTCTTTGAAAGAGTGGATTAAAACTCACAGTGGGAATACCAATCCACTGAGATTGGAGGCACGAGCTTCCACTACATAGCCCATTATGTCCAATTCATCCGATGCCCTTATGATTCCACTTTTAGTATCATGGGTCCATCCTATGATATACTAGGTTTTGATATTTATGGAGATGTATTTCAAACACTCTACCAAAGAACTCTAGTCCCTCTCCAAGGCCCAAGGCCCAGGATTACACAGGACACTGCCATGATTCAAAGTCGATTCACAGTGATATAACTGTGCAGTATGAAAAGGCCCCCAGTGAGTTATAAAGAGTACTGTGAACACTCATGTATGTCTAGAAATTGTATTCAAACATTAACCCCCAAAGGGACTTTTTATTGTGTATTTCTACATGACAGATGGTTGGACCGGATGGCCCTTGTGAAGTCTTTCAATTCTATGATTCCTTGAGGTGGAGGAGGGCCAATGGTGGCAATGGGGATAAAGAAGAGGTCTTCAAAGACTTGCAAGTCATTATTCAGAATTAAGAGATGCAATGGGATGGTAAAAATCCCATATTTCTTTGCATGATGTAAGCTAACACAATGAGAAACCGTGGTGAATCCTTCTCCGTGATGGCTCTACTACCTTTAGATACGGGTCTTTGCATATGTGTTTGTAAAAGAGAGGGAAGAGAGGATAATTTGGTGGGATACTTAAACTTATGATTTCTCATCTTATATCCCCAATATGGTAATCTGAATTTTCCCCTTCCATATCCACAGTAAGAACTTGACTATCCCTGAAAAAATGAAATGACAATATTTGCAGAAAAGGTCATCTCTACATAATATTCCAATCAAAGAGAATGGCATGGAAGATTTTTTTTTCTCTAGATGCTCAGCTTGGTTTGCTCTCTCTGTGTGTATTACACATACAGTCACACATACACACACACTTCTGCATGAAGAACCTCGGTCTCCTTTTTCCCCTTCCATTATTCCCTTGAATTTATCATATCAATAAACATACGCACACACAATGCCCACATAGATAGCAAACTGAAATGACTTATTTATAATCAGAAATGCTAGGATACCAGATGGCATTCAGTACATCTTCATATAATGGGTTCTCTAGTACAGTTCCAACTCCATGGGAACAAACAGTGGAATATTATTAAAATGTCAATTAGTTTAATTTCTGCTCAAATCTATAATAGGAGGGGGGAGGGGAGGGCTGGCACAGGCTTGATTTTAATTTGGTTATAAGGTTCTGAATGCTAGTAAATACACAAAACTCTGTATTGAGTCAAGGAGAACAGATGCATGGGATAGAAAGAAAGGATTAGAAGAAGGGAAGGGAAGTAATATTTTTAAATGAAAGTGACGGCGCCTTGTCTATTTCAAAACACAGCGACTGTTGCACCTGCCATAATTCGAAACCTTGCCAATTATCTTAAGCTCAATTATCTTAAGGATAGCCCTTCTGTTGGGCATGCATGGTAAAGAAGTGATTGTACTACAAATATCTGAATTTTCCATTTGCAAAGTGAGAATTGTATATTCATTGTGTTTGCAGATCAGAGTCAAAGTGCCTGGAGAACTGGCAAACTTCTTAGTTAAAATTCTAATTGGAAACCTATTGTTACCTTAAATTTTCCTGCACCAAAAAGAGAATAGAATATAATAGAATGGAATGGAATAGCTTTATTGTCATTGTGCACAATGAAAATAAATGCCTTCCCCAGTTCACCACACTCATCTCTCTACACCCCAACCACCACCACATGTGATGTAGCAGTTTGAGTGTTAGACTACACTAGGGCCATGGAAAACCATTGGAAAACTTTGAGCAAGTCACACACGCTCAACCTTAGAGGAAGGCAATGGGAAACATCCTTTAAATGAAGTGACCTTAGGGTCACTATAAGTCAGCATCATCTTGAAAGCCCACAAAATAGATATGGTTGGATACTATTGTCCAGTTTGGAATATTTCTATACACTTCAAGGTTATTGGAAGCAAAGTTGTTCTTGTGGTGCCATTACACATTTCACATTGTCCATTGGGCATTCAAGTGCGCCTTGTGTACAAGCATTTGGTTGCACGTACATTTGCAAAATATCATTATTCACTTACACTGTGATGTGCATTCATTGTTATATAACTCCATTAGCATTATTGTATGTTACATTTTGTCTCTTTGATATAAAATCTTGGCTTATGGATTTGTCTTGATTACTTATAAAGCAGAGTTTGGGCATGTCTGTAGTTGATAGCTCCCAGAAACCAGTATAGGTAAACCAGTGGCAAGAATGCTTGTTTGTGCTTTCTACTGTTGTAAGGTAAAGGTAAAGGTTTTCCCCCGACATTAAGTCTAGTCATGTCTGACTCTGGGGATTGGTGCTCATCTCCATTTCTAAGCCGAAGAGCCGGCGTTGTCCATAGACACCTCCAAGATCATGTGGCCGGCATGATTGCATAGAATGTCATTACCTTCCTGCCAGAATGGTACCTATTGATCTACTCACATTTGCATGTTTTCAAACTGCTAGGTTGTCAGAAGCTGTGGCTAACAGCGGAAGCTCACCCCACTCACCGGATTTGAACCGCCAACCTTTCGGTCAGCAAGTTCAGCAGCTCAGCAGTTTAACCCGCTGTGCCAGTGGGGACTCAGTGGGTTAATTGATTACCTTTAAGCAGAGTTTGGACATGTTTGTAGTCGACAGCTCCCAGAAACCCATATAATGTATGGCTATTCTAACTTGAAAATGCTGAACTCAAACCCAACTTTTCCAAAATCAGCTATAAAATAGAATGTCAGGGCTGATTGTAATGGTGATACAACCATGAATAAATAAGAATAATAATAAAACTTTATTTATACCCTGCCCTCTCTCCCCGGAAGGACTCAGGGCGGTTTCCAAAGTATAACACAAATGGCAAAGATTCAATGCCAGGAGCAAATAAACAGCCACACTTGAGATGGGGGTGGGACTGAGAGCAGGGTCTCCTCTGCTGCCCGCAATGCTCGTACTGGTTTGTAAGCAGATATGTGGTTTTTCAAATAGTCTGGCCTCGAACTGTAAAGAGAGTAGAATCATTCCCATGGTTTACCGTCTGCCTTTTCTGTTATTTTCTGGCAGCCCAAGTCTCCTACGCTGGTAAAAAGCCAGGTGCAAAAAGCTTTCTAATGATGTATTTGGAAAGCAGGAACTGATAATGTTTTGGTGATTATTGGTTAACAGAACTGGAACAAAGCAGAACTCATGGGTCATTAATTTTCTTTTACTTTGGATTTTTCAGGAAATAATTTTGTATACATTTACAATACACTCTAATGCCTTTTAAAGAGATTACATTAACGCCAGGCTTATAATGAATGATACATTGGAAAACAAGGATTTGATAGCCATTCATTTAGTTTGGCCAAGAAATCAGAAGACAAGGATTTTAAAAGACTGATAAGAAAGAACTGGATGAGATGCTTAAATCAAAAGGTATACCATTAAATACCAAAGTCATAATCATCCAAGCCATATAATTTTTCCATTTTTTTATGTATAGTTGAGAATCCATGGTCTAACAACTCTTGTAATCAGGGAGTTCTTCCTAAGGTTTAGGTGGGATCTCCTTTCATGCAATTTGCACCCATGGCTCTGTGTCCTCATCACTGGAGCAACAGAAAACAAGACTTCTCCTCTCGTCAATATGACATCATTTCAAATATTTAGACATGATTTTTGTATCCCCTCTCAGCCTTCTGTGAGCTTAACATCACCATCTCCCTAAGCTGCTCCTCAGAGAGATTTGTCATTTCCAGATCTTCCCTCATTTGGTCATCCTTTCCTAGACACCTTCCAGCTTGTCCATCTTCTTCTTGAATTGTAGTTCCCAGAACGGGAAACAGGATTATTCAGGAGCGGTATCATCAAAGCATAATATAGTGTTTGTATTACTTCCTTCCATCTAGACCAGTGGTTCTCAACTGTGGGTCCCCAGATATTTTGACTTTCAACCCCCAGAAATCCTGGTAAACTGGCTGGGTTTTGGGAAGTTGCAGGCCAAAACACCTGGGAACCCACAGGTTGAGAACCACTGATCTAGACACTATACTCTTATTGATAGCCTGGAATCAAACTGGCTTTTTAGGTGTTTCATCACATTGTTGGCTCATATTCAGCTTGTGATCTACTAGGACTCCTAAATCTCTTTAACATGGACAGTTTTCAAGCTGAATGTCACCATCAGCTGTGCATTTAATTTTTTTCTACCTAAGTGTAGTATCTTACTTACATTTGTCCTTGTTGAAATTCATTGTTAGTTTGGGCCTGGATCTTTAATCAGTTCAGGTTATTTTGGAGTCTGATCCTGTCCTCTGGGATATTCTAATTTGGTGTCACTTACAAATTGTATAAACATGTCTTCTATTCTGTCATCCAAGTTGTTGATGGAGATCCTGAATAGCACTCAGCCCAAGACAGAACTCACTGGTCACTTCTCTCCAGGATGAAGAGGTGGGTTCAGTGGGTCAACCAGTTATAAATCCTTCATACAGTAGCATTGTTTTTGAAAAACCCATGGTATTTTCAATAACCCTCATTCCTTGGCATCTCCAAAGTCAAAACTAACTCGAAGATAGTCAGCAACAGAAGCAAAAACAACAGAAGAGCAGCAGTAGCCATCAATTGCTTTAGTGGTGGTACTGCATTGCCAGATCTGTCTTGGTTTTCTCCACTAAAATCTCATGTTGGATTGTTGTGTGTTTTCCAGGCAGTATGGCCATAACCCAGTAGTATTCTCTCCTGACGTTTCACGCACATCTATGGCAGGCATCTTCAGAGGTTGTGAGATATATACCTCAAAACCTCTGAGGATGCCTGCTATAGATGTGGGCGAAACGTCAGGAAAAAATACTTCTGGAACATGGCCATATTGCCTGGAAAACACACAACAACCCTGTGATCCCAGCCATGAAAGCCTTCGACAACACATCTCTACATGTTCACTGCAGAGGTTTAAACTTATGGCTAAACCAGAGGAACAAAAATGTTTAAACCAGACAAATTGTAAGTGCTGAATTGTTCTCTTATATAAATTTTTGCTGCATCAGTAGTTCAAAGTGGTGATGGAATCCCATCAAAACATGCAGGATGCAACAGGATTTGCCTAGTGTCATTTCTTCCAGAGAGCGTTGCAAGCCAGTTTGGACTAGCTAAGTAAACAGTGGGGTCGATCAACATTCCCCTCATGCCTTAACACTTTTTGAATCTTAATTTGCAAAGTAGAATTATGGATAATGAAATTACACTTGCAGGTTTTAATATATTTCATTTTTGATTGCAAAAGATGTGTTGGATTACTAAGTCAGTCCCAGGCATCTAAGCTGTGATGCCTCCTCAGTCACTTAAGGGGGAGAGACAGGGAATTTGGTAGAACCCCAGAGTCATTTATTTTCTGTTACACCGTATTTTTCAGAACAGCAATTTTGTATTTATTTATAATGTTTATCAGCACTCTAATGGCATTTTTTAAGAGATTAAATTAGCATCAGGCTTGTAATGAATGATACATTGGGAAACAGGGAATTGATAATGTTTAGCCATTTGAATATGGGCAGAAATCCTTGTTTAGACGTACACTTAGGAATTATTTATATCCTCTTATGTCATATCAATTTAAATAATAATCCACGCATTGAGGCAGAAAGAATAACGTTAATACTAAAGGTTCTGTTTAAAATCTGCTAATTGCACATGAAGGAATTCTATCTGCTTTATTCGGACGGCTCCCCTCCCACCCATCCTCCACACTTCCTTTCTTTTTTCCCCAAAATTTAATTTAACTGTATTAGAAAAATCCACGTGGTTAAGTCTGCAGAAATTATTGCTTTTAAATGTTTTATAATAAGAATTGTGATTTTGTTCTGAGCACCAAAAGGTAGGCTCTCATCCTTGACCAGATATTCTTAAAACAGGATGTGGAAACTTCTAAGGCAATGTGGAGAACAAGAACTCACTTTTGCCAACTTTTTCTCTTTTAAGGGAGAAGAACTGTTGAGAGAACTACATCATCTTGACAAGTATCCAGCAGCTTGGGGTACATCTACACTGTGGAATTAATGCCGTTTGACACCACTTTAGCTGCCATGGCTCAGTCCTAGGGGATCATGGGTGTTGCAGTTTTACAAGTCCTTGAGCTATCTCTGCCAAAGAATGCTGATGTGTTGCAAAGCTACACATCCTAGTATTTCATAGTATTGAGCCATGACAGTTAAACGTCAAACTGCATTAATTCTAGTGGTGTGCATTCAGGTAAAAGCTTGTCTTGTTTTATTTCTGGCTTTCATTGTGGGGCCTGATCCATTTTTGGAAAGCCTCCTGAAATTGGGAGGGTTGTTTTCAACTGTTTTGTTTAGGGGACCCAAAAATCATCCCATTATGGGGGGAGGGCTTCCCAACCACTGGCTCCTCTTTCTGAGCCATTCGGCTACCTGGCACTGCTCTTCTTCTCTTCCTTCTCTTCCTCCTCCTCCCACATTCAGTACAGCACATTCAGTGGAATAATGGGAAAAGAAGCAAGGAACTCATAGGGCAAACACAGTCTCTGATAAACTCCCAAATCAAACAGCAGTCTTACTTCAGACAAAGAATCAGCAATAAATCCAGATGCAGACTCAAAGCAGGCACAAGGGGAGTGAAGTGAAGGCATTAGAGTCAGTTTGTTACAAGCAAGAATTGGCTGCACCTGCTTCTGCTTTATAGCTCTGAGTCCCCTCCCAGCTGCTAGGGCAGTTCCCAATTACTCAGCTGCATTTCTGGCAGCTATTCTAGCTGAAAGATGTCTATGCTCTGTTTCCTTTCGCCTCTCCTGAAAAGTGGGTACTTGCAAAGTCTCCTCCTCCGATTCCAACTCACCCTCAGATTCATGAACGCTTTTCTGCTCCCCTTCCTCTTCTGAAGAAGAGGAATCCCTAACAGAGAGTGTAGTGGGCAGTGGGACATGACTGATTGTGCAGGCGCTCGGCTG
Organism: Anolis carolinensis; assembly: GCF_035594765.1. Lineage (NCBI taxonomy): Eukaryota > Metazoa > Chordata > Lepidosauria > Squamata > Anolidae > Anolis > Anolis carolinensis. The sequence goes on from NC_085842.1 coordinate 318,295,250, forward strand.
CAGGCAGGCACTGAGAGGCATGCACAAGCTTCCCAGGCCTTCCTGCATGCCCCACGCCACACACAAGCTCTCCCTGAAAGTAATAGTGTGTGTGGCAAGGTGCAGGTAGGTCTGGAAAGTGTACACTCACCTCTCAGTGCCTGCCTGCAGCCGAGTGCTGACACAGTCACAAACCCACACACACACACACACACACACACACACACACACACACACCTGGAAAGGAGGGAAGAGAGGTGGTTCCTTCTTCCCTAGTGCTGAGGTCTGGATGTGGGGCTGCCTCGACGTGACTCCTGTGAGTGAATACAGGGCATTGTGGGTGCGAGGGAGGGAGGGAGGGAGGGAGGGAGGGAGGGAGGGAGGAGAAAGAGAAGAAGCGAGCAAGCATGGCATTTCAGTTCAACATGAAAGCAGGCTGAGTTTCGTGTGGGGAGGGGGGTTTTCTGTTTCGTGCTTCCAAATAAATGAAAGATATGAAAGACATGGAAGAAACAATAAGAACAAAGTTTGCGCACATGTCTAATTAATTCCACGATGTAGGTGCACCATGCTCAGTCCTTATATAAACCCTAAGCAATAAAGAGACCAAGATACTCCTTGGAGATGTTCTCATTTAATTTTATTAATGTAAGAATTCATCATAACATTCAAACAACAGCACACAATGTATTACAGACCATACATGTACCCGAAACCCCTCTCCCACATAAAATAAAACCTCTTACCTACATCCATGCATCCTTCACCATGACTTCCAACACTGAAGCACTATAAAGCCTTTAATCCAATGTATCTATCCTTGGTCATAGCCTAATCCTAAATTCCTAATGGTGTTCCTCTATGTCACTGACTCTTCACTCAGATGTGTCATGGACAACTTCCACTTTTCCAAAAAGTCCTCATTACATTTGTTTCTCTTATTATTGGTTAGTTATTGGAGATGGGAACACCCTTCAGTCCAAAGACCCCAAAACTGCTGAAATAATACTTATAATGCCACTTTGAGAAATGGTCAACTCTGTATGGGAACAATGCTTTGGAGATACAAGCATGATAGTATATGTTTCATCAGTAACAAAATGGCAAATAAGTGATAGGTTATGAGACATTGTGGAGGAGTGAGCTACAATAGAGCATTCATTGCCCTATGGCAACTCAAAAGAGATAATGAGAAAAGGAGTTGGAATTGTGTCCAGCAGTTTGAAAATGAGCTTGAAAACCTGATGGTGAAAAAGTGGGATATAAATCCAATTGCCCATTAAGACTGTGGCACATGATGAACATTTCAATTAAAGAAAGTTAGGAATGTCTTTGAAGGACAATTTTCAACAAGGCCAAAACTGAAATCTGGCATCAGGAGAGGAGGTTTAGTTCTGCCCAGGTGGAAGTGAATCCTGTCTCTTCTCTCATCCCTAAAAAAAGAAAGCTTAACAACAACAACAACAACAACAACAACAACAACAACAACAACAACAACTCTGGAACTTCTCAACACAGCTATTTCTTGGCCAGTGGTGAAGCATATGCCAGCAATTAGACAGAGAGACAACATGTGGTTTTCCAGGACCTCTAGAAGACACAAAGGCATTCTGAGATATCCCTCACCGCATTGAGTCTGTGAGATTTTTGATATGATTTTTTGCAGGTAAGCCCTCTTGACTCTCTACCTACCAATAAGCCGCTGTGTTGGAAATACAGCATGTGGATATTTTGGTGGGTTTCAGTCATTGTATTTCATTGTTGCAAGATATAACGACAAATATAATATAACACAGGTTTAAAAAGGTAAAGGTTTCCCCTTGACATTAAGTCTAGCCATGTCCTACGCTGGGGGTTGGTGCTCATCACTATATCTAAACTCAAGAGCAGGCGTTGTCCATAGATGTCTCCAAGGCCGTGTAGCCAGCATGACTGCATAGAACCTTCCCACTGGAGTGGTATCTGATCTACTCACATTTGCATGCTTTTGAACTGCTAAGTTGGGAAAAACTGGGGCTAACAGCGGAAGCTCACCCTACTCCCCAGATTTGAACCACTGATCTTTCAATCAGCAAGTTCAGCAGCTCAGCGGTTTAACCCACAGTGCCACCAGTATTATAAAATCAGCTTTGTGACTGCAACAGTATTATAGAATCCCCACTGCAAAATTAGAAACCAGACACAGAGATATGCTGTAAAAAAATCATTTCATTGAATCAGTCTAAAATTTCAGAATACAAAGCTACAGATTATTAAATATCTTCAGATTGAAAGTGCACAATTACCTAAGTAAAAATTTTGAATGTTATCCAGTGGTGCAGTGGGTTAAATTGCTGAGCTGCTGAACTTGCAAAGGTTAGCGGTTTGATTCTGCAGAGCGGGATGAGCTCCCGTTGTTAGCCCCAGCTTCTGCCAACCTAGCTGTTTGAAAACATGAAAATGTGAGTAGATCAATAGATACCGCTCCGGCAGGATGGTAACGGCGCTCCATGCAGTCATGCCATTGGCCACATGACCTTGGAGGGGTCTACTGACAACACTGACTCTTCGGCTTAGAAATGGAGATGAGCACCAACACCCAGAGTCAGACACGACTAGACCTAATGTCAGGGAAAAATGTTTACCTTTACCTATCAGCAAAATGAATTGTTTTGTGTTCTTACTTCTACCTCTCCCTTTTTTCTTTCCTTTACTTGGCATTGTCCTCTGAGGCTGTGTCTAGATCTAATGGATTAATCCAGTTTAAAGTGTTTTCTGGTGCAGTCCCTAGAGCCTGTTGGTTATCCACAAGGCTAGCCCTGTCAAGGGTTCCTTGGCATCGACTGCAGCTGGCATCACATTTCTGATCATGCATTTGGGTGCTTTGATATGACATCACCAGGAAAGTGACATCACCTGGAAGACTTTCCCATCTCTGGATAAAAATGGCTGAAATCACTTGTCATTACCTTGGAGAAGAAGTTTTTGCCCTCTTGCCCTTGTCTTATTTCAATTGCGGCAAACTGAATTCAAAGTACAAAAGTATTTTTCCTGAGTTAACTCAGTGGATGAGAGGGGAAAATGGGTAGAATCTTGCTCTGATTCCATTTATTCCAGTCAAAGCAAACTGCTGCATTTTCTCACACGTTGTTCTTATTAATAGCTTTTCCAAATTCAACAGCACTCTGATGTTGCTTGCCCAGACATCTCCTGGTTCGCATCTGTGAAATGTTGGAGGATATACAGTTCATGCAAGCTGGATTCACTCCTGGTTGTGTAACTTCTTACACTATGAGTTTGCATAAAGCTGTAATCTGCTACAAGATATTCATGCTATTAATTTTACACTGAATTTAGGCTTATAATTATGATGACTGGAGATCTAAAGATCATTTCTAGCCTTCAGAAAGTAACCCAGGAGCATCTGAATTTCCTTCTGTCTCCCTACTTTTCACTCCAACATAACTCCAAAGATAAAAAGCTTCCAAGTTCATCATTAAATAAGGTATATGCTGTGCCGAATTCATTACATATACTCCCCCACCCTCCCAGCCCAGTGATAATGCTGCTGTTATACAAACTGAGGGATTTGTAAGAGGAGGATGCAGTCAATACCATCAATATCAGTAAGTAAAATTTACTTTACCGGTATATTTTATTTGCAATGCATATGGAATAATCTATTTATTTGCACACAAGCGCAAACAAACATCATAAATTGGGGCTGGTGGGGAGGAGGGGCTGCCACCTCTTTACCGCTTGCCAAGCCCAGCTCTCAAAATTATAATTGACCCATTGCAGGCTCCTCAAAAGATCACATCAGCTGTTTTCCATTTTCTTCTTCTTCCTTGAGTTAAGACACCACAACTACTCACAAATAGCCAAGATAAATCTCCAAAGTTTCCTCATAAACAGAAGTCTCTGTTTCTACTACCTGCTTGAATTCATTGATTAAGCTGTTTTATAAGATAATATAAAAATAAAAAAATGAGAATAAAGAGGCATTATGTGCCCTCAGGCTGTGCAATGCTCCACTCTTCAAAAGAACTTCATAAGTCATAATGGGAGCTGTCCTAGCTGAATGCCCCATTGCATTTAGGAATAGATGGGACAGCAGCACAAAATAACAGCTACACAAAATGGATAGGGATTCACCACTAGAAAGCAACGGTCAAGCCACCAGAAACAACCACTCTTTAATTAACTTTAATTAATCCTGAAACCAAATGGATCTTCTCTGGGTTTAATTCCAAATTTTAATGCAGCTATTCTAGGGCTGATCTTCGATGTCATAGACTTTTGGTGTGTATTGCTGTTCAATTTTCTATATATCAAGCTCGTTTGTTTATTAATAAAGTTGATGATTGGCAGTTAAAAAAAAAACAGTTGCTGGAGCCCTATGATTCTCAAACTTTGCTCCTTCAGATAGTTGGGAGTTCATCTCTTTGCTAGCTAAGGATTCTAGAAGCTGAAGCACAAAACTGCAAGAAGAAGCAAGTTTGAGAACCACTGATATAGTCAGAGTGGTTAGAATAGCTAGAAAGGAGAAAAGAGTGAGTATTAGGGCTGAAAATCTGAAAATTGTATAATCCTAGGGTTTGCAGAGACCTCAAGGACAATCCTGTGCAACCCTAATCTTCCATGTAGGAAGACACAATCAAAGTCATCTAGCTACCACTTTAAAACCTCCAGAGAAGGAGACCTCAACACTCTCTAAGGCAGCATATTTTAATGTCAAAAAGTAGACATGTGCATTTGTCTCCCAGCTTTCATAGGGGACCTGATCCATTTTTTGTAAACCTCCCAAAATTGGGAGGGTTGCTTTCAATTCTTTCATTTTGGGGCCTGAAAATCAGACAATTATTGGGGGGGGGGGGATTTCCCACCCACTGGCTCCCCTTCCTGGCATCAATTCTTCTTACTTGGCACCTGCTTTTTCTACACTGGAGTAAGAGGTGCTCAGCTGTAGACACTGGTAGGCACACACACATTTCCTGGGTCTGCTTACACACCACACCACACACACACTCTCCTTGGAGAGGCAGAAGGTGCTCCAGCTCTGGGCCTACCTGCCTGCACTCCCCGACACACACGCCCCACCACACTCCCCAAGATTGTGTGTGTGGCCCAGTGTACAAACAGGTTTGGATGCACCTGCAGCTGAATTCCAGGCCTGCCTGCTTGAACACCCCACCACACATGTACTACGAGGGTTATCCAGAAAGTTCATTATGTTTTGGAATTAAAAATAAACAAAGTATAGGAGAAAACATTTGCCATATTCAGTTGAAAGCCAGACCCAAATACCAGTTCTCACCATAGTCCCCATTGCAATCTAGGCAGTTATCATAGCGATAAAAGTGTTTGGAAAGCCCCCCCCCCCAACATTCCCACCTGGCTTGTGTCCTGAACCAGGCTGGCTTCCCTTCCCTCAGCTGCGCATGTGCTGGACTCAGGTTTCCCCACGATCTTCCTGGATCACTTTTTTGTTTTGCAAATGCTTGCAAGGAAGGCACTCTTCTAAGGTTTTGCAAGAAGCACACTTTTCCTGTCCCAAAAAACCTTCCTTGCAAGCATTTGCAAAACAGAAGAGCAATCCAGGAAGATCGTGGGGAAAGCTGAGTGCAGCACATGCGCAGCTGAGGGAAGGGAAGCCAGCCTGGTTCAGGACATAAGCCAGGCGGGAATGTTGCGGGGAGGGGGCTTTCCAAACACTTTTATCACTATGATAACTGCCTAGATTTCAATGGGGACTATGGTGAGAACTGGTATTTGGGTCTGGCTTTCAACTGAATATGGTAAATGTTTTCTCCTATACTTTATTTATTTTTAATTCCAAAATGTAATGAACTTTCTGGATAGCCCTCGTATATTTCCAAGATCAGGAGGCAAGTTCGGAAGCAAACAAAAGCAGGTTTTCATGTTGAGCAGATTTTCATGTGGTGAGGGGGCTTCCTATTTGAAAAAACAGAAGAAACAGAAGACACGAAAGAAACAGTAGAAACGTTGGGAGCAAATTTTGTGCACATGTCTATCAAAAAGCTCTTACCATCAGGAAGTTCTTCTTAAAGTTTAGGTGGAATTCCTTTTGCTGTAGTTAGAATCCATTGTTCCCTGTTCTAGTCTCAGTAGCAGCAGAAAACAAACTTCCTCCATCTTTGATATAGCATTTAAAAATATTTAAACATAGCTATTGACCTCAGCTGCTCTTCATAAGGATTCATGGTTTTGGTCACCCTTCTCAAGACACAATCCATCTTGTCTTGATTTGTAGTGCCCAGAACAGGAAATAACATTCCAGTATTCAAGTTGTTAACAGGTATTGCACAATGGTACACGTCCACATGTGCTCATTTATGTTATTCTAAGGTGATGTTGGATCAGGGCCATGGATCAACACAGTTGATATAAATTATGAAGTGCAGCAGATGATTGCACCACCAATACATGCCTGCACAATGCACAGTGCACATCATATGCTCCCCACAGCCATCTGCAATGTGCATTTGCATCCATGCACATTGCCATTGCATGAAGAACTCCGCTTCCTCGGGCTTGAGTTGAAGACGGCCATTCTGCTTTGGGCAATAATGTCCATGTCTTGTGCAAGACACCAAGAAGTTCATGCAGATGCCCATACCGTTTTAGGTGATATGAACATAAGCTTCCAGTAAATGTGACCCTTGAATGCCTTGTGTCTAGAGAATGGCAGCCGCATGCACAACCCTAATCATCTGCCTCCTCAAGTTCAAATGAATGTCTGAATGAATTAATGTAGAAGAGAAGGAAAGGAAAGGTGACCTCAAAAGTGCCAAGTAGGTAATTTATTGCCCAACACATTTCAGGAGTTTTTATCTTTTCTTCGGAGTTAGTTCTGCATCTGAAAGAGAGGCCAGGGCTTTCTTCAATATGATCTCATACTGTGTAGAAACCATTCTGTGGTTTCTCTAAAAAAATCCAGCCTCTAACTCCCGGTCAAACCTGTGGTATGCTTTTAAGACTCTGTTCTTTTCGATTCTCCACTTTATGTTTCTCTTCTATTAAATATAGTACAACATCCCAAGACAAGACACATTTCTAAATCATAGAATCATAGAGTTGGAAGAGACCTCATGGGCCATCCAGTCCAACCCCCTGCCGAGAAGCAGGAAAATCTTACTTTAATGAGACAAAGCCCAACTTTGCACTAATGATATGAAACAACATCTCATTAGTGGAGTGCAATGTTGTACAGCTGAATGTGCAACTCAGTGTATGATTGTGAATGCTTACCTTCACACAAAATATTCAATATGTATCTGTATTCTTCAATGCACAAGACCACAATATGCCCAGCTGCATCATACATACATCTCTCCCTCCAAATAAAGTTTCTGTTTGTATGAGAGAAAATCCACTCCATGTAGAACTCACTAACAGGATGTCCACCCAGTTTTTTAGGGGTTCTATTGGAATGCCATATAAAACACACCTCAAATATATGGAAACAGTCATATGTAAGAGGAGTGTTGAAGAACACTAACCATAACCATAAGCCACACAACAATAAGCAAATATACCAGACTAAGGCTGAAGATTGGTTTGCATATATATATCTGTTGCCAAAGTAATAATAATTATTTAATTTTTTATTGAGCATATATGCAATTACAGTTTATCCCATTGAAAATAGCCTCCTTGTGATAGAATACAGCAATTCCAGTGTTGCTGTCACCCTTCATAGCAGTCTTCACTTGACTGGGGAAGTTACTCGAATAGGGAAGGGTGCTGCCGTTTTCAGCTGCATTGATGTTTTCAATTGTCCCAAAATGATGTTCTTTGAGGTGGGCTTTGAAATTGGGAAATAAAAAGAAATCACATGGAGCCATGTCAGGGTAGGGAAGCATCGTGATATTATTTTGAGGAAACATTTCCTCACAGTGAATGATATGTGACTTGGAGCACTACTATGTTGAAGAAACCATGTGTTTGGCATTTCACAACAGACTTGCATAACTCTGTTTGCCATGCCGCCACCACAAGAAGAGACCAGACAACAGTGTGGATTGAAATATGGGCAACTTTTATTTAAAAGGTTACCTGAATTAACTTTTTGTGACTTGCAACATATAGCTAAAGGGGCATGAACCTGTTATGTATTTAAGTCCAAAGGATTTTACAGAGTCAGAACTCTCCCATTTCAATGCCATTTCATTCATTTTTGTCCCGGTTCCATAAACACAGGTGGGGGTTCGTTCCTTGCCCACACCACAAAGGTGTGTCTCAGGTGTACACCAAATGCAAACCTATGGCTGCTTTCCACAAGATGGCATAGCCCCCCAGCTCCCAATTTACCCTTGCAACAGTATAGGGTAGGCAAAAACAAAAAAATCCCCAGAACATAGGGGGAAAAATTACTACCTGACCCCAATAGGTGACCAATATATTATACTATTAATGGGCGGGAGGGCAGGTCAATGCAAAGTAAGCTAGGAGGGGTGAGCTGCTCACTAAGGAATGATGAGCATGGATTTCCTTCTTGATTTGTTCATTCAAGCCTTCTTTAGTTGAAGAGATTGGGAAGTGTGCCACTGTGAACTCTGTCTTTTGGTTATGAGGTTGTATCTGAAAACCCAAGTTAGATTTACAATGATCTCTCCCTGCAGAAAGTTGGGTTCATTTGTTACATGATCCAAGTGTTCCTGAGAAACCAATGTATGGTTGTTCTTTTGCTCATCAGACAAATTCTTCGGGACCAATTTCACACATTTTTCTCACTTTTGAAGTTTAAGAATGCCTGCATGGTTGCTGTTTGTTCTCCATGAGCTTCTTTCCAGCCTTGAATGCCTTGTGCCATCTGAAGACTTGGGCTGAAGACAAAACAGCATTTCCATATCAGGCTTGGGCCCAAATCAATTTGAATGAAAATTATTTGTAATATTTAGTGGTCCATTTAATATAAACTCCAAAAACAGAATGGGGAGGAGGGAGTCGCAAAGCCCGGAAAAATGGATAAAGGGAGCAAGATTTTATCGCTTCCTGGAGAGGAAGGAGTTAAGTCTCCAACATATCTGAGGAAGGAATCTCTCTGAGGCAGCAGCCTTCTTCCACTCTTTTTGAAAAGCTTCCTAGATTCCTTCTCCAGAGAGGGCCCTGCTAGGAACTAACTTTCCTAACAGCATTTGCAAAAGGCAGGCATTGAAAAGTGTCTTGAGTTCCTCTTGGAGCATGATGGGAGTTGAAGTTTTTTTCCCTCTCTGTTTCTCAGCCAATAAAAGGCTTGATTGTGCCCATGCTTTGATTGGCTGAGAATGGACACAATCGGCAACTACATTTCTTAGAACTCTCTCTTGCGGTTTGTCTTTTTTAAAAAATGTTATGGTTAAAACTTAAAATAATTCTAAAAAATTGGTAGATTAGTCAAGTATTTTGAAACTTGGCAGGCCTGCAGTTGTAATTTGGGTCTAAAACTGAGGTAGGTTTCTTGCAAATAAACTTTAAAATGACTGAGGATTGAACCTTCAAATGTTTCCATTGTAGCCAATGGGCCAAATCTTTGCCAAATGGAAATAGCAACACCCCTCCCCATTCAAATATTTTTCTGGTAACAGAGTTAGGGGTCTGTTGATAATGGACCCCAAAACGGCATGCCTTTGGGCAAAATTACACACCTCTACTGCATATGCCGTCCTCAACAACTGCAGGATTTTGGATCCAAATTTTCTGAGTTTCACACAGAACTTCATCATACAACATTGCTCCAGGCTCCTCTGCATTCTTGCCTGTGACAACACACAAAAACTGCTATGCACTTTGTTAGCATACCAAGAGCAGTGTAGAGGTGCAGAAACATCCAACTGTATGCCTGGGTTCCCCCTCCACCTGCCTCAACCCACACTTTCCATTCATGACCCTTCTGCACTGTGCAAAAAATAATTCTCATTACTTTTGGGACAAACCAGGTATATTGATAGAATTAGATAGATAAATGTAGATATCAATGTCCAGATTGTCAACCTGATTGATACCATCAGCCCCTCCCCTCTGCCTTCCACAGAGTTTGCAGTGACATAACATTCAAGCATAAACAAGCCAAGTAAAATCTTGAAATGTCACAGTAGAAAGTATTGACCAAAGGCTGAGTCTGACAAGGAGTGTCACTTTAACTAGTCATAGTCCCTGATTTCTCATCCTTCTCTCTCATTGTGGAAAACCAGCACCTTTCAGGACATAATAATAAAATCAAAATGAAGTCAGAATTGACATACAACCAGATCTCTTTCCTTGGGATTATTTTGGAAATGCTAAGGACAGCTCATTATACTCCCCAAGCTTTGCCATCTCCAGAAAATTCAGAGTTTGAATGGAGAATGAACTTTCCTTTACTGGATCTAAAGTAAGATAGGCTTTTATGAGCAAGAATGCTATAGTGGTTTGAGTATTGGATTACAATTCTGGAGACCAGCCTTCGAATCCCTTCTCAGCCATGGAAAGCTACTGGTTGAAACTGGGAAAGTCCATTTTCCTCAGTCTCAGTGGGAGGAAAAGGAAAATCCCCTTTAAACAAATCTTGCAAAGACAACTTTGTACGTTCTCCTCAAAGTTGCCATAACTCAGAAATGACCTGAAGGCACAACAAGAAAAACAACAGACTGGCCAAAGTTTTCCAATGCCAGTCCAAATTTGAAAGATGACATTTGAAATCCGCACAGGCTACACATCACCTATTACAGATAATGAAATAAATGGTTTTCTTGCATTTTGTAGCTTCTTGGACTTTTACTTATTATCAAATATTTGATTTGAATAAGGATTGTTAATCTCATCATTGTTTTAGTTTTGTTTTAACAGTATTTTCTATCACACTTTTGGCAAAAAAAGTTAAACATTAATTAAGGTTTAAAAATTCTTAATACTATTACCTTTATTCTAGTTAACTTTTAAGGGATAAAAACCAAAAACAGAAGGAAGGAAGGAAGGAAGGAAGGAAGGAAGGAAGGAAGGAAGGAAGGAAGGAAGGAAGGAAGGAAGGAAGGAAGGAAGGAAGGGAGGAAGGAGGGAAGGAGCAGAGAAGCACAGAAATAAAAAGTCTTCTTGAATACATTAAAAATAACTAAAAACTTTAAAAATGAATAAAAAGAAGGGGGCCGAGAGAAAATATAACCATGTATTACAATAATGTAGTAATTAAAGTATATGGATAGACTGCATCAATGTTCTTTTCATTCCTGTATAGAAAACTGCTAGGAAAATAACTAAGGATATGATATTTTCAGCCCAGAAATAGTATAGTTTTGCCCCAAACAATTTTATGGGGAGAGGACCTCAATGGTCAAAGACAAAGAATAAAAAGGTGACATTATTTCATTTTTTTTCTCTTCTGCATGAATAAATGTGAGATTCTTTTTTCTGATGTTTGAGAAATAAAATATAAATGCCTGTAAGACACAGTTAAAAACCATCTAATATGTGTTTGGACTTAGCTGTGACCTGCCTTCTTATCGCAACAGGCTTTTGAGATGCCCTCTTCCAATATCTGCGGTTCATCAGAGATGCTTCTTCTCATCCTTGAAACTTTTAAATCCCTTGATTCTAATCAAATAAGTGAAAAAACCCAACCTGATAACTCACGTCTCTGTTGACGGTGTCTCTCCTCCCCGCACCTGCTTTTAGCAAACTTCACATTTCAACACGTTAATGTCTTAGATTATCACCTTTCTTTCTAAGGCTTCTTCTCAGAACAAATTCTGGCAGGGATATGAAAGGCCTTGTACTAGAGATGGGGGAATACACCCCTCCTTGTTGTCCTTTCATCAATGGACAGAAACATTTCCTTTTCTTTTAGTACTAATAGGTTTTCGAGAGCAAGCTATTTTTCTAAAAAAAATAAATGCAGTTTTAACAAGGCACTGCACTCTCTTTGAACTAGTTCCCCCTCAGTAATTTTAAACTATTATGTTACTGAGAGTTCAATTACATTTTAATGACCGTTTTTTACCTATATTTTAGGAGCCCCCAGTGGCACAATGGGTTAAACCCTCGAGCTGGCAGGCTGCTGACTTGAAGGTTGGGTTGCTGACTTGAAGGTTGCCAATTCGGATCCAACCTGGAGAGAGCATGGATGAGCTCCCTCTGTCAGCTCCAATTCCATGCAGGAAGATAAGAGAAGCCTCTCACAAGGATGACCAATTCTCTCACACCAGTATCAACTTGCAGTTTTTCAAGTCTCTCCTGACACACAAAAAATATATATATTATTTTGTTTTACTTCTAAACCACTTTGATCCATGAGAAAAAGATAGAATTTAAAGCAGAGGAAGAGAAGGAAGAAGAGAAGGAAACAGAGGAGGAAGAGGAGGAGGAGGAAGAGGAGGAGGAAGAAACAAACAGGTGGAGGAAGAAAGAGAAGGAGGATGAAGTGGTGGAAAGAGAAAAACAAGAAGAGAAACAAGAAAAAGATACTTTGTTGTTGTTATTATTATTATTATTATTATTATTATTATTATTATTATTATTATTGTATGACACAGCAAACAAGATAGATATGCTGGATTTCATTTCACAAAATCACAAGTCGAACACTTCCCAAGTGTCTAGGACTGTGTGATGTATTTTCGGATGATGCGCGCAGATCCCAGTAAGGTGGCCTTTTGCAGGTGGCAGATCATAATTTTGTCAATGTCTATTGTTTCCAAATGCCGGCTGAGATCTTTTGGCATGGCACCCAGTGTGCCCATCACCACCGGGACCACCTGCACTGGTTTCTGCCAGAGTCTTTGCAGTTCAATCTTGAGGTCCTGATAGTGGCTGAGTTTTGCCTGTTGTTTGTCGTCAATGCGACTGTCACCTGGGATGGCAACATCAATTATCCAAACCTTGTTCTTTTCCACAACTGTGATGTCTGGTGTGTTGTGTTCCAGAACTTTGTCAGTCTGGATTCGGAAGTCCCACAGTATCTTTGCGTGCTCATTTTCCAATACTTTTGCAGGTTTGTGATCCCACCAGTTCTTTACTGCTGGGAGGTGGTACTTGAGATACTTAAATTCCAATTAATCATTTGGGCCATATAGTTGTGCCTCTGTTTGTAGTCTGTCTGTGCGATTTTCTTACAGCAGCTGAGGATATGATCAATGGTTTCTTCAGCTTCCTTGCTTATATTATTATTATTATTATTATTATTATTATTATTATTATTATTATTGATGCTACGTGGTTAAGAAGTGAATGTTATAGCGTGGTCAAATTCTGAGTGCTCAGAAGATGAGGAAGAGGATGCTGGGACAGATTTGGAGGGCCCAGAGGATGATAGAAGTGGCCTGGAGAGACTTATTTTGGAATCTCCTGGCAGTTCCCATGAGACTGGAGAAAGTGATATCAGTATTCATGGGAATCTGCCAGAATGAAGGCTGAGAGAAACGTGGGAGACACAGGTTTGTTCAGGACAAGGTGCTTGGAACTTCGGAGGCAGAGCATACAACAGAGATAGACTTGCTTTTCATAGTGGCTTAGTGATAAGGAGAGGAAAAGCAGGTGTGTGAGAAATGATGTCATGGGCAGAATTGAGGTCTTTTAAGTGGGTTTCTGCTGGTACAATCTTTTGTGAGAGCATTGTTGTATTCAGGTGAACAGTTCTCGGTTCCTGGTCCTATGTTTGTATATTCATGTATTCAAGTTTTTAAGTTTGTTTCTAGTTCCAGTTTCATGTGCTGCACAGGTTGCCTGCCTTGGATTCATGTTATCTTGCAGATTGACTCTTGAGGCAAGGATTTTGGAATTTTGGCTATCTTGGAAATAACTATTTGAACTTTGATTCTCCTTTGTGAATTTTCTTATTTTTACACATTCTTCTCTTAATAAACTTTCACTTACTGGATTACCTGGACAGAGTGTGGTTTGTGGTGAAAAGGTGTTTCAGGGCTCAAGTGCAGCAGTAAAGTTCACATCACCTGCTGTCTTTCACACAAATTGAAGTTTTCAGACCCCTTTTCAGTGGTGGTCCTATATAAAACAAGTTGCAGATATCTTTAAGGATGCAGAAAATATATTTCAGATGAAATTTCTGGATAATTGCATGCTATTTATTGTTTTAACTGTAAGTTCTTGGTGAATTATGCCTCCAACAACATTTCAAAGGGGGTGTGGAGACTTCTTTTTGGGCAAAATCACATATGGTTGCCTTATTGTTGAAGGAGTCCACCAACAGTTTCAGTCTTTCAGAAAGTCTTCATTCGTTTGTCCTTTAGGATTTATTAGGCTTGTCCGATCGATGGAAAAAATGTTTCAATTCTCGTTTCTAAAGTAGGGGGTGCCGGCGCTTCGATATAGAAATTATTTCTGAATTTTTCACCCAAAAATTTCAGATATTTCCGAAAATTCGTAATGATTCTAAATGTTTCTAAAATGGCGGCCGCGCATGCGCAATCGCCCAAAAAAAAGGAAACCGGGGGGGGACTTTTACAGGGCTCTCCCACCCTCATTTCTTGAGCTATCCTCATCAAATTTGGTACAGTGGGAGATCACATTCAACACTCTTTGCTCAACAAATTGCAGAACGTTTCCTGTCTCCTATGATTTTTGGTGAATTTTCATAACTTTTTATAATACACTATTTTCCAATATTTGAAGAAACCTGTTCCTGGTTTGAAAGTCTTATTTCCTGTTCAATTGGGTTCTTATCACTGTAAAAGTCCCTCTTCTACTTGTGTGGACTTTGGATTAGAAACACAGCACACACCAAGCAATGCCTTGGCAGGAGTGCCACTGTCCTTTGGAAACTATAAATTGCCTTTGAACCTTTTGATCAATGGTGCCACTGACTGACCTTGTGATTGCAAAAATGAAACTCTGGCTGAGGACTTTGGATTAGAAATGCAGCACACGCCAAGCAATGCCTTGACAGGATTGGCAATGTCCTTTGGAAACTATAAATTGCTGTGGACCCTCTATTGAATCAAATCAATGTCTGACTTTGTGATTGCAGAAATAAAACTCAGCCCAAGGCTTGGGAATAGAAATGGAGCGTGAGGGAAGCAATGCCTTGGCGGGTGCCCCACGTCCTTTGGAAACTATTTCTTCCAATGTACCCTTTTAGGTTTGAAAACAATGTGTGTCTTTGTGATTGCTGCAATAACACTCAGCCCGGGGGCTTGGGATTACAAATGGAGCGGGAGGGAAGCAATGCACTTGCAGGAACGCAGACGTCCTTTGGAAACTATATTTTTCAAGTTCCCCCCCTTTCAGGATTGCAAAGAAGGGCTGATGTGGTGATTGCTAAATTCCAAAAAAAAAAGGCAGAGGTTTAGAAATGGAGCGCCAGGAAAGCAATGCCTTGGCACCCATGTCCTTTTGAAAATAAAAATTCCCTAAAGCCACAGCAAGGACTCTGCCACAAGCCCCAAGCCAATTCCCCCCCCCCAAAAAAACAACACAATATCGAACCAGCAACTACAGACACTCAACCCCCTATAGCCAGAACAGTCACTTAGCCATATCTCCCCCAAGCAAGCAAGAAGCTTGATTCCCAGCACAGCACGAAGCACCCTCTGTGCTCAGTATCCTAGCCCAGAATAGCTTGCCTGGGTTGAGGAGGGGATTTTTATAGAGATCCTACACGTGGACGCGGAGAACGCTAGCCCCCACCTTTTTCAGCCATCGCGGAAGTCTCTGATTGGCCAGGGAGCGGTAGCCATTTTAGGCTGCGCTAGGCTCCCATTCAAGTTAGGTTGCAGAAACAAAAAAAATTATTATTTTTAAATATTTAAAAAAAATTTGGAGGAAAAAAAATAACGAAACATTTAAGACACAATTAGAGAATGGGCCAACGATGGTTCGAATTACATTGCCAGTTGCGCCCAGTGAAAACGTTTCAATACTCGGTTCAAAAAGCGAAAACAATCCGAAATAATAACGAAACAAGAATCATAACGAAAATTTGGACAACCCTAGGATTTATATCTGCTAGGCAACTTGGGTGAGTTCTACAACCTTGACCACCCATCTTCTTTCCAAGCTAGGTTACTCTCTTAAACATCTGGCCATGATCCACTGAGCAATGGTGACCATGCAAATCATGGATGGAAATCAACCAAATATAAACAACATTAGGTGGAGAGAGAGAAAAAAACACCAATAATGTGGAAGGCTGGAAGTTAGGTGGCAAAAGGGGATTTCTCCACCTTCCTTTCGAATTATGGGTTTAACACATAGGAAATGATTTCTGGGCCACCTCAGAACATATCTCCTTTAAATCTCTGGATTTATAGCTATGACCATAAAGTGGGCAATCTGAAGAGGTCAGGGGCCATGCAAACAGACATTTGCCCATAGTTGGACTTGCCTGAGTCAAGGTGAGGGGAAATCCATAGGATCCTGACCTCACTTAATTTAACCCTTTTACAGATCCATAATAACTAGTTAATAAAGAGGAACTCATCACCCATTGCTTGTGTAATAAGTTCCTAATGGAGAAAGCATAATGCATCCACATATACTTTGGATAATTTATGCCATGTGTATATCCATGTTTTCTTCTCCTGCCCTTTGATTTCCCATGCACCCTTCTTCTTCCATTTAGTTCATTTGTGATTATTTAATTGTAGTCCCAGCTGTTTGCTTCAGCCGCCTCCCTTCCAAACCACCCCCAGAATATAAACAAAACACAAAATAGCTGCCTTTAGGTGAGCTACACAAAGCCTGTCATTATTTAAAAATGCCCAGAACATTAATGTTCTTCTGTCTGCCAGGTCATTGTGTACCGTGTTAGTCATTTGCGCAGGGACATAATTGTTGTTATTAGGTGTTTCACTGAGAAGAGAGATGTTAGAATAGGGAAATCTGATGAGGTGATTCTTCAAGGGTAGTCGGGTCAGCATGCATTATAAAGGGAGCACAATACTTGCAAAGGAGAGGCAGGCCATAATGAATTGTATATCCTTAGCCTTTCAGCTTTTGTGCCATCAACATATCAAACACAGCGGCCTGGATTAACACAATATAAGGACATCAAAGGATGCAACTGATGTCCTAGTTCTTTGACCCATTTCACACTGCAACTGACAAGATGCTTGTGAGAAGCCACCAAGCATGGTGTGAAGGCAATAACCCACTCCAAAAAGTCTTCTAAAATGTTAGTAGCATATAGTATTCAAAAGACTGCATGTTCTCACCATGGCTAGGTTGATAACTAGGCAATACTATGTCACCTAGGTCATATTGGTAGGCATAGAATCATAAAATCACAGAATCCTACAGTTGGAAGGGATACATCTAGTCCAAGCTCCTACTTTGCAGAAATATACATATAAAGCATTCCTGAAAGATGCCCATCCTCTGCTTAAAGACTTTCAATCTATTCTACAGTTGAACAGCTTTTACAATAAAGAAGTTATTCCTAATGTTTAGGAGGGATGTCTTTTCTTATAGTTTGAAGCAGCAGAAAACAAGCTCACTCCATCTTTTATATGACATCATTTCAAAATATTTAAATATGGCTATTTTACCACCTTTTGCTGTTGCCTTCTCCAAGCTGAACATAGTTTCTTTGTGTTGGTGAAGGCTTTCATGGCCTTAGTTTCTTCGTTTATTTCTCACAAGTTTTGGTTTCCAGGCCCGTGATCACTTTGGTTACTCTTCTCTGGACACTGCATTGGTCATTGTGAGATGTGTTTGCTGCATTTAACAGATCTTAGATTTGGTCCAGAATGACTCATATATAGGGAAGACTTGGGAGACTTATGGAAGAGTTACAGGACTGTAGCACACATAATCCTATCTGAAGAGCACCTCTTCAGCCCAAATATCCTCCAAGTCTCATGCTTAACAGATGTCTGACTTCTAGGAGTGTGTGAAATGGTAGAGATCTGTTCTGTTTTTGTTTTGTTTCATTTTCAGTTTCAGGTCCACTGGTTCCCCCCGCCCCAATTCTGTTTTTGGGAAGAGTCTTACAGAAAAGGAAACGGAACTCCGGATCCCAAATTATGGATCCAATTTATGAAACAGAATGGATTTATGCTGTTATGCACATCCCTAATATGTTTGTTCTTGTTATGAGTTCTACACACAGAGAGACACATCCACACATACATATATTTGCAAAGGACCAGAAAACTTGAAAATGCTCACCCATTCAGAATTCTCCTTGCCTGAGTGTCTCAGCATTAAGAAAACATTCCTTTAATTTATTATTTGAATATTTTGGCATATATTCTCTATCTCTTGGAATCACTGGTGAATAAAAAAACATGAGACCAAGCTCCACTCAGCATAACTGCTTCCCTGCTATTGTAAAGTTGCTGCTGGTCACCCATTTGGACTTTGCAACCTGACATTGCAACCTTCAGTAATGACAAATTAGTATATATTTTCTTTTTCCTTCAATGACATAGTAACAATTTGCTTCCAATTGAGATATAACAGAAAGAATAAGGTAACTATAAGCAGCATGAGATGAACTTTGTCAGTAGAAGGAAATCAGCAGAAGTTGTTCTAAACTCCAACAAGTTCTCAAAAATTGCAGACTTTTTAATCACTTCCTCACAGCAGGGAGAAAAAAAATGATCTTGTCTACAATAATAACCCTGATGAAGATTTTTATTCTTAGTGAGCCCAGAAATGTCTTTAAAGTGAGGGTGTCAACCTTGGCAGACAGGGTGTTATTATGTTTGACTGCTTGCAGGTATGCTTTTACAATGCAATAAAAATGCAATATGTTGTATTAAAGCCATCATCATCATCATCATCATCATCATCATCCAATTGAAGCTGGTAAAAATCTGTGTACAATAAAACAATAACAAAATAATTATCATTTAGAACACTACTGATTGATAAACCCTGAGGGTGCTCAATTACATGGGAGTCTCAGTGATCCAAATCTGATCGCTTATTTTGTGGTGTGGGACTGGATCTCAGTCTGGGTCACTTTCCCCAATTTTGGGGGTCTCTGAGTATCTCCATATCCATTAAAATAGCTTCCCTCCTCCTTTCTTCTTAAGTGACTTTCCCTCATTTGCTAAACTCTTATCACCTTACTGCGTCTTATGCAGTGATGGCTCTAATTCTCTCTAATTTTATGCCATTTGTGTACTTAGTTTGGCAGCCTGGGTAGAGAGGTTATTAACTATTGCAGCTAATTATGCAGTCGATTCAAATTTGGATGGAAATTTTCAGGCTGTGACTTGTCTCTTCTTCAATTTTCTGTTAACAGACAAATTGCTATCCTGCAGGTTGTTGGTCTTCATCTAAAATCAACCAAAATTCCTTTCTCTGCCAGTCTCTGATAAAGATTTGAATCCGACAAAGAGAGACAGGAAACATAGTTTTAAAGGAGGGAAAAGAAAATAATTTGGTAATTTTATTCTTATTCTATGTCAAATATTTTAAGAATTGATCAGAAGTTGGGAAGACATGACCAAGAATGAAATCATTTTAAGTTCCAAGCCAAATGGATCCAGTTCCCTCCATAGGTCATGCACCAAATTGACCAAAGCTGTCTCTTCCCCATAGCCAGGTCTGAAAACAGATTGGAATGGATCTTGATAACCTGTTCCATGAAGAAAGCCTTGGAGTTGGGAGGTCAACACATGCTCCCACAGTTGGAACAAAATCAACCTCTGTGCATGATATTCATTGACCTTACAAAGGTATTCGACACAGTAAATCGCAGTGCTTTCTGGACCATTCTCCAAAAAATTGGATGCCTTACAAATTTGAAAACATTCTGCAGTTCCTCCATGATGCTTCCAAAGTGACACATTTAAGGTGGATCAGGTGCCAAACAGGAATGTGTTATTGCCCCAACTTTATTTTCTATCTTCATCACTATGATACTGTACCTTACTGATGGGATGCTTTCCACTGCTGTGGAAATCATGGCAAACTATTTAACCTCAGCAGATTGAAAGCCAAAACCAAGGTCATAACAGCATCTGTTAAAGAACTCCAATATGCTGATGATAATGTAGCCTTTGCTCATTCAGATGTAGACCTACAAGCCACTCTAAACATCTTTGCAGAAGCATACAAAAAGCTTGGCCTCTCACTGACCATGGAGAAAACCAAAGTGTTCTTTCAGCAGGCACCAGCCAACCCCTCTGCAATGCCAGAAATACAGCTTAATGGTATAACATTATAAAATGTTGACCATTTCCGCTACCTTGGCACCCACCTCACCACAAAAGTCAACACTGACACTCAAATACAAACCACCTGAGCTCTGAGAGTGCAGCATTTTTTCTGAATGAAGCAGAGAGTGTTTGACGAGCAGAACATGCATAGGAAGACTAAGATGCTTGTTTATAAAGCTATTGTCCTCTCAACCCTGCTATACACCTGCAAAACATGGATTGTCTACAAATGTCACACTCAACTTCTTCAACTATTCCATCAGCGTTGCCTCCAAAAAAAATCCTGCAAATGTCTTGGGAAAACTGGCAGACAAATGTCAGTGGTCTGGAAGAAGCAAAGACCACCAGCATTGAAATGATGCTCCTACATCATCAATTCCGCTGGATTGGCCACATTGTCCGAATGCCTGATCACCATTTCCCAAAACAGTTACTCTACTCCCAACTCAGGGAGGAAAATATATTTAAAAGTGGGCTTAAAGCCAGCCTTAAAAACTTTGAACTGGGAAGCCCTGGCTCTTGTATGCTCTCACTAGAGATCAGCTGTTATCAACACTGCAGTAGAATTCAAAGAGGTGTGAGTGGAGGGTAAAAGGGAGAAATGTGATAAGAGGAAGGTGCATCAAGCCAACCCTGACTGCGACTGTCTTCCACCTGAAAATCAATATCCTCATGCGGAAGAACATGTGGCTCAGTAACATGTGACTACAGTCACCTGTGGACCCACCGCCAAGACCTTACACTTGGAAGGCAACCATACTTGGAAATGAGTGATCGCCACTGACTGACTGTAACAAAATCCATTCCTGTTGTTTCGAGTCACTTGGAGGAACAGGAGGGCATGGAGGAAGGGTTATATAGGTGGCTGCCTTCTACTGTCTCTCAGTGGTGTAATTAAGAGCAGCGAAGAGTGAAGAAGACCACTATTGTGAGAAAGATATTATTGTGAGAAAGTTACACACACACGTTGAAAACATGAACTGTGCTAGAAACTCAAGACTAATGTGAAGATTTTTCAAAACTATATTTAGAAAGAAAAGGGAGTTTGTGGGTGGGATTTTTGGGGAGATTGTGTGTTTTGAAAATGTATTTTTATTTGTATGTATTATATTTTAACCGTATTTTAACTTAACACATCTAGTATTTTTAATTTTTAAAATAATTTCTGGTTTTGCCTGTTTAAATTGATGTGTATGGTTGTTAGCGCCTTGAGTCCCATTGGGGCTACTAGTGGTGTATAACTAAAGTAAAGTAAATAAAACGTTACCCTCCCCTCTACCCAAATGAGAAAGTCTGCCAGAGGGAATCTGTTTAAAAGCATGCTGATAATAGTGGTGTTGGGCAAAGCTACTTTAAAAATAGCATTTTTTTTAAAAAAAAATGTCATTGCTTTTTTGCTATCATGTCGACTTTAACATACATGCACTCCATGGATGGCAAGCTTCCAAAATTTGCTGGTCATCAGTTGCATTGAACAGATCTTGCAAACTCTGTATTGTGACTTTGTTGATCAAGTTAATCCCCCTCTTGTGCAGTCTCCATATTTTCCTACTGTTTCTATTTTACCAAACAATATTGTCTTTCCCAAAGAGTCATATCATTTCATGATGTGTCCAAAGTCTGACAGCTTGAGTTTAGTCATCTCAGTTCAGGCTTGATTTACTCTAAGTCCCATTTATTTGTCTTTAGCAGTCCATGGTATCCTGAGAACTCTCTTCCATTAGCACATTTCAAATGATTTATCATTCTTATTGTCAGCCTTCTTCACTGTTCAGCTTTCACACCCACAGAGATCAGAAATACTGGATGATTCTGACTTTTTGATTTAATGATATGTCTTTACACTTGAAAATCTTATCAAGTTCCTTTATGGCTGCTTTTCCAAATCTCTTCCTGTCACCTTCTTTAACTGTCCAACTTTCATTCCCATACATTCAAATAAAAAATGCTATGAACTGGATCATTTTGACTTTGGTATTCAATGATATGATGCAGTAGTGATTGCATATCTTAGAAAGACAGAAAGCTTGTCTGCAATTACATTGTGTGAGTGCGGGGAAGCTGTAGTCCGAATTGGAAAGAAGTGCTGGTGGAAAATGCTTTGTAATGTCTTTTGGATTTTTCTCCCAATTTCCAATATCTGAATTGGTTACTTGGCTGACCCAGAGAGCATTTTCCAAAATAACTCATATTTTGCAATAGCACAATAATAACAGTAATGGCAGCTCATTAGCAAAGAACAACTGCACAAGGCACATTTCCGGACTGCAACAACAGCGGCATGTATTGAGCTGTTGGGTACCCAGAATAATGAGTAAACCAACCAATTCCTATTAGGGAAAAAATAACATTCCAAGCTTTGGACAAACTCACCATTTCAGAATATATTTTTTTTGCACATACAGTGCAGTGGTGGCAAGAATGGGGTTGAATGCATCATTTTTCATTAGTTTGAATAGGAATTTTAAAGTTTCCTGGGAATTGAAGATTACCTGGGAAGGCCAAGAGCTTGAACTTTATTTCCATCCTAAACATCTTGGTGTCAGCTTAGATCGAACACTAAGGTAAATTAAAATTAATTAATTTTAAGAATCCCAGCTGTGGATTGCCAGGTTCAAATCCCGGGAGCGGAAAGAGCACCCGCTGAGCTGCTGAACTTGCTGACCAAAAGGTTGGTGGTATGAATCTGGGGAGCGGGATGAGCTCCCACTGTTAGCCCTAGCATCTGCCAACCTAGCAGTTTGAAAACATGCAAAATGTGAGTAGATCAATAGGTACCGCTCTGGTGGGAAGGTAACAGGCGCTCCATGCAGTCATGCCGGCCACATGACCTTGGAGGTGTCTACGGACAACGCGGGCTCTTCAGCTTAGAAATGGAGATGAGCACCAACCCCAGAGTCGGTCATGACTGGACTTAACGTCAGGGGAAACCTTTACCTTTAAAATTAATTAAATTAACAGTGTAATGTCATAGGGACTGTCAATGGTCCTTCTTTAATGCAGATTTCTCTTCCTCATGTGATGAAGTCCTTAGTCTATAGCACCTGGTCTTCACACTACAGTTTGAATCCATTCTTAACAAAGGAAACCCACGAGAGGTGTGTGCGAAAAAATTCCCTTCATTTCCTTCGTGCTATCATGTCATTTCGACCGTTTGTCTACACAAAATGAATAATGACGTTTTCGTAGGAAACGAGATATGAAAATAAAAGCCGCACAATCATCGTGCTTTTGTTCCCCCTAACAATAAGCAGGTACTGACAGAGGGCATCTTTCCTATTACAGCTGATGTGTACCAGTGGATGTTGATAATAATATTAATATAAATAATGATAGTTACTCTGGTACCCTCTGGTACCCTAAGCTGAGTCTGAGAGAGGAGTGCCTCCCAATTACATCCAATGTGGCTCAATGGGTCTTGATGATCATATTTATATTAATATTAAGAACAGAAGTTATTCTGGCACCCTAAGCCGAGTCTGGGTCCAGGAGAGCAGTGCCTCCCAATTATATCCAATGTCGAAATGCCCTCCATGTGTGGCGATTTTCACCCTTCTAACCCAAAAACAGAGTGGAGGGGGGGGGGAAGCCTTGGAAGCCCTCCTACTGCAGCCAGTGGTCCAAAATTTTTAGTTTTTTCGTAAGCCAGACAAAAATTTGTGTCATATAGGCGACCAATTTTCATTAGTGGGACAGAAATTGATAATGAGATGACACGAATGAAACTACACAAAACGAACAGCAATTCTTTACAAATGCACACCTCTAAAACCCACTGCATGACCTTGATCAGGTCACACTCTCTCAGACTCAGAAGAAGGCAAAAACAAACCCTCTCTAAACAAACCCTGAGATAGGGTTGCCTTAGGAGTTCCATTAGTTAGAAATGACTTGAAGACATACAACAACAACAACAAAAACAACAACAACAACAACAACAACAACATTTATTGGTTGTCCCTACCATGAGGCACTCTAAGGCATGTTCTCCCTGAGGATGGCAAATCTTTTTATCTATCACGACTGGACAATCTAACATCACCTTTCTGTCTAAATATATCACACTATGATTGCATCAATGGCCATGTAAAGTTTGTGAGTTTATTAAACAACAGAGCAATGCTAGCGAACAAGGAGCAGTACAGTTCGTCCTCTTCCCTCTGCCTGTGATGACCCAAATATACACATATAATAGAAAGCCCTAAGGGGTGCGAAGGCATCACAGTGACAAAAAAAGATGCGAGCCATGATTTCTCCGCCCCTGTAAAGTCCTCTCTGAAAGAAAATTGTCCAAAGTGCATATAATCAATGTGAATGCGTAGTTTACATTGGCTATTAAGCATGACAAGCTCTATTAAAACGGATGCTTCTTTCCCCAAAGCTAATGGAAAAGAGCAACGTGCAGTGATAGTCCTTAAATGGATATTGGGAAAGAGGGGAGGAATACTGTGGATGAAGAAGAATGAAAAGAAAGGCAGACAGATACTATCACTGTTTTCCGACTGTGTTTTATTTTTCAAAAAAAAAAAAAAAATCTAGCCTGTGAGTCACCTTGACTTCCCTGTTGGGAGAAAGGTCAGCTATACATTTCATTTTCAGTTCTCCAAGACACAGCAAGGAAACCTTTAACCTACTGTTGTATGCATGTGGTTGGCAGTTAAAATTAAATTTATTTATACATATTTATACATATGCAGCAGTAACAATGACAGCAAATACCAAAATCTAAAGCCTAGATCAGATTGTGGCATCCAGCTAAAGGAGACCATTGGAGTCATAGGATTTAGAACAAACTAACAGCACAGATCTGCAACTTAGGATACATCTACACCAGTGGTCCTCAATCTTCCTAAGGTTGTATTTTATATTGTATTTTATATTGTTATACTGCTGTATTTTATATTGTTTATTTTGTTGTATATTGTTGGGCCTGATCCCCATGTGAATCGCCCCGAGTCCCCTCGGGGAGATGGGGTGGGATACCTGGACCAAATTTGGCACAAATACCTAATACGCCCAAATTTGAATACTGGTGGGGTGGGGGGGGGATTGATTTTGTCTTTTGGGAGATGTAGTTGCTGAGGTTTATAGTTAACCTACAATCAAAGAGCATTCTGAAGTCCACTAATGATGGAATTGAAACAAACTTGGCATACAGAACTCCCATAACTAACAGAAAATACTGGAAGGATTTGGTGGGTATTGACCTTGAGTTTGGGAGTTGTAGTTTACCTACATCCAGAGAGCACTGTGGACTCCTAACAATGATGGATCTGGACCAAACTTGGCACAAATACATAATATGCTCAAATTTGAACACTGGTGGATTTGGGGAAAATAGACCTTGACATTTGGGAGTTGCAGTTACTGGGATTTATAGTTCACCTACAATCAAAGAACCTCTTGAACCCCACCAACAATAGAATTGGGCCAAACTTCCAACACAGAACCCCCATGACCAATAGAAAATACTGGAGGGGATTTGGGTTCCTAAGACTATCAGAAATATACGTTTTCTGATGGTCTTTGGCAACCCCTCTGAAACCCCCCTCAAACCCCCCCCCCAGCAGTCCCAACCCCCCAGGTTGAGAAATGTCCAAAAAAGTATAGACTTACCATAAAAGAGACAAAACTTCCATTCCTGAGTATACTAAAGCTATCAAATATTAGAAGAATTAGGGAAGGCAAACTCTTGCAGCATTAATGCAGTTTGATGAAACTTTAACTGCTATGGCTCAATGCTATGGGATTATGGGAGTAGTTGTTTGTTGAGACACCAGCACTCTGCGGTAAAGAACTCTAATGACTTTGTAAAACTACAGCTCTCTTGATTCCACAGCATTGAGCCATGGCAGTTAAAGTGGTCATATCATATATAAGTCTTGGTCACATCATACGTAAGTTTTGTTTTGCATCAGTCACTTCACTGGCTCCTATATGTAATAATGTAATAGCAGTCCTTTACTGTACATGAAAATTACAGAACTGCCCGATTCTAATTCCCACAAACTCAAATCCATTTATGAAGATGGAACGGAATTCCAAGCATCATATCCTGCATTACTTACTTAAGCAATCCCTCATTGTCTGAGTATGATGGCCTTCCAAGTGTAGTATGGATACATAGGTTGTGGATACATAGGCCAGGCTGTGGTGCAAGCTGGTTAGCAGCCAGCTGCAACAAATCACTCTGACCGAGAGGTCATGAGTTCGAAGCCCGTCCGTGCCTGCATCTCGTCTCTGTCTCTGTTCTACGTTATGGCATTGAATGTTTGCCTTTATGTGTGCAATGTGATCCGGCCTGAGTCCCCTTCGAGGTGAGAAGGGCGGAATATAAATACTGTAAATATGTAAATATTTAAAAATACATAGGTGACTGTGGAGTCCTATATTTGGCCGGCATGTTCTTTCACAGTAAGGACATTGGTTTCCAGGTGAAAGGCATTCCCGGTCAGGGTTGGCTTGACGTGCCTTCTTCCTCAAGGCACATTCATTTCTCCCTTTCATCCTCCATTTGTGCCTTTTTGAATTCCACAGCACTGCTGGTCACAGCTGACCTCTAACTACAGCTGCATTGTACATGGAAGGGGAAACTTGAAATTTTGGTTTTAAGGTAGAATATAAAAACTCATCCCTATTCCAAGAGGCGATTAACATCCTCCTGATCCTCTTGCAAATGGCTTTATATAGTTTCCTAAAGGTACTTGAGTTATATTTCTCTAATGTAGCCTTTCCCAAAATTCACACCCATTCAATTTGTGTGTAAAATTGTGAAAAAATAATAATAAACTAAACCAATGGAAGTTGCAACAGAACTGCTAATGAGATGATGCTATCTTGCAACCCATTAGAATTGCGTTTCCCCTCCTTTTGCATCAGTGGGGTTGTAATTTAAAAGTACCCATGGAATCTTTTTATTTTCTTGCTTTTCTCTGTGCCTTTGCTCCTCTGTTCCGCCCGTTTGATCCTATCATCACATAGACTGTCTCAGCAAGTTGTGTCCGCACATACACGCAGAGAGAAAGAATGTATACAAAGTGACACCAAATTGCTTCAGCTCAGAGGGCTCGCTTTTGCTTCAGTGCTCTGGAATTTTGCTTTCCTTTGATAGTTCCTGGGGTACTTTTATTTCTCAGATGACCGAAGCAGTAATGTCTTCTTGGAGCATTCGGTCGGAAGAAGAGGAGCGAAAGAAAGGGGCCGGGGGGGGGGGGGGTGACTTGTAAGGATCGAAATGAAGAAGGAAAAGGGGAAATAATAAGGTGACGGGAGGAGGGAGAAAAGAAATCAAGCACTCTTCTCCATCTTCCCAATAGCACCTAAGGTACCTCTTGCGGTGAATTTAATTATCAGAGAGGACGGGGGAAACTGACAAGGAGGAATGTAGCATTGATTCCGTACAAGACATCCCAAGCATCAAACCATTTTTATTGCTTTAATAATTCTAAAGCAAGTGACCAGGAGCAGCCATCTGGCAATAGGTTTATGATGATTATAGACTCCTTGAGCTCATCCACTCCCATTTAATCTCCTTATGCACCGTCATCCTTTGGAACATTGCAAGCTTCTTCCAGGTCATGCCATTTGGACACTTTTTTTTTTTTTTTTACAAAAAAAGGTGCATCTGTTTTATTATAGAGTTGGCTACAATAGTCAGCAGAGCTTGAGAAGTTACTGTCAAAGGGAAAACTTCCTTTTATGAGCTTTGTGAGCTGCCCCGAGTTCCTCTGGGAAATGGTGGTGGGATATAAATCAAGTTTATTATTTTTATTATTATTATTTGATACACAACAATATTAGTACACGGCAAACAAGATCACTATGCTGGCTGTTGTATTGGATCACATGTCGGATACTTCCCACGTGGATAGGACTGTGTGATGTATCTGCAAATAATGCATGCAAATCCGAGTAGAGTTTGCTTTTTCAGCTGAGAGATGGTAATTTTGTCAGTGCCAATTGTTTTTAAATGCTGGCCAAGGTCTTTAGGCACTGCACCCAGTGTGCTGATTACCACTGGGACCACCTTTACTGGCTTGTGCCAGAGTCTTTGCAGTTTGATCTTTAAATCCTCATATTGTGTCAACTTTTCCAGTTGCTTCTCTTCAATCTTGCTAGGATTGCAACATCAACAATCTATACTTCATTTGTTAACATGATTGTGAGGTCAGAAGTATTGTGCTCCAAAACTCTGTCAGTCTGAATTCGGAAGTCCCAAAGCAGCTTGTAAAGATAAAGGTTTCTCCTTGACATTAAGCCTAGTCATCTCCGATTCTGGGAGTTGGTTCTCATCTCCATTTCTAAGCCAAAGAGCCGGCGTTGTCTGTAGACACCTCCAAGGTCATGTGGCTACTGGTATGATTGCATGGAGCGCCGTTACCTTCCCACCGGAGCGGCACTTATTGATCTACTCACATTTGCTTGTTTTCGAACTTCTAAGTTGGCAGAAGCTGGGCTAACAGTGGCATCTCACTCCGCTCCCTGGATTCAAACCACCAACCTTTCGGTCAGCAAGTTAAGCAGCTCTGCATTTTAACTCAAATCATTGCAAGCCACCCTACAGCCCAGATCTGCCTCCCCCAGACTTCTAACTCTTTGGGTCTCTAAAAGGTGTTTTGTGTGGAACTTTGAAGATAACAACAACATAATTAATGCAGTGAGGAAGTGGATATATGTGCAGGACAAGAGCTGCTGCTAGTAAGGAATACACGTACTTGTTCCACGCTAGTGTATGTTAAGGCTGTACAAGTTGATGGGGCCTATGTAAAAAAAAAATAGTATGTGTAAAAGAAACATTCATTGATATTGTCACCACACTTCAACCATTTCAAATGAATATATTCTGAGAAATAATACGCTTTTGAATAACCTTTGTAACAAAATGAATTCTTACAGGGAAAAGTGTAGAAAAAATGAAATGCAGATATAAAGGATGGTTGATACCCGACTTGTCAAAAGTCGACGTGAATGGGATTTAAGAGTCTTATGACCTCATCATATGGGCTACTTGGCCCATCCTACATTGCTTGTTCTCCCCTTTCAGGATGAATCCCATTACATGACCCACATTTACTCCCAGTCGGGCTCTGTCCGGAAAAGGGAGAGCAAGCACCGTATGCCACCTCCGCAGCAACACGGGGGCCTTCCCATGTTGCCTTATCAGCAATGGAGTAAAGACAGGTGACAAAGCTTCCTTTCATGGGATGGAGAAAAAGGCAAGTCCCACAATGTGAGGTGTGGAGCAATGGCTTCTCCATGCCTCCTGCCAGGAGCCCATGGATTCACCACGTTGTGTGGCAAATCCAAAGGCCTTTGTGATGAGGTCCTAAGGAGACCATAAGCTGAACATGAGTCAACACTATGATGTGTCAACTAAAAAAGCCAGGCTAAAGATCTTGTAAAATAAGAACTTCCTAAAGCTGATCCATGGCAATTAAATGTTGCCAAACTACTGTAATTCCACAGTGTACATGTTCCCAAAGTGAGATTTTGAACACTGGCTTCCTGGAGTCCAATCTGAGCACTCAAATCACTATACCACACTGCTTCTGTCTGTGTAAATGTGCTTAGTATTTAATTTATGTCTCCCTTTTTTAATGTTTTCTTCCCTCTTGCACCACCTGGAGCATTAGGAATGGGCCGAAAGAGACTCCTAAGTAGAACCAATAATTAAATCCATGAACAAATGCATTCTCCCCACCTCACATTTCCTTTAAAAGTATCGAAGGCAAGCAAACCTCATATATTTACAACAACATGGCAATTTCTCTCCTGCCCCAGTGTCAATTTAATTTGAAGCAATTTGACAATCTTGATATGAGCGCCGGATGGGACAGCACAATGTCGGTACAACATCCTTCTCTTGTTAAGGCGGCAGCACCTGCTATTGCCTTGTACAGTAATTGCCCGAGATCAAGAGACCGATTGTAAATGTGTTAAGTTTTGCTGACAACACAGTGCAGGGGAGAAGTGAAAACTCAGGCTTAAGAGGCACGGAAAATGCAACACGATTTGTCGGCTCTTTGGGTGTTTCGGCAGCAAATGAAATTCAGTATCGACAAACACACATTAATGCGATTGGCCCAGGAAAGGGAAAGAACCGCAGAGTTGGCATGCAACCCACATATGTAAAAGGAAAAAAAATCACAATCGCTCAAGCAGAGATGATGAGGAATATTTTACATAAAAGTTATCATCTAAAGATGAGATAAATTAATGCAGTTTTGCTCCCTGGCCTTCCACAAGAAACAATCAGCCAAACAGATCAATTATGACAATAACAAAGTAGTATGGACACAATCTAATAGGAAATACGCTCCTCTTAGACATGCCCACTGACATCCTGCTTTGGCTATTTAGTTATAAACATGTAACTAGGAAATACTTCCGGGCTCAAACTCCCCAAACCCATCTCAACAGCCAGCAGCCACATTGGCTAAAGGAGGTCTTTTCAACTGCTGATTGGAATTGCAGTAAGTTGACTTAGAAATTATGCACTTGATTATGGAATGGCCTTATACTTTTCTTTTGGATGTGTCTTAACATTGGAATATATTTTAATTATGTTTTTATGTATGTATTTAATTTTAATTTAATCTTACTTCAAGTTTATGTTTTTATGTCCAAGGCACTATGCAAGTGCCGTCTGTAAGCTGCCTTGAGTCCCCCTTGGGGTAGAGAAAGGTGGGATATAAATATGGTAAATCTATATATATATAAATGTAATGTTCATTTTACTATGGAGTAAACAACAAAACTACTGAACCAAATCACACCAATTTTGGCCACAAAAGACATAGTCATCCCAAATATGTCTTTCAAGAAACTCACTACAGCTCTACTCCTGAGTACAGTTGAATGATTACATTATTTACTTATCATAGATACTAACATATAAGTTGACCTCTTGCATAAGTGAATGGCAGGTTTTGGGGTAAACATTATGGATTTTGATGTGCCTGTGGATAAGTTGAGGGTCATTCTGTACAGAAGGGAAAAGGCCAGTGCAACCTAGGGATCCAG
The DNA here is from genome assembly GCF_035594765.1 of Anolis carolinensis. Lineage (NCBI taxonomy): Eukaryota > Metazoa > Chordata > Lepidosauria > Squamata > Anolidae > Anolis > Anolis carolinensis. Next base: position 318,326,332 of record NC_085842.1, read on the forward strand.
TCACCACTTGGCTTGCCACAAGACTTTCCTGCCTCCAGACATTCAAAAAGGCCAGAAGTGACACCACAGTGAGAGGAGAGAGGTTGGATTTTCTTTTACATTTTTCCAGAATGAACTAAGCTCTTTCCTTTTACCACTCTTTCTGATAAGAGTTAAGGTACAGTACTCACATTGATCTGTGACTAAGTCAACATGGATTTTTGAGTTGATTTTTATTATAATTTCTTGACTTTTACAGGAATATATAGTTTCCACATTGACTCAGCATTCAACAAATGACTGAACAAGTATCTTCTAGTTGGGGCTAACCAATAGGATTCTAGCCATGTATTTTAACGTTCAGAGGTCAAAACATAACTAGATCAGGTATCAAAACATAACACCAGTCTTCTGCTGCATCCCATTACAGGCAGTTCCTGAGTTACAAACACCCAACTTATATTGTTACAAACAAGGTGAGAAAACAGGAAATGAGAAAAAAAATCTACTCCTGGGAAGGGAAATTCAATCCTGTAAGAGTCATTCTGGGGAAAAGGTGCCTCTCCACTGAAGCGTTAACACCAATCTTTGTTTCCCCAACAACCCAAAATTTTCAAAATCCAGTTGTCACAGGGACAGAAAGTGAGGTGAAATCTTCTGAACCGGGCACAGATAGCAAAACTGGCATTACAGGGATGTTAGGGTTGTAGAATGATTTGCCAGAACAGATCCAACAACTAAATGTGTTGTCAAAATTTAAAGCATAACTGAAGCAGAGGCTGGATGGCCATCTGTCGGGGGTGCTTTGAATGCAATTTCCTGCTTCTTAGCAGTGGGTTGGACTGGATGGCCCATGAGGTCTCTTCCAACTCTACTATTCTATGATTCTATGATTTTATGAAGACCTTTCTCTTTCGGCAGGCCTACCCAGTCAGTTTTAACTATGAATTTTAAATTCACATTCTACATCTATTGTCTTTTAATTTCCATTCCATGTATGAATATGTGTATGAATAAGTATGAATATGTGCATAGAGTTACACTTAAAAATGTAGCTGTTTTGACTTATGTACACATTTATCATGAGAACAAACTTACAGAACCTATCTTGTTTGTAACCCAGGGTCAGCCTATATTGTGCAACCAACTGGATATTAGGCAGTGTCCTTGCCTATAGTGTTCTTATATGACGGCAAATGTGACATGGCTGTTCCTGCAATGCTGGTAAATAAATCACCTTATCTGTGGATTTTATATTCATTGTCTCATTTGCCCACACTCCAAAAAATATCACCCCAGAAGTATTTGTGGGCCTCTCTAGGTCCTCCATGGTGATCCTATAGTATGCTTGCAGCTCAAATATATTCAAAAAATAAGGATCATTATTATTCAGAAAGTCAGGTATACATGGAAATCTTGGAACATTTTCCCCATAGATATAAGGGTCAAACCAAGGACATTGCAGGATATGACAAATAAATGTGTGTCATCTGGAATTGCACAACCATATGTGAAATGGTAATGCTCACAGCACTTTATTTGTGCAGCCATGTACAATAGTCAAAAAAGCACACTAGGATTCTGGTCATCATCATACTCATCATTACCACCACCACCCCATCTTTTGTCCAGCCCTGGGACACAGGTCAAAACAAGTTAAAACAGAGACAGATGAAATCATTTCAACCAAATGGACTTTGAATTGCCTTGAGCACAGCTATGGACAGGGAAATCTCCATTATTATGTCCAAAGCAAGCTGCATCATTTCATGAAATTCAACAGCAACTGCATCTTTCCTGATGCCTTCCTGTTGTGAAAGATCTTCCAGATCTATTATACGAATTTGTTATTGTCCAACTCATTTTCACTCATGCAGAGAGGTATGAGAATAGAGGAAAGCTGATTTCCTACCAGTAGCAGGAAGGTCCTATACTGGTCTTTGCTTATGACTTCAGCTATTAGTTAATTTCAGCAGCAGGAAGGCGATTAACTGACCAGCTAGATTTCCTGCCCAGCATCTGCTAATCAATGAGCTGTGAGCTGGGCAATAAAAATGAAATTGTGTCTGGACAATAAACTATGCCTGGCATCCTGTAGGTGTTTTATGCACATGCAAGCTCTTTTACACACGTGGTAGTGCTTTTGGAGGACATGATGTAATGTCCATATTCCATTCAGAATTAAATAAACGGGGTTATTGAAATGTATGATGATAATGATGATGATGATGATGATGATGGTTCAGACAATGCATTACTCTTCAGTGCTTTCAATGCAGCATTTTATTCACTAGTGTTGTGGAAACATGAAGCATATTTTCAGATATGCAGTTGATTTCACGAGGTGGTTTTCCAACAAAAGTGTATAACACCACTTCATGGCCAAGTATGATTGTCTTCCAGAGGTAGAGTCTTGGTGGTAGATCCATAAGTGACTGTGAAGACCTATTCTGGATCTACATGTTCTTTCAGATTGAGGATATAGGTTTCCAAATGGAAGGCAGTCATGACATGGGTTTGCCTGATACACTTTGACATGTTTCTGCCTTTTGCCCTGTATTCATGCCTCTTCAAAATCCATAGCACCATTGGTAACAGCTGAGTCCTGTGTGAGATGCTCTATTCTCAAGTCAACAAACACAGTAGAAAGAATTCTAATTTTCAGTTAGATGTTACATGTCTCTTGTAAGGGTTCAATTGCTCACAGTTTTCTTTCCAGGCATTATTTACAATTGAAGATAACCCTTAAAGTCTTACACAATGTACATCTATGATACCTTAGGGACCACATACTCCCATATCAACCAGCCCATGATACACAATCTTCAGGTTAGGCCCCTTTTCCCTATTCCAGAGAAAAGGGTGGAGACAAAACTGGCGTTGACAAGAGTCTCATAGAATCATAGAATCATAGAATAGTAGAGTTGGAAGAGACCTCATGGGCCATCCAGTCCAACCCCCTGCCAAGAAGCAGGAAATCGCATTCAAAGCACCCCCGACAGATGGCCATCCAGCCTCTGCTTAAAAGCCTCCAAAGAAGGAGCCTCCACCACAGCCCGGGGGAGAGAGTTCCACTGTCGAACAGCCCTCACAGTGAGGAAGTTCTTCCTGATGTTCAGGTGGAATCTCCTTTCCTGTAGTTTGAAGCCATTGTTCCGTGTCCTAGTCTGCAGGGCAGCAGAAAACAAGCTTGCTCCCTCCTCCCTATGACTTCCCTTCACGTATTTGTACATGGCTATCATGTCTCCTCTCAGCCTTCTCTTCTGCAGGCTAAACATGCCAAGCTCTTTAAGCCGCTCCTCATAGGGCTTGTTCTCCAGACCCTTAATCATTTTAGTCGCCCTCCTCTGGACGCTTTCCAGCTTGTCAACATCTCCCTTCAACTGTGGTGCCCAAAATTGGACACAGTATTCCAGTTGTGGTCTGACCAAGGCAGAATAGAGGGGGAGCAGGACTTCCCTGGATCTAGACGCTATTCCCCTATTGATGCAGGCCAATAGGGGAATAGCGTCTAGATCCAGGGAAGTCCTGCTCCCCCTCTATTCTGCCTTGGTCTCTTTGTGGAGGAGCCTATATTGTAGAATTCTTGGTCCCTTTTGAGTTAGTTTGACACTCTGCCACCCAACAGAGTCTATGTGTCAAGGATTTTCTGTTCAGATGGTCTTTGCAGGAGTTTTGACTTCATTGGAAAAAAATAATAATTTCCAAGCAGATAAATCTTCTTGCTTGTTAGACTTTGTGTTTATAATTTGAAATATTGACTATGGAAAATTGTGCTTAATCCTCAACATATCATGCTTCATGATATCATCAAGTTTCATCCTATGTGACATGAACTATGGTCTTCCCTCGATCACTGAAATTTCAAGTCTTAATGGTTTTGACTTGATAGCACCAAACCAAGATGAAGAGTTCTATTCAAAATTCAAATTGTAGATCCATACATGCAAGCTCAACAGTTTCCCAACAGTAGGCATGAAGGAAAGCAAGAAGGGGGCCATCCTAGCCTCCGAAAGGAGTGAGATCCAAAGTCTAGGATCAATGAATGAGAAAGCTTTCTCCCTTGTTCTTGTCAAATGATACTGGGAAGGTAGGAAGACAGGGAGAAGAGCACCTCTTGGACCTGAACTCATAAAGGAAAATAGGTATAGGTAGTTAAAGGTTTTTACCAGAGTCGTGTACGACTCTGGGGGTTGGTATTCATTTCCATTTCTAAGCCGGCGTTGTCCATAGACACCTCCAAGGTCATGTGGCTTGAATGACTACATGGAGTGCTGTTATCTTCCAACCAGTGCGGAACCTATTAATCTACTCATATTTTGCATGTTTTCGAACTGTTAGGTTGGCAGATGCTAGGGCTAACAGTGGGAGCTCATCCTGCTCCCCAGATTCATACCACCGACCTTTGGGTCAGCAAGTTCAGCAGCTCAGCAGTTTGACTTGCTGTGCCACCGGAACTCCTTAGGAAAGGAAAATAAAATCCTTCATATATTTTGGACCCAAGAGTTATAGGGATTTATAGGTCAGCAGCACCAGCACTTTCAATTGTGCCTGAAAACAAATTGGAATCCAATGGAATTGTTGCACTAAAGAGGTTGTGTGTTCCCTTGGATTCAGCCCCAGCTAAAAATTTCTGTTAATATCCTTGTTTCACAGCAAGTGATAGTTTGAGGTTTTGGTACAGTTGTCCCTAAATGACTTAGCTCTTCAAAACTCAAAGAAAATGTTAATCGGGAAGCCAACAAAAGAAAACAAAAAAATTAATAGCAACTTGGGAGAAGGAAGAAAACAAATTGAAAAGGGTAGAGCGATTTGGATCTAAACTTAGTCATGATGGCCTTTTACAATCTCTTTTCATTCTTGTTCTTTTTCTAAAGAGTCTTTCGGGGGGAGCAATTTTGTAGCTCATTACCAGACTCTTTGGGCTAGCGTCTTCTCCCCAGAGTTTGCTGATTTACTTCATCAGTACTAAAAACATGATTATTTATTTATCTACATGCTGGAGTTACATAATTTCCTGGATATTTTGGTAGCGCTGAACAGAATGCAAGTAGAAAAGAAGTGGTGGGGAGGCTGACACACATACACGCGTTCTCTCTTTTTTCCTGGTCTTTTAACCCTCTGGAAATCAGTTCAAATTCTGACGGCTTCTTAACAGGATTTGATTAAAAAGAACAACAAGCAGTAAACTAATTACAACGGAAATGCAGCTCAGCAAAACTTTTAAGAAGGAAAAAAAAACCTACCACCATGTATTATATTGTTTTAAGGTTCAGTTAATATACGTTCATTTATCATCTTTATAGGAGATATGCAGGGTGATGATGAATAATCCCAGGCTTCCAATCAGGAAATGTAAATTATCCTGTCTTTAAAAAATGAATAATGAATACCAGCGAATTTGAAGCTGAAATATATAGGCCCATAGTCAGTGACAACACACTGTGGAATCAGCTGGTTTGGTCCAGAAAGTGTTGGCAAAAATTTGTCCCTGGTTGTCATGATGGAAACTTTGAAGCTTTCTCCTTCTAAGACATATTAAGAATTAGCCAATCAAATTATAGATTTGCATGATTGGACTTTTTCACTGTTGTGTTACTGAATTGTTTCCTTATTATGTTACTGAAATGTTTCATTGTTATAAAGGTATGTTTTACTATCACATCACCATAATGTCTTCTTATTTGAAACTCTTGTTTTGCTGTTACACGGTCAAAATGTTTGTTAATGCAAATAAATCATATTCTTATAAGATTATTGCAGAACAATCAAATTATCATCAGACATTATCAGTCTCATCACTTCATACGACCATTTTAAAAGTTGGGTTGCTTAAGAAATTATCCCCAAAGTGAGCTTTAGTTTGAGTTTGGCTGAAGAACTGACAGTGAAACTGCCTTTTCTTGCCCAAAAGTCCAAGGAATTTTATAAACAGTCAAAAGAGCTCTGGATACAAAAAGAATTATCAGAAGAGTGGCAACCAGACCGATTGACAACTGGCAAATAGTGGGAGAAAATGTGGAGGCAGTGACAGACTTTATATTTCTAGGTGCAAAGATCACTGCAGATGCAGACTGCAGCCAGGAAATCAGAAGACATCTACTTCTTGGGAGGAGAGCAATGGCCAACCTTGATAAAATACTGAAAAGCAGAGACATCACACTGGCAATGAAGGTCCGCATAGTCAAAGCAATGGTATTCCCCATAGTGACCTATGGATGCGAGAGCTGGACCATAAGGAAGGCTGAACAAAGGAAGATAGATGCTTTTGAACTCTGGTGCTGAAGGAAAATCCTGAGAGTGCCTTGGACCGCAAGAAGATCCAACCAGTCCATCCTCCAGGAAATAATGCCCAGTGGCTGCTCACTGGAGGGAAGGATATTAGAGGCAAAATTGAAGTATTTTGGCCACATCATGAGGAGACAGGAAAGCTTGGAGAAGATCATGATGCTGGGGAAAATGGAAGGAAAAAGGAAGAGAGGACGACAAAGGGCGAGATGGATGGGCGGTATCCTTGAAGTGACTGGCTCGACTTTGAAGGAACTGGGGGCGGCGATGGCCGACAGGGAGCTCTGGCGTGGACTGGTCCATGAGGTCACGAAGAGTTGGAAACGACTAAACGAGTGAGACAACGACGACTCCATGGCTACAATACTTTCAATGAATCCCAGTTGAAATAGCTACCTTGAATCAGTTTTTGAGTTTTGGTTCAACATGTAAGTAAATCTGATTGATTTAATGGGTTTGAGTTTGGTCAAACACCTATAGGCCAGTCCACTGCTATGGGCAAATCTAGACCAGAAGTAATCCAAAGTGGTTTCAATGACTGACAGCCAGCTGAATTTACTGTGGCAACATGTCACTGTCCACATCAAATGATACAACTGTACTAGGACTACACCAACTTGTCTGGACCATCACTTTACTCTTCAAGTTGTTTTTGCCCCCAACCCACCCCACTAGCGAACCATGGAGCTCCATACAATCTCCTGGACGTAGCGACCACTGTTCTGACATCAACAGAAACACCTGTGCAACCAGCAAAAAGGAGGAGGCAATCCAGCTGTTTAGAGTGCCCTAAATCTGCAGGATATGCTGGAGCTTGTAGCAAACTATGCAGTATCCCCCAATTTTGCCTAAAGAGGGGTTAAGCCATGAACACCATGGGGACAGTCAGCAGTTAATTGAGTCTGGGTTTCCTTGCCCTTTCAGATTCAACCCTAGTCAGAACAAAGAATACTATTTGGGTCCCTATCACTAGGATTCTTTTCATACATGGAAGAGAAACCAGGGTCATATCTCTTGGCTATCAGTGAAAGAAACTTGGGCCTAGGGGCCAAAGTATTTACCCAACTGTTAACACCAGAGAGGAGCAAAAGTGGGTGACCTACCAAGTAAGTGTACGCTTAGACACATTGTGACCTAGAGCGGTCACCAGAACACCACACACACACAAATAGCACCACCACCACAACCACCACCAAAAATAAGCCACACACTAATTTGAGGATAGCCAGCCAGGCATGTACTAGGGATGTGTTTTCGGAAATCAATTGTGCATGCAGGGAAAATTATTAATTTAAACTTGTTTCTCCACTGTGGGAATGTCTCTGAAAATTGTACAGTTCAGGGAGATGTTCTCACATACAGGAGAAAGTATGCTGCTGACTCACCTTTTCCATTTCCCTTTGTGATAGTGGCTGGTGGGCAAGGGGTGGGGAGCAGCCTAGTAAAGAGAAACAACTATTGATGTTGAGTCAATACATATGTTAAATCACAAGTTTATACTGAAGTCCAGTGAGCCTGGTATGTTGAAAAGCTCTTGCTACTCCTTAAAATGTTTAGTTAAAAGCCTATCCTGCTGTAACTTAATATCATTGGACCTGGTTCTGCCTTCTGGTGCAAACCTGTACTCTCCTTTCTATAACAATCATTTAGATATTTGATGCATGGAATATATCAGACAGTTCAGACACAGAGGAGTCCAATGAGCAGGAATCCCCTTATCTTTTATTTTCCTTCCTAACTTACACCAACTTGTTAAGATCCTGTCCTGGTGATAGATTCAAGGGCACATTTTCCTAAGCACTAGGTATGTCCAACAAATCATTTTGAATCTTATATCGGATTGATATCGGATTGTTCTTGCTTTTTGAGACGCATTCTGATACGTTGTCTCACGGCGCAACCAGCAATGTATTTTGAACCATCGTTGGCCCATTCTCTAATTGTCTCTTAATGTTTCTTTAATTTTTTCCCAATTTTTTAAATATATTTTTTAAAATATTGTTTAATTTTTTTTGTTTTTGCAACCTACCTTGAATGGGAGCTTAGCGCAGCCTAACATGGCTGCCGCTCCCTGGCCAATCAGAAGCTTCCACGATGGACGCAAAGGTGGGGGCTAGGGTCCTCTGCCTCCATGTGGAAGATTGCCATAAAAGCCTGTTGTGTAGCCCGGAGAGCCATTCTGGGCTGGGCTTTGCTTGGAGAGGGTGGTGATCTGCAAACGGAGAGCAAGCAAGCCTCTTGAGGGAGGGAGAGGGTGAAGGGGCCCAGTCTGGCTGTTCCCACAGAGGGGTTTGGAAAAAGGGTTAGGGTTTTGTTGCTGGTTCCTTCTCTTAACAAGGGAATTTCTAGTTTTCAAAGTATCTTTGCACACCTTGCCAGGGCATTGCTTGGCGTGGTGGTCACTGGTCAATTTCTAATTGAAGGCATTGGGTTGAGGCTTGTGGTATCACATAGCCAGAGACAACATTGATTTCCAGTGTCCTTCTTGCTTACAAATATAACAAGGGAATTTCTAGTTTTCAAAGTATCTTTGCACAACTTGCAAGGGCATTGCAAATTTGATCAGGATAGCTCAAGAAATGAGGGCGGGAGAGCCCTGTAAAAGTCCCCCCCCCCTCCGGGGTTCCTTTTTTTTGGTGATTGCGCATGCGCGTCCACCATTTTAGAAACATTTAGAATCATTACAAATTTTCAGAAATATTCGAAATTTTTGGGTGAAAAATTCGGAAATACTTTCTATATCGAAGCGCCAGTGCCCCCTACTTTAGAAACGAGAATTGAAACTTTTTTTTCATCAATCGGACATGCCTACTAAGCACACTACTAATGATAACATTCTCACATAATTTTTAACACAAAAACAGCATTTTTATGGAGGGCATACCCTGTACAGGAAATTATATATGTATTATTTTATGCATATTTACTTTTGAACAAAGTTGGGATAAGAGCTAAAAGGCCCAGATTCTACCCAGAAGTTGTTGCGCTTTGTGAAGATTGTGAGTGTAGGATTTGGGGTGACTATGTGTTTTTGGACCGATGTACACATGGCCTTAGATTGAGGTGAAAACATGTCCCTTGCCATTGATTTTAAAGGTGAATTTAGGGGCAATGTGAGGCAAATGGAAACATTTATAAAGATGCAGGGAAACAATTTACTTAGAAATGAATGAAGATTGCTGAGTGCCAGCACTTGTTGGATTACGCTCCAGGCAGCCAACCAGCCCCAGTTGACTTTAAATGCTGTTTAGCACCACAATGCTCAGATGCTCCCGCCAAGCAGAATACTTGCTGATTATGACTTCCATTACGCACCGAAGTAACAGCCTGTAAACTTGTTCAGTTATTTTCCTCTTTTTACTGGCCTGTAAAAGCATAAAATATAAATACATAAATAAATATTTATAATGCATGGATAGGAGTGCTAAATGCATGCTTAAAGCAACTGGGAGAGGGAAGAAATAGAAATCAATCACACACAGGCTCATCATCTAGCTGGACTTGGCATTAACCATCAGTGTGCTCTGAGCAAAAGAGAAGGGCTGGGAAATCAACGTATGCTACATTCAGAGCTGAAATATAGCAATTGATTAGGAATCACTGGCCAGAGCCAAAGGAGGTCAGGATCAGGCCAGGAATTTCACAATTAGGCCAAGGTTAGACTTAGGGCATATCTAGTTGGTTCTGGTTGAATAGACACCATGATGTCCATATGACGCACAGGGTCCATTCCTCTTGTCTCACATTTTGAAAAGTTGCAGGATACTCCAAAGCTCCCCTGAAGCTCTGGATCTCACCCACAATTTGAGTCAGTGAACAGTTTTGCAGCCTCCTATTCAGAAAGTGGCTGTAGCTGTTTACACCACATCCTGTGTTCTTCGGCTTGGGCAACCTGGGGACAGAGGATACTCCTTTCTTGCCCTGTCATTCTGAGCTTTTTGGTGTCCACCACGCATGAAAATGGTGGTGTTCTTCACTTGTTGCCTGAGGGATACTATTTGGAGAAACAACACAATCAGAGAATAGAGAGGCAAAAGGAGGGGGTAATTTCTCCTTTCCCCTCTCCCCTTTCTCATGTCACGTTGTTGCTCTGACTGTCATTATTACAGACACTGATGGTTACCAGTGCCATGTTAATGCCCAGTGAGCAACGAAAAGCCAAGAACAGGGGCAAGGCAAGGATGATGGTCCTGAGGCTCCAAACTGGTTCTGATGCCGCTAGGTCATGAATATCCTTCCCAGCTGCTGGATTGGCTTGGGAGCATTCAGAACGAACACCCACCAGCTCCTCAGAGAGCTTGGTGGCTGTTCATTGCAGACCATGGTGACACTGATCTGTAGTATTCTAATCCAGGCCAAAATTGTCATGGTCTGCAATGGCCAGCTGTTGAGCCAGCTTAGGGGTTACTGATGTCTGCAATGCACAGCTACAAAACAGTTTTTGGATCAGCATCACCATTTCTGGGAAGGCCAAGAGCTTGAACATCGTTTCACCTTAGATCAAACCTTGTGTCACCTTAGATCGAACACTAACATATAGGAAACACTGCATGAACACCAAGCACAAAGTAGCTGTATGCAATAACATCCTATGGAAACTTACTGGCAGAGTAAGACAAGGCCCTGGCCTTGTCTTACTCAGTTGCTGAGTATGCCTGCCCCATTTGGTGCAAGTCTGCCCATGTGAAACAGGTGAACATAGCATTGAACAAAACATTCTGAATAATCACAGGATGTCTCAAACCTACACCTGTTGATAAACTCTACAAGCTAGCTGGCATTCCCCCCTCCCCATGTGCAATGGGAAGTGGCTGCTAACTGTGAGAGAAATAAGGTTGAACACTGTGAAAGCCATCCACTGCATAGCTATCAGCCTCCTCCTCAAATCAAGGAAAAGCTTCATGAGAACCACCATTCCTATTAATGTTCCTCTAGCACAGCAAGAGTATTCCTCTGAGCAGCTAAAGGAGGGTCTGCCTTCAGGGGCAAACCAAGAATGGGAAATGTGTTGTCGAAGGCTTTCATAGCCAGAATCACAGGGTTGTTGTGTGTTTTCTGGGCTGTATGGCCATGTTCCAGAAGCATTCTTTCCTAACGTTTCACCCACATCTATGGCAGGAATCCTCAGAGGTTGTGAGGTATATACCTCACAATCTTTGAGGATGTCTACCATAGATGTGGCTGAAACATCTATGGTAGACATCCTCAATGGTAGACATGTTTTCCAGGCTGTATGGCCATGTTCCAGAAGTATTCTCTCCTGATGTTTCAGCCACATCTATGGTAGACATCCTCAAAGATTGTGAAGTATATACCTCACAACCTCTGAGGATTCCTGCCGTAGATGTGGGTGAAACGTTAGGAGAGAATGCTTCTGAAACATGGCCATACAGCCCAGAAAACACACAACAACCCCAAGAATGAGAAACTTGGAAGTACCTGAACAGACTCAGAAGTGTAGTGGGCAGATCAAAAGACAACCTGGCAAAATGGCACTACCTAAAAGAATCCTCCACCGTGTGTGACTGTAGAACAGAACAGACAATTTCACATCTGTATGCTTATACGTAGTGTCCTGCCTCATGTACAGAGGAAGAACTGTTTGAGGCTACAGACAATGCAGTCACTGTTGCCCGTTTCTGGTGAAAATATATTTAGCTGCTTGTGTTCCTTTTATTTTTTTTATTAGTGTTATACTAATGTATGCAATGCTTTTGATACGAAATAAAGAAACCATTTCTGGCAACATGTAAATACTCTCTTTGATACCAGAGGTTGAGCTGCCATCATTGAAAGTGTGTCTGGTTTCCCAAAGTCATATCTTGCACAGAGCTTTTTTAGCATATCCTGCTGAGGAGACCCAATGACACTTCTACGTTGGCTTTAATAAGTTGTGTGCCTGGGAATCCTTGGCTTCTTTTTTTTTTCTTTCCTTCCTTTTTCAGTTTGTTGTTGTGTGCCTTCAATCATTCCTGACTTGTGGTGACCATAAAGCCAGCCTATCACAGAGTTTTGGAAAGCTAAGAGTGGGTGACTTGCTCAATAGCAATTTGATTTTGATTTTGAATAGTATACTGTATGTGGAATTTTTATTGAGTCTGCTTTCAATAAAAGCACAGTGAATGACAACTGTGACATGAAAATATGAAATTACAGAATTTCATTTCAACACCCACAAGATTCTTAGAAACATTTTCTTATGGGAAGAGAATAGTCCTGTTGGAGAAATAATGAATTTAGAACTGCTTCTTTTTAAAGACTACAACTCCTCAAATCCCTCAGTCAAATGTCCAAAAAGGACACTTTTATATATAAAAAAGTAATGAATCTGCTCTTATCATTCTTAACTATTTCCATTATCATCTTCAGGTTTTTTTCTTTCTTCAGATTCCCGGAGAAAGAAAGCATTTGAGGGATATTTTACTCCTTTTGCAAAGAAAAAGCAAAATAAATGTTATATAAAGGAAGAGGAGGAGAAAAGAAACTTTTTCGAGCTCTGTGGAGGAAGTATCACAAAGCTGTTAAACAGGTTTCTGGACTGTTTCACTTCAGTCACCAAATTAGAGTAAACATGAGGTGAATCTACACTGTAGAATTAATGCAGATGCCAGTTGAACTGCCATGGCTCAATGCTATGGAATGATGTGATTTCTAGTTTGGTGAAACACCAGCACACTTTGGCAAAGAAGACTAAAGCCTTGTAAAGCTACAACTGTGGTGAACTGAGGTGTTGGAGGACTGTTCTGAGAATGCCTTGGACTGCAAGAAGATCAAACTAGTCCATACTCCATGAAATATTTATGTATTTATTTATTTATTTACAGTATTTATATTCTGCCCTTCTCACCCCGAAGGGGACTCAGGACGGATTACATTGTACACATATAAGGCAAACATTCAATGCCATATAACATAGAACAGAGACAGAGACAGATGCAGAGGCAATTTAAACCTTCTCCAGCTTCCTGAGGGTATGCTTGATTCCAGCCACAGGGGGAGCAGCTGCTTCATCATCCACTGCAACTGCAACTTCCTCATTCCAATGGCAGCTGGATGATTTTTATGGTGTCGTAAATTAGCCTCCCCACATATAAGTGGTACCTAAATTTCCTACTTTATAGATACAACTATCTTTCGGGTTGCTTAGGTCAGCAACGAGCAGGGGCTATATTTTATTTTTAATTGTCGGGTGCTCACCCCAACACAGGCTGGCCTTGGACTCATGACCTCTTGGTCAGAGTGATTTCTTGCAGCTGGCTACTAACCAGCGTGCTCCACAGCTCGGCCCCCTGCTCAATGGAGGGAAGGGTTTTAGAGACAAAGATGAAGTATGTGTTGTCGAAGGCTTTCATGGCTGGGATCACAGGGTTGTTGTATGTTTTCCGGGCTGTATGGCCATGTTCCAGAAGTATTCTCTCCTGATGTTTTGCCCACATCTATGGCAAGCATTCTCAGAGGTTGTATGGCAGGCATACCTCACAACCTCTGAGGATGCCTGCCATAGATGTGGGTGAAACATCAGGAGAGAATACTTCGAGAACATAGCCATACAACCAGGAAAACAACAACCCAAAGATGAAGTGCTTTGGCCACATCATGAGAAGACAGGAAAGCTTGAAGAAGACAATGATGCTGGGCAAAATGGAAGGAAAAAGGAAGAGAGGTCAACCAAGAATAAGATTGAAGTGACTGGCTTGACCTTGAAGGAGCTGGGGGTGGTCCATGAGGTCATGAAGAGTCAGAAGAGACTGAACAAATAAACAAAAAAACAAAAAACAAAAAAAAAAACAAAACAAAAACAAAAACAAAAAAAACAACTCTGAGGATTTCATATTATTAAGCAATGGCAGGTAAAGTGGTGTCAAACTACACTAATTCTATAGTATAGATGCACCCATAGTAAGATGCCAGCCCAATATTTATACAACATAGAAGCTAGCATTTAACATAAAGCCCAGATTTCAACCCATCTTCAGCATCGAGGGTTGGAGTTTGAATGCTTGTGTTAAATCTTATATATATTTAATACAGCTTTACTTCCACCCTGACCCTCTATCCTTTATCTCCAAAAACCCTTGCCCTTGTTAGATGTTTTGCACGTAAACTTCATCCCGTCTCCCTCACTCAGTGGGTCTAAATCTGATCTGTCTTAAGAAGAAACGGCTCAGCTACATTTCTTTCTCCTCTCCCTCTGCTGGCCATTTTGGAAATCGTTCTTTGTTCTCTGCAAAACTTACCAATATTAGTGTTTGCTTTTTCGACACTAAACATGTACTTCATTCTGTGAGATATATTTTTCTTTGAATGCTATTTGGAATTATCCGATATGTTCTCACATTGCATTAAGAAATCCTTCTTCCTTTGTCCTCACTTACAGCTATCAATTCCCATTAAGCTTTGTTCTCAGTTAATCTCTAGTCTGGCATTAACATATTGTTCCTCTTTTTAAATACTAACAGAATGCTTCTTTTGTCTCCTAGCTTTGTTTTAACAATCCTGGAAAGTTAGTTTTATTCCTTGTTTTCGTTTGATTACACTTGGCTGTATATCGATTCTCAACAAAATTCATCTGCGAAAGAGATCTGTGTTATGGCCTTTGCCCATTCTTTTTTATATACCGTATTTCTTTGATTCTAAGAGGCCATCAGTTGTAATCTGTACACTATTTTTTTTTAAAAAAGCTTTGATTTTAAGTAAAGTACATTTTTTAGAATATCTTTTCGAATTTCTTAGAAATTTCTCACAGCTCTGTTTCCATGTTCTACTGCAAATACAATAAGTGTTCATTTTAATATAGATTCAAAGTAAATCTTTTTGACATTTTGATGTACAAAAAGGAATCAAAATGAATGAAATACAGTAACTCAACTTTTTACAGAGGTGGTTTCAAAGATGCAGCCAAAACTTCCTAATTGTTACAGAGTGAGTACCACTCACAATTGTAAAGTGTGCCTCTATTCAACAGTGATATAGCAAGAGCCGGTTGGAGTGATCATACTCTATTTTGGAAGTGCAGTTTCTGCATAAAAACAAAAGATTTGGTACCATCTGCAAAGCACAGAAAAAATTGAAAAAAAGCCATTGTGATCCTAAGATGCACCCCGTTTTTAGAGAGGCTTATATGTCTTAGAACTGAACAAAATATTTAAGGTTAAGAACATTATTTCAGGAATCAATTATTGTGCTGCTGTTGTGCTACCATTGATAGTGGGCTGAGCACCTGCAATATTACACCTCTCTTCAATTTTGGAATGGAAACAATTCAAAAGTTCATGGTCCCATTATCATCGTCCCTCCCTCTCTGCTTTCAGCCTCCTTAGAGCAACAGGATCCCTTGTTTAGTACCTGCCTTGTTAGAGATTATGGTGTATTCATGTTGTCATGCCTGATTGTTATTTCCATACTGTAATACTATATCAATACTATTCATTGTAAGTAATAGACATTTTATGCAGCTATTGCAACTTAGAGCAAATGGGAATTAGAGTAGAGTTAGCTACTAACCAGATATAACTAATTATTATTCGAAGATGGGTACAGCTTATAGAAGTAAAAAAGGCACCTGGAAAGGTAGAAGGTTTAGCTTTGACTGAGGAGAAAGAATGTCCTGGGACCCAAGGTCATTCTCATGTGAACCAAGAACATAGAGGGGTGATGTAATGCTCAGACTAATTGACCAATGAAGGATAAACCATGAAAAGGGCAATGGAAGTATCTCTTAAACCAATTAGTTGTATGCACACCAATGTTTGAATGTTGGGCCTATAAATTGTGTTTTCCTGGAGACAGATCTGACAACAATGGCCTATGGTAACCTGTGCTGTACTTTTGAATAAAGTTCTGCTATCTTCCAGTTGGAGTTATTTTGGAGACAACCAAGATCTGCTATTGACACCTGCAGCCTGGCAGAAGGCTGCCAGCCCTCCAACTGCAATGTGTTTATATTGTGGCTCTCTCTAGCTGTAACATAGGAAGAAGAGATGGGAGGAGACAACCACCTCCTGTTCCTTTGCCAACTAAGCCCAGGGAGAGTGGTTATCTTACAATTCAATTTCACTTATTCGCAAGCCTATAGCTGGAAGGGGGAGTGTAGGGGTTCAATTCTCCCCCTGAATTTTTTCGGGTAAAAAAACTTGGTTAACTCATGAATTTTAACTGGTTAACCAAATCCCCATGCTATGTTTATAAGAAGCAGATATTTAGAGTGTTTCCAGAACTGCAAGCAGTATCTCAACTAAATTTTGACAATTTATTCACATTGTCATTACCTACTTTTCCACCAATTTACATAACAATAGCTGATATAGTAGAAGCAAGCAAGTTGGCCCACTCATAACTCGAAGGCAAAGCCTAAGGCATGGGTGGGGAGGGGTAGAAGGCTCTCATGAAGGAGACCAGACTTGGTGGGGCTGGTTGACAGGGATGGAGCTGCAGGCTATTTAAGGTTGCTCCACCCCCACCCCCCACCCCACTGCTGTGCTCTTTGCTTCAGCTTGAGGTAGGAGGCCAGTTCCCTTCTTGCTTCCTCTCCTCCCATTTTCCAGAAGGTAGTAGGGTTCCTGTTGCTATGCCTATGCTCCAGGGAGTCACCCTACAATTTCTGCCCTTGACATTTATTGGCAGGGATTTCCCAGTAGAGCATGAGGTCTGGAGGTCTGGGTGGCTGTATTAATCAGAGATCACCGAGAAACATCTAGGCCTCTTAGGCTGCCTCAAGGAAAGCACATTATGTAGCAGAGGAGATTTGTCCTCCCACCACCCCTGTTTAGAATTTGTTGTTTATTCCTTCAGTCGCTTCTGACTCTTCATGACCTCATGGACCAGCCCATGCCAGAGCTTCCTGTCAGCCGTCGCCACCTCCAGATCCTTCAAGGTTAAGCCAGTCACTTCAAGGATATCATCCATCCATCTTTTAGAATAAACTCTTAATAAGTTGTTGCTGATCAGGAGAAACTGACCTGAAAAGTCATTCCGAAACTGCAGCTATGAATGCCCAGTTTTCTAGTCCTCAAATTAAAAAATAAACTAATAGACATTTATGATGACAAGATAGTATCTCAGAACAGTTATCACTCTCGATAACGTACGTTTGTCAAAGTTGCAGGAATAAGAGAAAACTTTATAGGCTTTGTGAAGATAAGTGATATGACAGATGGACGACTTGCAACATTTTTGGAAACACTGGAAAAACTGGGCTGAACTTGCAATAGTTGTGCAAGGGTTATGATGGAGCTGCTGACATGAGTGGTCATATTAGCGGTGCAAAGGCAATTATATTGCAGAAGTATCCAATGGCTCTCTACCTCCATTGCAGTGTTCATTCATTAAATCTATCCTTAGCAAAGACTTGCAGCACTCCACCTGTCAGAAACTGCTAAGGAACACTATAGTCTGTGCATAATTTCTTCAGAGCATCATTTATAAGACTGCAACTGTTGAAGAAAAAAAATATTAAAAACCGTTTTCCTGATTCAAGGGCAAATAGCCTGTTGCCGCTTTGTGAAACCTGTTGGATTGAGCAACATGATGCAGTTTTATGTTTTGTTGAACTGTACAGTGTGGTGGTGAGAACACTTGAAGAACTAAAAGAGAGTCCTCTATACAATAGTGAGACTTCTTACCAAGCTAGACACCTTCTTTTAGTTGTTCTGAGTGCTGAATTTGTAGTCATCCTACCCATTCTAAGAATGCTTCTGTCATCATCCATTCAGCTTAGCAAAACATTACAAAGAGTAGATATTGACATTTTCTCTATAGGGTTAAAAGCTAAGAAGATGCAGGTAATGTCTTCAATGTAGCATATCTGGATTTCAGTAAGGCCTTTGACAAGGTTCCCCATAACCTTCTTGGTAAACAAACTAGTCAAATGTGGGCTAGGCAAAACTACAGTTAGGTGGATCAGTAATTGGTTAAGTGAACAAACCCAACGGGTGCTCACCAATGCTTCCTCTTCATCCTGGAAAGAAGTAATAAGTGGAGTGCCACAGGGTTCTGTCCTGGGCTCAGTTCTGTTCAACCTCTTTATTAAGGACTTAGATGAAGAGTTAGTAGACATGATTATCAAGTTTGCAGACGACACCAAACTGGGAGGGATAGCCAACACTCCAGAAGACAGGAGCAGAATTCAAAATGATCTTAACAGATTAGAGAGATGAACTGAAATTAACAAAATGAAGTTCAACAGGGACAAATGCAAGATACTCCACTTAGGCAGAAAAAATGGAATGCAAATATACAGAATGGGGGATGCCTGGCTTGACAGCAGTACGTGTGAAAAACATCTTGAAATCCTCATGGACAACAAGTTAAAAATGAGCCAATGATGTGATGGCGGCAGCCAAAAGAAGCCAATAGGATTTTGGCCTGCATAAACAGGAGTCTAGTGTCTAGATCCCCTCTATTCTGCCTTTGACACACCACACCTGGAATACTGTGTCTAATTCTGGGCACCACAACTTAAGGAAGGTGTTGACAAGCTGGGATATGTCCAGAGGAGGGCGACTAAAATGATTGTCTGGAGAACAAGCCCTATGAGGAGCAGCTGAAAGAGCTGGGCATGTTTAGCTTGCAGAAAAGAAGGCTGTGAGGAGATGTGATGGCCATGTATATGTGAGGGGAAGTCAAAGGGAGGAGGGAGCAAGCTTCTTTTCTGCTGCCCTGGAGACTAGGATGTGGAACAATGGCTTCAAATTACAGGAAAGATTCTACTTGAACATTGGGAAGAACTTCCTAACTGTGAGAGCTGTTCAGCAGTGGAACTCTCTTCCCCAGAGTGTGGTGAAAGCTTCTTCTTTGGAGGCTTTTAAACAGAACCTGGATGGCCATCTGTCGGGAATGTTTTGAATGTGATTTTCCTGATTCTCAGCAGAGTGTTGGACTGGATGGCCCACAATGTCTCTTCTAACTCTAGGATTCTATGACTCTGTAGTTTGCAACCTGTTGACAATCTCTTAGAAAAGGTCAGGGAGATGCACACAGAATCTGTGAAATAATTTCAGGAGATCTTTGACACGACAAGATCAGTGGTGGAGTCTATGGATGGAGAAGGATCCCTCACATCTGTTCAAGGCAGACTTGTAAAAGTTATATCCAGGCAAGTTCACCAACACAAATGGAATATTATAGGCTAAATGTGTACAATCCATTTCTGGACTTTTTCTGCAATCAGCTTCAAGAGAGGTTTATAAGGAACAGGGAAGTTCAGGAACTCCAAGTGTTTCTCCCTATTAATTGTGTCCATTTAAAATCCAACTTGAACAAGTGCACAGAAATTTACAATGGGTGCCTTCAAGATACTGACACACTGATGGAAGAATTTGACCTGTGGTGTCAAAAATGGAAAAAGGTTGCACCTGCAGAAAAACCATCAAATGCACTGGAAGTATATCTTGTCTGTGATTGACAGTTTTTTTCCCAATGTGAATTCTTCAGATTACTGCAACATTACCATTGTCGACAGCTACAAATGAAAGGCTGTTTTCTACTCTGAAACATTTGAAAACATACGTAAGAAGCACAATGTGTCCACCAAAGTTTATTGATGGAGCCAGATTTCTGTCAAAGTTTATTAACACGGTTTTCAAGTGTTTCCAACAGATGTTGTGGTATTCTTTTGTAACTATTAATTAAAAGTCATTTTCAGTTTTTTAAAGACTTGAAACTTTGTAACTTAAAGGGAAATTTGATTTAATTAAGTTTATATTAAAATAAGGAGCCCTGGTGGCGAAGTGTGTTAAAGCACTGAGCTGCTGAACTTGCAGACCGAAAGGTCCCAGGTTCAAATCCCGGGAGCGGAGTGAGTGCCCGCTGTTAGCTCCAGCTCCTGCCAACCTAGCAGTTCAAAAACATGCAAATGTGAGTAGATCAATAGGTACCGCTCCGGCGGGAAGGTAACGGTGCTCCATGCAGTCATGCCAATGGCCACACGACCTTGAGGTGTCTACGGACAATGCTGGCTCTTCGGCTTAGAAATGGAGATGAGCACCAACCTCCGGAGTCAGACATGACTGGACTTAACGTCAGGGGAAAACCTTTACCTTTACTATATTAAAATATTGAATGAATAATATAATTTAAATTTAATTTTCTTTACTCTTCATGATTCTCTAAAAAAATGTTTCAAACACCTCCCCCCCCCCCCCCGCACCAAATTTTCTTTTTGTCCTCCTGACTGAAGGATAACCACATTAAGCTTCTTCCCCCAGGTTAATTCAGATCAGTCGTCATGTAGAATTTAGCTGTTTCAAATGATCACACGGGCCCATGTCATCAGTGTAGATGTACCCCAAATCTCTTCCTGTGTGGAGAAACCAAGGCCTCTTCGAAATCTAAAATGACTGGGGTAAAAGAGCAAAATTATCTCCACTATATCCCAGGGAAGGTTATATCACATTTACGGGCAAAATTTGGGGCTGTTGTGTGTTGGATGTACAGTTTTTCAAGTCTCCTAGGGAGACTTGTGAGAAACCCCAACTTCTTAAAAGTTATCCACCCCATCTCCATGGGGTGTCAATCCTAATCCATCTCCTTATGCCTCCAACACTTTGAACAATGGAGAAAAGATCTCCTATGTGGGTGCGCTTCAAAGATAGGAACCAGAGATGAATGCCTGTCTCTTAGCAGCCGCCTCCTGTGGCCACCGCAAGAGGGATGCCATCATGGCATACATGAAAAATAATCCCAGCAGTCTCCCATTAGCGTAATCGAAACAAATGCTTATGTTGTCTTTGTAGCTTTGTGGGCTTTTTATTTTTGTTTTATTTTGTTTTCTCTCTTCCCCCCACCCTGTCGTAAAAGCCTGGGTTGAGTACGAATGCAGAATATCAGGCCATCTTCTAATATATGCAGTATAATCTTCTTAAAATGAGTTTTCACTTCAAGGAACAGAAGGGCTTAGAGATGAGCAGCATGACTTTTTTTTCCCCTCCTCGCATTCAGCATCTCATTATACTTCCGACCATTTTATTCCAAAGAACATTTCAATATCATTAGCGAAGACAAAAAGTTCTCTGCTAGGCCTGATCCAATTGTCTGTCACTCTGTGCCAAGCAAAGGATCTGGAGGAAGATTCTCGGTACTGATGTAAGAGTGCAACTTGTTCAAAATGCCTGCTTTAGGGTATTGCAAGTATATAAGGAGATGCTCCATGATATCATTGGTTCCCAGACTTTCTTCCAATATGTTTCTGACCTTTGGCATCCAGAAGACTCATCCAGCATTGCCAAAAGTTAAGGAATTGAGGCCCAGCAACATTTGGAGATGCATGGTGCTTCTAGATACACTGTCACTAAATGCATAGACCAGGGCTGGACAATTGTGGAAGAGCCAAGAGTCAATTTTCTGACTCTTGAGTTCCTTAGATTAATAGGAAAAAATGACCCTACTCTGCCCCACCCCAGAAAAGCAAGTGACCTTCATTTCAATTATGGTTTTGAAAAACAGTAATTTCTGATGTTAAATGAAACAGTGGGCCACTGCATCCTGTATAAAAACGCATACCTTCCCACATTTCAGAACAGGCTAGAAAAACCTGGGGCATTTTGAAAGAAACTGAAAAAGTAGGATGATATGCAGATATAACTCTATATTCCACATTGATGGCCATAGCAATGTTATAGTAAATCTTGGGACATATAGTTTCATGAGACGCTAGCATTCTCTGGTGAGGAGTTCTCACACATGGGATAATAATAATAATAATAATAATAATAATAATAATAACAACAACAACAACAACAACAACAACAACAACAACAACAACAACTTTATTTTTATACCTCGCTCCATCTCCCCAATGGGGACTCAGAGCGGCTTACATGGGGACCAAGCCCGAAAACATACAACAATAAAATGATAAAACAATTATACCAACAATAAAACATCAATATCAATAAAACCATCATAGTAGCCAACATATAGCATAAAATATTAAAAGCAGAAGAGTAAAACAAGGATCTGGGCCAAAGTGCAAAGTATATCAAATAGGAGAGGAAGTTTCTCAATAAAGTGCAAAATAGTAGTGGCAGAAAAGACCTGTAGTTGGATGGGCAGATAGTTCAACCTAATAGTTAATCCTCGATGGGATGTTGCTCTGGCAGTTTAAAGGAAGTGTTGTGTTGTAATTTTGTAGTGTGACTAAGCCCCTACTTCTTAGGATTTCTTCCACGTCACCTGGATACAACAAATAGGAGATATATTGCTGGGTGTTATATGCATAATGGTGAGACCTTACTCCACATCTCAGGACAACCTAAAAATTCTGGCAAAAAGGATGGAAGGATTTTCATGAAAACACTAACGTAACCCTATTTCACATGTTATCTGCTTTCAGTGTTTTTTCTTTATCACCCTGTCCATCAAGATAATTCCCAGCACAACCATTCTCCCATGGCCACCATTACTAATATGTTCATATAGGTATAGTTGGGAAGAAAGGATAGGTAGAATGCCCTAGTCTGTGCACTTCTCCTTACCCTCTCACACAGGTTGGAAAAGTTCCTTTCTTTTTTATTCTAGCACCCAGAATCCTCCAACCAACAAGAACACTGGACATATTAGGTTACCATTCTGGTATCTATAGGTTGTGTAGTGCCTGTGGAATTAAACTGTGTTACACAATCCTTGTTTGGGTTGAATGCCAACACAGCGCAAATGAACCAAGACTCAACATGTGCAACTGCTTGCACAACCAGATTACTTATACAGTAGAGTCTCACTTATCCAACGTTCTGGATTATCCAACGCCTTTTTGTAGTCAATGTTTTCAATACATCGTGATATTTTGGTGCTATATTCATAAATACAGTAATTACTACATAGCATTACTGCGTATTGAACTACTTTTTCTGTTGTAAAACGTGATGTTTTGGTGCTTAATTTGTAAAATCATAACCTAATTTGATGTTTAATAGGCTTTTTCTTAATCTCTCCTTATTATCCAACATATTCGCTTATCCAACGTTCAGCCGGCCCGTTTAAGTTGGATAAGTGAGACTCTACTGTATGTGTGTGTGTGTGTGTGTGTATATATATATATATATATATATATATATATATATATATATATATATAGGGTTGTTGTATGTCTTTCGGGCTGTGTAGCCATGTTCCAGAACTATTCTCTCCTGACATTTCACCCACATCTATGGCAGGCATCCTCAGAGGTTGTGAGGCATGGAGAGACTAGGCAAGGAAGGTCAATATATATCTTTGGAGAGTTCAGGGTGTGACAAGAGTCCTTTGTCAGTTGGAAGTCAGTGTTAATGTTGCAGTTAATCACCCTAATTAGCATTGGAAAGGTTTGTCTCTTGCCTGGGGGGCATTCTTTGTTCAGAGTCATTAGCTGTCCCTGGGGCTCCTCTGCCCTCAGAGTGTTGCTTCCCATCTACTGTTCTGATTTTTGAGTTTTTTAATACTGGTAGCCAGATTTTGTTCATTTTCATGGTTTCTTCGTTTCTGTTGAAGTTGTCCACATGCTTGTGGATTTCAATGGCTTCTCTGTGTAGTGTGACATGATAGTTGTTGAAGTGGTCAAGCATTTCTGTGTTCTCAAATAATATACTGTGTCCAGGTTGGTTCATCAAGTGCTCTGCTATTTATTTATTTATTACATTTATATCCCGCCCTTTTCACCCCGAAGGGGTCTCAGATATACACATGTAACCATGCAAAGCATGCATCCATGAGCAGTTAACTCCATATGTATAGTTCCACCTTTTCAGCCTTCAGCTGTTTCCAGATTTACCACATTAGACAAAATGACCAACTACTTCCATAGGGGAACTTAAGTATGTGTAAGATACCAAAAGGATCCTTACTCTGTGTTGTTGAAGGCTTTCATGGCTGGAATCACAGGGTTGTTGTGTGTTATCCGGGCTGTCTGGCCATGTTCCAGAAGTATTCTCTCCTGACGTTTCACCCGCATCTATGGCAGGCATCCTCAGAGGTTGTGAGGTATACGTTGTGAGGAGAGAATACTTCTGGAACATGGCCATACAGCCCAGAAAATACACAACAACCCCGATCCTTACTCTAGTCTCCAAAGGTAGCTTTCCTGAGCTTGGTTCCCTGTATTCCTTGCCTTCTAAGCATCCATGGCCCACCTTCATGAAGCTCTCCTTCATCCTAGGTGTGAAATATGTGAACATGAGTGACCCAAGAAGTTCAATGGGGTTTTCTTTTGTGCAGAATTGTTTCGCCTCCAAGCTTGTATAGGAGGGGGTTCCTAAAACTTTCAAATAATCCTTGAGTGTATGTGTATATCTATAATTGTTTTTCCCTGGAGCACATCAGAAGGAAATTACACTTAGAGAGTTGACAGTTGGATTGCTGTTAATGACGGCCTGTCTATGAAAGCTTAAACCAGCCTTTGGTATAATTGTATATTCTGACCTTCCGCAGACCCATTATACCAAATAAGTAAATATCTAAAGAAATAAACCAAGCCTCACTCTTGACAGAAAGAACACAGTGGAAATTACCACCATTTAAACTGAAAGCATTGCCCTGCAAATCTCTAAAGGCTCAAGTAATTGGGGCCACTTCCGATCTTTCACAAGTAGAACTTGAAAGACAAACAGGGAAAGGAGGGGAAAGGGGGGGAGGAATGCATGAGAGAAAACATTTTATCCCCCATTGGGCCTTTAAATTAACTGTTAAGCAGAAAGGGTGGATGGCGGCCATCTGTCAGCTCTGGCCAATGACGCAGACACTGAGAGAGGGGACATGCCCATGGGAGATTTGGATGTATTCATTGAGCAGGCCTTCAGACAACTTGACAAACTCCTTTCATGGGATACTTGAAAGCAGTATGTGATCCAGCATCCTATTAAGTGTGATATATCTTATGGGGAAAGATCAAAAATCTTCCCAGGTCATACAGTGATATCATACATGCATGTGACAATCCTCAAGAAGATCTCTGATAATAATGAGGATTGTTGTGTTCAACTATATCATTATAGGAACTTTTGTTGAGTTTGAAAAATTCATGTTAAAACATGGCTCGGCTGCCAGATTAATAACGGGGGCGAGTTACAGGGAAAGATCCACTCCCTTGTTCAAGGAGCTCCACTGGCTGCCGTTCATTTTCCGGTCCCAATTCAAGGTGCAGACCATCACCTATAAAGCCCTAAACGGTTTGGGACCCACCTACCTTCGTGACTGTATCTCCTATCATAAACCTGCCCGATCCCTTCGATCGTCAGGGGAGGCTCTCCTGTCGCCACTACCTATATCTCAGGCCCGTCTTGTGGGAACAGAGGGAGAGGGCCTTCTCTGCTGTGGCCCCCCCGATTGTGGAACTCACTGCCCATTGAGATTAGGCAAGCCCCCACATTACTAGCCTTCAAGAAAGACTTAAAAACATGGCTCTTCCGCTGTGCTTTTGGAGAGTAACTGACATATACTTCTTTTTGTTGCTCCCCTCCAATATCTATCCTCGAGACTGTACCACTATCTTATGTCCCTGTTCCCTGTGGTTTTTATTCTTATTTCTTTCTCACCCCGAGTTTTAACTTAGTGTTCATGTGGCCTGCCCTGGTTTTTATTGCTTTTCTGATTTTGTGTTGTAATGTATATTATTATCTATTGCATTGTTTAATTGTGTTATGATGTGTTGTTTTTATATTTTGTTATATTGTATTGTTCTGGGCATGGCCCCATCGAAGCCGTCCTGAGTCCCCGTTGGGGAGATGGTGGCGGGGTATAAATAAAGTTTTATTATTTTATTATTTATTATTATAATTGCCATATACAGTTGGTTCTCTGTATCCACAGGTTCAGCATCCCTGAATTCAACCAATTAGGGTTCATAAATATTTGGGAAAACAAATTCCCAACAAAACCCAAACCTGGATTCTGTCTTGTGCAGAGCACAACCTTGATGTGTAGATATATCCTACCATTTCACAAATTCTCAAGCTCTTTATGGAT
This sequence comes from Anolis carolinensis, assembly GCF_035594765.1. Taxonomy (NCBI): domain Eukaryota; kingdom Metazoa; phylum Chordata; class Lepidosauria; order Squamata; family Anolidae; genus Anolis; species Anolis carolinensis. Next base: position 318,352,531 of record NC_085842.1, read on the forward strand.
ATACCATTTCATTATGTCATTGTACAGTAGAGTCTCACTTATCCAAGCTAAACGGGCCAGCAGAAGCTTAGATAAGCGAATATCTTGGATAATAAGGAGAGATTAAGAAAAAGCCTATTAAACATCAAATTAGGTACGGAGGAGGAGTTGTTTAAAGCTACGGACAATGCGGTTGCTGTTGCCCGCTTTTGGTCTAAAACTATTTAGTTGCTTGTGATTTCCTTTATTTCATCATTTTAAAATGTATTTATTGTGCAATGCTTTTGACACGAAATAAAAAATCAAATTAGGTTATGATTTTACAAATTAAGCACCAAAACATCATGTTATACAACAAATTTGACAGAAAAAGTAGTTCAATGCGCAGTAATGTTATGTTGTAATTACTGTATTTACAAATTTAGCACCAAAATATCACAATATATTGAAAACATTGACTACAAAAATGGCTTGGATAATCCAGAAGCTTGGATAAGTGAGACTCTACTGTATATAGCTGGATTGGAGCCATGAATTTTGACATTTACTGGGAGTCCTGCAAACAAGTCCAGCAGATACTAAGGGCCCACCAGAGCTCCCAAGAGTATTTAGTTAGCATTATAGTTGGGGTGCTTTCCCCCCACAAATAATCATTTACTTTCATGTTCCTCAAAAAGAACTGATATAAGTATTTTCAGTTCCCTTAAAGCTTGTTTAAATAGAGAAACATAAAACACAACACTGAAGTCATGGGATATTTCTCTTTTATCATTCAATCATCCAGATCTACCTAAACATTAAAATAATGAAATTGTTGTGCTTAGAGGGCAAAAAGAGAAGAGCTATCTCTTGTGGAGTTCCACTCTTGATGTAATGTAATGCTTCAGTTACTGGGAAAAGAAACTACTCACAAAATAATAGTTACTTACAAATACTATTTTTAAAAAAGTTATGGAGTGAATGGTCCATATATGAAGTGACTGTGCATATTCTATGACTCTCAATTCTCTTTCACATCCACATCCACATCCACAAAGCTTCTTGCTAAAGAATGTTAATGCATGCACAACCTCAATGACATCTATTCCAATTTCACCTTCACATCTTCTCAGCTGTTCCATACTGATTCTTTCTTACTGTTGAGAGGAGCAGAAATTCTTATCTCCATTCACATGTTGACTTGAGATAAAAGCTTTTCTCTGATGGACAGTGACAAAAAACATACTATCTCTTTGTTTCATGGAAAAAGTAATACCTCTAAGTAAGTAATGGGCATGCTTTCTGGTGAGATCTTGGAGTTGTAGTTCACAAAGTAACTCTTAGCTTTATTTATCTCAGCACTCTTTTCCCTCTAACTTTAAAATTCAGAATAGTGGTAGAAAATGTGATGTCGATCAGATTCCAGAAAGTAGGGTTGGCAAATGACATGCCTTTCAATGTTATTATCTTGAGGACTTCAAACTCCTATGAGAAGGATTTTTTAAAAAAAAAGAAAAAAAAGTTTGCATATGAAATAAGGGAAGGGAGAGAGAGAAAGACATGCAAGGAACTCTGCCAGCAAATCCATTAGAAAAACAAATATTGGGGTATAGATCAGATAATGACTTCTTGTACACTTGTTAACCTCTTATCTAATCTTCTTAGAAGCATTTCCTCCCCGTGCTTTTAGGTACAATGAGCAGAGGAAGTGTGTCTTCATATCCAGCTCATAATGGCTACAAGGGCTGTGATATTATGCCTATCTGTGCTTTTGAAGTTTTGTTCATACCCATCATTCTACTCAATGGAAGAACAGAATCATAGAAATGGAAAAGACTCCAGAGATGATCTAGCTCAAGGCTTTCCAGTGGTATAATCCACAGCTAAAGCACCTCTGTGAAGCTGAAATGTGTCCAGAGAAGGGCAACCAAAATGGCAAAAGGTCTAGCTATGAGGAAAGTGGTTTGAAGAGCTAGACAGGTTTTCCCTGGAGAAGAGATGGTTAAGAGTGGACATAATAGTCATGTTTAAATTTTCTTAAAGATGTCACATTGAAGATTGAGTCAACTCATTTTCTGCTATTCTAGAGCAGGGGTCCCCAAACTAAGGCCCGGGGGCCAGATGTGGCCCTCCAAGGTCATTTACCTGGCCCCAGCCCTCCATTTTATAATATAATATTTTTATATCAGTTTTAATAATATAATATATTATATATACATATAATATTGATAAAATATTATAATGTTATACAATATAATACTAATAAAAATACCATATAATAATATTAAATTATATGTTATATAATACATATAATATTACAGTATAGTGTAATATTAGTTCAATGTATAGTAATATATAATGCTAATATTGTGCTATGCTAATCATATAATATATTGTATGTACATACAGCTGCTCTGAGTCCCCTTCAGGGTGGGAAGGGTGGGATATAAATGTAGTAAATAAATGTAGTAAATGAATAAATGAATAATTTTAGACTCAGGCTTGCCCAAAGTTTGACATGACTTGAAGGCACACAACAACAACAACAACAACAAAAACAACAACAACCCTAATTAACTTGACTATCTCAATGGTCAGAAGCAGGTCCACACTTTCAATTGAAATCCCTGATAGGTTTATGTTGGTTAAAATTGTTTTCATTTTTAAATATTGTATTTTTCTTTCATTGTTGTTGTTGTTGTTTTGCACTACAAATAAGACATGTGCAGTGTGCATAGGAATTTGTTCGTTTTTTTTTCCCAAATGATAATTCGGCCCCTCAATAGTCTGAAGGATTGTGGACCGACCCTCTGCTTTAAAAGTTTGAGGACCCCTGTTCTAGAGACTAAGACATGGTGTAATAGATTCAAATTGCTTGGGGATATCTCAATGGAGTAGTGAGAGGGCTCAACTTCCCACAGTCCAGGACTATATGGTCTCCTGTCAATCAGTGACTGCCTTTCTTCCCTGCAGTGGGTGACACCAACCCCAGTGATGCCACAGAACAAGAGAACCATATTGACCCCACTGATCAGCACAGCCACTTGCCCAGGACATGGTTACATTGAGACTCAAAGTTTCAGATCCAGGGAGGACTTTTAGGGGTAAAAGAGGGAGGACATAATACCACTCTGTCCTGCTTTGGTTAAGATCTCACCTGAAATACTCTATCCAGTTTTGGACACCAAAACTCAAGAATGTGTCCAGAGATGGGTGATGAAAACAGTCAAAGGTCTGGAAGGCAAGCCCTGAGAAAATTTACTTAGGAAGCTGGGTATGTTTAACTTGAAGGTTGAAAGGTAACATGATGGCCAGGTTTAAATATTTGAAAGGATGTCATGTTGAGAAGGGGAAGGGTGCTACTCTAGAGATCAGGACACAATGGAGCAAGGGATACAAATTACACAAAAACATCTGAACATTATTTATTTATTTATTTATTATTAGCGACATTTCTATCCCGCCCTTCTCACCCTGAAGGGGACTCAGGGTGGCTTACAAGTCATATATACACACAATATATTATATTATTCGTATAGCACAATATAAGCATTATATATTGCTATATTGTGCTATAACACTATATTGTAATATTATTATAATATTGCATGTAATATAAATATACCATTATAATAGTGTATTATTATTATTATTATTATTATTATTATTATTATTATATTGTATTACATTATAATATTATTAGGAATAACTTTCTGATAGTAAGATCTGTTTGGCAAAGGAATAAGCTGCCTTAATAATAATAATAATAATAATAATAATAATAATAATAATAATAATAATAATAATAATAACTTTATTTTTATATCCCGCCCCATCTCCCCGAAGAGACTCGGAGCGGCTTACATGGGGCCTTGCCCAATACAACAATATAATAACAATAACAAAACAATAACACAATTATCCCAACAATAAAAACATCAGCATCAATAAAACAGTCATTAAAATCAACATGCTGCCTTGGAGTTCAGTGGAATCCCCTCCTTTGGACATTATTTAGCAGAAGCTGAATGGCTGCCTTTTGGGAGTACTTTGTGTATTCTTACTTGAGTGTTGGGAATGGATGACCCTTATGGTTTCTTCCACGATTCTAAGTGACTGCCCATCCTCTACTGAAAACCTATTTTCAGGTTTTTAAAAAAATTGTGGTCTTTTCCAACTCTCCAACTCTATGATCCTCTATATTGAAACTAACAGAATGCAAACCTTTCTCAGGTGTGTGTGTGTGCAAAATTTATGCAGAAGAGGTTTGTTGTAAGCTTCCTTCAAAGCTGAGAGTATGACTTGCCTAAGGCCACCAGTGGGTTTCTATGGTTGACTCGGAAGTTGAACTCAGGCCACTACCCTATGATGGCCCCAAACTAACTAATAAAATTAAAAACAAATTTAGTTGCAAACAAATATAAATACATAGGTTAAAACATGCAAAACTGCTCTTGTTTAAAAAGCAATTAAACAATCTTGAGAATTAATATCCTTACACACGCATCTGTCAAAAGGAAAAGATAAAAAAAAAATCAACAAAAAATAAAAGCACAGCATTAGCAGGTGTAGTAATTGGCTTCTGAAAACCTGTTTGGACGCTGATATTTGCACTTGGATTGCAGTACTGTGCAAGAGAATGTGCAATGCACATTTTCCATATATATTAACTATGCACAGTGTGTGTCAGAATGTCCAATATGCACAATGTTCAAGTGAATACAGCCATTCCATATTGGACTAAATTGTCCAGTCTAATGAAGAGAATTATAGACTGTGTAATATCTGAAACTTATTATGTGCAAATTTCAAAAGCTGCTTCTGTTCAGGAAGCAGAATTTTGTGATATATGTGTGTGTGTGTATATGTATCAGATCAAGTCTCATAGATATGCATATTCCTGCAAATTGTTTCCTGCTCAGAAAATTCTAAAAACATGGACTTATTTGTGCAAAATTTGCAGATGCATGATTTCCATAGAAGACAAAATTTCCTGCACACAATATATTTTTATCCAAATCTTATTTCCTATGCAGAAAAGGTAGTTAACTAGCAAAGATCAAGAAAGAGCTGAAAAAAGTTACCTCTTCTGGACTAGGGATGCAATTCTTAAGTCAGCTATGTTTAATTTAGTAATTTTCTTCCATAGCTAGTGTTTGAAAATGGTGCAGTTTTGAAGACTATTATTCCTGGTTAAATTTTTCATAAAATTTATATGTGGTTGTTTTGCAAAGAAGACAGCAGATGTAAATTTATACAAAAGAACCACATGTAAATTTTGCATAGTATTAGTGTGCATCTACACCAGGGGTCCTCAAACATTTTAAGTGGAGGGCTGATTCACAGTCCCTCAGACTGTTGGGGGGCCGGACCATGATGAAATAGTCAAAAATAAGGATTGTTGTTGTTGTGTGCCTTCAAGTCATTTCAGACTTAGGTCAACCCTAAGTCTAAAGTTTAAGATAAAGGCCAGGTAAATGACCTTGGAGAGCTGTATCCAGCCCATGGACCTTGGTTTGGTGACCCCTGATCTAGATACTCTCATAAGATCATAGGTAACCAAAGAGACCTCCAAAGACCATCTAGATGGTCTCATAAGATCATAGGTAAGGAAAGGGACCCTCAAAGGCCATCTAGATGACCTCATCAGGCCATCATAAGACCATAGGTAAGGAAAGGGACCCTCAAAGACCATCTAGATGGTTTCATAAGACCATAGGTAAGGAAAGGGGCCCCAAAGGCCATCTAGACAATCTCATTAAACCATAGGTAAGGAAAGGGACCCACAAAGGCCATCTAGACAGTCTCATAGGACCATAGGTAAGGAAAGTGACCTCCAAAAGCCATCTAGATGGTCTCATAATGCTGTAGCTAAGCAAAGAGACCTTCAAAGACCATCTAGATGATCTCATAAGGCCATAAGTAAGCAAAGAGACTTCCAAAGACCAGGTAGACTTAGGTCAACCCTAAGTCTAAAGTTTAGGACAGGGGCCAGGTAAATGACCTTGGAGGGCCGCATCTGGCCCACGGGCCTTAGTTTGGGGACCTCTGATCTACACTATAGAATTAATTCAGTTTGATACCACTTGACAATATGGCTCAATATGATGGAATCCTAGGCATCCTGGTTTGGTGAGGCACCAGTTTACTTTGGCAGAGAAAGCTAAAGGCCTTCTAAAACTCCATGATTCCATAGCAATGAGCCATGGCAGTTAAGGCAGTATCAAACTGCATTAATTCTTCAATGTAGATGCACCCTTGGTTTTGGAATATGAATAGTCTTGTAAAACTACACAATTGTCAAAGATTTTCTTTGCTGTGGAAGAAGCTTGCTAAATTACTCGTTACTATCTTGAAAAAAATGGAATTTAGCAAAGAATTGTATCTCTTGCCCAAAAGAGGTAACTTTTCTCAGCTCCTTCTTGATCTCACCTATAAAATGTTGGAAGGCATGTCACCATAGTTTCCTAAAGGAAGCCTGAGAGACAAAACAGTCCTCGAGAATGTGACCTATATAAAATCCCCTTATAGGCTTGCATAATGGAAAGGAGGGGGGATGTGAATGTATGTAGAGAGAGAGAAAGAAAGAAGAGAGAGAGAGGGAGAAAAAAACTTGGTACATGAGTAAAAAAAAGATACGAGCAACTTTTAAAACGTTATTGGAGAGACACCACTTTCACATTAAATACTAAAATATTAAAATTGATTGAGGTTGTGAAATAAGTGAATTACTTAGTCCCCCATGCATTAAAATTAATTTTTCATCTCCTTATGTGAGTGGCTCCCCTATTGGCATTTGCAGGGCCTTTTAAATATTTTATATGCTTCAATGGGGAAGAAAAGCTGCACTTTGACATCCTGGCATTCCCAAGGATGTTTAACTTTATTATTGTTATTTTTCTCCCCCTCCTTTCCTTCTCTGTTGTCAATGGGGGGAAAAAGAAAGAAAGAAAGCAGAAAGAGTTACATGATGGGATGGAAGTCTGTAAGATGCATTTCCAGAATCAGAGCAGAAAGTAGGATTGGTGCAAATGAGAAACCAACTAGAAAAGACAGGATGAGAAAGAAGACTACCAAAACTAAGATCTTCCAATGGGGTTTGTTTATTTATTGAATTCATACTCCTGCTTTCTCCTGAGATGGAATGCAAGGCAGCTTATAAAAAAAGGTTTAAGAAGATTAAGCTAATATTACTGGTTGAATATCCCTTATCCAAAATGCTTGGAACCAGAAGTGTTTTGGATTTCAGATTATTATTTTTTTTCAGATTTTGAATACAGTATTTGTATGTTCATATATAATTAAAACATAATGAGATATCTTGGAAATGGGACAAAAGTCTAAACATGAAATTCATCTATGTTTCATATACAATTGGCCCTCCACATTGATTTCTGTGAGTTTGATCATTCGAGGGTTTGTGTTTCATGTATATTTTATGGATACAGCCTGAAGTTGACCTAATATAGAATATTTTTCATAATTTTGTGCATGAAACAAACTTTGTGTACATTAAAACATCAAAAAGCAAAGGTATCTCAGCCATCCATGTGGACAACTTTGGATTTCAGAGTATTTTGCAATTATAAAATGTAGCATGTCACTTCACCGATGCACATGCACACTACTGCTCCATAAATCAATCAATTATTCAAAGATCTGCCTGAATACTGGAAGAAAGAGCATTGGGAGGAGGCCAAATGGACCTTCTTGGGAGCAGCCTGGAAGCAACTACTGAAAAGACTCTCTTCTGTGTCCTCAGCAAATTCACCAATGAAGGTTGTGGGACTGAAATAAAAAGTCCTGTCCTTCAAGTCTTAAAACCTGAACAAAGAGTTGTGCAGTATATGTTTCCACATGTGGAGTTATGCATTGACTATGCTCTTGTGTTGAATGGTAATGTTGAACAGCTGAATGTATGCATGTATTTGTTGTATACAGCTTGATATGTCTGTAGTCATTTATCATAGCTGAGATACTGAATCGAGGGTATATGAGGGTTGAATGAAAAGTAATGCCTCCACCTTCGTAACTCCTCAACAGATGGCAGTCCTGGTATGCGGAAGTTACTGGCTTGTTCAGTAGACTCTCCTCTACAGTTAGTTCCATTTGGCGGGAAGCCTTAGCATTGAACGGTTGTGTTGTTAAAGTGCGAAGTATGGAACCCTGCACAGATGGTCGGTCAATGCGACTTAAGCAACGTGCCGTCGTTGAATTCTTGACAGCAGAAGGTGTCACCCCAAAGGAGATTCATCAGGGAAGGCAAGCTGTTTATGATTAATGTGTTGATGTGAATACTGTGCATCGTTGGGCGAATAAGTTTAAAGATGTTGAGGTGGGAACATCTGACTTGCATGAAAACAAAGAGTTGGACGTCCTGTGACAGCAACCACCGAGTTTCACAAACAAAAGGTTGACAGATTGATCCAGGATGATCATCATATCACTCAGAAATTTCAAGCATAAGCAACATTTCACAAAAACATGTGGGTCACTTTATTGCTTTGCTTGGCTATCAGAAGATCTGTGCATGATGGGTCCTGTGAGACGCCGGTTGCGGAAACAGAGTGTCGACTTCTTCAGTGACAGCTTTAGAAAACTTGTTCATCATTGGCAGAAATGTATCCAATTGTCTTGCGATCATGTGGAAAAGTGAATATTGGTAGTTAAAGAGCACATTCTAAGGATCATTTCTGCGTTTGATTTATTAAAATATTCCCATCCAAACCCAAGTAACAAAGGTAGAGGCATTACTTTTCATTCAACCCTCGTATATACACTGACGATGTTAGAATGGGCCAGATATCCAGGGTGTCAAAATTTGGATCAGCCCCAGGATGGTTTTGCCTCTCAGCTTCTGGGAAAGTGGAAAGAAGTTCCAACTGTTGAATGCTGCTGAACTCAGCTCAGCATCTCCAGATAACCATCCCTTATGTTCCCCTCTTATTCTTGGCATAGTTGTTGCCAGTGTGTACAATATGACTAGTGTTCATCACTCATCATTTGGAGTGAGAGCGGAGAGGAAGAATCATCCCTTCCAATCCCTGCTTCATTCTCCACTCAATCTGGTGCTTCAGTCAATGTCGTTCCTGTAATGAACAATGAACACGAGACATTTCATGCATGCTGGTCATCACTATGATGAAAATGGGAGTGGGGCAGTGATTGCCATCCTATATTCTCATGTCATTGATAAATATGATGTATGGTTTAAATGGAATTGTATCAAAAGTGCATGGTTGAGGTCTATATAGTCTGGAGATGCCATCCTAAGATTGAAGCCTGGAAAACTACAAGAAGGAGGTGAAGAATTCATGATCTGTAATTAAAAGTTGCTGAACTGTTGATGACCAGAGACAAATGATTATTTGTTAAACTCTTGGTGGAAAATAAGCAAATAGTGCTGCTTAAGAAGGAAAACCAATTATCACTTAAGAAAACAAAGTCAACATCTGTCCAGAAACTGATGGGAGTCAGCACATTTTGTCTGGAAAAGCACCTGTCAGCCATGTACAAAGGCAATTGGAACAACAGTAAGAAATATTGCTGTATAAGAGACACTTTACAATCCAAAAATTGTGGCAGACTGGAGGAGTCTGGTCCACCCGCCAATCTTCTCCAAGGGATGTGATCTGGTCTACTTCATGGGTCTCTTTTCAAGTAGAAGGAAGAAAAGAGAGTAATGTATGCATGATGATATACAGGGGCCGGGCTGTGGCGCAGGCTGGTAAAGCAGCCTGCTGCAATAAATCACTCTGACCAGGAGGTCATGAGTTCAAGGCCAGCCCGTGGCGAGGTGAGCACCCATCAATTAAAAATAAAAAAAATAGCCCCTGCTCGTTGCTGACCTAGCAACCCGAAAGATAGTTGCATATATCAAGTAGGAGATAAGGTACCACTTATAAAAAGTGGGGAGGCAAATTTAACTAATTTAAAACCATTTTAATTTTATTGTAATTTTTTAATCTTAGAAGACTTTTAATCTGATGTAAACTGTGTTTTTGATGTATATTGTAAGCCGCCCTGAGTCCCCGATGGGTGAGAAGGGCGGGGTAGAAATGATGTAATAAATAAATAATAAATAATTTACAACGTTGGAATGAGGAAGTGTGGTCAGAGTGGATTATGAAGCAGCTGCTTCCCCTGTGGCCAGAATTGAGCATCCCCTCAAGAGAAGGTTAAATTGCCTCTGCGTCTGTCTGTCTCTGTCTCGGTTCTATATATATGGGCATTGAATGTTTGCCCTGTGTGTGTATAATGTGATCCGTCCTGAGTCCCCTTCGGGGTGAGAAGGGCGGAATATAATTGCTGTAAATAATAATAAATAATAATAATAAATGATGAATGAATGTTACATGTGTGTGAATGCTGAGTGGAATGTAATTCCCTCTTGTTTGTAGCTAGACTCTGTGTTTACTTTCTTTCTCTGTATTGGTCATTGGTATACTCTGTCTCACTGTGAACAAAATAAAATAACATTTTAATGCTTTTTTTAATGTTTAAAAACTATTCATGACTCCCAGGCCACCCAAGCGTCCAGCTTATCTTGGAACTGGCCCAACTATTTACACTTGTCCTAAGTTGCTGTTTGGTTGGGATTCTCAGGGAGAATTTAGAGTAATCCAGTACTTTTGTTCACAACATTCAAGGCCATGTCAAATGGCCTTGTCCTGCATTAACCCAAATCAGCATCATGCATCATATAATTTCCATAGAGCTGTTTTCCCTCTTTGGAATAATGGGCAGTACCAAAGTGCCCTTAGGATACATCTAAACTGTAGAATGAATGTACTCTGACTCTACTTTAACTGCCATGGCTCAACACTGGGGAACATTGGGATTTGTTGTTTGGTGAGGTGCCAACATTCTCTGCAGAAAAGGTTAAAGGTTTTGTAAAATCACAACTTCGAGGATTCTATAGCATAGAGCCATGGCAGTCAAAGTGTATTAATTCTATAGTGTAGACACCCACCAGTTACTATCTGGCTGTTTCAGAAGGAGGGGACATCATTAAAAGGTTTACAGTGACAAAGAACAGCAAATATCGTGTAGTTTCACAAGCAGAATGGTTATGCTACCTCTTTGCAATGTCGGATCTCAGTCTTAATCACAGATGGTAAGGTTTGTGTATTTCCTGAGATGCAGAACTAGCCTTCGCTTCTCCATTTATAGATTAAGAAATTTCCCATCCCGGAGGATTTTAATGAGTCGTGACACACCAATCCTTGCCCACCACAGCTCTGCTTTCAAGACAGCAAAACTGCTGCAGTTAGGAGATAATTTCATATTTGGTACCCCTGCTAACAAAAGAGTTTTACTATATCAACATGGATGCGAAAAGCCGAGTAGGCAAACAGTCCCACGTACGGCCGGCATGTGCTTAAATCAATGCCCGTGTGGTCTGCTGAGGTTTGGCAAGAAATTAAATATGTAAAACCTTCACTATTATGCTCCTTATATTCACATGCTGAGTCTGTATCATTTGATACAACAGGATTTTATGCTCTGGGATCCTCCGTAGGCACTGCAGTCCTTCCAATAAAGCTGCAATTTTATACCTTCCGGGATAACATTAGATGCGGACTCCCTTGCCAAACATTACATAATGGGATGCGCCTGATCCCGATCTTCCCACTAAATCCAGATGGATGGACTCCACTGAGAATTGAGGTCAGAATCTATCATTCAGCAGACTTTCAGCATAAACCTGGAAACTATGGTCAGTGAGGGCCCCGGTTCAGATAGGGTTGCTTATGATTAGATGTTCTGTATCCAAGGGATGAACTCAAGGATGTTCTCTTCCAATTGAATTGGACACCTTCACCCTGAATTAGATACTTTTTGCCATTCACAATCCTAGTATATAAAGTACAGTATGACCCCATTATACACAGATTCAATATCCATGCCTCCAAAATGTATTTTTCCATGTGTTTGTGGGCCTCTTTAGGTCTATGGTATGCTTCCAGCCAAACATAGGGTTAACTCAGAATGTATCGGTCATGGATATGAGGATTGTACTGTATTGACTAGTGGAACATACCAAATTACTTTGACTATAAACAACTTGAGAAACTATGCTGTAAAAGAAACCAGACTGCAGCAACATTTAGTTGTCTTGTTACCTAACCTTGCCCTGGACAAAAGGCTCCTGTCAGGGCAAAATATGGAGAAACAGGATGACTTTCAATTTGAAATGGGTCAGATAAGACCTTATCTGTTTAAATTATATGCAGAACATGTAATGCAGATAGCAGAGTTGCACTTGAAAGAAGGAGGTGTCAAAAGTAGGAAAGGAACACCAGTAATTTGAGATTTGCAGAAGATACCATATTAGTAGCAGGAAAGTTGGAAAGAAAACTGATGAAGGTTAAAAAAAGAAGTTCAAAACCTCCAGCTAAATATTACAGTCATGAACATAATAATTACTATGTCATAATAATGACCACAAAAGATTTACATAATTTTCAAATGGATGATGAAGATATCAAAGGTGTTGAATAATTTCTCTATCCTTTGCTGAAGAATCAGTCAAAATGGAGACTGCAGTAAAAATAAGGAAAATAAAAAATAAGAAAGCCAAGACTTGGAGGGGCAACTATGGAGGAATGAAAGAAGATGATTCAGGTGTAAAGATATATCATGGAATACCAAAATTAGGATCATTCATGTCACAACATTTCCAATTTTTATGTATGGCTTTGAAAACTGAAAAATGAAAAAGGCAGACAGGAAGAAAATGTATTAATTTGAAAAGTAGTGCTGGCAGAAATTTTCCCTGATACCATGGGTTTCCAAATGGACAGGTTCGTGGGTCTAGAAGGAAAAATGATTTGGACCTATCATGACTCATTGGGGAAAAAACAATTGAAATCAATCGGGGGGGGGGGGAGCAGAAGATTGGACCAGTGAATGGAATTGGTTCAGAAATGAAGGCATACTCAAGCAAAACTGTTCATAAGTCTTTCATTGATGGGATCTCCTTACATCATCAACTACAAACAAAAGTTAGTCTGTGGCCTGAAGAAGGACAGTGGGAACTTCCTCCTTTGACATTAGTGCAGGCAAACTTTTGCTTTGGGGTCGCATTTCAGGCCTGTCCGGGAGGGCGAACTGGGAGGAAGTGGGACCGTTTGCATGCTGGGTGGGAACGGACCCATGAGAGGTAGGGCCTGGGAGAGTGCAGAGCCAGGAGGGGGCAGGGCCCAGGCCATCCTCAGGTTGTCCTCCCAACATTGGGAGGCCCCATCCTTATGCCGGGAAGAAGGCGGGACACATGGACTGATCCACCTCTTGCGATCCTCAGGCTGTACTCTTGACATTGTTCCAGGAGGAAGGCAAGGCAGGCGGCTGCTGAGAGTGCTCCGAAGGGCTCTCAGCCACCACATGCCTTCCTTGAGCAGTCCTCCCGGCATAAAGATTGGGCCGCTTGCACCGACCTTATGCTGGGAAGAGGGCAAGACACGAAGTGGCTGAGAGTGCTCCAGATGGTTCTCAGCTGCTGTGGGCCACCATATCCTTATGACAAGAGGACAGGGTAAATGAGGAGGGCCTGAGGTAAGTGCCCTGGGGGCCGCATCCACACCATGGACCTTAGTTTGCCCATACCTGCGTTAGTGGATATGGAAGGGTGCATTGCATGGCCAGAGGTGTAACTGATGGTTGTCCCTTCCAGTTGCACAAGAAGTTGTCAATACCCAAGTTGAGACATAGTAAATGTACTATGTGAACTGAGTGACATGGTTGGGACATCCTTGACTCTATCTTCAAGCTTTCTTCTGATTCTAGCATTATGAGAAAGAGGAACAATCCATGGAGAACCAACACATACACTTCCCAGCATGTTTTCATGAATACACAGAGCCAATACATGTCTTAATTAAATGTTGAGACCGCCAGCTCAGCTCTGTATCCAACACATTCTCCCTTCTCCCTGCATCTTGTAAAATTTTCCATGTGTTTCTCTCTGTGTGTATCACACACACATCTACTAAGCCCTGCTTATGACCCTTGCAATTTAAGCTATCTAATGTCACTATCCAAGAATGGAGAAGCGGATCCCTGAGCCACGCGAGCGGCTTCCCAAGAGCCCATCTTCTAAACCAAAATGACATCAACCGCATGGGTCTCAACTACAGGCCTTGCATCAGGGTAAAGCCATCTTCCCCCGGGGGCCTTTCCTCCAGTCCAATCGATTGCTTCGCTTTCAATCTCTTGACTGTGGTTACAGGAGACCCATGAGATTTCCCTGTCTGGGGTTGCCAGGTTTTGTCAATTCCAATTTCCCTAGATATTCTTTTACCTTTTCCTAGACAACAAAAGGTTTTGGATCAATACAAAGCTTCATAAATGCCCTAGAAGGTATTGCTAAGCCTCCTCGCATGTGTTACCAATCCCCTCTAGGGTGCATGGAAGAGGGTTCTTAAGCATCTCAGCCGGTTGCCTTTTAACTGACAGAGAGGGTAGCTATTTGCTTTGTTATTCTTAGACTTCCCAGAACACCTATTATTTTAAGGTATCTCTTCTCTCATTGCCTCTGGAAGATTTTTTAAGCCTCATAGTCTTGTATTAATAGAAACAATGAACAAAAATAAAACTTGAAACATTGACTTTTCCCATCCAGAATTTTCTCCACGGGTGAAATTATTTTTGGCCTTTGCAGATGGTTTTTGGAGATATTCCAATGCTAGGCTGAGGTTTCCATCCCAATGACTTTTCAGCATTTGAAGGGCAAACCAAAATCTACAGATTTTCAGGAGACCTTGCTATTAGGAGAGGACCTCGCAGTCTGGTTTATTTTTATTTTGCAGTTTTTTTAATTGTGTGTAAAATTTAACACAGTTCAACTGTAAACAATGTTTACTAAACACCACATATTTTAAAATAAAGAATATATGCCACTACAACACAAACTAAAAACACACGTTAGACACCACCATTTTGCCTTTTCCCCACAAAATGTGTCTTAATATATGGGTGATATACAGTGAGTGATACACAGAGAATCCTGTTGGTGACACTCAAAAGTAAAAATTGTATGATAAATACAGAGTGATCATTTTTGGGATAAGACTTAGCTGATGGTGGCAAGAAGATAATTCTGTATACAGAACAGTTGCATTGGTGCAATGATACACTTGCACTGTGTCAATGTGCATTGAGCATTGTGCATCAGGTTTCATGCAATTAAGTGACACAATTTCTCTCATTACTGCTTTATGGTGGCACTCAGTATAGAGATTGTGCACTGCTATCATAGT
Organism: Anolis carolinensis; assembly: GCF_035594765.1. Lineage (NCBI taxonomy): Eukaryota > Metazoa > Chordata > Lepidosauria > Squamata > Anolidae > Anolis > Anolis carolinensis. The sequence continues at coordinate 318,367,749 of NC_085842.1, forward strand.
ACAATTCTGCAAGTGGATTTGTATGTTTTAATGAGATGCTGTGCAATCATGGCCAGTGTCCACTGTTCTTCATTGTTCTTCTAAAGCAGTGGTTCTTAACCAGTGGGTCCCCAGGTGTTTTGGCCTACAACTCCCAGAAATAATTTATTATTTATTTATTTACTGTACTTATACCCCACCTTTCTCACCCCCGAAAGGGGAACCAGGGCGGCTTACAAACTATGGCAAAAATTCAATGCCAGATTCAGACAATAACAGTAAAACACAGTATTATGAAACTATCAAAACATATACATATCAATTTTAAATAATCTTTCAGATGATTAAAACATATCAAAAGTCTAGAATCAGTTGAGTTTTATAAACATTACACAAATTGCTTTCACCGTTCTTATACATTCTTATACACTTATCATCATACTTATGGGTCATATTAATCCCCAAAGGTTTGCTTAAATAGCCAGGTTTTAAGATTTTTTCCCAAAGCTTAAGAGTAAGGAGGCTGTTTTGATGTCACTGGGAAGGGAGTTCCACACCTGCGGTGCCACCACCGAGAAAGCCCTGTCTCTCATCCCCACCAACTGCGCCTGTGATGGGGGTGGGATTTAGAGCAGAGTCCCCTCAGAAGATCCTAACAATCAGACCAGATCATAAAGGGAGATACGTTTGGACAGGTAACTTGGACTGGCCAGTTTACCAGCTGTTATGATTTCTGAGAGTTGAAGGCCAAAACATCTAGGGACCCACAGGTTGAGAACCATTGCTCTATTTGTTTCATGACTGAGCCATTTCACAGTTTTTAATCTCTCTATATAACTTGCCCAGGATCTCAGGTCCTCTGCAGACACCGTCTCAATCTCATCACTATTACAAGCATGGTTGGCACAGATGTGAGACATGGCGGCTGCCCCTGAACTCTGGAATACCTTCCCCAGGGAGGCAATAAAGGTGAGTTAAAACATTTTTATTCAGATATTATTTTAATTGAATATCTTTATTAATTGAAATAGACTAATTCTATTACAGTATTTACCTTTTATGTTTTAACCATATTGCTATTTAGGGTTAGCCATGTTGCATCGCAATCCTGGGGGTAAATCATGGTATAAACAACAACAGCAGCAGCAGCAGCAACAACAGCAGCAACAACATAGAACTGTCAGGGTGTGGTTATGAAAATCATCAGCTCCGCACCACCCTGATTTAATGGTGAGCCAGACCTCTCACCAATCCATTCTCAGTCAGACTGCTTGCCCTTCTGGATAAGCAGCACCAACAAACAACACCACAGTCGTTAATCAGCTGTATGCAGCAGTTTTTAGACTTTATTCTATATACAAATTATTTACAAGTTACAGAGTCCATCGCTCATAGGAGACATGCTCTCTCCTTGCCGATCAGCGAAGCTCACACAGCTGATAACAGCACATTTCAGCAGAATGACGAATGTCCTCTCAGACCGGAAGTCACGACTATTGGCTCTTGCAGGCTATCACTCAAAACTGGCCTGCTGTTAACACTTAAGTTGCTGGAAAAAACATGTCCGATATACTCAGTTGCAAACCTCCAACAGTAAAAACACTTGATTCATCATTTCACCCTTATACCAAAAATAGACCAACAAGAACTACATTGTGGTCAACCCTGTTCTATGATGTCTGAGTGTGAAAGATTCCATTTAAAAAATAATGATGCATAGTGGAACAGTAGGATTTGCCAGAGGCATTGTCTTGCTTGTTCCAACACTATGGCCCCAGGAGGGACAGAGAACCAGCTGCTGGCCTCAGTTAAGGCCTCTGTTGGGGCAGACCAATGAAAGACAGCTGTTGAGCTCTGAAAAATAGAGAGAGCTGAAAGACTGAAGTTTCAAAAGAGAAAAAGGGTTACAGGTGTCTCCTTTAGAGGCACGTTGCAATGGAATGAAGGACTAAGATGTATACAACTGTTGAATTGTGAGCTTTCTTGCCTGCCTAGATTGAGAGGACACCCAAGAGAGCTGTGAGCCAAGGAGAACTGAGAGCAGGAGTGTCAAACTCATTTTCACCAAGGGCCACATCAGCCTTATTGTGGCTTTCAAAGGGTCATTTGTAATTGTAAGACCATATAAATATAAGTATGTTGTCCTGGCATTCAAAGCCTTATGGGCCACATAATGATGTGTTGGGTCGGATTCAGTTTTGCAGTTAGCACGTGTGACTTAGAGGAAGGTAGGAAATGAGTCCCATTTCAAATAAGGCCTCTCCTATGCTGGCAATATAATGCAGCTTGGACTGGTGTGAGAGAAACCAGTTTCTTAGTGGGGGTGAGCCCATTGCCATGCCTGGAACCAGGCTGAAGTCAGGAAGGTGATTACGTTGGACACAGGATGTTGTGACTGCGCCTTCGGGGATTATGGTTGATGGTGATGGGATTCGTAGAGGAAGAAAAAACCCTCGTAATGAGGGTTCACTGGAGGAGTTGCGCAGGAAGCGACTTAGAGAGCTATATGGGGGATCTTCTGAGGAGGATTCAGATGGGGAGTTTGGGGAAATGGATGCTGAGGAACAGGTGGTGGCTGGGGAAGTGGGCACTGAATGGGCACAGCCACCGGAGATGTCTGGGGATTTGGGGCCTATGGATACTACTGAACCTGGGGTTTCTGCAGGAGCTGATCCCACTTGGGATGCTTGGAGAAGGGAGGATGGTTCTTTAAGTGTTCATGGGGCTAAGTGTGGGCAGGATGATTGGGACTCCGACGTTCGGACTCTGAGTAGATTTGGGACACCTGGTGTTTGGGTGTGAGTGTTTGGTCACCCAGGAGGAAGGGGAATAAAATGGGAATGTTTGGCCACTGCACTTTGCGTGTGGCAAGGTGTTGCTGAGGCGCCATTGGGATCTCTGTGTTTCCGTGAAGACTGGACTTGGACTGTGATTCGGATCTGCTGATACCATCTGGCTTGGCTCTCGCTGTGTCTTATCATGGACCTGGTTTGGATGACTGCACCCTCTTCAGACTTTGGATTGAATTTGACCTGGCTTCTGTCTTCGCCCTCTGACTGACGACTACTCCCGGCTTCTGACTACTGGTTTGCCTTTCGGAATTTGCTGCTGCCTCCTGACCTGACCTTGGATTCTCCTGACAACGGCTATTCATCATCCCTTTGAAGCTTTCGGCTTTATCTGCACCGTGGAAGCAGTTTTACTGCTCTTCTAGTTTGTTTGTTTTCAAGCCAGTTTGCTGTTTTTCTTTTGGGAACTGTCCCTTTAAATCCGCAGAGCCGGCTGTCTGTTTTCAGAAACGGTTTGGAGCCAAGAGAGGCTTTTGCACTTTCAGTTATACTCTGCAGCTTCTGGAAGGTTTCAAGCCTTCGTTTATTTTGCATCTTTTCTTGCAGTCAACTATTTGTTCTCCAAAGCTGAATTGAAGCGTCTTTTAGTTTTTATTGAATGCCAGCATGGGAAAATGGCGTGGCTTGTTTTTGAGTTATTTTTGTCCAAACTACTCTTGAAACACTGATAAGTGAAGTGTTTCAAGGATACTTTCTGTGTTTATGTTATTTTTGGCTTATCTTCGGAATAAACTCTGTTTTGTTTGTTAACTGGCGTCTGACTCTTGACACAGGACTTGTATTCAAACCACTTTGCAGGGTTCTTTGCCCATTTCCAAGCAAGGTGTGCATTAGCATACTGGAGATATACAGGGTGAAAGAAAAAAGGGGAAAGTGACAGGTATCAGTAAAGGTAATCACTTAGCCCTCCTAGGGGTCACTTAGCCCCTTCCTGGTCATCCATGTCTTTGGGTCACTTTTCAGCAGCCCCTATTCTGGCTTCTTTAACATGCTTCAGCGGAGCTAGGGGTCAACAAAGCATTCCACATTTTGCAAAGCCAATTTCACCCTGGATCTGGCATACATTGGGATCAGCTGTAACTTACATGGGATTTTCTTGTGACTTAAAAAAAATCCCTGCATCCCATTAAATCCATGATGCAACATGTGTTGGCAATGTACATTATGTTACTATCATGGTCTCAAGTCAACTTGGAGGTGCATTACATGGTCAGTGTAAATGAGCCCTCAGAAAGCCAGACAAGTTGGCAAACCTAAGAGAGAACTGAAGCACTCTTTGGCAAAGGAAGGTTAAAGTCCTTATAAAACTACAACTCCCATGATTTCATGGCAGTGAGCTGTCTGTTAAAGTGGTATGAAACAGCACTCATTTTACAGTGCAGATGTACCCTGAGATTCATACTCACACATACATAGTTTCATTCAGATTGATCAGATGTTTCTATCTAAGTCAGTGGTTCTCAACTTGTGGGTCCCCAGGTGTTTTGGACAAGCCAACAACTCCTAGAAATCCCAGCCAGTTTACCAGTTGATAGGAATTGAAGGCCAAAACATTTGGGGACTCACAGGTTGAGAATCACTGATCTAAGGGGTAAAAATCAGAATTTTAACCTGAATCCCAACTTTCCATAGAAAGAATTGGTCTCTCTCTGTGTGTGCATTTTATGGGTTGAGCAAAACATTTCTTTCCTCTACCATCCAGCTTCCCTTTCTTTCTTCTTATAAAGACAATGGCCCTTCCTAAATTTCTTCTTCTCTTGTACCTACCATGTTCCTTTTCCATAATAACCTGGGGTCAGCAAACGTTTCTCTACTCAAATTAGTTTCATGATAACACCACATGATGACTTTCACTCTCCTTCCCAATTTCATTTCACACACATACAAACTCACTTCATAGTTTGTGAAATGAAGAACGAAATTTAGGGAGGATTTTGGCTTATTGGTTCTCATTCACTTCGAATTATTCTTTAGGAACAATTTGACCCAAAGTAAGAAATGCACAGGATATCTGTGGGAAATTTCACTTGTCTTCTTTTTTTCCCTTTCCCACAAAAGATTGAGATATCATTTCACCTAAACCATCTTCACTTTTTACTTTATGTGAAATTTTGTCAATCACTCTAGACCTAATACAGATACTATTTTACTGCCCCTTTCAAGTCCATTCAAAATGAATTTATAGAACAGAGAGATACTAAGTCCTAAGTTTTTCTTCCACTTATTTCCACATTTAAAGTTGGGTTCTTTAAAGTCTTCTAACTATACCGCAAATAACTGCTCTGAGAAAAAGGAAAGGGTAATATTTTTGTGCCACCACAGACTGGTTCATATCCTACATCAAGGAAACTTTATGCTCCAAGGCCCCATCAACACTGCCATTATAATGCAGATTGTCCTATATGGTCATATAATCCAGTTCAAAGCAATTGAATTGCATTATTTGAGTCTACACTGATTCTATAATACAGTTCAATTTGCATTATAATGGCAGTGCCGATGGGGCCCTTGAGGTATACACAAAGCCACCTCCTTGAAGGATCAAACATGCATCCCATTCCACTTGCAATTATCAATGCATTACCCACTCACAATGACACTACAGGTGAAATTCTACTCCTACAACCTTGAACTGAATGGAGACATTATTTTTCAAACCAAAAATTCAAACCATTTCCATAGGAAAACTCATACATGTGTATAAGATCCAAGGCAATTTCATACAGAGAGACTAGAACTGAAATCCTTTTGTTAATCCATTCTGGTATTACCGGCGTTGGAACTACACTGAAATGTAATGCAGTTTCAGAATGCAGATGAACTGCATTGATCTGGATTATATGAGGACCCTTCCATTCAGGCTGAAATCTTGAGAGTGGCCTCAAAGTGGTACCAAAGACCACACTTTTGTGGGAGGGACATCTCCACCAGCCCCCCATTTTCCTTAAATACTTACTGGAGAGGCCTGCAAATGGAGACAGACCTCTTCTACAAAACTCCTGTCTCATCCTGGAACTCGAACAACCAAAATGGCAGTGGGGATTGACCCTGACAATCGCTGAAGGCAATCCTGAGAGTCAATCCCCATAGACTCCACCTCTGCAAAGATCCTGATCTTATTGGAAGGTCCAGAATTTTGCAGGTGTTTTTAAACTCAGAGTAAACCTAGCAATCCAGATTTACTGTGACTTAAACCAGATTAGCCTGAGATATCATTTGGACTCGTCAGGTTAATCTGGAAGCAATCATGAGTTTTAGGCCTGTGTAGAAGGGCTCTGGGTCTACACTGCACTATAATCAAGTAAAATGAGACAATCATTCTTCCTAGGATATCCCGACATCGAAAAAGTACTCCTTGTTTGCCCAGTTGGATCTTTTTTATTCCATATGTGATTATTTCAATGCAGTTTTTCTATATGATCCCTTGGGGATAGTAGAAAAAGTCTTGCTAGCCCTATTTGTAAATGCTGAGTTAGCTCAGTGTCTCTGCCACTGCTTACCGTTGTACTAATTCCCTTAATTGTTTTATCAAAAACAAACAAATCCTCTGGATGATGGGATTTATGTAGTATTTTACAACAGGAAAAAAAAACATTTTGAGAAAAGCCATGCACATAAAGGGGTAGCATTGTACTCATTCTTCATTGTTTGCTTGGTTTTGGTGAATATGAAAAATCAGTAATGGAATATTTAAATAATGTTACAAGCTTATCACAAAGTGCCTAAAAGTAATTCATGAAGCAATCAGCACATATTTTAAGCTTGATTACCTCTCTAGAATTGTGTTTCTTTTATCCTTTCTTAATTTTTTCCTCTCTAGAATTTCACAATTCTGTTATTTGCTGATATTTGGAAAAAGAAACTCCTGTTTAATACTTCAGGGAGGGAAAAACATTTACTCTTCTTCATTAAAAATAAGATCTTCTCAGAAATTCTGTCTTAGTTTGTTGTTGTTGTTGTGTATTAATAAATTGACTTTGACTAATGACAACCCTATGAATTGGAAACTTTCAAAAGTACCAACCCCTCAATAGTTTGCTTAGGCCAATGGTTCTCAACCTATGGGTCCCCAGGTGTTTTGGCCTACAACTCCCAGAAATCCCAGCCAGTTTACCAGCTGTTAGGATTTCTGGGAGTTGAAGGCCAAAACATCTGGGGACTTACAGGTAGAGAACCACTGGCTTAGGCCAATCAAACTCAGGTCAATAATTGTTTCCTTGGTTGAGTCTATATATCTGTAATGCAGCCTTCCTCTTTCATTAGTATTAACAATATTTAGTAATTAAGTGGAATATTTATACTCCACTCTTCAGCCATGAAGGTTTACAAATTGTTATTTCAACAGTTTGCTTGCAATCTAAATAAGACAGAACACACAAGGAAAAGGGAATGGCAGTTGGGGAGGGAATTAAGTCCAGCAGATACTTCTCTTTCTTCAAGGCCAGTTGAGATGGGGGAAGGCCTTTCATTTACTTCTAGGTTGAATCATTATGGATCCATGTCTGTCTCTGTGATCAGGGCACTGGCAGATGGGAATGAGGAAAGGCTTTTCAGTTGCTTCTGGGTTTATGGATTATGGAGTTATGCTTGACTCTTCTTTTCTTCCAAAGTCTAGTTTATGGTAGTTTGAGAGAAAAGAAGGTTTTTCATCTACCTCAGGGTCTAGGCCAGTGGTTCTCAACCTGTGGATCTCCAGAGGTTTTGGCCTTCAACTTCTAGAAATCCTAACAGCTGGTAAACTGGCTGGGATTTCTGAGTGTTGTAGACCAAAACACCTGGGACCCACATGTCTAGGTGGATATGTCTGCCTCTTCTTCTCTGCCTCCAGAGCCAAGATAGTGGCAGTTGGGATGGGGAGAAGGCCATTCATCTACTTCTGTGATTAGGCAGTCATGTCTACATCTTTATGTCTTTCTCCAAGGTCAGGGCAGTGGCAGTTGGGATGGAGGAGAGCCATGCATCTGTTTCTGAGCCCAAACACATTAGAGGTGTGTCTGCCTCTTCTTCTCTCTGATCCAAAATAATTACTGAAATTTCTTCTAGAACAGGCATGGTCAAGTTTCAGTTCTCTAGGTGTTTTGGACTTCTATTCCCACAATAACTAACAGCCTGTAACTGTTAGGAATTGTAGGAGTTGAAGTCAAAAACACCTAGAGGGCTGAGGTTTGACCATAGCTCTTCTAGAAAAAGTACACAAACCAATAAACTCCTCCACAGCCTAATTAATAATATGAGAATGTTTGAATAAAGTAATTGCGACATGATAGTAATTTACTCTAATAGTTTTTGAGGAATGGTCCATTGCTATTGATACACTAGTGTGAAATCATGATACACTAAAATTCATGTGGTAATGGAGAACAGTTCCATGGATATACAAAAAGAGATATAAATGGGCCCAAGGTCATCTATGAGATCCTCAAGCAAATCAAGTGAAAATAACTAAACTTGCACTTTGGACATAGTGTGAGATCATGTGACAGACTATCAAAATTATAATGCTTGATAAAGGCAGTTGGGATAAAGAAGACAACATTATAGATGAATGAGACTAAATTTGAAAGATCTTAGCAGGGTTTCATCTCTGGAGATCTTGCAGGTCTCCCATTCATAGGGTCAATTTGATAGCATATGGCAATGACAACGGTATTGCAAAATTTCTCGTCTTTCCTTTTTTTTGTGTTTTGATCTGCCTTAGACTTTTGTGATTTGTGTGTGTGTGTGTTGAGGAAGGGAGAACCGAAATTAAACAGCCATGATGAGACACCATGTGCTGTCCATTGCAAGTGAAATTACTTAGTCCTCTTCTCACACTTAAAATGGAAAGTGTAAACCGTTTTCCTTTTGCTTCTTTCAGCCACTGATCAATAGAGACAGCTCCTTATAAACAATGAAGTCATCGACAAATGCAATCTTCTTTTTAGCTTGGATTTATTTATTTTTTTATACCAGCCACATCTTATAAGGAAGAAAGGAGACTAAGAAGAGTTGTATTTGAATGTGTGTACGTGTAGGCACACACTGACACACACACACTTATATATATATTCACACCTGTCCTATTCATTTGCTCATACGTGCTTGTCCTTTCTTAGCAACATCTCACACTGAAATCATATGCATGCCTGCTCAGATTCAAGTCTGACTGAGCTCAGTGGGACTCTAAGGTTAGTATTTATAGGACTGTAGCCTAAAGGCATTTCTCTAGCCTTCTCAAATAGACTTCTGACTCCAGGACTGATTTATGCCAAATTTGAGATATCCTCGCATTGCAGAAAACCCCAGCGTGAGGTTAGCTTGCTACCTGATCATAAATAAATAATCAAGGCCCAGAAAGGGGTCAACTTTTGAAGCCTGAAATTGTCAACACTGATTGACATGCGCGGACAGTGGACAACAAATCACAGTTAGCCGTAGACCAATTTCCCCTTGTCAGAAGTAATTGCCATTTATGTGCTATTGAAATCAGAGTTAAATTTGGCTGAGCCCAGGCTTAAAAAATAGTACACTTTTGGAGAGAGGAGAGTTGCCTAAAATATGTCACTCTCTCAGTTTCACTGGATTTACATTCCATAGGGAAAGTTTTCAGAAATCCTGATACTTTCAATATACTTCTGAATAAGTACAAAAGCACTGTTGCAATGGATTCTACCTTCTACCTACATATTCAACACTGACTTTAAGGGTGTATCTACAATGTAAATTAATGCAGTTTGACTCCACTTTAACTGCCATGCCTCAATGATATTGAATTCTGGGATTGGTATTTAATGAGGAACCACTTTAGCCTCTTTTTTTTTTTTAACCAAAAAAGCACTGGTTCCTCACCAAACTGTAAATCACATCATTTCATAGCACTGAGCTATATCAGATACAATGGTGTCCAATCCCATTAATTCTACAGTTTAGATGCACCTTAAGACAGATGGGATGGAAACTTACACAGAAGCTTTGAATGGCAATCAGGTCACCTTTGACCACAATGACCCTATGAATGAACACCTCCAAAACATTTTTATTAACAACCTGCTCAAACCATGTGATTCAGTGTGCTGTTGAAGGCTTTCATGGTTGGAATCGCAGGGTTGTTGTGTGTTTTCCCAAAAACACACAACAACCCATGTGATTCAGGATGATCATGGCTTCTTTGACAGACCTTCTGTAATCTGTTCTTCTTTACCTACAGCTTCCCACATTCCATGCATTATTGCTTTTGCTAATGTAACACATCTTCATGATAGGACAGAATATGCAATAGCCTCAGTTCAGTTGTTTTGGTTTCTAGGGAGAACTCAGACTCTATTTGTCTCAGTTCCATTTATGGGTCATTTTTGGCAGTCTGCAGAGCTATCACTCATAGAATCATCTCTATATAAGAATCACCCTGGGTTTCCATATTCCCAACTATGTGGAGAAGACCTTCTGGAGGTCTAGTTAAGGAACAGATGGGTAATGGCATTTCTTTTCCACATGCAGGCATTCAATGTAAAAAACTTCATTGCTAGCTTCCCAAACCAAGTCCAAAGCTTCCAGCAGACACATTTTTCCATGTCAATAAACCAGTCTAAGCACTAGGATCTGTTGTAAAGCCAATGACTCTTAAATGTCAATTCAGGATAAAACCACATCCTAAATGGACATTTTACATGATATCAAGAATAGCTTAGAGTCATAACTTGTTACTGGGAACACACACTCCTGGACAGAGAGTTCCACTGCTGAACAGCTCTCACAGTGAGGAAGTTCTTCCTGATGTTCAGGTGGAATCTCCTTTCCTGTAGTTTGAAGCCATTGTTCCGCATCCTAGTCTGCAAGGCAGCAGAAAACAAGCTTGCTCCCTCCTCCCTATGACTTCCCCTCACATATTTATACATGGCTATCATGCTTCATCTCAGTCTTCTCTTCTCCAGGCTAAACATGCTCAGCTCTTTAAGCCGCTCCTCATAGGGCTTGTTCTCCAGACCCTTGATCATTTTAGTTGCACTCCTCTGGACACTTTCCAGCTTGTCAACATCTCCCTTCAGTTGCAGTGCCCAGAATTGGACACAGTATTCCAGTTGTGGCCTGACCAAGGCAGAATAGAGGGGGAGCATAACTTCCCTGGATCTAGACGCTATTCCCCTATTGATGCAGGCCAAAATCCCATTGGCTTTTTTGCCACTGCATCACATTGTAGGCTCATGTTTTACTTGTTGTCCATGAGGACTCCAAGATCTTTTTCACATGTACTGCTGTTGAGCCAGGCATCGTCCCCATTCTGTATCTTTGCATTCCATTTTTTTCTGCCTAAGTGGAGTATCTTGCATTTGTCCCTGTTGAACTTCAATTTGTTAGTTTCGGCCCATCTCTCTAGTCTGTTAAGATAGTTTTGAATTCTGCTCCTGTCATCCGGAGTGTTAGCTATCCCCCCCAGTTTGGTATCATCTGCAAACTTGAAGATCATGCCTTCTAACCCTTCATCTAAGTCATTAATAAAGACATTGAACAGAACCGGGCCCAGGATGGAACCCTGCTAATGGAACTCCACTCATGATTTCTTTCCAGGATGAAGAAGTCGCATTGGCGAGCACCCTTTGGGTTTGTTCACTTAACCTATTACAGATCCACCTAACCGTAGTTTTGTTTAGCCCACATTTTACTAGTTGGTTTGCCAAAAGGTCATGGGGGACTTTGTCGAAGGCCTTATTGAAATCCAGGTACGTTACATCCACGCAACATATGTTGACATTGCCTTGAAAACACAGAACAAAACCAACAAATGTCTGTTTCTTGAAGGGATTTCCAATCAAACTCATATTTTTTCCCTCAGTGAAAACTTGAAAGGATTTTGAGAACTTCTGACTTCTCGGCCAAATGCTTTCTTTGCATATCTACATCCAACACACACAAACACATCACATATATCATCCACATCAAGGCAAACTACAGCATACTGTAACATCTATTTTAACGAGTGAATCTACTTCTATATTGGGTAAAAGCAAAATAATCAACCTATAATCATTCCATGGCCATTCTGGATGTGAAAGAGAAGGACCCGAAGATAACTAGTATCCTAACCTCGTCCCCTATCTGCCATTGAAAGCCATTAAGCATTCAATCTATCTGCTCCGTTTCTCCTTGATCATGGAGTTTCTGCTCAACAGAGTGAAGGGAAGGCAGGTCAAAGGTGACTGTAAGCCATTTCTCCCCTCCTGGTCTGGCTATCTGACTGCTATTTCTACCTTTGGTACAACTCAGGAAAACAGCCACCGGGCTGTAGCGGCTACAATGTTTGCTTGTAATTATACCACTAGGATTGAGGTACCCAGACTGAGAGACCAGGTTTTCGTTATCTGTTGGAAGTCCAGATAACATGCAGGCGAGATGTCTAATCAAAAACCGTATTTACCAGAGGAAAGAGCAGCCGATCGCTAACTGAATGCGGCTGTCACTCAAGGTTAGCCCAGCGGAGGAGTGAGAGAAGCTCCGGACAGAAGGCAGTAATACTTTATCATTTAATTTCAGGTCTGGAACAGACTCCCCTCCCCCCTGCCTTCCTTGCCAAAAAAGACACATGGAGGTCAGAGCAGATTAACTTGGCAATGACACAAAGAAGGAGGGCTGTGTTCTTAGAAGTGGGGGAAAGTTTTCCAACAACCCAGTCCAAGACCGTTTCTCTTCCACAATCCCTCCAGTAAGAAGTAGAGGGATGTGTTAAGGAGAAGATGGGAAAGGAAAGACATGATGTGGAGAAATCTATCCATATTGTTTTGTCTTGCAGCCCATTAATAAAAGACAAAAAACCTCAGACAGCATCTTGGAGAATGAATAATTTCCTTATGGAAGCCTTGGAAAAAGAGATGTAATTCCTTACTAATTTTATTCTCCAAGGAAGCAATGATTTCAAACAATTTTCTTCATACTATGAGAATGGCTTGAAAATGACAAGTTTTTTGAAAAATTATCATCAATAGTGGACAATATATTCTCTGAAAACTTTGCATGTGGTTTCCTATAGAGTAATATTAGTTTTTGTGCAGAAAATGCTCTTTGCTTGATGGAAGATGCTGTAGTTGGAACTTGATCTGTGCAAAACACAGAATCTACTAATCATAGGCTGCTTCTACACGTCTAATGCAACTTAACCCAGAGTAAACAAATTAACTCGGCTTGATCCCTGGATAGAAAAACACCAGAAAGGCTTAAATTATCCAGGAAGATTTGGACCTTTCCCAGTTTTAAGGCAGTGTGGACTGCCGTTTTGGATTTTAATGTAGGATCCTAAATCTCATCCCATAGCTATCTTGTACTTCCAGGGCTCAGGCAGCCTAGGAAAGTGGAATTTCCAGCCCGTCCACTGTTACTCCCACTCTCATCCTCCCCTCCCTGAAAATCCTGCTTTTTTGTTCCTGATTCTACCTCATGCAAGAAGCGATGGAGCTTTGGAGGTTCCATCATTTCATAATGATGCAGAATCAGGACAAAAAAAAACCCTGAAGCAATAGTAATTAGGATATTCTGTAGGGTTTTTTTTTTTTGTGGGGAATGGGTTAGGGTTATGATACCCAGCCCTACTGAACCAGCTTTGCCATATCTGGGCTGTTTGGTCAATCTCTTGTCTCAGAGATGGCTTAGGGAAGTGACTTGGAACCTAAAAAATTTAATGTCAGTTCCAGTGACATTTTTTGCCTGTGGGGAAAGTTCCATAGTAAGCTGTAAACATTAATTTTATGCGAAGAAAAAAAATTCTTTTCACAATTTTTTTCTGTTCAGAATCAGTCCCAAATATATTCTATGGAAAAAATGTGCAGAAAAAACTGGTTTTGTGCCAAACAATTTTTTTTTGCTGTGTAGAATAAGTCCCAAAATGCAAAGATTACAATCAGTCTAGATTTCTTCTTAGCAGAGTTTACAACACTCAAGACCATTTTTCAGTTATTGTCAAACATCTGTCCTCTCTCCAACTGAACATTCGTGTCCAGTGTGTATTATCCGTATTTAGTTCAAAAATGTGGAAGTAATATTGAATATGCAGTATCACTGCACACGGGAATGTTTTTTTGTTTTTTTTGCTGATGTGTTTAGTTATGCAATTTCACTCTTCACTCATAAAATGATGCTGTGTAATCATCATGTAACTTCATAAATGCAAAGTTAGAGTTTGACTGTTTTTGTATGAGAAAAGAGAGCAGTGGTATTTCTAATGGGGTTCAAGGGGTAAAGATCACACTTTCACCCCTTTGGACCTCCACTTGATTCAGGCGTCAAGGAATGGTATTGGCTACCCCTCCTCTTCCTTTGTCTGCCCAGCAGGCATAGCAGCCCATGTCCAAGTTTTCATCTTCTTCTATAAACCCTGGCACCATTGCACTTTTAAACAAAACTTTCTGCCAATGAAGGGCTCCTGCTTCTGGGATAATGGTGTTCAGGGAAGGTGACTTCTCTTTGGGACAAGTGCCCTGCCTATTCTCCTGATAGTATGGTACTCTATTTGTGGCTGGGATGTTTCGGGGAAAGAAGACAGGTCTATGGAGTGGTGAGAGGGCTTGACTTCACAGAGTCCATGACTATGTAGTCCCCTGGCCACTGGGGCTGCCTTCCTTACCTGCAACCCTAGTGATGACAATGAAAGGAAGGACCATTGTATGGCCACTAGTCCAGGACACCCATCACATTGAGATCTAGGGAGGGTCCTTAGAGGTAAAAGAAGGAGGCAATAATGCTACTCCATTCTGCCTTGGTCAGACCTCACCTGTAATGATCCTTGTCCAGTTCTTGGCACCACAAATCAAGAAGAATATGGACAATCTGGAACACACCCAAAGAAGAGTGACCAACATGATCAAAGGCCTGGAAGCCAAGCCCTGTGAAAAATGACTTCGGAAGCTGATTGAAAAGGAACATGATGGCCAGGTTCAAATAGTTAGAAGGATGTCATGTTGAGGAGGGGGAAAGCTGCTCTAGAGACCAGGACATGGAGCAATGGATTCAAATTGCACGAAAAGAGTCTCCACCTAAATGTTAGGAAAAACTTCATAATGATAAGAAGTATTTGACAGTTAAATATGCCGTCCTGGAATGTGGTGAAGTTTCATTCTCTAAAGGTTTTAAAACAGATGATGAATGGCCATCCATCAGTAATGCTTTGATTATGTGATCCCGCATGGCATGGGGTTGGGCTAGGTGGTCCTTGGGGTCATCTTCCAACTCTATGGTCTATGATTCTTGGTGAATGATAAAACAGAGTGAATGATCCCTCACATCTGACTTTGGAGATATGCACTTCATTGTTGTTTTTATTTGGTTGTGGGAGAGGAAGAGGTCCTTGCCTTGCTTCACTCCACAACTACAGCCTGCAAACACATTTTTAATTTCAGCCAAGTTATCTCATCACACACCGATGCCTCATTTTTCTCCTCCCCGCTCCTGATCTCCCGAACCCAATCCCGGCGTTCTTGCAAATATTAGTTAGCAGAGCAAATTGGTGGCGAACAGAAATTTTGTCTACCAACATTTTTTTTAATATGGAATCTTGTCCAGCATGAACTCAAGTCATTAATAATATGGCAAGGGAGGGGGAGAGTGAATATATGCTACGGTTAACCTTAAATTATAACTTACAAAGGGCTTTCTTGCAGTTTCTCGCTTTGATTTATGGGCTCGGTTTATTCTATGCAAATTCATGCACAGCTTCTAATAAGAGGGAGGAGGAAAGATAAAGCAGGCCTGAATATTTTATAAGCTTTCCCACTTACCTTAATTTAGAATTATGGAGCTGAATACGTAAGTAGAGAATAATTACCTATTACTAATCTCCCACATAGTTTATCTATTTCAACCCCGGACATCCTGAGCAATGCAAAACATAACGATTTTACTACCTCCACCACTGTAAATATGATAATTAGGGACACTTTGGAGCTCCTTTCTGCTGATTCATGAGAAGATACATAATGTAATATAATCAGACAATGTTGTGCTATTGTTTTATATCCCTTTTAAAAATAATAATGCCTGCTGTTTGGTCTTTCATCCATTGGATGCAAGAGCGGCGGGATTTTTTAGAGGACAGAGATTTAGATCACTTTGGTGCCGCAATGGTGTTTTCAGTCTTCTGTTCAAGAAAAATTGTTCAACTTTCATGAGCAGCCCAACAAGATCACTAGGGCTCAAATTCATTCAATGCATGCTCTCAAATGTTAGGAATGGTCACTGGTACCATTCCCTTCTGATACGCTTTAGGAATAAGCCTGCTATTCCAGGTATAGAGTGGCATCATCTAGAAGTTTAAGCAGCTCCTTGAACACTACACAGTTGGAGTGTTTTGATATTGACATGGTCTATATCAGAATGATCCATAGGCCTAATGTGTCCCCTAGGTGGCTAAGGGCATCTCTCCTATGTCCATGCAATAGGTAAAGTGAAAGTAAAGGTTTCCCCTGATGTTAAGTCCAGTCGTGTCTGACTCTGGGGGGTGGTGCTCATCTCCATTTCTAAGCCGAAGAGCCAGCATTGTCTGTAGACACCTCCAAGGTCATGTAGCCGGCATGACTGCCTGAAGCGCTGTTACCTTCCCGCCGTTACCTATTGATCTACTCACATTTCCATGTTTTCGAACTGCTAGGTTGGCAGAAGCTGGGGCTAACAGCGGGCACTCATGCTGCTCCCCGGATTCGAACCTGCGACCTTTCGGTCTGCAAGTTCAGCAGCTCAGCGCTTTAACACACTGTGCCACCGGAGGCTCCATCCTGCAATACATCACACACATACACACACACACAAAAACTTCTAGACTTATCAGGTGGCTCTTTTTCTACATCTTGTCACCCCAAAATTGTGAAAGTTTTTTGCAAAGACTTCTCATGAGTAGCAATTCATGACCACAAAATATATATATCTCTTTGTGGCCAACATTGCATCTGCAAGGAACCGTCCAGCTGAGCTGTTTCAAAGGGTCAGAAGGTTGTTAAATCCTGCCTCACAAGATCATTCAGCAGCTTGCACGGGGGCCGGGCTGTGGCACAGCTGTTGAGCAGCTGCCTTAAATCACTCTGACCATGAGGTCATGAGTTTGAGGCCAGCCCGTGGCAGGGTGAGCACCCGTCAATTAAAAATAAAAAATAGCCCCTGCTCGTTGCTGACCTAGCAACCCAAAAGATAGTTGCATCTATCAAGTAGGAGATAAGGTACCACTTATAAGTGGGGAGGCAAGATTAACTAATTTACGACCTGGAATGAGGAAGTGCCGTCAGTGTGGATGATGAAGCAGCTGCTCCCCCCTGTGGCCAGAATCGAACAAGGGAAAGGGGCTTTGTGCACACCCATTCTTCTACCTGTCAGAACCCAGGCTGCAAGGCACCAATAACCATACACAGAGGCCAGAATCTATCTACTTTCTTTATTGAAGGAGTATATAAAGTTAGTAAAAACAAATGTAAAAGTTAGTCCAGAAGCAGACCTTTCAGGAAAGGTCAAAATTAGTCCAAGAAAACAATGTCCAATATGAAATATTAAGGTCCAAAGTTGTAATCCAATAACCGAAACACTCACTTTGCCAGGCAAAGTGAGGGGAGATGACAAGGTCCTTTAGTCCATGAACTTGAGCAAGGCTAGAAATTAACTTGATACTTGAAAACAAGGCTTGAATCGTGGCACAAGGTAACGAGGAACAAGAACAAGGTCCGTGGAATTACTTGGTAAAATCCGTGAAACAAGGCAAGGTTTAGTCCTGGAAGGCGAGGCAAGGTCCGTAGGTAAACAAGGCTGGGAAACAGGAGCGAAGGCTTGAGAACAAGGACAAGGCTTGAACAGGAACGAGGCTTGGAACGGAGCGCGCTGTCCAGACACAACTCGCTCCGGAGGCTGACGAATTGACTCCGCGAAGTTACTTCGCGGGTAAAACACCTATATAGAGTCTAACTTTCCCGCCGAGAGCAGTTCTCTGGGAACCAGAAACGAAAGCTAATCTCTGAGACCAGATGTTTGACTCCTTAAAGATTCTCATGGAAAGCAGGCTTAATTGGCTAAATTCTTAGCAGCTATTCTAGCACTCCTGCGCGAGGCCGCTTCCAAACCTCTCTGTTGTTTACAAAACTCATGGCGAGAAAACACAGGGGATGTAGGTTCAGGGTTTGTTTGACATACTTCAGGAACACAACTCTCTTGCAGGTGCAAGGTTCCCAGATCTGGCTGGGAAGAATCTGGCTGGGAAGATTCCAGTTCTGACTGGGAAGGTAAAAAACCCAAGTTTTCTTCTTCATCAGGTATCACCATGTCATGAGCAGGACTACAAGGCCCATGAGTCATCACACTATCCCCCTCCTCAAGCCCCCTCCCAAACTGGGACTCTCTCCCCGGGGCGCGAGGTCGTGGCTTGGCGGGATAGGTCTGATGAAAGCGACGGGTTAGATCAGGAGCATGGACTGTGGAGGCGTCTTCCCAAGAGCGTTCCTCAGGGCCAAAACCCACCCAGTCAATGAGATATTGCAGGCGGCGGCGGTGAAAGCGAGAATCCAAAATGTCCTGAACCTCGAATTCTTCCTCCCCATCCACCAAAACAGGGACGGGGGCCGGCCGGTCAGCATCAGGGCGCACACCATCCGCCGGAAGGAGCAGGGAGCGGTGGAACACTGGATGAATGCGCATTGAACGTGGAAGTTGGAGTTTGAAAGTCACGGGGTTAAGTTGCGCCACCACTGGATAGGGGCCAATGAAACGGGCATCTAACTTCCGGCAAGGGCGATGGGAGGGCAAAAAGCGAGTGGACAGAAAAACCCGATCTCCTACCTTGATTTCGGGCCCCGGCTGGCGATGTTTGTCCGCGTGACGTTTATAGTCCTCCTTGGCTTGGTCTAGTTGTTGGAGCAAAAGTTGTTGCACCGCTGTGAGTTCCTGTAGCCAATCCTCTGCTGCGGGAACTTCTGAAGTTTCAATGACAGGGGGAAAGAAACGTGGATGGAAGCCATAGTTTGCAAAGAACGGCGTTTCTTTTGTAGAAGCCTGGACTCCATTGTTGTAGGCAAACTCCGACAGTGGTAACAGAGAAGCCCAATTGTCCTGTTGGTAGTTTACATAACAGCGAAGGTACTGTTCCAAAGTGGCATTGGTGCGCTCCGTTTGCCCATCTGTTTGGGGATGATGAGCTGAAGATAAACGAGAGTCTATGCCCAATAGTTTTTGTAGTGCCTTCCAGAAACGAGAGGTGAATTGGGATCCACGGTCTGTGACCAAACTCTTGGGCAATCCATGTAATCTGAAAACATGTTGGAGGAATAGATCTGCAGTCTCTTTGGCTGTGGGAAGGCCTTCACAGGGAATGAAATGGGCTAACTTGGTGAAAAGGTCCACCACCACTAGGATCGTGGTAAATTCACAGGAAGGTGGTAAGTCAGTGATAAAATCCGCAGAAATTATTTCCCATGGGCGAGATGGGGTAGGAAGGGGGTGTAAAAGCCCTGAGGGCTTCTCCCTTCTTGTCTTGGAGCGCTGGCATACTGGGCAGGTGTTGACATATTTTTCCACATCCTTGCGGATCTTGGGCCACCAGAAATCTCTTAGGATCAAATGCATGGTTTTAAATAGTCCGAAATGCCCTGCTGGCTTGCAGTCATGACACAGACGAAGTGTTTTTTCCCTGCCCGGTCCTGGGGGAATATAAACATGATTTCTATAGCAAAGCAGTCCATCCTTAAGCGAAAAGGGAAAATGCAATCCTTGGCGAAGTTGGTCCTGCGCCCAGGCATCTGCTTGCTGACTAGCCCTGATTTCTTGAGCACAGAGGGGCCCTGGAGTAGAGGGAGTTGAATCAATGAGAGTGGATTTGGTGTTCCCCACTGTGAGCGTGGCAAAGTTCTCGGGTTGTAGTAGTTGGGATTCAAAAGTCTCTTTGCGCCCTGCAGCGTATTCCGGTTTACGTGACAGGGCGTCTGCTTGCTTGGTTTGGGCTAGGGTTACATAATGAATCTGGAAGTTAAAACGTTCAAAGAATAAAGCCCAACGTTGTTGCCTCTGATTTAGCTTGCGGGCAGTTCTTAGATGTTCTAGATTCCGATTATCAGTATGGACTTCAATGGGAAATTTGGCCCCTTCTAGCCAATGTCTCCAAGTTTCAAAAGCTGCCTTTATGGCTAATAGTTCCTTTTCCCAAATGGTATAGTTTCTCTCTGGTGCGGTTAGTTGACGAGAATAAAAGGCACAAGGATGAAGGTGATCCCCCACCGGTTGTAGGAGTACAGCTCCAATTGCCACATCAGAGGCGTCCGCTTGCACAACAAAAAGGGTTTCAGGATCTGGATGCTGAAGGATTGGCTGGGACGTGAATAATTTCTTTAGTTGCTGGAACCCTTTCTCTGCTTGATCAGTCCAGCGGAAGGGCTGTTTCCCACGGATGCAGCTGGTGATTGGGTCAGACCAGCGGGCAAAATCTGGAATGAACTTGCGGTAATAGTTCGCGAACCCCAAGAATCGCTGTACCTCTTTCTTGTTGGTTGGCGCTCGCCATTCCAATACTGCTGAAACTTTTGCCGGGTCCATGGAGAGCCCTAGAGGCGAGATGCGGTACCCCAGGAAATCTACCTCTTGTAGATCAAAAGCGCATTTTTCCAGCTTGGCATAAAGCCCATGATCCCGCAATCGTTGTAACACCATTTTAACGTGGTTCTCATGTTCTGATTGTGATCTAGAAAACACCAAAAAATCGTCCAGGTAGATGATCAAGAACCGATCTAGATAGTCCTGAAAAATGTCATTGACAAAATGCTGGAACGTTGCGGGAGCTCCGCATAAACCATAATTCATAACTCGGGACTCGAATAATCCGAATTTAGTCTGGAAGGCGGTCTTCCACTCGTCCCCTTCTCTGATGCGAACTAGGTTATAAGCCCCCCGTAGGTCCAGCTTGGTGTAGACCTTGGCTCCTCGAAGTCGGTCTAGTAGATCCGAGATTAAGGGCAGGGGATAGCTGTTCCGCTTAGTGATATTGTTCAATGCTCTGTAGTCCACCACCAAGCGTAAGTCCCCTGACTTCTTCTTCACAAACATCACTGGGGAGGCGGCTGGGGATTGAGAGGGTCTGATGAATCCCTTGCGAAGGTTTGTCTCTATGAACTCCCTGAGAGCTTCTTGCTCCGGTTCAGTCAGGGAGTAGAGATGCCCTCGCGGGATCGGGGCCCCCTCCACCAAGTCAATGGCACAGTCATAAGGTCTATGTGGGGGTAATTTTTCGGCTTCTTTTTCATTGAATACATCCCAATACTCGGAGTACTTCTTTGGCAAGGTGATAATGGGCTCGGTGTCTGTGGCATGGCAGACCTTGGCTACGAGGCAATGGTTTTGGCAGTACTTTGAAGCAAACTGCAGTTCTCTGTTGGACCAGGAGATGCTTGGGTCGTGAAGTGTCAGCCATGGAATCCCCAAAATCACAGGGAAATGGGGGACCTCAGTAACAAAGAAGGAAATCTCTTCCATATGTTCCCTTATCCACATCCTGGTGGGTTCCGACCACTGGCTTACGGGGCCCGTCTTGAGAGGGCGGCCATCGATGGCTTGCACCACACGGGCATTCTTGAAGTCATGATATTGTAATCCCAGAGAGTCGGCATACTCTCTATCAATGAAATTGTTGGTGGCTCCTGAGTCTATCATGGCGTGGATCATGACGGGTCCCTTTTTTGCTGACCATAAGGTGACCACTAGAAGGAACAGGACCCCGGTTGGCGGCTCTTGAATGGGTTTTTTGACCGGGTTGGCGAGCCTCTCTACGCCCGGTCGTTGGCTTCCCCCGCCGGCTGTGTGCCAGCCGCCTCAGACGCCTTCGTCTCCGTGGAGGACGCTGCCGCAAGACGGGCGGCGGGCTTCCCTTTGGCTGGGCACTCTCTGGCGAAGTGGCCCCCATTCCCGCAATACCAACAGAGGTTTAGGCGTTGGCGGCGGGCCTTCTCGGCGGCATCTAATCTGGGGCGCACATTGCCCAACTGCATCGGCACCTCCTCGCTCCCTCTGGGGTATGGGGATGGTGGTGGGGGTCTCCACACTGGACGCGGCTGAACGCTGGCGGGAGCGGGGGGTTTTGCCCCAGCTCTACCGCTCTGGCCTCGTACCCACTGTTTCCTGTTGGCAATCATGACTTCAGCCCGTAAACATTGATCAATGAGTGCTTCAAGAGTTTGGGGAGGATCCACCTTGGAGATTTCCTCCAGCATTTCAATGTTGAGACCCTCCCGAAATTGTCCTCTGAGGGCTACATCGTTCCAGCCGGTGTTGTGGGCCAGCACCCGGAACTCGGCTATGTACTGAGACATGGGTCTGTCTCCTTGAAAGAGGCGGCGGAGTTTGTGACCGGCTGTCTCCAAATTGTCCTCGATTCCCCAGGTCTCCTTAAGGTGGTCCAAGAAGTGTTGCGCTGATCTTAGGTGTGGAGAGGCTTGGTCGAACAGTGCCGTCGCCCAGTTGGCCGCTGGCCCGTCTAGAAGACTGTAAACCCACGCCACCTTGATGTCTTCTTGGGGAAACTCGGCGGCACGGGCCTCTAGGTAAGCCTGACACTGGCGGCGAAAAACTTGGACCTTAGAGGCTTCTCCTGAAAACTTAGTTGGCAATGCCATGGCCGGGAGGCGGATTCCGCGCTCCCTCAACCCTTTTATTTCTCCATCCTGCGCGTTGAGTCTGTCACGGATGCGGTCCACTTCGTCCTTGCTGATGGTGTAGCTAAGTGGCTGTCCACCCGGCACGGCTCCGGTAGACATTCTGGCCTTGGTTAATTGGTGCTTATGGTGGCGGAGTCAAACTGTCAGAACCCAGGCTGCAAGGCACCAATAACCATACACAGAGGCCAGAATCTATCTACTTTCTTTATTGAAGGAGTATATAAAGTTAGTAAAAACAAATGTAAAAGTTAGTCCAGAAGCAGACCTTTCAGGAAAGGTCAAAATTAGTCCAAGAAAACAATGTCCAATATGAAATATTAAGGTCCAAAGTTGTAATCCAATAACCGAAACACTCACTTTGCCAGGCAAAGTGAGGGGAGATGACAAGGTCCTTTAGTCCATGAACTTGAGCAAGGCTAGAAATTAACTTGATACTTGAAAACAAGGCTTGAATCGTGGCACAAGGTAACGAGGAACAAGAACAAGGTCCGTGGAATTACTTGGTAAAATCCGTGAAACAAGGCAAGGTTTAGTCCTGGAAGGCGAGGCAAGGTCCGTAGGTAAACAAGGCTGGGAAACAGGAGCGAAGGCTTGAGAACAAGGACAAGGCTTGAACAGGAACGAGGCTTGGAACGGAGCGCGCTGTCCAGACACAACTCGCTCCGGAGGCTGACGAATTGACTCCGCGAAGTTACTTCGCGGGTAAAACACCTATATAGAGTCTAACTTTCCCGCCGAGAGCAGTTCTCTGGGAACCAGAAACGAAAGCTAATCTCTGAGACCAGATGTTTGACTCCTTAAAGATTCTCATGGAAAGCAGGCTTAATTGGCTAAATTCTTAGCAGCTATTCTAGCACTCCTGCGCGAGGCCGCTTCCAAACCTCTCTGTTGTTTACAAAACTCATGGCGAGAAAACACAGGGGATGTAGGTTCAGGGTTTGTTTGACATACTTCAGGAACACAACTCTCTTGCAGGTGCAAGGTTCCCAGATCTGGCTGGGAAGAATCTGGCTGGGAAGATTCCAGTTCTGACTGGGAAGGTAAAAAACCCAAGTTTTCTTCTTCATCAGGTATCACCATGTCATGAGCAGGACTACAAGGCCCATGAGTCATCACACTACCAAATTTAGTGTGGCCATAGCAAAAAGAAAAAAGTATAATAATAAGTACAAATATTCTTCTGGGAGATTTGTTGCTTTGTAATTTCCACAACTGACTTTTTTTCTCTTTTCAAAATGTCCATGTGAGAAAACTTGCAAAGAACAAAATAGCTGACATCCTGTTTGAGACTTACGAGCATATGTTCATACCCATGTTGTTCTTTGGGGAAGAGGGAAGGTAGCAATATGTTAACTTTCAGTTGACGTTTCGGGAAGCATCTGAAATGTGCTACAGATATTAAAACAGTTTAAAAAAATATGAAAAATGATCTGAAATATGTTTTTGGGGAATCTTCACAAGAAGAATCATGAATGGCCAATAATCTTTGGGACTTATTCTGTGTAATATTCATCTTCCCTGAAGAGGCTGGATGGCCATCTTCCAGGAGTGCTTGAATTGTATATTCCTGCCTAGCTGAATGAGATTGGATTGGATGGCCTTGGGAGTTCCATGCAGTTCTAGGAATCTGTGATTCTTTCTAAGTCCATTCACAAAGTTAGATATGCCCAAGTGAATTCTGACCCATCATCATCACCACCATCCCTTCAGAACCAAGTGTCACTGATTTCAATGGCAGTGACTGTGAAATAAATGCATTTGGCCTTGCAGCCTGAATGCTTGCAACAGAGTTCAAGAGGAGAGATTTATTTTGCTGGCTACTGCAGTGGCTACTTCTGCCGGAGATGATCTTTGCCATATAGGTTTGGAAAGGGTAATGAATGAGGACATTCTGTCATGTTTGGAAGGTAAATCACTGATGGTCTTTGAAAGTGACACAGTGTTTCATTCATTCCTGATTAGCCTACTTGGTATTTCACTTTGAACCTAACCTCTCCTGAAAAAATACAGCCCGCTGAGTCAAACTCAGAGTCACAAGGGGTGAAGAATCTGTTGTGACATTAATTAGAAGGGAGTTGCTTGGGAGGCACATTTTCTTCCATTATATACGCCAGCAATCAATGAGATCCCTGGAATGATGGAGCAATCTCAGGTTAGCGGCAGGGGCTGCTTACAAACCAGGTTCAGAGGGAGAATGAGAGAAGGAAAAGAGGAGTTTGCAACTCTTGAGAAATCATTTTCCTGCTGCTGATTGCAGACATTAGACTGGCAAGGAGACAACACAGAGACCTTTTGTAGCAGTGAGTATAGTTTCACAGTGTGGACACGTTGTTGTTGTTATGTGCAGAGTCCCACAGATAAAAAACTACAAAGCCCATCTCTTTGAACTTTTTGCACAATCACCCCACGTGCCAGGGAACTACTCCCACCACGTTTCGGAGAGATTCGCACACCCGTTGATTTTTTATGAATTTAAAAAAAAATCAAAAAGTATTTTTATAAGAAAACTACAAAGCCCATCTCCTTGATCTTTTTGCACAATCACCCCACGTGCCTGGGCACTACGCCCCCCAAGTTTCGGAGAGATTCGCACATCCGCTGATTTTTTGTGAATATTTCCTACACATATTGGAGTGAATTTCAGAGAATGTATGGTGCTACACTTAGGAAGAAAAAAAAAACGAAATACATAGATATAGGGTGTCTGAGCTTGGCTTGAAAACAGTACGTGGGAAAAAGATTTAGGAGTCTTAGGATCTTATCCAACGGGCAGGAGGAGTAGGAGTGGAGGATAGCTGTGAGTGGCATTGCAGAGGGATTGGCTGGTGCCTGTTGGAAGACCACTTTGGTTTTCTCGATGTTCAATGAGAGGCTGAGCTTCTCATATGCTTCTGCAAAGGTGTTTAGAGTGGCTTGTAGGTCTTCTTCTGAGTGCGCACAGACTACATTGTCATTGGCATATTGGAATTCTATAACAGATGTTGTGGTGACCTTGGTTTTGGCTTTCAGTCTGCTGAGGTTAAATAGCTTGCCATCTGTCCGATAGATGATTTCCACTCCGGTGGGAAGCTTCCCATCAACAAGGTGAAGTATCATAGCGATGAAGATGGAAAATAAGGTAGGGGCAATAACACATCCCTGCTTGACACCTGATTCCACCTTACATGGGTCACTTTGGGAGCCGTTGCTGTCCAAGACTGTTGCCATCATGTCATCATGAAGGAGCTGCAGGATGTTCACAAATTTGTCAGGGCACAAGATTTTTTGGAGGATGATCCAGAGAGCACTGCAATTCACTGTGTAGGCTTCTCTACTGATACCAGAATGGGACTGTGATGGCCAGGAGCTCACATGGAATTCTGTGGCCATCTGGGAGCAGCACAGAAGGTGAGATAACAGTTCAGTGGAACTAATGTTGGCTTGACCCAGCTGGACCATGGAGACTAATCTGCCAACAGCAGTTTCTTCAGAGTGTGTGTGAACTTGTGGCAGATTTACTAGCCAGTATGGACTCACTTTCACCCACAACTTGTGTCATTACAGTACTATGGCATACAGGTTCTCACCTCAGTAAAAAGTAGTTTCAATTTCAAGATGGATGAACTACCCTGCAGTGCCTTTTTTACACCCATGACTGCCCTGAACTTTTTAATAAAGTCATACAAGGTGGTCACAGTTTAAAAGCATTAAGTGACAATTATCCACTTGGGGCTTTTGAAAACTGCCTGTAGAATGTAAAATACTTGACCAATCATATCTTTGTTATTTAATGGAGAGCTACGATAATTTAGTTGGCTGGCCTGTCATATAATGGGACACAGTAAATTCACTGGAGAAAGTGAGTCCCAAGGCAGGATATATGCCACTGTTGGGGCTTTAAGGAGCCTAAATTTATGGCTTTCTGTAACAGTGAAGAGGTTTGTTAGCTCATTTTCCATTCCAAAACCTTAATCCTCAAGACTGAGCCAACCCTACGCTCGTAAATTTCCTGTAGCAAACAAAGTGGTGAGCAGGTATATGTGAAATATAGATTTAATAAATATTCCTCAAATATGAAGAAACTCCTCCTATGTAGGCATCTCCAACCTCACTGAGTGGATGTCTGGTTACATGGCATCATATTTGGTGAGGCCAATATTTCATAAATTCCAATTGGGCCCAACTCCCTTTTTTTAGGTATGAAATTGAAGTGTGCTTACGAAAAGTACATGGTGTCAGCAGTTGGTATAAAGTACTTCAGAGGATGGTGGAGTCTATTTCTTTGGAAGTTATTAAGCAGAGATTGGATAGACATTTTCCAGGAGTCTTTTAGTCTTTTTTCCCTACATGGCAGAGGTTTGAACCTTTGCCGTCCATTTGCTATAATTCAGTGATGATAAAGGTGATGGTGATGATAACATCCATGATGGTGATGATTGCAAATGATTATGATATTCTTCAGGGTCTTTATGACAAAGAAAAAAATGCCTTCTCCTATTTTCCTATGTTCCCATGGCATCCTAAACAAATTTACCATGAAATAAGTCTTCCTCAAACCTAAATAAGACTTGTTTCACTATTCTTACACAACAAACTTGTGTCTCCGAAAATTGGCTATTTCCAAACTTAAGTAAAGAAATAAGCCATATAAAAGTGTGCCTGCTTGCATTTTTTTTTAAAAAGGAACTACATGTTTTAATATTGATCTGTAATTTTAATCAGTTTATAAATCAACCCAGAGACTCGTGTCCTTATATTTAAGTGATATATTAAATACAACAAAGTTGGAATGGTTTGGGACAAGGATGGGATGGGATCCTCCAGTACCTCAACTCCTACAAGGAATGGTTTGGGACAAGGATGGGATGGGATCCTCCAGTACCTCAACATTAGCCAAGTTGGCTTTGACTGATGGAACTTGTACCTCTGCCTTGGGACATTATTACCTTGCAAGTCCAAAGGCTCCCCAACTTTGCTTACCCTAAAATTAAACATAGGAGTTCCTACTATTCTTGTTATGCCCTTCTAACTCAAAATCATTGAAAATATATGGCTGGGATGTTAAATCATATACATATTTGTACACATATTGTTAAGTCATAGGTATACTGTTCCACCTTTGAATAGCACAACTTATTGCACAATTGATCTGTTAATGTGCTTCCTTCGTGTTTCACTGTCCAATGAATTGCTGCCTCACCAATGAATCAAGTGGTACATTTAATGCAATGACATATCCTTCTGCATATCCATGTGTGATGGTTATCCTCACAGAACTCCATTTATGCAACAGAATATATAGAATCATAGAATCATAGAATAGTAGAGTTGGAAGAGACCTCATGGGCCATCTAGTCCAACCACCCGCTAAGAAGCAGGAAATCGCATTCAAAGCACCCCCGACAGATGGCCATCCAGCCTCTGCTTAAAAGCTTCCAAAGAAGGAGCCTCCACCACGGCCCGGGGGAGAGAGTTTCACTGCCGAACAGCCCTCACTGTGAGGAAGTTCTTCCTGATGTTCAGGTGGAATCTCCTTTCCTGTAGTTTGAAGCCATTGTTCTGTGTCCTAGTCTGCAGGGCAGCAGAAAACAAGCTTGCTCCCTCCTCCCTATGACTTCCCCTCACGTATTTGTACATGGCTATCATGTCTCCTCTCAGCCTTCTCTTCTGCAGGCTAAACATGCCCAGCTCTTTAAGCCGCTCCTCATAGGGTTTGTTCTCCAGACCCTTAATCATTTTAGTTGCCCTTCTCTGGACGCTTTCCAGCTTGTCAACATCTCCCTACATCTGCGGTGCCCAAAATTGGACACAGTATTCCAGGTTTGGTCTGACCAAGGCAGAATAGAGGGGGAGCAGGACTTCCCTGGATCTAGACGCTATTCCCTTATTGATGCAGGCCAAAATCCCATTGGCTTTTTTAGCTGCCGCATCACATTGTAGGCTCATGTTTAACTTGTTGTCCACGAGGACTCCTAGGTCTTTTTCGCACACACTGCTGTCAAAACAGGCGTCCCCCATTCTGTATCTTTGATTTCCATTTTTTCTGCCGAAGTGAAGTATCTTGCATTTGTCCCTATCTATTGTATCTATCTATTTGTATCTATCTATTGTGCAATGGCAAAAAAATGCACAGTTGGGGATATATATACCATCAGAGATATATAAGACCACCATCAGGATCCCAGACACAAACTGTTATTATTGTGAACCTTCAAGTTGCTTCTGACTTAGAACAACCCTAAGGTGAATGTATCACAGTTGTTTGTTTGTTTGTTTTGGGAGTCATCCCATGCGTTTTTATGGAGTTGTAGTATAAAACTCAAATCACTATGCCGTGCTGCTTCTTTCCTAAACTCATATCGCCATCTCTAAAGATCTTTAGTTTTTCTGCACCATAAAGGAGTTTAAACAGACCTGCTGTTATATGCCTTGAACTCAATCCTGGTTTATGGTGACTCTCTTCCCACTTTTTGGGGCAAGATTTGTGTGTGTGTGATTTTTTTATTCTGAAGTTAAGAGAGTTTGACTTACCCAACGTCGCCCAGTGAGTTTCCATATTCTGCTGTCTCTCATAGACCTGATAGCAGATAACAAAAATCATTTGCCCGGCCACTTGCTCATTATTTTCTCTACCAGTGCTTTTTCAGCTTGAAGCAATCTGAACTTGTTCCAAGCGCCCTGGTTTTGCATGTATGTGTCTATGTGCAAACATGTGGCTATGACTGAGTCATCACTTCTGCTGGCCAAGAAAATGCCTCCCTCATTGGCCTTCCCTTTCTTTCCAGTTATCATCAGAAAACACATCCCCTCTCTAATGCCACTTAATTCCTCCCTCTCCATTATGGGCCCCTGAGCTGACTTCAATGCGGTAATTTATGTGCCCTGCCAAACCTCTACAGTCCCCTTTCCTTTAATTTGCAAATTATACCAGCAGCTCTCTTTGATGATTTAAGCCCAGCAACTGCTTTGGGGATGTGGTCTTTATTCTACAAATCCATGGCCACCTAGGACACTCAGCGCATGATTTTGCTGTATGGTATGTCCACCTTGACATCAACAGATGCTCTGGATTGTAAGCTATGGAGAAGCTACACAAACCCAAGGATGCTGCCTCAAGAAGCTGGCAAAAGCCAGCAGGTTTTTTTCCCTACAGTACCCATCCCTGGAGATCCGTGATCAGGTCATTACAAGACATCCTTTTTTTTTTTAACATTCCATTTGGATTTACATAGCATGATTTGAGTGGGACTGCCTTTGAATAGTGTTCTATGGATGGAAAAGAGGTTCAAAATATTAAGGAAATGGTTGAAAAACATGTTTCTTGGGTGTTGTGAAATCATGATGAGAAGAATCCAGGACTGATAGGAATCTGTTTGAGATTCTGCACAAAAATTGACATAGGGTTGCATTTTGCAGCAAAAAGTTTTTTTAGTACAGAGACAGCATTTTTTGTGTATAAAATCATATTCCTATATAGAAATAATATTCCCCACAGTGATTATGCTGTTACCTGCATGGAAATTTTATTTTATACTAGCTTGGGGACCCAGTGGTGCCCGGGTCAGTTGAGAAACTTGTGAGCCAAGTTTGGTCCAGATCAGAAGTTGGCTGGGTTCAGGACTGCCTGGATAAGGTGTACTACAACACTCAGACCCAAGGTCAATCACCCCGAAACCATGCCTGTAGGCACAGTTGGGCATGATGGGTCTGTGTGCCAAGTTTGGTCCTGATCAGAAGTCAGCTGCTGGGTTTAGCACTGTCTGGATAAAGGTGAACTACAACTCCCAGAGGCAAAGGTCAATCACCCTGAAACCATGCCTGTATGCATAGTTGGTCATGATGGGGCTGTGTGCCAAGTTTTGTCCAGATCCGAAGTCGGCTGGGTTCAATACTGTCTGTATAAGGGTGAACTACAAGTCCCAGAGCAAGAAGTGAGTGAAGCTACTTGGTCCATCCTCCCCCAATCTGCCCCAGGACAGAAAGGGGTTCATGGTGGTTCTGTGTGGCCAAGTTCTGTCACTGGTTGGCTTCGCAGTGGCCTGTGGGATTATTAACGATTGAAAGTACAACAAATCCTATCACCCATGGTCCATCATCCCGCAAATGGCACCAGGATGTAAAGTGTGTCATGGGGGTTAAGCGTGTCAAGTTTGGGCCTGGTCCGTCATTCCTGGTAGTCACAGTGGCCTGTGATAGTGGCAGCCAATCAGAAAGCTGCCACATACACAGATACAAACATACACCGCCCACTCGCCACATACAAACACTGCCTTTTATTATATAGATAGATAAATGTAAAACACGGGTACTCTGCATTGAAAATAGGCACTGCAGAGCTTGATATTTCCCTCCTCCTGTGAAGCATCCAAAGCTTCGCAATTACAACCTACTGATAAACCCATGTCACCATTCTATATGGCCATTCTATGTTTCTTGGTGAACAGACAAATTCAGAGAAAATGTCTGGTTATTCTATCCCCATAGCTAGGCACAAAATAATGTCATCAGCACTGAGATTCAATAACTCCTTAAATGTGCTCATTTCAGTTTGATTGTGTGCCTTCTGGAAAACAGCTATTCAAAGTGCCATCTAGTTCTGCATTTCAGTAGACCCAAATGTACTCTCAAAGATGGAGAGGAGGGAGGAAGAAAGGTTTGGTTTTGAGGATCTATGAAATAATTTTTTCTTGAAAAACCTATGCAGAAGAACCTTCCTCCCAACATGGGAATGTCAGGGGCAAAGAGGGTATGGGGTTGACATTCATAGGGATTTAAAATTCAGATCAGTGTCTTTTTCGCAGTCTCTCTTTCTTCAGTCATAACACCCAAAAAAATTTCAGTTATGGTTGATTGCTAGCAAATTACAAATAATTTGGCATTTGTTCAGATAAGCTAGGTCTTTATGTCCAGTTATGTACTATTAACATGAGTACCAAGATTAGCATCTAAATAATCAATCTGGTTTGTAGCTGGTGTAAGTTGTGGCTCCCCCCTCCCCACAACACACACTTCTCACCTTTTCCTTTTTTGCTCTTTCCCTGAACTTATAGGATACACCCAACTTGGGAGTTGAGAGTTCATTGAACCTTTGCTTAGCCCCTGTAATGACTCCCAATTGGCAACCTAATGCAGTCAATTCCCCAACCTATTGCTCCCAAGGGAGCTATTATAAGCCTAGGTGTCTTATTACCAAACTCCAGGACTGACTTGCAGGCCTATTAAGAAACCATGCCTGCTTAAAGGAGGTCTGTGTAATTCTTCAGGCAATTCTTTCTAGGTCGATTACATGACTAGAGACCTGTAGCCAAAGACAGGGCAGGCTGTTAGGAAGGAATATGCAAAATTCACCATTTCTTGATTCACTACGCCTCCCCAGCCCTATCACTTATTCTCCTCCCTTTCTACTCTAGTTCTCCTTCTCAGTCTTAGACTTTCCCTCCCCTGGCTCTGCATATGCTACATGTATGCTTTGTTTGTTTTAGCCCTTGTGCTCAAATACTGAATGCAAAATATGACAATTATTTAGGCCAGAATCCTGGTGGTGTCCTAGGCACCTAAAAGTTCCTAATGCTTGTTGTTGCATGTTTTGGGTCCCTAAGCATTGGTTGTGACTGAAATCCATCTTCGGCATGGCATCTCAGCTTGAATCTGCATTGCTGCTGCTCAGTCATTTAGTCGTCTCCGACTCTTCGTGACCACATGGATCAGTCTACGCCAGAGCTCCCTGTCGGCCGTCACCGCCCCCACTTCCTTCAAGGTCAAGCCAGTTCCTTCAAGGATACCGTCCATCCATCTTGCCCTTGGTCGTCCTCTCTTCCTTTTTCCTTCCATTTTTCCCAGCATCGTGATCTTTTCCAAGCTTTCCTGTCTCCTCATGATGTGGCCAAAATACTTCATCTTTGCCTCTAATATCCTTCCCTCCAGTGAGCAGCCACTGGGCATTATTTCCTGGAGGATGGACTGGTTGGATCTTCTTGCGGTCCAAGGCACTCTCAGGATTTTCCTCCAGCACCAGAGTTCAAAAGCATCTATCTTCCTTCGCTCAGCCTTCCTTATGGTCCAGCTCTTGCATCCATAGGTTACTATGGGGAATACCACTGCTTTCACTATGCGGACCTTCGTTGCCCGTGTGATGTCTCTGCTTTTCACTTTTTTATCGAGGTTGGCCATTGCTCTCCTCCCAAGAAGTAAACGTCTTCTGAATTCCTGGCTGCAGTCTGCATCTGCAGTGATCTTCGCGCCTAGAAATATAAAGTCTGTCACTGCCTCTATGTTTTCTCCTTCTATTTGCCAGTTATCAATAGGTTGCCATGATCTTGGTTTTCTTGATGTTTAACTGCAACCCAGCTTTTGCACTTTCTTCTTTCACCTTGGTGATAAGGCTCCTCAGCTCCTCTTCCATTTCGGCCATCAGAATGGTATCATCTGCATGAAACTGCATTAGATCATTGGTTTGGAAGGTAGGCCATTTTTGTGTTGATTATACAATAGCAGGTGACCATCATCTGGCTAATTGGCTAAGCGAACGGACCCAAAGGGTGCTCACCAATGCGTCGTCTTCATCATGGAAAGAAGTGACAAGTGGAGTGCCGCAGGGCTCCGTCCTGGGCCCGGTTCTGTTCAACATCTTTATTAACGACTTAGACGAAGGGTTAGAAGGCACGATCATCAAGTTTGCCGACGACACAAAACTGGGAGGGATAGCTAACACTCCAGAAGACAGGAGCAGAATTCAAAACGATCTTGACAGACTAGAGAGATGGGCCAAAACTAACAAAATGAAGTTCAACAGGGACAAATGCAAGATACTTCACTTCGGCAGAAAAAATGCAAATCAAAGATACAGAATGGGGGACGATGCCTGGCTTGACAGCAGTACATGCGAAAAAGACCTTGGAGTCCTTGTGGACAACAAGTTAAACATGAGCCAACAATGTGATGCGGCTGCTAAAAAAGCCAATGGGATTCTGGCCTGCATCAATAGGGGAATAGCGTCTAGATCCAGGGAAGTTATGCTCCCCCTCTATTCTGCCTTGGTCAGACCACACCTGGAATACTGTGTCCAATTTTGGGCACCACAGTTGAAGGGAGATGTTGACAAGCTGGAAAGCGTCCAGAGGAGGGCGACTAAAATGATTAAGGGTCTGGAGAACAAGCCCTATGAGGAGCGGCTTAAAGAGCTGGGTATGTTTAGCCTGCAGAAGAGAAGGCTGAGAGGAGACATGATAGCCATGTACAAATACGTGAGGGGAAGTCATAGGGAGGAGGGAGCAAGCTTGTTTTCTGCTGCCCTGCAGACTAGGACACGGAACAATGGCTTCAAACTACAGGAAAGGAGATTCCACCTGAACATCAGGAAGAACTTCCTCACTGTGAGAGCTGTTCGACAGTGGAACTCTCTCCCCGGGGCCGTGGTGGAGGCTCCTTCTTTGGAGGCTTTTAAGCAGAGGCTGGATGGCCATCTGTCGGGGGTGCTTTGAATGCGATTTCCTGCTTCTTAGCAGGGGGTTGGACTGGATGGCCCATGTGGTCTCTTCCAACTCTACTATTCTATGATTCTATGATTCTATGATTCTATGATTCTATGATTCTATGATTCTATGATTCTATGATTCTATGATCAAACTCCTCAAATTCACATTCAGTGCAGGTGAAAGGCATCTAAATATGCAAGATTTTAGTTTCATACAAAGAATAACTGGGTACTGTTCTATTATCCAGGCAGAGGCCACAAGAGTGCACTAGACTAGAGGGAAGGGGGCTGAAGGAGTTAAACCAGTGGTTCTCAACCTGTGTCAGGACCCAGGTTGCAAAGGCACCAATAACCAAACACAGAGGCCAGAATCTAACTAATATCTTTATTGAAGGAATATATAAAGTTAATAAAAGCAAGTATATGAAATAGTCCAAAAGCAGACCTTCCAGGAAAGGTCTAAATTAGTCCAAAAAAACGATGTCCAATATGAAATATTAAGGTCCAAAGTTGTAATCCAGTAACCGAAACACTCACTTTGCCAGGCAAAGTGAGGGGAGATGACAAGGTCCTTTAGTCCATAAACTTGAGCAAGGCTAGGAAATAACTCGATACTTGAAGCAAGGCTTAAAACGTGGAACAAGGTAACAAGGAACAAGAACAAGATCCGTGGAATAACTTGGTAAAATCCGTGATACAAGGCAAGGATTGGTCCTGGGCAACAAGGCAAAGTCCGTAGGTAAACAAGGCTGGGAAGCAAGGCGAAGGCTGGAAAGCAGGGCAAGGCTTGAGCAGGAGCGAGGCTTGAATCGGAGCGCGCTGTCCAGACACAACTCGCTCCGTAGGCTGACGAATTGACTCCGCGAAGTTACTACGCGGGTAAAACACCTATATAGAGTCCAACTTTCCCACCGAAGCAGTTCTCTGGGAATCAGAAACGAAAGCTAAACTCTGAGACCAGATGTTAGACTCCTTAAAGATTCTCACGAGAAGCAGTCTTAATTGGCTACATTCTTAGCTGCAATTCTCGCACTCCTGCGCGAAGCTGATTCCAAACTTCTCTGTTGTTTACAAAACTCCCGGCGCAAGAACACGGGAGAAGTAGGCTCTGGGCTTGTTTGACATACTTCTGGGAGACAACTTTCTTGCAGGTGCAAGGTTCCCAGATCTGCCTGGGAAAGATCTGGCTGAGAGGAATCCAGTTCTGACTGGGAAGGTAAAAAACCCAAGTTTTCTTCTTCATCAGGGATTACAATGTCCTGAGCAGGACTACAAGGCCCATGGGTCATCACACTATCCCCCTCCTCAAGGCCCCTCCCAAACTGGGGCCCTCTCCCCGAGGCGCGAGGTCGCGGCTTGGCGGGATAGGTCTGATGAAAGCGGCGGGTTAGATCAGGAGCATGGACTGTGGAGGCGTCTTCCCAAGAGCGTTCCTCAGGGCCAAAACCCACCCAGTCAATGAGATATTGTAGGCGGCGGCGATGAAAGCGAGAATCCAAAATGTCCTCAACCTCGAACTCCTCCTCCCCATTCATCAAAACAGGAGGGGGGGCCGGTTGGTCTGTATCAGGACGCACACCATCCGCCGGAAGGAGCAGGGAACGGTGAAACACTGGGTGAATGCGCATTGAACGCGGAAGTTGGAGTTTGAAAGTCACGGGGTTTAATTGCGCCACCACTGGATAGGGGCCAATGAAACGGGCATCTAACTTCCGGCAAGGGCGGTGGGAGGGCAGAAAGCGAGTGGACAGAAAAACCCGATCTCCTACCTTGATTTCAGGGCCCGGCTGGCGGTGTTTGTCAGCGTGGCGTTTATAGTCCTCCTTGGCTTGGTCCAGTTGCTGGAGCAAAAGTTGTTGCACCGCTGTGAGTTCCTGCAGCCAATCCTCTGCTGCGGGAACTTCTGAAGTTTCAATGACAGGGGGAAAGAAACGTGGATGGAAGCCGTAGTTTGCAAAGAACGGCGTTTCTTTTGTAGAAGCTTGAACTCCATTGTTGTAGGCAAACTCTGACAGTGGTAACAGAGAAGCCCAATTGTCCTGTTGGTAATTTACATAACAGCGAAGATACTGCTCTAAAGTGGCATTGGTGCGCTCCGTTTGTCCATCTGTTTGGGGATGATGAGCTGAAGATAAGCGAGAGTCTATGCCCAATAGTTTTTGTAGTGCCTTCCAACAACGAGAGGTGAATTGAGATCCACGGTCTGTGACTAAACTCTTGGGCAATCCATGTAGTCTGAAAACATGTTGAAGGAATAGATCCGCAGTCTCTTTGGCCGTGGGGAGGCCTTCGCAGGGAATGAAATGGGCTAACTTGGTGAAAAGGTCCACCACCACTAGGATCGTGGTGAATCCACAGGAAGGTGGTAGGTCAGTGATGAAATCCGCAGAAATTATTTCCCATGGGCGAGATGGGGTAGGAAGGGGGTGTAAAAGCCCTGAGGGCTTCTCCCTTCTTATCTTGGAGCGCTGACATACTGGGCAGGTGTTGACATATTTTTCCACATCCTTGCGGATCTTGGGCCACCAAAAATCCCTTAGGATCAGATGCATGGTTTTAAATAGTCCGAAGTGTCCTGCTGGTTTGCAGTCGTGACACAGACGAAGCGCTTTTTCCCTGCCCGGTCCGGGTGGGATATAAACATGATTTCTATAGCAAAGCAGCCCATCTTTAAGCGAAAAGGGAAAATGCAGACCTTGGCGAAGTTGGTCCTGCGCCCAGGCATCTGCTTGCTGACTAGCCCTGATTTCTTGAGCACAGATGGGTCCTGGAGTAGAGGAAGTTGAACCAATGGAAATGGATTTGGTGTTCCCCACTGTGAGCGTGGCAAAGTTCTCGGGTTGTAATAGTTGGGATTCAAAGGTCTCCTTACGTCCTGCAGCGTATTCCGGTTTACGTGACAGGGCGTCTGCTTGCTTGGTCTGGGCTGGGGTCACGTAATGAATCTGGAAGTTGAAACGTTCGAAGAATAAAGCCCAACGTTGCTGCCTCTGATTCAGTTTGCGGGCAGTTCTTAGATGTTCTAGATTACGATGATCAGTGTGGACTTCAATGGGAAATTTGGCCCCTTCTAGCCAATGTCTCCAAGTTTCAAAGGCTGCCTTTATGGCCAGTAGTTCTTTTTCCCAAATGGTGTAATTCCTCTCTGGTGTGGTTAGTTGACGAGAGTAAAAGGCACAGGGATGGAGATGATCTCCCACCGGTTGTAAGAGTACAGCCCCAATTGCCACATCAGAGGCGTCCGCTTGCACAACAAAAGGGGTTCCAGGATTTGGGTGCTGTAGAATTGGCTGGGACGTGAATAGTTTCTTTAGTTGCTGGAACCCTTTCTCTGCTTGATCAGTCCAGCGGAAAGGCTGTTTTCCACGGATGCAGCTAGTGATGGGGTCAGACCAGCGGGCAAAATCTGGAATGAACTTGCGGTAATAGTTCGCGAACCCCAAGAAACGCTGTACCTCTTTCTTGTTGGTTGGCGCCCGCCATTCCAATACTGCTGAAACCTTGGCTGGATCCATGGAGAGCCCTAGAGGCGAGATGCGGTAACCAAGGAAATCTACCTCTTGTAGATCAAAAGCACATTTTTCCAGCTTGGCATAAAGTCCATGATCCCGCAATCGTTGTAACACCATTTTGACGTGGTTCTCATGTTCTGATTGTGATCTAGAAAACACCAAAAAATCGTCCAGGTAGATTATCAAGAACCTGTCTAGATAGTCCTGAAAAATGTCATTGACAAAATGCTGGAACGTTGCGGGAGCTCCGCATAATCCGAAATTCATAACTCGGGACTCGAATAATCCGAATTTGGTCTGGAAGGCGGTCTTCCACTCGTCCCCTTCTCTGATGCGAACTAAGTTGTAAGCCCCCCGAAGATCCAGTTTGGTGTAAACCTTGGCTCCTCGAAGCCGATCCAGTAGATCCGAGATTAAGGGCAGGGGATAGCTGTTCCGCTTGGTGATATTGTTCAATGCTCTGTAGTCCACCACCAAGCGTAGTTCCCCTGACTTCTTTTTCACAAACATCACTGGGGAGGCGGCTGGGGATTGAGAGGGTCTAATGAATCCCTTACGAAGGTTTGTCTCTATAAATTCCCTGAGAGCTTCTTGCTCTGGTTCAGTCAGAGAGTATAGATGCCCTCGCGGGATCGGGGCCCCCTCCACCAGGTCAATGGCACAGTCATAAGGTCTATGTGGGGGTAATTTCTCGGCTTCTTTTTCATTGAATACATCCCAATACTCGGAGTACTTCTTGGGCAGGGTGATGATGGGCTCGGTGTCTGTGGCATGGCAGACCTTGGCTACAAGGCAATGGTTTTGGCAGTACTGTGAAGCAAACTGCAGTTCTCTGTTGGACCAGGAGATGTTAGGGTCGTGGAGAGTCAGCCATGGAATTCCCAAAATCACAGGGAAATGGGGAACCTCGGTAACAAAGAAGGAAATCTCTTCCATATGTTCCCTTATCCACATCCTGGTGGGTTCCGACCACTGACTTACGGGGCCCGTCTTGAGGGGGCGGCCGTCTATGGCTTGCACCACACGGGCATTCTTGAAATCATGGTATTGTAATCCCAGAGAGTCGGCATACTCTCTATCAATGAAATTGTTGGTGGCTCCAGAGTCTATCATGGCGTGGATCATGACGGGTCCCCTTTTTGCTGACCATAAGGTGACCACGAGAAGGAACAGGACCCCAGTAGGCGGCTCTTGAATGGATTTTTTGACCGGGTTGGCGAGCCTCTCTACGCCCGGTCGTTGGCTTCCCCCGCCGGCTGTGTGCCAGTCGGCTCAGACGCCTTCGTCTCCGTGGAGGACGCCGCCGCAAGACGGGCGGCAGGCTTCCCTTTGGCTGGGCACTCTCTGGCGAAGTGGCCCCCGTTCCCGCAGTACCAACAGAGGTTTAAGCGTTGACGACGGGCCTTCTCGGCGGCATCTAGTCTGGGACGCACGTTGCCCAACTGCATCGGCACCTCCTCGCTTCCTCTGGGGTATGGGGTTGGTGGTGGGGGTCTCCACACTGGACGTGGCTGAACGCTGGCGGGAGCGGGGGGTTTTGCCCCGGCTCTACCGCTCTGGCCTCGAACCCACTGTTTCCTGTTGGCAATCATGACTTCAGCCCGTAAACATTGATCAATGAGTGCCTCGAGGGTCTGGGGAGGATCCACCTTGGAGATTTCTTCCAGCATTTCAATGTTGAGACCCTCCCGGAATTGTCCTCTGAGGGCTACATCGTTCCAGCCGGTGTTGTGGGCCAGCACTCGGAACTCGGCTATATACTGAGACATAGGTCGGTCTCCTTGGAAAAGGCGACGGAGTTTGTGACCGGCTGCCTCCAAATTGTCCTCGATTCCCCAAGTCTCCTTGAGGTGGTCCAAGAAGTGTTGCGCTGATCTTAGGTGTGGAGAGGCTTGGTCGAACAGTGCCGTCGCCCAGTTGGCCGCTGGCCCGTCTAGAAGACTGTAAACCCACGCCACTTTGATGTCTTCTTGGGGAAACTCGGCAGCACGGGCCTCTAGATAAGCTTGACATTGGCGACGGAAAACATGAACCTTGGAAGCTTCTCCAGTAAACTTGGTTGGCAACGCCATGGCCGGGAGGCGGATTCCGCGCTCCCGCAAACCCTTTATTTCTCCATCCTGGGCGTTGAGTCTGTCGCGGATGCGATCCACTTCGTCCTTGCTGATGGTGTAGCTCAGTGGCTGCCCACCGGGCACGGTTCCGGTAGACATTCTGGCCGAGGTTAATTGGTGCTTA
Source organism: Anolis carolinensis (assembly GCF_035594765.1). Lineage (NCBI taxonomy): Eukaryota > Metazoa > Chordata > Lepidosauria > Squamata > Anolidae > Anolis > Anolis carolinensis. Next base: position 318,407,404 of record NC_085842.1, read on the forward strand.
GGGTGGCGGAGTCAAACTGTCAGGACCCAGGTTGCAAAGGCACCAATAACCAAACACAGAGGCCAGAATCTAACTAATATCTTTATTGAAGGAATATATAAAGTTAATAAAAGCAAGTATATGAAATAGTCCAAAAGCAGACCTTCCAGGAAAGGTCTAAATTAGTCCAAAAAAACGATGTCCAATATGAAATATTAAGGTCCAAAGTTGTAATCCAGTAACCGAAACACTCACTTTGCCAGGCAAAGTGAGGGGAGATGACAAGGTCCTTTAGTCCATAAACTTGAGCAAGGCTAGGAAATAACTCGATACTTGAAGCAAGGCTTAAAACGTGGAACAAGGTAACAAGGAACAAGAACAAGATCCGTGGAATAACTTGGTAAAATCCGTGATACAAGGCAAGGATTGGTCCTGGGCAACAAGGCAAAGTCCGTAGGTAAACAAGGCTGGGAAGCAAGGCGAAGGCTGGAAAGCAGGGCAAGGCTTGAGCAGGAGCGAGGCTTGAATCGGAGCGCGCTGTCCAGACACAACTCGCTCCGTAGGCTGACGAATTGACTCCGCGAAGTTACTACGCGGGTAAAACACCTATATAGAGTCCAACTTTCCCACCGAAGCAGTTCTCTGGGAATCAGAAACGAAAGCTAAACTCTGAGACCAGATGTTAGACTCCTTAAAGATTCTCACGAGAAGCAGTCTTAATTGGCTACATTCTTAGCTGCAATTCTCGCACTCCTGCGCGAAGCTGATTCCAAACTTCTCTGTTGTTTACAAAACTCCCGGCGCAAGAACACGGGAGAAGTAGGCTCTGGGCTTGTTTGACATACTTCTGGGAGACAACTTTCTTGCAGGTGCAAGGTTCCCAGATCTGCCTGGGAAAGATCTGGCTGAGAGGAATCCAGTTCTGACTGGGAAGGTAAAAAACCCAAGTTTTCTTCTTCATCAGGGATTACAATGTCCTGAGCAGGACTACAAGGCCCATGGGTCATCACAACCTGTGGGTCCCCAGGTGTTTTGGCCTACAACTCCCAGAAATCCCAGTCAGTTTACCAGCTGTTAGGATTTCTGGCAGTTGAAGGCCAAAACATCTGTGGACACACTGGTTGAGAACCACTGAGCTAATCCATTTTCCCCTGTTTCCCTGTTATTTCCCCCACACATGTCCCCATCATCAAAACAACAATTGCTTGTTATATGGGGGGGGGGGGGGGGGTGACTTACCAGTGAAAATGAGGAAAATGGTTTTCCTCCTTCAACTCCCTCCCCCCCAATAAAATTGACTATTATTCTATATCTAGGCCCCCTTTTGAAGTCTGCCCAGAAAATGGAACAATACCAATAACTCTATATCTTTAGAACACCTTCAGGCATTACCAAGAAATGTTAGGTTCACAGAGTTATATATTTTCCTTAAGATTGTTGAGTGCATCCATGGGCTCTGGATTCAAATAACCATAGACCTGATCCGCTTCCCCACTTTGTTTTTGAATGCTGGAAACTGAAGTGCTTGCATCACTGCGGATGAGCTGGGAACATGATGACGTGGTCCTTGCTGCTTCTCCATAGGCTTTCTGCTGACCACTTGCTGGAGTTAATGGCAGGGAAGCATTTGTGGCTCATTTATGTGCATCCAGCTCATTCCTGGTTTGTTGGACATTTAATTTATCTTTTATATGGAACTTGAGGGCAGCACTCTATGGATGACTGACCTGAGTCTCCTATGTCTAAATTTAGGGTAGTTTATATTGGGTAGCCTTTGAACCTCCAAATATTTTAAGATGGATATTGATATGTATGACAGGCCCCAGAAATGAGCCTAATGGATACAGAGAACTAAGTGGAATTTGAACAACCACTCTACAATCCACTATCTACACCAGTGGTTCTCAACCTGTGGATGCTTAGGTGTTTTGGCCTACAATTGCCAGAAATCTCAGTTAGTTTACCAGTTGTTAGGATTTCTGGGAGTTGAAGGCCAAAACATCTGGCGACCCACAGGTTGAGAACCATTGGTCCACACCTTTAAACCTTCTCATCTCTTTCAATGGTGCTGAAACTTTTCTGAATATTCTAAAACCTCTGATAGGCTGCTGTGCTTTCAACCACCTTCAGCAAATTAATCTTGTTGTCACAGGTACATCTCATAGTTTTATAAGATTTTTAGCCTTCTCTGCAAAAGAGTGCTGACCCAAAGTACAAATCCCTGGATTCCATAGCATTGAGCCATGGCAGCTAAAGTGACTTCAAACTGCATTAATTCTAGGGTGTAGTTGCAACCTATATCCTGGTTTCTTAATGTTCCTTTCTCAAATTAATAAATAATAGATGTATTTAAGAAGCAATAAAAGAATCAACCGCATTTGTATAGGCTTTCCCAGCTTGGGGAGTCTACCTGGCAACATCTATAGCTAAATCCGTATGTGGGAAATTGGCGATAGGGGTGGAAAAAAGAGATATAATCATAGTGTACATACCACCTGCCTGGGCTACTGCAGGGGTCTGAGTGATGCCAACAATTATAGACTTCAGGTGCCTTGAGAAATCTTTTTTTTTTCCAAACTCCTGCCAGGGTGAAAAAGACCAGTTTGGATCTGATATCTCGAGGCTGTAAGAGTTATTTTTGTCCTTGAAGTCTAATACTGGGTTATCGGTAATTATAGGAAAAACAATAAGGCAGAAAGAGAGGGTGGGGTAGCATTTCCTCCCTCCTCTTCCCCCCTCTCCACCTTCCCTACAATTCTCCCCTTTAACAATACTTTGGGGGTTTAGTACTTTTCTATAGAGACTTTACTACCATCATTATTTCAATGGGTGGGGGGAAAATTGTGACTGTCCTGTGAGGTACCGTTGTTATTCTTCAAGTCTGATTTTTTTATAACCGACATAATTTCTTTTTAAACTACTGTGGAGGGCTATGCTGATAATGCCAAAGCAAGCAGGCCACATTTTACACAGTGGTGTAAGTTCCCCCTGCAGTGAGGAAGATGGTGGGAGGGGAAGGGAGAAGAGGCAATGCAGAGAGACGGGGGCATGGGAAGCGGGGATGGACACAGTCAGACCTTTTTATGTGGTAGCAGAAAGTGGAATGCTTTGATTTCTGTGGAGTATTGCAAAGAGTATTGAAAGAAGTCTGGTGTAGTGGTTTGAGTGTTGTATTAGTATTCGGAGAGACTCTGGCCCCATCTACACTGCAATATAATCCAGTTCCTGGATCTACATTATCTGCTTTGATCTGGATTATATGACAGTGCAGAATAATATAATCCAGTTCAATGCAGATAATCTGGATTCAGAAATTGGATTATATGGCAGTGTAGATCCAGCCTAGGTTTCAAATCCCTCTCAGCTATGAAAATCTACTTACTTACTTAGGCGATCCCTCGTAGGTCAAGGATGAAGGTCTTCCAGTTGTGGAGTCTTGGGGATGGATCTGTAGATGGCTGAAGAGACCTATTCTTGATCTGCATGTTCTCCTGCAGTGAGGACATCGGTTTCCAGGTGGAAGGCGGTCCCGGTCGGGGTTAGCTTGACGCTCCTTCCTCTTGGCACGTTTCTCCCTTAAGCCCTCCGTTCGTGCCTCTTTGAACTCCGCAGCACTGCTGGTCACAGCTGACCTCCAATTAGAGCGCTCAAGGGCCAGGGCTTCCCAGTTCTCAGTGTCTATGCCATAGTTTTTAAGGTTGGCTTTGAGCTCATCTTTCAATCTCTTTTCCTGCCCACCAACATTCCATTTTCCATTCTTGAGTTGGGAGTAGAGTAACTGTTTTGGGAGACGGTGATCAGGCATTCGGACAATGTGGCCAGTCCAGCGGAGTTGATGGTGTAGGAGCATTGCTTCAATTCTGGTGGTCTTTGCTTCTTGCAGAACGCTGACATTTGTCCATCTGTCTTCCCAAGAGATTTGCAGGATTTTTCTGAGGCAATGTTGATGGAAACGCTCCAGGAGTTTGGTGTGACGTCTGTAGACCGTCCACATTTCACAGGCGCAGAGCAGGGTTGGGAGGACAATGGCTTTGTAAACAAGCACCTTGGTATCTCTACGGATATCCCAATCATCAAACACTCTCTGCTTCATTCGGAAAAATACCGCACTCGCAGAGCTCAAGCGGTGTTGTATTTCAGTGTTGATGTTGACTTTTGTGGAGAGGTGGCTGCCAAGGTAGCAGTAGAAAATCTACTGCATCACCTTGAGGATGTCACTCTTCATCAGGTTCAGAGCAAGGAAACCTTCTTGAACAGATCTTGTCAAAGGAAGCCCTGTAATAGCTCTTCTTTATTGTCTCCATAAAAAGAACAACAATTGCAAGGGGAAAACAAAGAAGGACATGAGATATTGAAGGTAAGTCTGCAATGAGCCAAATAAAGTAGACTCATCTTGCAACTTCTCATGATATACAAGCAGGAATTGTAAGGTTGTCCACTTTGTTTGACCCTTGTAGACACAGTTACTATCTTGCCCATTTTTGCTTGCCTCTTGCAAATGCAGCTTCCAGCTATTAATCTGGAACAAGGAGAACTGTAAAGCTTCCAAGAAACTCTGGAGTGATTCCGATATTTTTTGAGATGTAGGCAGCCAGATCTGGGGCCAGATCTGGGGCAATTTATGACCATATTTCAAAAAAAAAAACCATTGCTGTTTCATTTATCAGAATCAGCTTCAAGTGCTTTTAACCCAGCCAGATGCCTGAACTTCTAAAGGGCTTTGGGGCGCTTCCACAATGATATGTGCAGGCTCCCTATGCTGTATCTGGGGCACAATGTATGCAATGTCATATAAACTGGCTTCTTAGATTTTTAAAAAAATCATTCTGTAAATGGTTGAAACAATGGATGCAGAAATCATAGATATGAAGGGCCAACAGTACAGCTCATTGATATGATTGATACACCATCTCAATGAATTCAACAACAAAAAATACATTTTGGCTAAGATAATTTTCCCACAGTAGAACAAACAAAGTTCAAGCCACTAGAAAAGAGTATTTCTCCCTCCACTCAGCACCCTTTCTTTCACAACTATTTGTATATATTGGAGAACATCTTCAAAAACAGTAACATCTGCAGGTAGGCAAGGGAATGGGTGAAAAATGTTACCTGTGTTACAAGAAAAAAGTACTTCTATACTGTTCCACCCAACTTTTAGAAGGTATCCATCTAAAAATGATGTATGTTAGGAAACCTGATCTCAAGGAGGAGGAGGAGGAGGAAAACAATGAGGGAGGTCCAGCACATTAGGTTTGTGCAAAAGACTAGAGTTCCTTAGAGTTCAAGACACATATATCTATGCACTATATTGGTTTGGGACCATGCGGGAAGAGAGCTATTTGCTCCCTTCCTATAATCCTAAAAAAATTGACTTTCTTGAAAATGATACTAAGGAAGGTTCACATGTTCCCCATTTATGGATCAATGTTTGCATCGCTCCCTGTTGATCTTGTATGTTCCACCAGGATGGAAACAATCTCACTTCCCCTAGAACAATCCAGAACTGAAGTGTCACTACTGAGAAACTCATAACTTGTGAACCAACCAACCTGGCTTTTTAGGGACATGCAACAGGGCCTCTGCTGAGGATTTCAAAAGTCCAGAAAAGTTCATATAGGACAAGGAAATACTTGAGATATCCTGTTTTGTAATCATGTAGGGCTTTGTAGATTGATCCCCAATGCCTTGAATTAAGAAGGAAATCAGGGCCCTTCAAGACAGGCCCTGAATCCCAGGAGATATTCCCAGGTTTTCTGCATTAAACTGGATTATATGAGTCCCCACTGCCAGATAATCTAGGGTAAACAGAAAACCTGGGGCCAGATCCTGGGATATAGGGCCTGTCTAGAAGGGCCCTCAGTTGATATAACACTGGTGGAATGTCATTTCTAAAGCACACACCAAGTAAGAATTCAGGATGTAATTATTTACTAAGTTCTTTCTCAAGGAGAGAACAGGTAATTTTAACAATTTTCTTTCTGCTGCAAGAAATTCTTTGAAAACTTCACAGTCACCAAAGCCTATTCACAATTTGGGACTTATTATGTGCAAAATGCATACATCCGTTTGTGTGCACACAAAAAGCTCAATTAGCAAAGAAAATAATATTTCTATGGAGAAAAATAATTGTTTTCTATGCAAATCAACCATGTGTGAATTTTTCACAGAATAAGCCCCAAACTGTGAAGATTCTCATCAGTCCAGGATTTTTCTTGTCAGGGCTTTTGAAAAGCATACTTTTAAAACCATTTTGTGAATACTTTGCAGTATTATTTCCATCCCTAACAGGAATCTAACTGGTACATTTTGCATTAGCTTTAGCTTTCAAACACTTTTGAAAGACAGCCCCATATAGAGCATAATCCAGTAGTCTAATTGGAAGGTAATTAAGGCATAAACCAGTTTTTACAATAGCTGGAGAAATTGTGGCAAAGAACAACAATGGCCTCCCCTCTCTCTCATGCAATGTGTAAGAAATTTCATGGGGTTGTCAGTTTCTCAGCAAGATATTTCAATGACAATGAGAATTTTTGTGAATATCCTTCAAATCTCTATTTTATGCACATTCATCTTATTCTTAACACCAAGTCCTTTCTATTCCTAACATGAGTAAACTTGTGGAATTAGGTAAATTGTTATCAAAATCAAATTGAAACAAATTTCTTATCAATTGCTAATTGCTAATGTTCCTGATTCATAGCAAGGGATGGGTAAATTATTATTTCTCAAATATATTTTGCAATTGTCTCTGAGGCTGAGAGAGTGTGATTTGTTGGGGAATCACCCTGGACTACTCAAGTCTAGATGTAGTCAGATAGATGATAGAGTTAGATTGAGGGAATCCTTTCCCTGTTTCCAAAGCAGGCCTAGATAGGCTTTACTGTGTTTCACTCTATCCTGTGTACGTCACATCCCCTACTTTGAAGTTAGTAGAAATGTGAATCTCCAGGGACACTAACTTCTCATTGGTCAGAATGCCTTTTATGGCCCCAATAAACTGGACCATGAGGTTGGAACCAATTTGGTTCTCTCTTCTCACTTTGTTCTTCTAGCTAACAAGCAGCATCTTGCTGTCTCTCCTGGCAAGATGTAACTATTTAGATATTTGTTATTTTTCCTTTGTTATTTTCTCCTTAGAAACCAGTCTAGAGTAGACTAGACAGCTCCCAAGCCTTTCTATCTACAATGGAATTCTTTTTACCTGAATAAATACTTTTTGAACTTTTACTGAGACTCTGCACTCCATTGCCATCCTAAGTTGAAAGGCTTCTCTTACTCGCCCGCATGTAAGTAACTGTTGCATTTGAAAGCTTTGCTTTTGCTGCTCTGCTGATTTTGGTGGAATCTCCCCCAGAGAGGGTTAAATTGAGTCTAACCGCTCAGAGATTACCACAACATGATTTACCTATGGCCACCCAGTGGGTTTCTATGGTCAAGGGGGGATTTGAAGTCCAGGGTCTCCCAGTGCTCTAATCCAACATTGTAATCTGCCTCCCTATACATCATATTGTGTGCTAATAGAGCTTACTTATTTTTAATTGTAATTGATGGGTGTGGGTTTTTGAGCTCTAATATAGCCACAGTATCAAACTCTTCCCAGTGCAGGAATCTACAGCTAAAGCATCTCTGGGATGGTTCAGTAACCTCTATTTCATAACCCCAGTGAAGCAGACATCTCCACTGTCTCACGTAACCTCTTCAACTGACAGTTAGCTTTTAGCATCAGAAATTTCTTCTTCAAGAATTGTCAGAATCTTTTTTCCTGAAATTTAAATACGTTGATTCATCTTCCACATGGCAGTCCTTAAGATATTTAAAACTTGTTTGCTTGCTTTTGTTCTTCTTAGGGTTTGTTTGCCAGACCTTCCTCTTCTTGGTCACCCTGTATTGAACACTTACAAGCTTCTTGAGCAAGATACTCAATAATGGAATGTGTTTATGGGTGTCCCATCTGCCTCATGGGCATCAACCTCATGGTCTTCCATGCTCTGGACCATGTGGAAACTGGCTGGTTAACCAGAAATGCTCCAGACTGGTCCTGGAACTGGCCATATACTAGGGTTACATATTTCGGGTATACCTTTCCCCGTTTCATGTCCTGGCTTTTGTTGGGGGTCCCGATCCATTTTTGGAGACCCTCCCAAAATTGGGAGGGTGTTTACAGTTTTGGGTCCTGAAAATTGGACCATTATGGGGGGGGGGGGGTACTTCCCACCCACTAGCTCCCCATCCCCGCACACCGGCTTCCATTCTTCTTATCTGGCACCTGCTGTTTCAGAGTAAGAGGTGCTTGGCATGCCTGCAGTCGAGCTCCGGGCCTGCCTGCACACCACACCACACCACACACACATTCTCTTTCCAAGGCAAGGAGGCAAGTTCAGCTGCACACAAAAGCAGGATTTTATGCTGAAAATATTTTTGTGTTCCCGAAAAAACAAAAGAAACAGTAGGAACGAATCCACACACAACTCTACCATATACACTATTCATAATCTGCACCAAGAGGGGTTTGAAGTTGACAGGGTCCAGCTGGGTTGAGGCCACATCAGCTGGAGAAGTGCATGGAGGCTCCTGATCATTGCAATCACACTCTGTGCTGACATCAGCAGAGATGCCTATCTTACTTTGAAGGAGGAAGAAACCAATCTCTTCATCTTTTTCTTGGATGTGAGGTAACCTCTGCTAATCTCAGCACAAGGTGCCTACAATGGCCAGGAGCTCACATGGAACTCTGCGACTATCTGGAAGCACCAATAGCAACAACAGAGGCATGATTCAAAGCCTTTCCCCTATGCTGATGAGTGCAAGAAAAAGGAAATGGTAGCAATAGCCTATGTAGACAGCCAGATGGTTCAATTTCAATCTTCCTGGCTTTCCCAATGTGGGGCTAAAATACTGTATATACTCGAGTATAAGCCTAGTTTTTCAGTACTTTTTTTAAGACTGAAAAAGCCCCCCTCGGCTTATACTCGGGTGAGGGTCCTGGTTGGCTTATATTTGGGTCAGCTTATACTCGAGAATATATGGTACATTTACTATTTTTCTCTATTATTATTTTTATTATTACATTTATTATTTTTCTCTATTACATTTATTTTACTCTATTTTTTATTATTAATAATACATTTATTATTTCACTCTGATCTTATTATTATTGTTACATTTATTATTTTACTCTATTTATTATTGCATGTATTATTTTACTCTATTATTATTAAAAGGACACATGAGCACATTTACATTGAAGAAGATGAGAATAATGATTTAATCAGAGTTGGACAGTTATCTTAAATTTGAACTTAATGTAAATATTCAAAAACATTTAACCTACTGATGCCTCAATTAATGTAATTTTATTGGTATCTATTTTTATTTATGAAATTTACCATTCTCGGCTTATATATGAGTCAATGTTTTCCCAGGTTTTTGGGGGGTAAAATTAGGTGCCTCGGCTTATATTCGGGTTGGCGTATACTCGAGTATATATGGTAATTTTATTCCATTTACCCCACAATATCAACTGGAATTACGGAAACATCCTGGGGGCAGTCATAGTGCTTATGGGATATAATGTTTATAGCAATAAGCCCTTAGTTAAAGCCCATGAGCTAATTTGAAAAGACATTTATTTTCATTGTGCTTTTTTTCCATAGTGCCCACATGAACAGCTGAAAGGATTGCCAAACTATGGGGAGGTATCTAATGGGAAGAGAAACAACACACATACAGATATCCTCAGTTTCCTTTCAACGCCAAGATAAGCTTGAAAACATCACCAAACTAAAACTAAATAGGAAAGAGTGAAAATAAAAAGAATCCTGAGGATGAGGTTATAAACTAGAGGCTTCTCTTGCCAGGGACATATCCTTTTTTCCAGGAAATTGGAGGACAGATTTCGGCAAAGCACTAAATGAAAGGCTACAGGCGAGCTCGAGAGTCTCTTTTGCTCCATTTCCTCCCTGCTCTATTTTGCTGGCGTGCCTAGTGTCACTTGGAACTATTTGAGAAACTCAGTGGTATTCAAACAAATTAAACCTAATTTACTGTACAAATTGCCAGACCTTCCGAGCCAGCAAGTGTTTATTCTTATTTTAGTTTCTTTTTTTTAACGAATACACAAAAACAAGAGATGTAGACACAGTTCACCTGTTCATGGCAGCGACATAATCAGACAGAGACGAAAGCCACTAATTTGGATAAATCTTGTTTGATTTTTCATGCTGGAGAAGGGGCCATTATGTGGGTCAGTGTGTTAGTCCCAACTGTCCCAAAGTGTGGGCCCCAGTAGGGTGTGCAGACACACACCTATTTCACTCGTATTGATTCATTTTAATATCTTTGCAAAGCTCCAGTGATTCACTCCCGGACGTAAAACTCAATTTCGTATCATGATTGGAACAGAGTTAAATTTCTCTCCATTTGTAACACTTGATTTTCCCCGTCCAGCCAGAAGCAATTAGAAGAGATTTGAGAGAGAACAGCGGGGTAGCGTTCAACAATAATATTCTTCTCACTTTCGATTTCTTTCTCTTTTTTTCCAGCAGTGCAAATGGGAAGAGAGAATGCTGGGTAGAGATTGTCCCAAAAGTAGAAGAGAATGCTTGCCGTCCATTTCAGAGGGTAATGGAGAAGAAAGGTAAGGTGGATATAATGGAAGAAAAAAAGTTCAGTAGAAGACTCCAAGTAAGAACGGGACATTGCTGATTACTGTCCACTGACCCAAATCTGATTTTTTCTTGTGTAGACAAGCCCTAAGAGGCACTTAATGGAGTCTTGGCAATGTTATCCTCATTGGTTAGGTTGTGCCTGAATTAGAGTGTCCCAAAGAAGCTCAGTCCGTTTTGTGTCTCAGGGCACATCTACATGGGCATCTAAATCTAGTGCCAGGCCAGAGCATTGCTGCTTCATACCAGTCTCAGAATCTCACATAGGTGTTCCGCTCACAAACTAGACCAGGCTTCAACAACACAGTGGGAATGGAGTCTCAACTGTCTAGTTCAGCTAAAGCCAGTTGTAGGGTAGATGTGAAGATTTGGGGCATTCTAATTCAGCTGGGCCATGGCACAGGGAAAGGAGATGTCACTTACCTAGGCTGTTATTTGTTGCTACAGTAGCAGAAACAGATGTTTAGGGGCCGGGCTGTGGCGCAGCCTGTTGAGCAGCTGCAATAAATCACTCTGACCATGAGGTCATGAGTTCGAGGCCAGCCCGTGGCAAGGTGAACACCCATCAATTAAAAATAAAAAATAGCCCCTGCTCATTGCTGACCTAGCAACCCGAAAGATAGTTGAATCTATCAAGTAGGAAATAAGGTACCACTTATTAAAAAAAGTGGGGAGGCAAGTTTAACTAATTTACTACCTGGAATGATGAAGTGCCGTCAGAGTGGATGATGAAGCAGCTGCTCCCCCCTGTGGCGAAAATTGAACATCCCCTCAGGAGAGGGTTAAATTGCCTGTCTGTCTCGGTCTCTGTTTGATGTGTTTATGGGCATTGAATGTTTGCCTTATTATGTGTGTATAATGTGATCCGCCCTGAGTCCCCTTCGGGGTGAGAAGGGCGGAATATAAATACTGTAAATAAATAAATAATAAATAAATAAATTTCGTGAGCTTCAGGCTGCCACTGGGCAGTTTTGCTGAGGGGCAAAGTTCTGTGGCTGATGCAATACCACCAAACATCGGTCTAGATAAGCACCATCTCCTTTTCCTATGCTACAGCTCAGCTGAATTAAAATCACTCCAGCTGTTCACATCTACCCTAAAATGCGGGATTGCTTTGGAGTTTGGGGAAGACTCCAGAGCATTCTCCCAACTTCTTCTAAAAGGCAAAGGTAAATGTTTCTCCTTGACATTAAGTCAAGTCGAGTCTGACTCTGGAGGTTGACACTTATCTCCATTTGAAAAAGCTGAAGAGCTGGCATTGTCTGTAGACACCTCCTAGATCATGTTGCCAGCATGACTGCATGGAGTGCCATTACCTTCCCGCCAAGGCGGTACATATTGATTTACTCACATTTGCATGTTTTCGAAGTGCTAGGTTGGCAGAAGCTGGGGCTTACAGCAGGAGCTCACCCTTCTCCCTGGATTCAAACCACCGACCTTTCATTCAGCTGCACCACCGGGGGCTCCAACTTCTAATGCAGGGTAACATCATGTTAAACGCGTTTAACTCTTGGCAGGTGCCAGAATGATTACCTATTACATGAGTAATATGTGACTAGAGTTCATGCTATTTTCTCAGCAAACTAAGAAATAATTTCCTAAAATATTCATATTTCACCTTGTATTTGTAATACTGTTATAATATTGTTATTGTTATATTACTGTTATAATACTCTTGTTTCATATTGTATTACTGTTTTATCTTTTTAATATTGTGATTTGTATTATGTTGCTTTTATTTTGTCCTTATGTTGTTTGGGCCTCTGCCCCATGTAAGCTGTCCCGAGTCCCCGCAGGCAGATGGTGGCAGGGTATAAATATTGTTATTATTATTATTATTATTATTATTATTATTATTATTATTATTATTATTATTATTATGGCATCTCAGGATGATGTACAATGAAATCCAATTCAATCAAATCTAGGGGAACTCTAACTGTGGATGCCAAGTTAATGAAAGACATTAAAGTAGCAATCTCTCTCTCTCTCTCTCTCTCTCTCTCTCTCTCTCTCTCTCTCTCTCTCTCTCTCTCTCTCTCTCTATATATATATATATATATATATATATATATATATATATAAAATCACTTAAAATCAATTCAAAGGACTTGAATTAATGGTGACCATAGCTAATGGGATTGAAATCAATTAGGCCTCAAAGGCATTAATAAAAAACCATTATTTGACTTTGTACCACAGTGTTGGTGCTAGTCAGGTCTCTAAGGGGAGGGCATCTCATAGGCAGAGTGCCACAGCAGAAGAAGCCCATGTCCTTCTCACTAAGCTGCCCACCAGCAGATCTCAATTCTTGGGTAGGTGTTCCATGGCCATCTAATTAAGTTATGCCCGGAAGTGAGCAAAAAAGGGAAGAGGAATTGGATGTGGGTCTGGATAAGGCCAGTTGTCAACCCATTTGCAGCCTTCCCTTGGGTGAAGCATCTGACCACAAGGACTATCCAATGATAAGGGTTCCTTAGCCTTGAAAGGCAAATCAAATTGAAAGACACTCATTATTTATGGGAGCAAACCACCAGGTTAGTTCCCAAAGAAGCCTCCTTCACATGCCCCTGGGTCCAGGATCTGAAGAGCCTGTTCCATGGCCCTGGCCTTTACCACAAGTATGTCACTGGTTTACATTGAACTCTTATCTTCCCCTGTGATATCTGCTGGCGAGAACCTAGCTATTGACACCACACTTTGCCAAACATCCAAGTTCAATAGATACAATATAGAATAGGCGAAAAACTGCAGATGAAGGGGGAGTAGTCCTACCTAGCCTCAAAGTTTATACTGTCATAAGCAAGAGCTGGAAAGAGGGTTCGCAAGGAGATGGATTCACCTTTAAAAGCTTGTGGTCCCACTTTCTACATGTGTTTTTCATTGGTGCATGGTGCCAATCTGATTTCTGTTCACAGAGGCTATCCAAATTTCCCTCTCACAAGCCATGCTCACCACAATCTTGAGGACACAATATGGAGAATGGTGCTCTCCTACATCAGCATTTCTTAACCTGGAGGTCAGGTCCCTTGGGGGGTCACGAGGGGGTGTCAGAGGTAGCACCAAAGATGAGTATTTTTTGTTGGTCATGGAGGTTCTGTGTGGGAAGTTTGGCCCAATTCTATCATTGGTAGGGTTCAAGGGGTTCTTTGATTGTAGGTGAACTATACATCCCAGCAACTATAACTCCCAAATGTCAAGGTCTATTTTCTCCAATTTGGGCATATTGAGTATTAGTCCCAAGTTTGGTCCAGATCCATCATCGTTTAAGTCCACAGTGCTCTCTGGATGTAGGTGAACTATAAATCCGAAACTCAAGGTTAATGCCCACCAAACTCTTTCAGTATTTCTGTTGGTCATGGGAGTTTTCTGTGCCAAGATTGGTTCAGTTCAGAATGCTCTTTGATTGTAGGTGAACTATAAATCCCAGAAACCACAAGTCCCAAATGGCAAAATCATTTACCAGTATCCAAATATGGATATATTGGGTATTTCTGCCAAATTTGGTCGGTCTAGTGAATGAAAATACATCCTGCATATCAGATATGTACATTACGATTCATAACCGTAGCCAAATTATAGTTAAGAAGTAGCAACTAAAATAATTGTATGGTTGGGGGTCACCACAACATTAGGAATGGTATTAAGGGGTCGCGGCATTAGGGAGGTTGAGAACCACTGCCCTATATATTAAGGTTTTAGGCCATGTAGGAATTAAACTCATATTATATATTTACAGATTTCTGGCTACGGCATGATGTGAACCTTCTATTGCTAACATTATAGCAATGAGAGTGGAACCTCTAGCAAGAAGATCAAAATCTATTAGATATCACAATGCAAAGAATACTGCCTTATAATAAGAAGACTTGGGCTGTAACCAAATTCAAAGTTTCTGGCAGAGGTTGCTCAAATTCCCAATCAGACGTTTGTTTCAGATTCTGAGCAAAGTGACAAAAGCCTTAATAAAGAGATCCGGGTTGGAATTTTACCAGTTGCTGAAGATGTCTGATCTGAAACCTTTTGGTCTCTGCTCAGAGAAAAAGGAAATGAACCAAGCACAGAGGTCAAAGTGAAAGAGAAGGGAGCACTGACTCTGAAAGCACACAATTCAATGCATTTTCTCTCCTTTACTGTGCTATCATAATTGGGATTGCGGAAAAATAGTTGCCCTAATGTGGAGTCAGATGCGATCAGACACAGTGAGAGAGGCTCCATTGGAGACACAGACCAAGTCACAAGGGTGTGGAAAATGCTGGTGCTTGAAGGAAAATGCCATTCTTTTCTTCAATGAACATTAGGAATGTAAGGCAAGATTCTCTTAAATCAGCCAAGTTAGTGTGTATCCATTGAAGCAGTTGGATTTATCTATGTATTGACTCACCATTCAGCAACCGATTTTATGTGTCTGCTCTACTTTGGGTGGGTGAACCAACAGTCTTTCAGCCTCTTATAAACCAGTTTTAAAGATTTTAGGAAGGGCTTGCATAAATGATTATGATGATCCATCAGGGACTACCTTAAAGGCAGCAGATCTCATCTGATCTTGGAAGCTAAGCAAGGTCATCCCCAGTTAGTACTTGGATAATACTTGCCATCCAGTACAACTTTATTTTGTCATATAGGAATGCACAATCAAAGCTCTCCGGACAGATTGTCATCCAGCCTCTGTAGAGATAGAGTCTCCACCATACTGCAAGGTAGAAAATTCCACTGTCAAATAGCTCATAACATCAAGATATTATTCCTAATCTTTAAGTGAAATCTCTTATCATTCAGACCCACTGTTCCATGCTATATTCTCTTAAGCACCAGGGGAAGAAACGGTCAAAACCACATCTAAGTATTTCTTGTCTAATAAACCTTCATGAAGCTCATGGGGTGACCATTTATCAGCAGGCTACTTGAAGACACATGCATGCAAACAAATAATAATATATTTAATCCACTATTTCTCTCCACAAGGAGACTCACCAAGCCAAGCATAACTTACTGCAGGGGTCCTCAAACTTTTTAAGCCGAGGGCCAGTCCACAATCCTTCAGACTGTTGAGGGGCCGGATTATCATTTGAAAAAAAAATACAAACAAATTCCGATGCACACTGCATATGTCTTATTTGTAGTGCAAAAACAACAACAACAACAACAATGAAAGAACAATACAATATTTAAAAATAAAAACAATTTTAACCCAACATACATTTATCAGGATTTCAATGGGAAGTGTGCTCCTGCTTCTGGCCAATGAGATAGTCAAGTTAATTAGGGTTGTTGTTGTTGTTGTTGTTGTTGTTGTTGTTGTTGTTGTGTGCCTTCAAGTCATTTCAGACTTTGGGTGAGGCGGTCCAACCATAAGGCGAACTAGGCATTTGCTTGTGGCGCCATCGACCCGGGGGCACCATCGTCCTGGGAGGAGGGCGCCACTCTCCGCCTCCTTCTCCTTCAGGTCTCCTTCCGCCTTCACACCTTTAGGACCTTCAGAGATTGTGAGGTCTGTGGGAACTTGGAAGCTAGGTATGTGGGGTTTATATATCTGTAGAAAGTCCAGGGTGGGAGAAAGAAGTCTTCTTTGAAGCAGGTGTGAATGTTGTAATTAATCACCTTGATTAGCATTTAATGGCTCTGTGGCTTCAAGGCCTGGCTTCTTCTTGCCTGGAAGAATCTTTTTTTGGGAGGTGTTAGCTGTCCCTGATTGTTTACTGTCTGGATTTCTTCTGTTTTCAGAGTGTTGTTGTTTATTTATTGTCCTGATTTTAGAGATTTTTTTAAATACTGAGGACTATCTGGGTTATCTAAGTCCACACTGCCCTATATCCCTGTTCAATGTTTAGTGCTAAATTCGCAAATATAGTCATTTCTACATAACATTACCATGTATTTAACTGCTTTTTCTATTGATTTGTTGTAAAACATGATGTTTTGGTGCTTAATTTGTAAAATCATAATGTAATTTGATGTTTAATAGGCTTTTCCTTAATCCTTCCTTATTATCCAACATTTTCACTTATCCAACGCTTTTATTTTTCAGTGATTGGTTGGGGGGGGGGCGCCAAAATTCTGTTCGCCTACACTTGAAAAATACCTAGGGCCGGCTCTGGGTGACCCTAAGTCTAAAATGTATTTATTTATTATTTATTTATTTACTGCATTTATTTACTACATTTGTATCACACCTTTCTCACCCCAAAGGGTGGCTTACAAATTATATGTACATACAATATATTATATTGTTAGCATAGCACAATATTAGCATTATATATTACTATATTGAACTATACCACTATACTGTAATATTATTAGTAATATTATATGTAATATAGAATATATAATTAATATTATTATATGGTATTATTATTAGTGTTATATTGTATTACATTATAATATTATTATCAATATTATATGTATATACAATATATTATATTATAAAACTGAGGGCGGGGGCCAGGTAAATGACCTCGGAGGGCCGCATCCGGCCCCCGGGCCTTAGTTTGGGGACCCCTGACTTACTGGTTCAATGATGTTAGATAAACTTTGTTTTTTTTCCATTTTGGATTTTTAAAATATGTATGTACAATAGAGTCTCACTTATCCAAGCTTCTGGATTATCCAAGCCATTTTTGTAGTCAATGTTTTCAATATATCATGATATTTTGGTGCTAAATTCGTAAATACAGTAATTACAACATAACATTACTGCGTATTGAACTACTTTTTCTGTCAAATTTGTTGTATAACATGATGCTTTGGTGCGTAATTTGTAAAATCATAACCTAATTTGATGTTTAATAGGCTTTTCCTTAATCCCTTCTTATTATCAAAGATATTCGCTTATCCAAGCTTCTGCTGGCCCATTTAGCTTGGATAAGTGAGATTCTACTGTACTTATTGAATTTGTACCCTGCTTTTCTCTTGGGATGGATCCAAGCTGTCTTTCAAAACAGAATTCCATTAAAATGTTATTTTATAAAAGTTTTAAAATAATTAAAAGACTGTGTTTTGAAAACCATGACTAAAACAGGTAAAGCACATTTCAAACATAACTGCAAAACCCCCCAAAATAGAGCATACTACTTAATGTATACTACGGCTATATAATTTATAACTCAAAGGCCTGCTTGAATAAGAATGCCATGAGTTGCCACTGGGGGCATAAATCTGGAGAACTTACAAAGCATGTCTGTATTTGGAAGCAGAGTTAAAGAAATTATATATGAGTTATGTTTTTCTGTTACTCACTACTGTGTAACCGGTTCCTTTCTCTCACTGGTTGGAATCTATATATATAAAAGAGTGATGGCATCACGGCAATTTACAAAACAACAAAAGTACAGGCCCCCCAACCTCAAAATTTGACAACACAACCCATCATCCACGCCTCAAGGTTGATACAACAAAAAGAAAAGAAAAATAAAGTCCTAATTAGAGGGAGAGCAATAATTTTTTTATCCAATTGCTGCCAGTTTAGAGGGCTAATCTCTGCCCACTGGGTTGCCTAGCAACCAAGGGACAGCCAGGTTTCAGTTAGGGGACAGGCAGATTTAGGCCTCACTTAGGCTTCTTCCACAGATTATCTAATTTGCACTGGATTATATGGCAGTGTAGATTCAAGGCCCTTCCACACAGCTATATAACCCATTTATAATCTTATATTATCTGCTTTGCACTGGATTATCTTGACTCCACACTACCATATAATCCACTTCAGTGTGCATTTTATACAGCTGTGAAGAAGGGGCCTCAGATAATCCAGTTCTGAGCAGATAATATAAGATTAGAAATATACAGTAGAGTCTCACTTATCCAACGTAAACAGGCCGACAGGATAAGTGAATATGTTGGATAATAAGAAGGGATTCAGGAAAAGCCAATTGAACATCAAATTAGGTAATCGTTATGCAAATTAAGCACCAAAACATCATATTATACAACAAATTTGACAGAAAAAGTAGTTCCATGCGCAGTAATGCTATGTAGTATTTACAGTAGAGTCTCACTTATCCAACACTCGCTTATCCAACGTTCTGGATTATCCAACGCATTTTTGTAGTCAATGCTTTCAATATATCGTGATATTTTGGTGCTAAATTCATAAATACAGTAATTACTATATAGCATTACTGTGTACTGAACTATTTTTTTCTGACAAATTTGTTGTCTAACATGATGTTTTGGTGCTTAATTTGTAAAATCATAACTTAATTTGATGTTTAATAGGGTTATCCTTAATTCCTCATTATCCAACATATTCGCTTATCCAACGTTCTGCCGGCCCATTTATGTTGGATAAGTGAGACTCTACTGTACTGTATTCACAAACTTACCACTAAAATATCACAATGAATTTAAAACACTGACTACAAAAACATTGATTATGAAAAGGCAGACTGCGTTGGATAATCCAGAACATTGTATAAGCGAATGTTGGATAAGTGAGATTCTTCTTTAATATGAAATAATTACTGGGATAGAATAATGCAGAACAATATAATCTCTAAAACCAGGACAGTAAATAAACAGGGGAATTCCACACAGGAAACAATCAGGGCCAGCTAACACCTCCCAACGAAGTATTCCCATCATCAAAGTCTGGCAAATCCTGTTTTCTCAGGGCCACAGACAGTAGAAACACATAAAATATCGCAAACAACACCACTCTGAAAACAAGGGAATTCCAGACAGGAAACAATCAGGGCCAGCTAACACCTCCCAACAAAAAATTCACTCAGGGAGGAAACAGCCAGGCTTTAAAGCTGCAAGGCCATTACATCCTAATCATTTTTCCTAATTGCAGCATTCATACTTGCCTCCAACAAACAAAAAACACCAATCAGAAATATTGTATATTCACAACCTTTAGGAAATAATATCCCCTGATGGTGCAGCGTGTTAAAGCGCTGAGCTGCTGAACTTCTGGACCGAAAGGCCACAGGTTTGAATTGGGGGAGTGGAGAGAGCCCCCACTGTTAGCCCCAGCTTCTGCCAACCCAGAAGTTCGAAAACATGCAAATGTGAGTACATCAATAGGTACTGCTCCGGCGGGAAGGCAACGCCGCTCCATGCAGTCATCCCACATGACTTTGGAGGAGTCTACGGACAACGCCAGTTCTTCGGCTTAGAAATGGAGATGAGCACCAACCTCCAGAGTAAGACACAACTGGACTTAATGTCTGGGGAAAACCTTTACCCTTTACCTTAACTACCACCAATTCCTCAATACTTTATTTCCCATACCACCAGACTTCGCCACAGCAACGCGTGGCTGGGCACAGCTAGTCATTTTATAAATTATGTGTATATAACTTAAGTATTCAGGGACATATGTCTTCTTTTTGGACAGGGCACAAGAGACCCACTCTGGCAGCACATGTAATGTTTTTCACCTCACAGTTTTGGATGTGTAACGGTAGCACAAAGTGTTTAACCATTTTGCTTATGCTTAACTACTCATCAGTGTCTTCAATGTATCACCTGATCCATAGACTGTGGAAACGGCACATATATTGGCAGATATGGCTGATCAATATCATATTCAGTTGGAAGATGTTGTAGTACAGCTACCACTTAATTACGTGAGAGTAGATTTACACCATAGAGCTATGATGTAGGATCCCAGCTATGGGTAAATCTCAATTAAGGTAGCATCATTGAATCTTCTATATTAACTTGGAGTTAACTCAACATTCAATAACTAGTTTAATGAATCCAACCACTATTGTTGAGCTTTACCAATAGGATTCAATCGGGCATTCATTTTAAATATTTCAAAACTTGTTGCAAGGTCAAACAAAAATTCACACATTTGCAAGACTTTTGATGTTATTCAAAGGACAAAATGCACACAATTATAAAAACATATTTATAAAATATTTATAAAATACACACAAATAAGTTATAGTCAGTGAGGGAAGGGAAGGGCACAAATAGCTATGCATTTGGAAAAAATGATTTAATAATAATAATAATAAATTATTATTATTATTATTATTATTATTATTATTATTATTATTATTTACAACATTTATACTCCGCCCTTCTCACCCGAGGAGACTCCGGGCAGCTTACAAAAATTGGCAAAATTTAATGCCCTAGAAATACAATCATAAAAGCAAAACAATACATATAAATCCGTTAAAACATTATTAAAATATATTATAGAAACCTTAAAAACATATATAAAATTAATTCCATTTGTCCAAAATCCTAATTATTAAAAATAATAATAATAACAACAACACTAACATGGGGCCAAGTTGAAAATTTCCACAATAAGCAAAATAAAATGCATTTACAATAAAACGAACATCATAGACATTTAACATTACATAAATCAAGCCAACATTTTAACAACAATATAATGGTAAGTAAAACCACCAAATAAAAACAATACAGCAGGTTAAAATAGTAAAAAGCTGGGCAGTGGTGCAAAGAGTGGATGGATTAAAGTCTGATGAGGTAGATAAAAGGTGCTGCAGTAAAAAGGAGAAATTTGAGGTAGGATATACAAGGATAGCAGTTACCAAATAAGGGCAGAAAAGCAATGCATCAGGCCCAGTCATATCAATACTGAATAAATTATTTTTTTGTGATCAGTTGTTGAAAGCACACTGGAAAAGCCAGGTTTTCAGATCTTTCTTAAAGGCTGCCAAGGAGGGTGCCTGCCCAACAATCGAAGAGACCACGCAGGTTCATAGGGAGAAACGCGATCACGAAGGTAAGCGGGTCCCATACCATTTAGGGCTTTGTAGGTGATAACCTGCACCTTGAATTGGGACCGGAAAATGATTGGAAGCCAATGGAGTTCCTTAAACAGGAGGGTTGACCGCTCTCTGTAAAGGGGTTCTGGGATGGAGAGAAGTAGCAAATAATCACAGCTGGGAATTATAGGAAATGCATGTGAAGAACCATGTAAAAGAAGAAGAAAAACAGTCACAACCTTTTGCCAAAAAAAAGAGTGGGCAGGGAAACAAAACAAGGGATTCCTAGACATATGCTATTAGTGGGACAATTTTTTCAGATCAGTGCTAAGGAATTTCATAAGGTTCTCGTTAATGTGGAAATCCCATCTATTCACTAGGACAAGTTCCAGGAAAAGATAAGTTAGTTAAGAAGAGTTTGGAAGATAAGCTGTTTTGACTGTCTTTCCAACTTTTCTCACAAAATTCCTGGAGATAATTCTGAACTCTCCCCATGAGTTTAAAAAAGCACAGAAAAAGATCAAATAATCTGATGATTCAAGAGAAGATAACTTTTTGTGCATTTGACCATCCCTGGCTGTCCAAGTATGACCCTACAAGTCAGTGGAGAACCTATATGCTAGTCTTATCCCAACTAAGGGCTCTCCAGTTGTCATATTACTTCTAGATTCTTACCTCATAGTTAAGTACTGAAAATCTACATTTACATATTTCTGGTACAGTTGTCACCATCCTAGGCCACTAACCAGGTTGGTTAGTGATGATGTTCATTGTAGTTCATTTAGCTGGATAAAGCTGTTGCCTGTTATGGGCCATAATGAAAAAACCAAGAACTAACTCTAAAAGTTCCAATAAATGTGGAGGACCACTACTAGAAATAGCTCCCACATATATTTGGGAAAAATGAAATGTGGCTTGTTATTTCTATACCATCTTCCCGCTTTTTCATGGATTTCATGGTTTCACTTTCACTATTGGTCAACTTTTGAAAGGGCTTGTTAGTGAACATGGCCGTTTTGCCTTTGGAAAATACATGGGCCATTTTGTTTCTCGTGTGTCACTATCACCCCACATACAAAGTCACCTTCCTGTTTTATACTAGCAAGATCTACTGCATTTTTCCCTTTTCCCTTTTAACTCTGTGATCTTCCTAATTGTTTGAATAAAATCTAAGATCCTGGCTCAGTTACAAGACCCTTCACACTATCTCTCCCTCTCTCTCTCTCTTTCTGTCTCTCTCTCTCTTTCAAACACACACACACTTCCTTCCTGAAACATATTAGTATATACTGTCAGGACAAAACTTCCCTCTGTTTGATCACTCCTAATTTACATTTTTAATAGCCCCCATTAGACAGCCTCTGAGCTAATTAGCCAAACATCTGTAATAGAAGGCTCCTCTTTCCTGTTTTCTGAACTAAGAAAGTAATGGCTGAAGCGCTACTAAAACAATTAAGTAATACGAAAAATACACTGCAAAGATTGGCAATCGAGCCAGCCCCATAAATCACTTCTATAATGACTCGTTGCTCAAAATGTTTAATTAGAGAGAAGTTGGGAGAGGGGGGTTCCTATAAAATATTTCCGTAGGCTAGGAAAAGAAGGGGAGGAGGTTCTGGGATGGAGAGAAGTAGCAAATAATTACAGCTGGCAATCCAGGGTATGAGCGCTAGAAAGTTAGGGATGAGATCCATCATCATGCCTGCACAGCATAACTTTATCCATAGCAACTAGGTTTGCTCAAATAATTCGATTTCCCAGTTACCCGTTATTAATTCGTTATTTTCGTTTGTTTTGAAGCAATATACGACCTTGATTGTCCACACGTCTGGATATTGCGGTTTCGAATCACGAGAGGCCGTTTTTCGTTATGTCGTCGTTTTTTTCGTTAGGAAAAAAAAGCTTTTGCAAATCACCCAAACTCCCACCATTCAGGCCCTTTCCTTTTGCCCCTCAGCAAAAGGGGCGTCACGGGCTCAGCCAATGGGAGGGGGCGAGGGGAAGGAGGCCGAGGAGGAGGAGGAAGACAGAGGGGGGAAATGGCCGCCGCCGCCGCCGCCTCGCCTCAGCTCAGGCCTGGTGTCTCTCTGTGAGGCGGGAAGGGGGCGGATGGAGCCGGGAATGGAGAGACCGAGAGAGACAGAGAGGGGCCCGGCGGTGAGGAGGAAGAGGCCCGGGATGCGAGGGGGTGTGGGCCAGGCCCGTCCTCGGCTGCTCCCGGGGAGGGAGGGAGGGAGGACTACGACTCCCAGGGGCCCAGATTCGCACCCTCCCTCCCCCCAATACAGGTTTCCATACAACGCTACATGAACTTGAATGGATACTGTGGTTGTGTTGTCGAAAGCTTTCATGGCCGGGATCACACTGTTGTGGTATGTATTCCGGGCTCTATGGCCATGTGCCAGAAGCATTCTCTCCTGACGTTTCACCCACATCTGTGGCAGACATACTCAGAGGTTTTGACGTCTGTGCGAAGCTAGGCAAGTGAGGTTTATATATCTGTGGAAGGTCCAGGGTGGGAGAAAGAACTCTTGTCTGTGGGAGGCAAGTGTGAATGTTGCAATTGGTCACCTTGATTAGCATTGAATAGCCTTGCAGCTTCAAAGCCTGGCTGCTTCCTACCTGGGGGAATCCTTTGTTGGGAGGTATTAGCTGGCCCTGATTGTTTCCTGTCTGGAATTCCCATTTTCTGGGTGTTGTTCTTTTACTGTCCTGATTTTAGCTTTTCTGTAGCTAAAAATGCATATAAAATTGATTCTATAGGGAGGATAAATGATTGGATTTCAACTCCTACAGCTTGGCTTTCTCTGCCAATAATGGTACCCATCTTGGATATTGTAAGGGATTTATTATTATTATTATTATTATTATTATTATTATTATTATTATTATTATTATTAGACCTTGCTCCCAGGAAGGTGCCTTCGCTGTGGCTCCCAACTTATCTATCTACCTTTCCACATATTCTCCACATTGTGTGTATGTGTATGTATATTATATATACATGAGCCCCGATGGCGAAGTGTGTTAAAGCACTGAGCTGCTGAACTTGCAGACCGAAAGGTCCCAGGTTCAAATCCCGGGAGCAGAGTGAGTGCCCGCTGTTAGCTCCAGCTTCTGCCAACCTAGCAGCTTGAAAACATGCCAATGTGAGTAGATCAATAGGTACCGCTCTGGCGGGAAGGTACTGGCACTCCATGTAGTCATGCCGGCCACATGACCTTGGAGGTGTCTATGGACAACACTGGCTCTTGGGCTTAGAAATGGAGATGAGCACCAACCCCAGAGTCAGACATGACTGAACTTAACGTCAAGGGATACCTTTACCTTTACCTATACACACACACACACAAACACACACACACATATGCAGGGACTATATATATATATATACACAGTATATATCACACACACACCAATTTAACAAAGTTTCAGCCACAAAAACAAAGTTTCTGAAGTAGAACAATGACTTTCACAGTAAAGACAACCCAATTTAACAGGAAATAAGACTTTCAAACCAGGAACAGATTTCTGCAATTATTAAAAAATGGTTTATTATAAAAGCTATGAAAATTCGCCAAAAATCAGAGGATAAGGGAAACGTTCCAAATTTTGGTGAGCTATCAGTGTTAAATGTGTTCTACCACTGTACCAAGTTTGAAGAAGATCACTCAAAAAATGAGGGTGGGAGAGTCCTGTAAAGTCCTCTCCCTCTGTGCTGTTTTTGGGAATTGCGCATGCGCGTCCGCCATTAACGAATTAATTTAGAAAATAACGAATTTTCGTTAATTTCGAAATTTTTGGGGGGCAAAATTCGGAAATACCTTCAAAAACGAAACGCTGCCCCCCTCTACTTTTGCAACGAGTTTAGAATCAAATTTTTCGTGGATCGATCAAGCCTATTAGCAACAGTAAGTTATTCCATTCCACTTTTCTTCTGAGCATCTATAATACACAACTATTTGCCATTGCATGTGCCTATTGTCCCATTGTCGAGTGGGGATGAATGCTTCTGAAATCCTTGTGAATCAAATGTTACTTTAAAAATAGCAGCCTTGGTTGAGGACAGTATGAATTAATGCCTGTGTTATCGATGCATAGTATGTTCCCCGATGATTTATAGTATACCAAGAGACCACAAATAAATATATGATCCTTTCCTTTTATTAAAAAGAGACCTTTTTTTGAGTTGCACAAGTTCAAGTCTTATAACGATAGGAAATAAACCCAGCAACAGCAGTACTCCCATGAACTATATTATGCCTAACCCTTTAATAAATTGCATCCATTTGATTATTTTTGTGTAACTTGTATCTTTCAAGTTGTGTACTTATATGAAATGTATATAAACTGCTTCTTAGAAATGTATCAAAATGTAATCTAGAAATATCCACTTCTCTGTGACATTGTTCAGATAATCTCCTGGGGATAAAAAAAGGTTGTTCAAATCCCTCTGGCTATTTCCCAAGCCATAATCATCAGACTTGTTGTGTCTATGCATTTCCTTTGCCAGGCAGATAAGTCCAAAATGTTTATACAATGCACATGAAGCTGAGAGTCTGTCACTCCTTCATGGAAATAGAAGCTTAAGAGTATGTACATTCATTAACTCTTTCAGTGATAGCCAAGTCCTTCATTACCCAAGATCAGCACCTTTGTCTCTTGATTCTTTCGCCTTTATTTATTGTTCTCTAAC
Organism: Anolis carolinensis; assembly: GCF_035594765.1. Classification (NCBI taxonomy): domain Eukaryota; kingdom Metazoa; phylum Chordata; class Lepidosauria; order Squamata; family Anolidae; genus Anolis; species Anolis carolinensis. The sequence goes on from NC_085842.1 coordinate 318,433,440, forward strand.
TCTATCCAGTCCCCGGCTTCATTCTCTCTTCCAAGGGAGTCTCCACCTAGAGGTAGTGATGTCAACGGAGCTCCCAGCCAATACCACCGCAGATCCTGACCAGCCTCTTTTTCAGCCAATCAGAAGAGGGAGCAGGAAGTATGAATAGCTGTAAGAACTATATAAGATGTCTTGGATTTCTCTGTATGTTTATGTGTGTAGATTTTTGAATGAACAGTAAAAGAGGAAAAAAGAAAAGGGAGATGGGAAACAAGAGAAGGTATAGTTATAATAATTATATTTTTTATTATTATTATTATTATTATTATTATTATTATTATTATTATTTTATTATGACACAGCAAACAAGATAGATATGCTGGATTTCGTATCACAAAATCACAAGTCGAACACTTCCCAAGTGTCTAGGACTGTGTGATGTATTTTCGGATGATGCGTGCAGATCCCAGTAGGGTGGCCTTTTGAAGTTGGCAGATCATAATTTTGTCAATGTCTATTGTTTCCAAATGCCGGCTGAGATCTTTTGGCATGGCACCCAGTGTGCCCATCACCACCGGGACCACCTGCACCGGTTTCTGCCAGAGTCTTTGCAGTTCAATCTTGAGGTCCTGATCGCGGCTGAGTTTTTCCTGTTGTTTTTCGTCAATGCGACTGTCACCTGGGATGGCAACATCAATGATCCAAACCTTTTTCTTTTCCACAACTGTGATGTCTGGTGTGTTGTGTTCCAGGACTTTGTCAGTCTGGATTCGGAAGTCCCACAGTATCTTTACGTGCTCATTTTCCAATACTTTTGCCGGTTTGTGATCCCACCAGATCTTTGCTGCTGGGAGGTGGTACTTGAGGCATAAGTTCCAATGAATCATTTGGGCCACAGAGTTGTGCCTCTGTTTGTAGTCTGTCTGTGCGATTTTCTTACAGCAGCTGAGGATATGATCAATGGTTTCGTCAGTTTCCTTGCACAGTCTGCATTTTGGGTCATCAGCTGATTTTTCGATCTTGGCCTTAATTGCCTTTGTTCTGATGGCTTGCTCTTGGGCTGCAAGGATCAGGCCTTCTGTCTCCTTCTTCAGGGTCCCATTCATGAGCCATTATTATTATTATTATTATTATTATTATTATTATTATTATTATTATTATTATTATTTTGTATCAAACACATTGCATAAATTAGTATAAAACTGATAAAAATAGAAGTAACACAAGTGGATGAATATCTTTTGACCAAAAATGGGCAACAGCAACTGCATTGCCTGTAGCCTCAAACAATTCTTCCTCTGTACATGAAGCAGGACATTGTGGACAAGCATACAGATGCGGAGTTGTCTGTTTTGCTCCACAGTCGCACAAGGTGAAGGATTCCTCCAGGTTGCCAGGTTATATGTTGATCTGTCCACTGCACTTCTGAATCTGTTCAATGACTTCCAACTTGCCCATTCTTGGTTTGCCCCTCGTGGGGGACATCTAGTTGGAATTTCCTGGTTAAGAGGATTGATGGTTCTCATGAAGCTTTTCCTAGATTTGAGTCTACTGGGAGGAGGCTGAGAGCCATGCAGTGGGTGGCTTTCACAGTGTTCAACCTTATTTCTCTCACAGTTAGCAGCAACTTCCCATTGCACATCGGGGGGATGCCAGCTAGCTTGTAGAGTTATCAACTGATATCCTGTGATTGTTCTGCATGTTTCATTCAATGCTATGTTCACCTGCTTCTCATGGGCAGACTTGTGCCAAACAGGGCAGGCATACCCAACAGTTGAGTAAGACAAGGCCAGGGCTGATGTTCTTGTTCATTTTGGGTCTGCACTCCATGCACTGTCAGAAAGTTTCCATAGGATGTTGTTGCATGCAGCTACTTTGTGCTTGGGGTTCATATAGTGCTTCCTATATGTCAGTGTTCGATCTAAGGTGACACCAAGCTATTTAGGATGGAAGCAATGTTCAAGCTCTTGGCCTTTCCAGGTAACTTCCAATTTCCAATTGGCTTCACAGTTCCATAGGTGGAAAATACATACTTGTAGGTAAAGTATGAAAGTTATTGAGTCATATTAAATAGTTCTACACATGACCTATTGTATGATCAAAGATGTAGGGGGTATCATTATAAATATTCTTTAGTATAGAAAAAAGGTAAGAGGGAGAGAGAAAGAATTTCGAGCTATGATATCTTATCTTACAAAAGTAGATTTTCCTTCTGGATCTGTGTTGATTTCTTTTGTCTTCTTATTTTGTCCCATCTTTTATTGTCTTCTGCATAGTGAGTGTTCCTTCTACTTATTTAATCAATTAATTTATTCAAACTATATTTTTCTGCTCTTAAGAATAGCCATCCATACATATCTTAGATTTATTTAATTTTTGTTAATAGGTTAGTGAAGTTGTTTTTGGACTTCAAGTCCCAGAAATCCCTGTCACTGGCTGCGGAATGGCAACTGCATCTGTTTTTCCCCCTGCAAGTTGTCTCCTCCTCTAAGTAAGAGAAAGATTTTTTTTTTTAAAAAAAATTAAAATTCTACAAGTGTTGTAACTTTTATCCTGAAAGCTGTAAAAAAATGGAAAGCCCAAAATTCTCTGAAGCTGAGAGAGTGTTACTTGTCCAAGGTGTTTAAATTGCTTAAATTGAAATAAAAATCCTAAAAATCAGTGGAAGACCAAATCTTTTTGAAATTTTTCAAGAATGATACTTTACTCATGGTCTGTCACTGTGGAGAAATTCAAAAGGTTACTTGTTTGTTTTTGTTTTTTTAAAAAAATAATTTTAAAATTTCCTAAATATCAGTGGATGAGCGGAACATTATGATACTTGGCAGGCTAACAGTTGTGACTGTGTCCTACAAGTATCCCAAGTTTCATCCTGATAGCCATAAAAATGTTGGAAACGAGCCTCTAAACTTCCTCTAAACTGCCACCAACAGAACAAAACTAACAAAATGATAACAAAACTTTGGAAATTCGGATTCAAAATGAATTGTCCCCACCAACCGAAAATGGGGCTATCTGATTTTTGAAACAATATTTGAAATGGATTTCTGCCATTTTGCACACCCCTTGTGTTTACTCCAGTCAGCCAGGACTAGCCTGGCAAGAGTCATCAAGAGCACTTTTTCTTCAGTCATCTCTATATTGAGAAATCACCTGTTGGAAGAGTTTTGACAGCTGAATATGCTGTATGAATTTAGAGCAGCAATAAAGACCAGTCTCTTCTGGCAAACCCATCAAGATTATTTTTGAATGATGAATTTTAAATTATGGATTTTAAATGAGATGCTGAGTCTTCAAATATGTATTGAGTGTATATGTTCTTTTAAATAGATGCTTGTACTGGGTTGTTTGTACCAATTATATATATTGCGTTTTAATATGTTGTTCTTGACCACCAACTCAATCCAAGGGGATAGGCAACATAAGAATAATATTAATAATATTATATTTAATCATTATAATTATTAATAAAACAATAATATGTGGTCTTTTTTAACCCAAAAGAGGTTCCACATCAATAGATCCAGGCAACAAGCTGGAAAAAGATCTGGAAACCAAGTTATGAAGATGGTCAGAGGAGATGGATATGTTTACCTTGTTTAGTAGATTTAGAGTCAGCAGTGAGCCACGGCAGTTAATGCATGTTGCACTGAATTACTTCTACAGTGAAGATGCATCTAGATAACAAGTTGTCTACATTTCAATGAACAAAGAGATTCTGAATCTCTTATTTCCCAACATTTGTCATAGCACCATGGAAAGTGACATAATTTCCAGTCTTTACTGATGAGGTTCACAATAGAGTGTGCCTCACAGCATTTTGGACAGTAATTCTCCTCTTAAAGTCAATCTTCTTGTTCTAATAGCCATATCTTGCACAGAGAGAAATAAAGGATTGCAGAGGCACTTGAGTATGAAGGTTTATGAGGTCAGGGTCCTGCAGCTCAGACAAGGGCAAGAAGGTCCCTGCAAAGAGTCGGAATTGAGCTGATGAGAATTTTGATTGAGAGTATATGCACACTGTAGAATTAATGCAATTTGACACCACTTTCACTGCCATAGCCTAATGCTATGACATACTGGAAGTTATAGTTTTTAAAATTATAGCCCTCCTTACGAAAGAGTGTTGGTGCCTCACCAAACTACAACTCCCAGAATACCAGAGCATTGAGTCATGGCAGTTAAAGTGGTACCAACTGCATTAATTCTACAGTGCAGAAGTACCCAAAGGCAAAGGCTGACTCTGCAAAGGCTGTACTAGCATTCAGTAGTCTTCCATGCACTGCCAGCATGCCGCATCCTCTCGCTTCCTCCTACTGTCAAGAATATATCTGCCAGCTGCAAGCAGAGACTTTAGTCCATAGATGAGAAAAGTGCTATGCTTGTAAAGTTTGGCTTCAATGAAGAACAGAATCAGAGAGCGAGAAAGAGAGAGAATACTGGAAAGGAATGAAGATACTGTTCCCATAGGAGTGGGAATTTAGGCCTTTATCAACTTGATTTAATTAATGGGATTTCAATTTACCCATGCACGACAAATGGAGGGGGAAAATCTTTGCAGGGATATTATGTGCTATGTGTGTATTTTGTTCCAGGGTTTTAATATTATATCGGTCAAAATGACTTGGCTCTTTTTGTGAATAATGCTTCCTGGAGACATGAATGATTTGAGACCAACTCTTTGACTTTGTGGATGAAGAAACATTGCGAAAGACTTCTGAATTTTTACCTTTTTAACATATGAACCTGGTAAAGATATATGCACTCCATCAACACTGGCATATAATGCAGTTTGATATGGTCAGTGTAGACTCATATAATGTAGTGCAAGGGACCTCCACAGAGAGGGAATTGCACTAATGGGACACTGAAGAGGGTCCCTCCAACAGATCTCAATTCTTGATCCAGAGTATGTATGGAGAGGTATTATTTCATGTATAAAACTTCTAAGCCATTTGGGACCTTAACTCTTATTACCAGTTAATTCCGATTGTATAGATGCTTTACCAACAGTTGTTCCAGGTCACGCAAGAGCCATCCAGGTTATACAGAAAACCGCTCATCTTACAAGTTTGGTATAAGGGAGTCCACATGCAAATTGGTGAAGCTGCAGGTGAAGTAGCTGTAAAGCCAAGAATTTGGGGCATGTGATGGATCTGCTGACAATAGAACAGCTGACCCAAACTATACAATCCTCTGCAAAATTCTTCTGAAATGTATGGATGATATCCAGCATTGAGAAATTCAATTTGATGTATAGTTGTAGCATCCCAAATCTGGAATTCCAAAATCTGAAATAGTTCAGTCCCAGTTTTTTAAGTTTGTGTGGTCTTATGTGTATTTTGTTAATAGTGTTGTGTTTTACTTCTCTGTTTTAACCCAGTTGTACCCTGCCTCAATCTACAAGGAGATGCAGGTACTAGTACTGCTACCACCACTATTATTATTATTCAAATTTTCACTACGGCTGACTGAGATTATGACACCTTTGTTTCTGATGGTATCAGAGTACATCAACTTTGCTTCATGCACAAAATTATTAAAAATATTATGCATAAAGTTACATTCAGACTGTGCTATATGAGTCGTAAATTCCAAGATATCTCTTCTGAGATACAGAGCACTTCTGATCCCAAGCATATCAGAAAAGAGATGCTAATGTTAAACCTCTACTATATGATTTACCAAACTCAAAGAAGTTTCTTGTGAAGCCTTCTCCCTGGTATGCTACTGTTCCGCATGATGTGGTTCTGTTTCAAAATGGGATCCTTGCAAAATGCAAAACATCACACCTGAGATACGAAGCGACACAGCCGAGCAAGAAGGACAACCCATAATTTTGTTGATCGTGTCTTTCTCCCTGGACAAGGCAATGAACTCCAGTGTCACATGGAGTGATTTTCCTTTCATTCACAAGTGAGAGCACCCTGCAGCCACAATAGGCTTTGGCAGGGAGAAACAAGGGATAGAGCAGGAAGCCTGCCGAAGTTTGTGCTTTCCCAGTGGAAGAGCCTAGCATCATCTCCTAGTTAATTCTATTAGAGCCAAGAGCATCTGCTTTGGGTACACTGAATAATATACCAAATTTAACTAAAAAGGACTTGCATGATGAATTGTAAGGCTTATGAAATCCTAGTCAACATTACAGGAAGTGTCGGGATGATAGACAGAGAGACTCAATATAATCCTCATGCTACCCTGATGAAACATACTCGGAGGCTTAGCATAATCCCCGAAGGAATGACAGCAAAAATAAGGTGAAAGAGCAATTAGCCTTCTCCCACACTAATCCCAGGTAAATCAGTTTCTCCTTTTCTTACTTGTGGCACTGTTACGAACACCCCGTAAAATTGAGAGGTGAGGAAATGCACCTTCTCGGCACAGGGATTTGATTATAATTAAGCGACGAGTACCATTTTAAATGGCAGGCTATGGCCCATCTCAGGTTCTGTTGATAGGATATGTTGAGTATATCATGCCTAAATACGTGCTGTTCCTTTTGGTCACATTAATAGTCCATTTGATCTCTCATTGGCTTTCAGAATGAGGCATAATGGGATGGGATTGCAAATGATTTACGGTACAATCCTAATTCAAAGCTATGTCTGCCGTAGCAGGTTAGGAGGAAACTCAAGCAAAAACATATACTATTATTCTACTGGCAGAATTCTCTCCTTTTAACTGATCTCAGATAACTCCTTATGGATTGAAAAGCTGGCAAAGATCTGCAGAAGGTCCCCAAAGAGGAAAATGGGCATGTTGACGGAGAAGCTGAGCTGCCACATCTCAAAATCTCTTCAATCTAGGAACATAACCATAACATCTAACAAATTTAAACCAGGATGGAGGTAGTCTTAAGTAGTATCTAACACAGTTTGGAAAGGCTTTGGATTAAACCCAATTTGAACCAATCAAGAGTTGGTTCAGCTGGCCTTTTGATCATCTTAATCTCTTAGGGATGTGCTCTTATGCCCAAATCTTATGGCTACGCTGAGTTAGAATACTTACATTGAATTAATTGAATTTACATAAACATTGATTTACATATGTTCTCATTGAGTCAGTGGTCCACTAAATGTCTTTAATGGAGGTCGTGCTACCCAATACAAGGTGAGGTGTCTATTCCAAATGAGAGATGTTGGGTATTAATCGAGATAAGCAGAGGGGAGACTGAATTCATGGTCTTTAATTCCAGAAGCACCTTCCTTACTGTACTGGAAATAGGACGTGGATCTTGGTGTAAGACAAAAGCAAGGCCTGACTTAACTAATTAAAGATCACAGCCTGCGGGGAAATATCTAGAATAATTTCCTCTGAAATGAATCAGAAATATCAAAGAGAAAAATGTATTATGTCCCAATTTTATGGGTGCTGAAATCCACACAAAGAAATTTTCCATTGTGGCAAGCCTTGAGTATGTGCACTATGTCATAATATTCATTTTCTTATACTTATCGTATCTCCACAACCACCACCACCACTGTAACTGATATTCTGGGCATCTTGGTTAACCATGCCCCCACAACCACACTCCAGGCCTTGTGTTCTTGATCTGTCTTTCACCACATTCAAATTTTATATGTTTGGTATTTAAACCTACTCCAACATGACTCCGCTTGTTTCATTATAGCATTTTTAACCAGAGACACACATTCTTATACCCTATATAAATGACCATGTTTCAAACCTTGACACATTGGGAAGGAAGGCTAACACAAGGCCTTATGTTTTATGTTATGTATCTTCAATTCAACTTTCACTTGTGAGTGTAACTTGCTCAGGGAAACTCATGGGGTTTCCGTATCTCAGCAGGGATTTGAATGCTAGTTTCCCAGAGTCCTGGTCCAGTTTTCAACCATAACTCAAGCCCATTCCAAGTGTTACATTATAAAATGATAGTTAAAACAAATCTGTGATGCCTCTATTTTCCTATGGCCTCTATTTTCCCTTTCTCTGATCTCATCTATGCAAGTCTTCCAAAACTGATACAGTATGACCACGTAACTACACATTCAAAACCCATGGTTTCACTCACCTGTGCACCAAAAGAATATGCCCCTGGAAGGCTACGTGGACCTCTTAAGGTCCTCCAATGTGATTCTATGCTATGTTCCTGACCCAAGTATACTAAAAATATAGGGTTCACTCATATCCACAATTTCAGGCAAACGTGAGTTATCTGTGTGTGCATATTGGAATGTATCCCTCATAGATATGTGGGTCATACTCTATATTGGTCATGTAAACTTCCCTATCTGGGAACTTCTTCCATGAAGAATAGAAAGATTAACAATAGATATTAGCTCCTCATTTTTTTTCTTCCCAGCTGTGTAAAAACAAAAAAATGATTGTGTGACCATGAGCAATTTACTTTCACTCAGCCTTAAGAGGAAGGCAATGGCAAGTCACCCTTACAGAAATCTTGCCACGAAAACCATACAAGGTTGTCAACTTGAAGGCACAGAATAACAAGAGACTTGGAGGTCAATGAACAAAGTCCCATAAATGGGCATAGAAAGGAAAGGAACCATCCAACTGTGGAGAACTTAAAATAAGAACTGTTTCCCCTCTCTCTGCCATGACATCACTTCTGGCATTTTTGAATACTTGAATGGGAAAATGGTGAATGGGCCATCTGGCTTTCTGGTCCCAACATCTATCATTAACTTATATATGAGGTCAACATATACAAGAGTATATATGGTAAACAGATTTGATATAATCACTCGATAGATAGATAGATAGATAGATAGATAGATAGATAGATAGATAGATACACATATGTGAGAGAATACAGTTTCTGTGCAATTTCATTACAGCTAGGTAGTGTTTCAACCCAAGGGACTACCTTCCTCTGACAATTATTATAATTTATAAAAGAAAATATCCCGCATCTGACACTAGTCAATTTACCCTGATATAAAATAGCCTGTGTGTTTTCTTTCATTTATATTTTTATGGTATGTAATGTCTTTATAATTTCCACCACTCCACATCAAAGCTGCCAACCGCTGAGCGTCTAAATAAGTAGCATGTGTAGAAAATGAATGAATTGCTAAATGTCCCATTACGTCCATGGAGAATATTCTCACATTCTGAGTCTGGCATCTTAAAAATTGAGACAGGAAATGAATGGTTTTCACTCCAATGGACTGAAGGGTTTGGCAGAGGTGATTCCATTATATTCTACATATCGGGGATGCGCAAAGGAATAAGAAACAAGCTGGATTTTAGAAATGTATGTATGAGACATTGTGACACCCAACCAGTCAAGCTGATGACCAATTCCATGAAACAAATAGCAGACAATAAGAATAATCTAGGCATCTCAAATATTGTGTTGTAAGTATGGGCTGAATCAAGAATGAGCAATCTGATAACATCTAGATATTTTGGACTTCTGCTTCCTAAGTTCCTAATCACTGACCATAATTCAGTTCTCTTAGGGATGTGTAATTTCTCTTATGGAAGTGGTTGACATCTTCATTGAGTTCAAGGTTGCTGAATTGGAGTTACAAATGCCATTGCATATGGATGGACATGATGCACAGGTTGTACATATGCATTTCACATGGAGACATATGTGTTGTGCACTCAGTTACATCTTCAGGGAGTATTGAGTTGCACAATATTGCCTCTACATAAAGATAGTGTACAACAGCACATACAGACAATTATTCTACATAACCCTGATGTAAGGTTGACCAGAGTCTTGATGGTAAAGAATGAGTGGAGTTTCAAAGCAAAACTGTCATAGAATCATACAATTGTAGAAGAGTTGGAAGAGTCCACAAGGACTATCTAACCTCCACTGTTGAATCAAGGAGACACCAAGTTTCCAACCATGGAAAAGGATATCTAATAGAATCAAACAATCATAGAATAGGGTTGTTGTATGTCTTTTGGGCTGTGTGGCCATGTTCCAGAAGTATTATCTCCTGACGTTTCGCCCACATCTATGGCAGGCATCCTCAGAGGTTGTGAGGTATGGATAAACTCACAACCTCTGAGGATGCCTGCCATAGATGTAGGTGAAACGTCAGGAGATAATACTTCTGGAACATGGCCACACAGCCTGAAAGACATACAACAACCCTTGATCCCAGCCATGAAAGCCTTCAACAACACAATCATAGAATAGATTCTATTCTAGAATTAGATGCTTAGTCTGCTAATCACAGCAAAGTCCATTTTTTTTTTTATTTTAGACAGAACCAAACCCACTCCCTTTCAAACAAGAGTGGAAATTTCCCAGCACAAATTTATGGACCCATCATGCATCTTAGACAATTTAGTTACTATTTGCTGTATGCAGTTTATTCTGGGCAAAAGTTGCACATAGTACTTTTGCATGCAGAAAATATTTTCTGTATGTCCAAAACCTACAAACATTGCACAGAACAAATCTCCATTGCAACATTTCCTTCTTTTTGCAGAAAATATTATTTCTTGAACCAAAAGTCCCACTGCTAAAATCTTTGTCAATCCAGGATGCTTCTCATCAGAGTTTTGGGACATTTTTCCAAATATTTTTGAATTTACTTTCCATACCTGGTGATTATGGTGCCAATAAGACTGCAGCCACTGATGATTTAGCCACACATCTATTCAGTTTGCTGTTATGTTACTGAGTGTAATTTGGACATCTTCCGAATTTCTGTTCTGCCTTCTGCTGGTTTGCCAAACTGAACCTAGAACGGAAATGCCTTCAAATAAAGATTCCCTTCACTGAGAGAACAACCCTCTGCTAAGTAGGGTACATACATAGACATTATATTTGGCATTGCATCGTATGAGTTTCTTTACAGCCACAACTGCTGCGGGGAAACATTTCCACAATGTTATATTTGCAGTACAAACTTGTAATTCTATGACTATCTAACTAACTAACCATATTCTGCTACATGTGTCTCTTCTTGTTTTAGCAATTTGACTGTCATGAGCTGAATTCCAAATTGCGGCACTTATTTGCTTCCTTGTTTGCAGGGCAGCATTTTATGACATCATTTTGGCTCATCTAACCCGAACCATGTCTGACTTTTCGCATGACACTCCCAAAAGTAGACAAAACCACTGAGGGTTTTATTTTTCTTAGTAGCTGCTGACCTGGTATCACTTAAATTTTGCTGTAGTTCACATCCATCAGTTGAAATGCCCCTTGCATTGAACTTGAATCAAAGATAACAGAAGCCCTTAAAGCAAATTGCAGCTGTTTACAAAGCAGAATGCTCATTAGGTCCAAAAACACAAATCCGAAAGCCAGCCTGGGCAAAACAATGTTTCCAGAGCCTTTACAGTACTTTAGATATGAAACTATTCCTATCTCTAAGACTCCAGTTTCTCTTGTTTCTGATGAAGGGCAATTTTGAAGGATGGATTTGAATGTAATATAAATGAAAAATACTTTTCTAAGATCCTTGGAAGTGTTTGTTTTCAAGCAGCAATGATGAAGATCAAGATGAATCTGTAGGTTAATGCGAGATTTGAAGGAGTTGGTAGCCTGAAGCTCAATGAGAGCTGTTAAGAACATCTACTCAATCCCAACATTGTGATGTCGGACACACTAAAAAAAAAACTCTAAACGAATGTTTTTGAGCACGAGGGGATATTAGTTGGGAATGGATACTCCTATAGAAGAGGATCTGAAGTGATAGAGTTCATGTGAATATGAGGAAATCAGTGAAGTGATTTGTAGACTGCAAATTAAAAATGGATAAATGGATTTAGAATCATAGAATAGTAGTAGAGTTGGAAGAGACCACATGAGACCACATTTAGGGCAATGAGGTCCTAAGGGAAGGTGAAAGCAAAAGCAAAAGCAAGAGTGCTAGTGGGCTGGGTGAGAAATGGGATTTTCAAAAATTTATGCAACTGTTCTACCTCAAAATGGGAATGTAGAGACATGAGTAAAATGTGGTATTTTTCAGCTTCAGTCTGGGAAGGCATTTAAAATTAAACATCTGTTTAAAATAAACTTAATTTCTTCCCTCCAAATAAGAGCAATTGAATCTGAATTTTTAGATTTTTTAATAATTAACTAAATGCATTAACCTCACTCTTTCTTTCTGCCTCTGTATCTTTGATCATTCAAAGTCTCAGTCATCCAATGTTCAATTCAGTCCAACCACACATTAGAGTGAGATGTTGCTGACCATGTAGCTTGAGATAAGAGCTTTATAATGGGAAAGATAAGACTTCAGAAATGGGACATTTCCTCTGTTTTTTACTAGAGCTTTAGGAAGTACAGTACAGCATAAATTGTACAATGCGACCCTTCGTTTGAATGACAAATTTGAGCAAGTGAATCATTACACCAAATGCTTGAGTAATGCATAACTTTATGCACAATCTATGCATGATTGCAAGCATACTACTCCAAGCATGAACTGAAGGCAGACATTTTGAATTGAACAGGATTCCAGCCAATACATCACTGATCTGTTGAAAATCACCCAGCAATCTGTCAAGTGATATAGATCTACTTTCTGTCCATTTCTTCTTTAGATTAAGTTGGTGTTGTTGTTGTTGTTGTTGGTGGTGGTGTTGCTGTTGTGATTAATAAAATTGTGTCCCTGTTGTACTGTTTCTGACTTATGGTTGTCCTAATAAGAACACATTACAGTGTTTTCTTGGCAAGATTTATTTAGAGTGGGTTTGCCATTGTCATTCTAGAAAGATGAGAGAGGATTATTTGACCACTGGGTTTCCTTTCCATGGTCAGATGGAGCTTTGAGTCCTAGTCTCCCAGAATCCCAATCCAAGATTCAAATTATTGCAATACACTGACTTTTAACTGACTAGGGTTATATGCTTCTGTTGCCCATGAATCCTGAAGGCCAATTACACAATCCCAGGTATTCTCAGGAATTGATTCCTGCACATCATGTATACATTTTGAACAGTTTGATACATTTGCCATAATCTGAACACATGCCCCTTTTAGTGTGTGTGTGTGTGTCTGATATATATATCAGAGCCCCCGGTGGCACAGCGGATTAAACCACTGAGCTACTGAACTTGCTGACCGAAAGGTTGGCGATTTGAATCCAGGGAGTGGAGTGAGCTCTCACTATTATCCCCAGCTTCTGCCAACCTAGCAGTTCGAAAACATGCAAATGTGAGTAGATCAATAGGTTCCACTTCTTATATTAGGGGAAGGGATGACAGGTGATAAAGAGGGCTTACTATGACCCATAGCTGTTCCTCTCACCTATAAAAAGGTAAAGGTTTCCCCTGACATTAAGTCCAGTCATGTCTGACTCTGGGGGTTGGTGCTCATCTCCATTTCTAAGCCAAAGAGCCAGCATTGTCCGTAGACACCTCCAAGATCATGTGGCTATTGGCATGACTGCATGGAGCACCATTACCTTCCTGCCGGAGCGGTACCTATTCATCTACTCACACTGGCATGTTTTCGAACTGCTAGGTTGGCAGGAGCTGGAGCTAACAGCTGGGCTCCTTTCGGTCTCCAGCTCAGCGCTTTAATGCACTTCGCCACCGGGGCTCCTTCCTCTCACCTATAATCCTTCCTAATTTCCTAATGGAAGGCTTATGGTATTTTGGAAGGAATATTGTGTTAACAATAATGTCTGGCATCCTGTTAGTGTCATACACGGGTGTCAGTCTACCTGGCTTTGTTGTTGTGGAGGTTGGTTTTTTCATCCACCCTCGCCATTGACCTATCTCTTCTAGAGTTACAATGATGATGTGATAGCTCCACTTCACAGTCATTCCCTGGCTGATGGAGCATGGGAGGAATCAGAGCCGACCCTAGGTATTTTTCAAGTGTAGGCGAAACCAATCACTGAAAAATAAAAGCGTTGGATAAGCGAAAATGTTTGATAATAAGGAGGGATTAAGGAAAAGCCTATTAAACATCAAATTACATTAAGATTTTACAAATTAAGCACTAAAACATCATGTTTTACAACAAATCAGGAGAAAAAGCAGTTCAATACCTTGCGGAGGCAGGCCGCAGGAGACAGGAGTTGCCTCGATGGGCAACTGCCTAGTTGGCCTGGTGGTTGAACCGCCTCTGGGAGGAATTGAAGCTCCTCGCTATGGATCCAGATGCATACTGATATAATTCACTAAGACCTCTAGTGGGCCCCAGTGTATCTCAGTGGAAGGTGTCCTCTATTTCTGGTTATGAGGCCATCGCCAGCTGCTTCTCTGACCATTGTTACCCTCCACCAGTGACAGACTTCCTTTGAGGTCAACATCCAACCATGAGTCCTAGGCGTGGGGATAAAGGAGCCATACGGTAGTAGAATTTTGTATATGGAACTTTTATGCTATGCTCAGACATGTGGACTAAATCCATTTGGGTTGGCCCAAGTAGAATAAGTCCATTGAATCCATTGTTAAATAGTGAGTCAGCATGTACATAAATACAATGGATTCAAAGAGTATACTTGGATGTAAGAATAATATTTAGAGCATATATTATGTTTGTTGTTGTTCTCAGGCATCTTCTTGTCCTTTCTGACTTAGAGATACCTAAAGGCAAACCCATCACAGGGTTTTCTTGGCAAAATTAATTCAAGAGGGGTTTATCTTTGCCTCCCTCTGAGTATAACTTGCCCAAGGTTACTCAATGGGTTTCCATGACCAAGCAGGGATTCAAATCACAGTATCTCATAGTGCCATAATACTCAAAACACTACACCAGTGGTTCTCAACCTGGGGTCCCCAGATGTTTTTGACCTTCAACTCCCAGAAATCCTAACAGCTGGTAAACTGGCTGGGATTTCTGAGGGTTGTAGACCAAAAATATCTGAGGACCACAGGTTGAGAATCACTGTTCTACGCCATACAGGTTCATGGTGTGTTACAAATCATGGTTCAAAATAATGCGTGTGCTTGGGAGATTTGGTTAGGACTCTGCTGACATCAAATTAATGCCAGTTATTTTGAGAAGTCTGCATTTTGGGTGCCCTTCCCCTTGCATTCTCACACCTCCTCCTCACTTTAGGATGAGAGGGTCACATTACATTCTATCCTACCAGTACCAAAAATCGATTAGCGCTCAACACGATCCTAGACAGACTGAACATGGTGTAGCTTCTCTCATTTGGGTATCAAACTTTTCTCATCAGCATGCTTTAAAAAATAATTATGGTAAACTATAGTTTTATTACTCCGGAAATATATTAAAAATGTAGATCTTTTATAATTCCTTCAATTAACAGTAGACACTTCTTGATTACTTTCTAATTAAATCATTTCACTCCAAGACTTGGTAATTACAACAAGAAGTTATTAAAATTAGAAAACATTTGCTAACTCAGGACTTTTGATTATCAAGCCTTTGTCGCTTAATATCACGAAACGGTCTATGAAGATATATGGGCTCACAAAGTGACTTTAATGTATTCAGAGGCAATAATTAACCACAGGTGTCCCCCAAACAATGCCAGACTTCTCTCCTGTCAGGGAATTTTCTTTCAGTTCTATTGTGCTTGTCATTAGGCATATTCCCTTATTATACTGCCAATATCTATAGGTATGTATATGGATAGAGTAGGCTAATTGTTCAAACATAAATAGTGCTTTTGTTCTCTGGGTGAGAATGAGTCTCAGTAATGTTACATATCTGTCTATCTTTCTGTCTATCTTGGGACATTCTGACACTTACGAATAGTCTCATTGTAATTGTGTTAAGCCAATGGAAGCATAACATATCATATTGGAATGATCTCTTTCATACCTTGATGCAATTACAAAATGTTGGCACTTTGTTGAGCAAATATCCAAATCTCTCTTGCATAGGCTGGTTTCCTACTAGGTGTGAAGTCTTGGCTCTGCCTTTTTCTCTCCTCTGCTTTAGTTCCCTCTGTTTAGGTTTTCCCAATAGTGTAGATTCTTCCATATGTATTAGTTTTTGGGTGGATCATAATATCCCCCTAGAGGACAGCCTTAGTTGATTTAGTCCTTTTGCCTGTATAGAGCCCTTTTGTTAGACTCCTCCTTTTTCTGCAATAGACCTATAGAGACTACAGGCCTGGTTTGTGTCTGGAAATTCTAGGCCCAGCAATCCAAAACAGGCATCCTTAGCATTAAACACTGCATTCAGCAGTATTTGTATACCATCAGTCCTAGAGACAATAGAAGCCTTTTGACCAGCTCAGGCTTCACAAAGAAATAAGACTGAGACAGCCCTTGGGCTACTGCTTGTGAGCCATTGCTTCACACCAGAGACAGAGGACTTTCAAAGACTCCAGAGAGATGACTGCAATCAGCATAATCTCCCACTATAATGTATTGTTTTAAGCTATCTTTCAATAGCCCTGGGTAGAGTTAACCCTTTATTCATCTTGTTTTCAGTAAACTCATTTTGGTTTTCTGTTCACCTTGCCTAAAGTTCCTCTGTATGTTAAAAGTCTTGATCTTAATAGAAAGTATACAGATAGCTCCCGTGTAAAGCCAGACACTATATGTTGTCAAAGGCTTTCATGGCCAGGATCACAGGGTTGTTGTATGTTTTCCAGGCTGTATGGCCATATTCCAGAAGTATTCTCTCCTGACGTTTCACCCACATCTATGGCAGGCATCCTCAGAGGTTGTGAAGTATGGGGAAACTAAGCAAGGAAGATCTCACCCGGGACTTTCCACAGATATATATAAATCTTCCTTGCTCACACTAGGCTTGCACACAGATTTGATTTGGTTGGTTCACTTTGGCTAATCCAGCTGGTCCAGCTTGTTTGTCTATCTGTAATGGCAAGAGCTCAGTGTCTATGTTTTTTTCGGCTGCAACAGAACCGTGGCTGTCGAAAACCAGCTGCCTCTGGTTACAAGTGGAGTGCTGAAGGGAGGGAGCCCCTAAAAGGAAAAGCATGAGGGGGGAAAGGCGCCACTTCTGGGTCTGCAAATTAAGAGAAAAGAGAGGCTTTTTAAAGGAAGGCCAAGGTAGGATAGCTCCATGTTGATTGCTCTTCCTTCCCTGGGAAGTGGGGAAGCCTCCTTAAAATGCCTTGGAAAGCTGTGTGCTGCAGGGAGAGAGCACTGAGCACTTGCAGTGCCTGTATCCTCTTGAGTAGAAATATTTTTCACTAAACATTAAACTTGGTCTCCTCTACAGATAGAAGGGAAAGAGTAGTATCTTAACTCTGATACTTTTAATCCAGGTCTTAATGAAGGATATAAGGACACACGATGCCTAAAACGATGGGAAGGTGAACCTAGGAAATCTCTCCCCTCCATAATGGGCCAGATAGAAAATGAATCTTTTAGCTTCCTGGTCCGAAAATGGATTTCTGTTCTCCCGAATTCAGGAGGCTTACAGATCACAGTTTACCCAGATTGTACAAGCCTATTTCCCACCTATGTCTGTCCTACCGAGTGGATGTACACTGTATGTTTTATTTGTATTAATTTGTTTCCTATTTTGCCACATGAGGCTTTTCTCTTCTTTGCAATACCAGGAAGAAAACTATTACACAGGGAAGAGTGGTGAAAAAACAGCAATACTAGATTAAATGGCAAGTTTTTCCTATCTGTGAAATACAGCAATTCAATGATGATGCAAGTGAGTATGGAACAACCAATACGCATACACAATGGCCACAAAGTGTGAAATTGTCATTAATGGAATAACATAAGAATTGTGCATAAGTGAATCTCAATACATTAGAACAGGTGAAATGTATGATTGCAATCCAGCGTGCACAACTGCATCATGAAACCACAGGCATAACTCTGCTTCTGTATCCTCCCACCACTGAATAGGGACTTCTGTATAGGAAAAAAAATTGATTATTTTATTGGAGAACTAGCATACACCAAAATTACCAGCAGAATGACAGCTAATACAACATGTTCAATAATACCTTGATCAAAATCGTACATTAGGGATGTGTTGCATCAATGCCTGCATGAGGA
This sequence comes from Anolis carolinensis, assembly GCF_035594765.1. Taxonomy (NCBI): domain Eukaryota; kingdom Metazoa; phylum Chordata; class Lepidosauria; order Squamata; family Anolidae; genus Anolis; species Anolis carolinensis. Next base: position 318,451,302 of record NC_085842.1, read on the forward strand.
GATATGCTTTGATTGTGATTGTGTTGAATGGCATCTTTGCATAACTGGTTGAGCAATCCAGTGTGAAAACAAATGCAAAAGCCAATGTTAATATGCCCCTTGAAGTCAACTCAGATTTATGGTGACCCTATCCCAGGGTTTTCTTGGGATTTTTTCAGAGGAGATCTGTCATTGCTACATTCATTTTCGATTTCTGTAGCTTTGACCAGAAAGTGAGCAATCTGCCTTAGACAAAAATATCAAAGAGCTTCCATAGATCTGATGCACTGTGAGACACCAACAAGATTCTGATATTTATCTGGTAGTGTTATGAGGCCTCTTAAATGTCATATGGGTTCCAATCTTTGTGTACCTTAAAATGACCCTAATTCTATACCAATATGAGTTACAAAATGACAGTATGAACAGATTCCAGTCATGCCTTTCAACAGACCAGAATAATATTCCGCTTACCTATACACATTTTGCTAGGGTATTTTACATCTTCTAGGGGATGATGGTCACATAGGTTAGTTCACATATTAATTTCAACTGGGTTAACTTGCACTTATAACACTAGGGTAGGGAGTGCATTATTCTTTGGTGTCTTGTTTCTCTGAATTTTGTAACAAAGTTCTATGTTATTTTTAAGAAGTGTACAAAAATGCACAGGTTTGGAAAAATCACTGGCAAAAATGCCTTCTGATGTATACAAGGAGTTGTCCATTAGGGGAAAATTCTCACATTCTCTTCACTAAAACTGAGTTGAAAAAAAGTTTGAATTACTAATGCTTATTAATTTCTATGCACAGACAAGATGCAACATTCTTCATGATGAATTTTTGAAATGGCATGCAAAGTGATCTGGAAACAGAAGAGGAAAATGCATTGGAAAAAATTGAGTATTTGAGAAATTCAAATTAATTAACATGTTCGTCACTCTCTTCTTCATTTCTAGCCAGTTCAATACATGAAACACACGAAAATTATAAAACGCAGATGTGTGCTTTCACCTTAAGAACAGACGAGCAACTCGAGCTCTGAAGATTACCTGGAAAGGAATCCCACTGGAGGATTGCAGCACACCAAAATACAGTCCCTGGGAGTTTCCCTGGACCGTGCCCTGACTTACAAGAAGCACTGCTTGGCTATCAAGCAAAAAGTGGGTGCTCGAAATAATATCATACAAAAGCTGACTGGCACAACCTGGGGATCAAAACCAGACACAGTGAAGACATCTGCCCTTGCGCTTGGCTACTCTGCTGCTGAGTACGCATGCCCAGTGTGGAATACATCTCACCACGTTAAAAGAGTGGATGTGGCTCTTAATGAGACATACTGCATTATCACAGGATGCCTACACCACACACCACTGGAGAAATTATACCGTTTAGCCAGTATTGCACCACCTGACATTTGTCAGGAATAATGAAAAGACCAAGACATTGACATCTCCGGTCCATCCTCTGTGTGGATATTAGCCAGCATGCCAATGCCTTAGATCAAGCAATAGCTTTCTAAGATCTGCAGAGATACTCGCAGGAACACCTCAGTAAACAAGACCCCAAAAGTGGCAGGCTAAAGTTCAGAATCAGAAGCCATGGCTGATATTGGATGGAAAACTCCCCCTTGGCAAACAGAAGACTTGGAAGTCACTGAATAGACTGCACTCTGTCACCACAAGGTGCAGAGCTAATCTTCAGAAATGGGGTCACAAAGTGGAGTCCACAACATGCGAGTGTGGAGAAAAGCAAACCACAGACCACTGACTACAATGCAGAGTGAGCCCTGCCATAAGCACAATGGAGGGCCTTCTTACAGTGACACCAGAGGCACTCCAAGTGGCCAACTTCTGGTCAAAGGAAATTTAGTATAATGCCAAGTTTTTAACTTTGTTTGGATTTTTAAAAATATTATAACTGTACCCTCAACTTGCTTCAGACACGATAAATTAAGAAAGAAATGCAAAATTATTTCTAAATTGATCAAATTCCATCTTCTACCCTAAGCAGGCATTACTTAGCTCTGCCCGCCTTACTTTTCTCTATCAACCAATGGACCAAATACCATTTCCAGTCACCCTTGTATCTCAGGACCTTTGTCTCTTCTGACAACATTGCCTGTTCCCAAGCCAATGAATTAACAGCCTTCCCCAAATAGAAAAGCAATATTCCTCAGATATTGATCAATCAAAATTATGTCATTCATTTTAATTAGCTCTTGAAAAAGAAAGGGTGGGGTAAAAAAAAAGAAGAGCTGAGACTGGAATAAAGAAAAGAGGAAGAGAATGCAAGGGGAAATCAGTGCTTTTGTTTACATACACTGTAGCTCCCTGATGCGTGAAGACACACCAAAATAACTGCTGTTTATTTTACAAGATGGAAAAAATATTGAACGCCCTCTGGTCATAGAAGGCATTTTCTTTTGGGATTACAAGTGCAGAGATGAATTAGGTACACTTAGGATCAATATCTGTTTCTCTTCTCGGTTCAAGATGGGATTTGTCAAAAATTCGAGAGCGGCTTCTATTGAGTGTCAGCCACAAATCCTGGCAGCCCCGAGTCACATACTCATTGGAAGTTGAAATATAAATGGCAAAGGCCTTTTTCAGCTACAATATCTGAGGTCAGAATGCTAGATCACCTTTCTTCTCTGCCTTTAATGAGCTTCAGTTTGATGAAGTGACCTTGTGGGTCTGGAATCTTGGAAAGTAACAGGGTCTTTTCAAACCATAGCTATGTCAGGCCATGCAGAAAAGGGGGTCTGCCTTCAACATTGGGCTATTGAAATCGGAAATAGTCGACTGGAATAGAAAGAGTTTCGGGACCTGGTCATTATCCGGGATCGGCAAGACATAATGGCAAATGGTGAGCAGAAGATTCTTAATTAAAGCCTGAATGTGGCTTGAATACAAGGGGAGGAATTAGTGACTGACGCATGGGTCCTATGTGGCCAAGGGATGTTAATCAATCGTACATCTCTTTCCTGGATGCGGTTTATGAAAAATGAAGCAGTGGGGCAATGGTCATGAATGTTAATATCCAATGAATAAAACCAGCATCTGAGAAACAGTGGGGAATGTGACTGTGTTCCCAGTGGTGGAACACACTGGGAGATGAAATGCACCTTCAGCATCTGTGGGTCATGCATTTGTCCCACTTTAGGAAGGGCAGAAGGAAGCCAGACCCCACATCATGCTCATGTAACATTAATCTACATGCATGTAACTACATGGTGGTTGTGCTGCACCATCCTTCTGCTGCATAATAACATTGATAACATGATAACCAATTGCATATCATTGTGCCTTCTGATTTTTGTTTGTACAATGGAGAGTTGACACAGTGACAGATTCTCAAATCCTACTGAATAAAGTAATATATTGGAGGTACTGGTGAAGAATTCTGCACCATTCAAAAATGCACAAGTGAATATGGAATGGTTATATTTGTGGAATAATTTCAGATTTTCATTATTTTAAATAATGCAATAGTAAGGTTTTCATATTTTTTGCAGAGTTATGTTTTCATGGCTCATTCATGAATTTAAAGGTTGTGCGACGGAATGTACAGATATGAAATGCATGGTTGCAATGCTCAATGAGCCAAGAGCAATCACACTATATATGCAATGACATCACATCTTGAAATCTCTTTCTTCAGTTTAATATAGAGATTACATCATAGGCAAAAAAGTAGAACCATTTGTGGAAGCGTTTTTGGCAAGAATAAGTCATTAATAGTATGCCAAACAAGAAGTTGGGAGCCAACTTGGAAGCAAGCTGTGCTCAAGCAAACAGTTCCTGAAAAACTGTAGTCATTCCAGTTACTGGAAAATGAACTGGCAATCTTGGGTGAATTTGATCTTCAATCAAAGTCGATCACTCTAATGATGACTATTTTGCTGAAGTTCTAACCATCTCGCTAAAAGCTTCTTGCATATGTAGTCCGTAACTCAAAATACATGTAATGGCAGCTTAAATCTTCCTCAGTCATATTTAAATGGATAGCAGGGGTCTAATTTCAAAAGTGAAAGTTCTGTCGCTTTACCCATGATGGAAGTTAGACAAATGACCATCATGTGTAATTTAAAAAATCAACATCCAGTTATATATCTTTTCCTAGGAAGTCTAACACCAACATGGATTAAGCCAGACCTGAATAACCTGCAGCCCCCTAGCTGTTTTGCTCTCCAACTCCCAGAATCCCTGACCATTGAACAAGGCCGGGCTGTGGTGCAGGCTGGTTAGCAGCCAGCTGCAACAAATCACTCTGACCAAGAGGTCATGTGTTCGAGGCCAGCCCGTGCCTGCGTTTGTCTCTGTCTCTGTTCTATGTTATGGCATTGAATGTTTGCCTTTGCAACCAGCACCTCACAGTACCCATTGCGCACAGATCTTCCGATAGCCAAGCAAAGCAATAATGTGACCCCATGTTCTTGTGAAATGCCGATTATGCTTGAAATTTCTCTCTGAGTGATACGACGATTGTCCTGAATCAATCTGTCAACCATTTGCTTGTGAAACTCAGTGGTTGCTGTCACAGAATGTCCAACTCTTTGTTTGTCACACAAGTCAGATGTTCCCAACTCAACGTCTTTAAAATTACTTGCCCAACAACGCACAGTACTCACATTAACACAATCACCATAAACAGCTTGCATTCTCAGATGAATCTTCTTTGGGGTGACACTTTCTGCTGCCAAGAATTCAATGACTGCACATTGCTTAAGTCGCATTGACTGGCCGTCTGTTCAGGGTTCCATACTTCGCACTTTAACAACACAACCATTCAATGCTAAGGCTTCCCAAATGGAACTGGAGAGGAGAGTCTGCTGACCAAGCCAGTATCTGCTGCATACCAGTACTGCCATCTGTTGAGGAGTTATGAAGGTGGAGGCATTACTTGTCATTCAACCCTCGTACATTTGATTCAGTGTCACTAAGAATCCTAAAGGCACCAGATCCTGTCTGATCTTGGAAGCTCTGGTTAGGACTTGAATGGAAGACCACCAATGAATATCAGGTGCTATAGGCTATCTTTCAGAGGAATGAACTTGCAAAACTATGCCCAATTTGTATTTTTTTTCATAGTGGTTAGAGATCCATTATACGGCAGTGTAAAAACTGCCCAGAATCATAAAACATCACCAGTCCAAGTTAGGAAAACAGAAGGAAATCAGGGAATGTCTTGGACATTTATAGAATGCTGTTTCTAGTTGCCAGGTGCCTAATTATGTCAGTGTTGCCTATTTAGTAACTGCTTGGAATCTGTGCTTGTTCGTTCCCTATTGAATGGTAAGAGGTTTTCAATATCTGCGGCCTCCTGCTGTGAAACATAACTGTGTTACTATTGTCACAATTACAAATGACCCACAAATTTATCTTAGCAGAGCACAGCCTCATTCAGAAACAGAGGTTTGTTCTATTGGTGCTTGGGGTGCTGTGGAATGACATTTCCAACCCCATCTTGCCTTCTAGTTGTAATGTTACAATCAAAATTAAGACCTTGTCACTACTCCCCATTGCACTAGAGATGACTGGTGGGAGCAGGCTGGATTTGCTATCTTTCTGTGTTTCAGTCCTCAGAAGAACAGAACTCTTATCACTTAGTGTGGCTGCTAAGTGGATTTGTGGAGGGAAGGCATGGCTATGCATTCATAACTACATCTCTGATGTTGGATCTTGGTGAACATCTCCACACTTATGAAGTAATACAATAACTTTGTCAGGAGACTAAATGCATTTCTTTGTCATAGTGATGTTCTGAAAACAGACTGTGTTAGATGCTATTATGGTATCCTAAGTCTGATCAAGCCCATCTTAACAAGGCACTTGAGAAAACTCAGTGGCTTTTATTGTTTGCTGAACTCTGTCGTTTGTGCTATGTTGCTGTAAGAGCATTATCATGTACTCAGGAATGACAAACAGAAACTAAGATTGAATTGTGACATCGTATGAGACCCTAAGAACATCTTCTTAAAATGAACAAGCTCTTGCTACCTATGGTATTGGTCATTTAGACCTTTGCTAACAATTGCCAAGTTTATTAGAAGTAGCAACATTACATTTGCTCATGTGCATTTTTTTATTGTTCATGTAACTCTGGAAGTTTTATAAAATGGTGATGCTTTGACATAAAGCCAGTATTGGGAGTAGGTAGGACTGAAAGCAATGCTGGCTCTTGCTGGATTCTTTGAACAAAGATCAATTTATCTCTGTTTGCCTTCCTGCTCAAGTTGAGGACTCATTTCAGTTCTGTGTCTCACCTGGAGGATTTACTGGGGTGACATTTCAGCCTTACCCTACAATGACCCATGCCTTCAAAGGGAAGAGATGCAAAGAGAAGATTTGCTGGATCTACACTGCCATATAATACAGTTTGAATTGCATTATATGTTCAAGGTAGATCCAGCCCCTGGTTAAATATTTTGAAAGGATGTCCGTAAGCTTAGGCTTGCTTTTTGCTACTTCAGAGAGAAAAGGGTGTGATGCTTTAGAATTAATGCATATTGAAATTAGTGCTGTGCTTTCAGGGTAAACCTTGGCCTGTTTCGTGTTTTGGATTTTGGTGGGGGACCCCAATCTATTTTTGGGAAGCCTCCTGAAATCGGGAATGCAGATATCTGTTTTTGGTCTGGGGTGCCAAAAGACCCATTTATAGGCAGGGGCTCCCCAGGCTCCCCTTCCCATCATTTTAGGCATTTAAGGTGTTTTGCTCTAGAGGAGACAGGAGAGGCGCTCAGCTGCAGGCAGGCACATGCTTTAAGGAGGCTTCTTACCTGTTTCTACTTTCTACTCTAGAGGAAAGGCACTCAGCTGCAGGCAGGCACATGTACTTCTTGCACAGCACACACACACTCTCCAAGGCAAGGAGGCAAGTGCTCACAAAAGGCAGGCGAGGAGCCAGGATCAGTTCCTGCTTGCTTTCGTGTCGAGCTGATTTTCGTTCAGGGAGGGGACTTCCCATATCATGCTCCTAAAAGTAACGAAAGGAATGAAAGAATGGAGAAACAAATTCCATGCACAACTCTAATTGAAATCACTTTAATTATCATATCTCAATTTGGTGGAATCTTGGGATTTGCAGTTTGATGAGGAAATCAGCACTCTTTGGCAAAGAAGGCTAAAGATCTTATAAAACTGAAACTTCCATGATTCCATAGCACTGAGCCAAGACAGTTAAAGTGTCAAACTTTATTAATTCCACAGATGCATTCTCAGTGTGGTTGTAGATTGTTAGGAATCAAGAAAAAGGCGAGACATGGTTGGGCATTCATATGTAGATCTCACATGCAGGATCTTGATGAGCAACACACTTGTGAATACAGTGATTTTTTTTTCCTAGAGACTAAATGTGTCCTTCTGTCATAGGGTACATCTATGTTTCAGAATGAATGTAGTTTGACATCACAAACTGCCATGGTTCAGTTTAATGAAATCCTAGGATCTGTAGTTTGGTGAGTCAGATGCACTCTTTCGCAGAGAAGGCTAAGGACTATGTAAAACTGCACCTCTCATGATGCTATAACATTGAGTCATGGCAGTTAAAGTGGTGTCAAACTGCATTCATTATACAGTATAAATGCATCCATAGTGACACATGGCTTCAAACTGAAATTATGTAAATATAGTGCTTAGAAAAGGTGGTTTTGCAAAGTCACACAGACAATCCAAACTATATTGCCTCTTTTTAAAATTCTGTTTGTCCCCTCCTCCCAGTCCTGATTTGAGGAATGTAACATTTCATCTACACATACATCCAATAACATCCACCATCAAGTTATTTTTCCTGTGTGATGTTTTTGCGATCTCTGGCTAATGAAGAGGAATGGGTTACCCAATTACGGATTTTGTAGTAGTGTGTGCATGTGAAGTGGTGTGCAGTGCTGTATTTTATCAATTATTTTGTTTTAAATGTATTTTACTTGATTTTAATCAATTTCTGAATAATAACGCTATTTACTTCTTTAAACTTAATTTTGTTGAAATTAATACAAGTCACTTTGGATCTCACTGCCGAAGAAAGGCCGGGTATAAATTCAATATCTAACTAAAAGTATGATGCAATAGTATGTTCTCTGCAACTTCATTTCCCATACACAGACAAACACTGCGCATAATATTATAGGCATTACTACCCCCCCCCCCCCTATAGAAAAGTTACAAAATGTAAATGAGATGATAATATTGAGGTTAATGCACAGTAGAGATGCAATTACTAAGTTTCTTCTTGGTGGAAACAACTGCAATAGAGTTTTATGGGAATGGGGCAAAAAAATCCACAAAAGTAGAAAACACACACATAAATAGATATAGATATATCCTGAGAGAACACCCCTCTAAGTATCTGTATAATCAATTGCCACCAGATTTTGACCATATAATAGATCCCTAGAAAGTTGACCAAAAATTCTCACTGAAGGACTTTGAGATTTCTAGAAATAATACATTAATCTCATATTAAGATAGATAGATAGATAGATAGATAGATAGATAGATAGATAGATAGATAGATATAGATTTAGATGAAATCAAAATCATAAATACTAAGTCCAGAAATGTGGATGGCTAAAACTGACTTCTGTGAATAAAAATCTCTTTTTGTACACATATGAAATTTGTACACAAGTCCCAAAATGAAAAATCTTATCTGTTGAGGATTTTTCTCATCAGGGTTTCCTGACTATTTTCTTTAATATTTTCCAATATTTCTTCCATCCTTGAGGTGCAGTAGTCCTTTAACTGTCTGAAGCACTGTCATGTAGAAGATGGTGCATGATCCATTGGGGAGAACATTCTCTTGGTTGTACCCCCACCACTGACTTGGTTGGTGAAGAGATGGGAAAGAGTCTTCTCAGGTCCCTTCCACATAGCTGAATAAAATCCCACATTTTCTGCTTTGAAATGGGATATATGACAGTGTGGACTCAGATAACCCAGTTCAAAGCAGATATTGTGGGATTTTCTGCCTTGATATTCTGGCCCTCAGTGGCTATTCCTACCCTCTAAAATTTCCTTCTATGTGATTTCCCCTTAAGTCTCTGGCCAGGAGAAAGGTAGCATAAAATTGCAATACATAAATTATACCTTGTTTGGTTTCTGGGCTGTATGACCATGTTCTCCAGATGTTTTGCCTGCATCTGTGGCTGGCATCTTCAGGGGATTTGGTGATAGTCAAGCAAGTGGAGTACATATACCTGTGGAATGTCAGGAGAAAATGCTGCTAGAACACAGCCATATATTGTTCGGAAACCACTCAGCACCCCAATGAATCTAGCTGCGAAAGCCTTTGACAATACAACCTATAAATTTGTTTTCCACTGCTCCAGAAGGTAGGAACCAAAGCAATGGATTCAATCTGTAAAGAAGTTTTGACAACACTAAAGAAATTCTCAATGACAAAAGCTGGGCAATACAATAGTCAACCCTTGGTTGTGGTTTGGTTCCAGGATCCACCATGGATACCAACGTTTGTGGATATTCAAGTCCCAGTATATGCAATAGTGTAGTAAAATAGTATCCTTTATATTAAAAATGGAAAATTAAGGTTTGCTTTTTGAATTTCTTAATGAATATTTTCAAGTCCTGGATGGTGGAATCAATGGATACAGAATCCGTAGATTCAAAGGGCTGAGTGAATATCTTATATTGACTAGGATACATGTCTTCAAAAGGTGATGTATTCTTCTTGGTGGAGAATTTTTTAACAGAGGTTGGGTAGTCACTTGTCAGGGATGTTTTACCTGTATTTTCCTGCACAGACAGAGGGTTGGGCAAAATGGTCTTGACCCATTTTATATTGTTAACACATTTTATTTCAGAGTAAGAGATATGTTTAAATGATTATCTACTGTTCTATAGAAGTCACTAGAAAATATGCATTCTGTCTCACTGAAGAACCAAAACTATCACTAGTTTTTCAACTTATTGTGTAGTCAAGATACATTATGAAAATAGGAGAACTTTGTCAACATGCCTTGTTTGGGTGACACATTCTATTCCCAAGATTGAACCATTGTGCTACGCAACCATCTGTATACAATATTTCCATTGTCACAACAAACTCTCGCATTTCCCTTTTGCAGGTCAGGAGACAGAGCTTTCTCCATGCCAGTGCGCCAATAGATGCTTCACATTTCCCATTCTCTAGAGACTTCTAAATTGTCTCCAAGTAGGTGACATCTCTCTAATTAGCAAATGCATTGAATTGCGATGCCATGTGTATACACAGAAATTAACAGGGGAATTTGGGCTGAAGGAGCGGAGTCCTTCTGTTAAGTGGGAAAAATACTGTATAATTAATATTGAAAGCAATAACAATGCATAATGCTTCTTATCCTTGAAATTTCAGTGACTGGAGAAATTAGCCTTCTGTTTCCTTGGCTTTCCTCCCCCCTTCTTTTTTTAATCATAACTTGCAGAGGCACTAGATAATACCCTTTAATCTCTTTTAATAACTGCGCTATCCTAGATTACTCCAAGAATCCCCTTTACACTGTATCCACAAATCCAAGAATGAATTGCTCTTAAGATTGACTGACTGGCTGATCTCTCCGAGCTTCACTGATTTACTGATCCACTGTTCATTCCTTCAGCGTCAAAGAATCAGGATGAAGTCTGATGAGGGGAGGGCAAGAGAAAGCATCTCAACTTCTGAAGACTGCTGCTAACTTCGGCCAAAGTGTTACAAAATGTGGCATGTGTTGAAGAATGCTCGAATCTACCATCAAATCAAGAGTCCATGTAGACCTTCATCATTCAAAGGATACAAAGGTTCCCCTCTGTAACAAGAGTGGAAATTGAGTGATCCAAAGACTGCATTTGACCACTGGGATCCTATATGATCTTTGATCTTTCGCACTTTCACAACTTCCAAAGATACTGAGAACATTCTAAAGGTTCCAAAAAGACCTTGTTCATCTGAGACATAGCTTCTGGGGCCATCGTTAGCCACTTGAATGCTATTTTCAGCCCTTTCGCATACAGCTCAAAATTGTTTTGAACTGTGATTGGAGATCACCAGAACAGCACTTCCATTGGTAAAATATGATGGTCAGTGGAGAGGTTCTCCAAGCCTCAGCAGGTAGATCCCACAGATCTACAAAATAAGAAGATAATTCTGGCAGACATAAAATATTTATTTGATAGAAAGTGTATGTTTTCCCTTTTTCATGAACAATGTTGTTCAAATTTGAAAAATCGTTAATGGAGACCTTTTTCATAAGTTTAGGTTATGCTCCCAAGACTGGTTGGCAACTGGTGTTGTGAGTGAGGGGGCTCTTTGATGGTCTCTATGAAAAGAGGCTAAGATGAAAGTAGCCTTGTATGATGTACCAAATAATAAATAAATTTTAGTTGTATCCCACCCTCTCTCAAAGGGACTTACAACAAAAAATATAATAAAGCTTGGTATGTGTAAGGGCTGGAGTCTAGGTTCTTGAAGGCCAATCCATGCTTAATACACACCCTCTTTGCTTCCAACTGACAACTCATTTTCCACACCTCAGTACTGTCTGAACTTTGCTGGCCGTTTTGGGAGCCGATTGGAATTTTCTCTCCTTTACATAAATATTTTATTATGGTTTTTTTGCCTACCCCATATTCTATCTGCAGAACTTAGAAAACTAATTAAGAATGATGTTGATAAATAGGTTGCCTCATATGGATATGGGGTGGCGGGAGGATAGAAGAGTCCAGCTTCCAATTTGGTATCTCTTTGTAGTGAAGCGTGGGACTATGGAATGACCTGTTTCAGTTCCTGGGACTTGGAAGTCTGCAAAGAAGACTGTCTTTGGGGCTAATCTGTGAGTTTCCTCTCTTTTATAAATTTCTGGGGCTTGGAAGAGAGTGCAGATCTGTTAGCAACAGTAGGCAGTGTTTACAGTGGACTCTGCAGAAAAGGATTCAGCTGTACTCCGCAAAAAGGAAAACCAGCCTGTTTAGTAAACCTTGCAAATACTGATTTATTTAAGGGTTTGGTTTTTATATCTATTTTATATACCTAGATACTCAGGGTCTTATATAACTTTCTCAGGTGGAAAGGGACTGTGAGTGAAAAGGTTTAAGAAATCCTGGTCTAATTGGGCAAGAAAGAGATTGGCCAAGATTGTACATTGGGATTGCATAGCATAAATATCATAGGGATTGAACTGGAGGATCCTTGCGCTCTCTTCCAACCCTATAATTCTATGGTTCTAAGTTATTCATGCCTGGATGTTCTTGAAATGCCTAAAATATGGAAATTTGGAAAAGTTCAGGATTTCTGGAATATTTTTGAAAAATCAGGATGGTGCTGATGAAGCGGTTCTGAACTGCTGGTATTATCCCTAAAGTGTGTTGAACTACTAATTGCAACTGTTTGTTCCATTTTTAATTGGCTCATCTCTTCATTTATTGGGATTTAAAGCTCAGAATTTGGACCACAAAGCTGGCAGAAAAAAATGAATATACAATAACATATCAAAGTGGACTCCAAAAATGTGAGAGTTTTTTTATTTTAAAGTGTGTAATGCTTGAGTGCTTTATTATTAATTAACAAACAGTAACATGGCATCTCTGTTTGCTTTCTCTCTCCCTGATAGGAGTTTCACAATCAAATGAGCTCCTACCAACTTCAGTTTTTAATTTCATGGTATAAATTGGGGTTTTCACGCTCGTTAGCAATAAATAAACAAAGGCTTTTTTCCCCCCAGAATGATTGAAATGGAATTTCTAAAGGAATGAGAAATAAATAATTAGACGGCTCTATTGCTAATTATTATTAGAACTTGCTGCAAAATTACATTTCTGGTCTAAGGAAGTTCAAAGTTACAAAGTCAAAGTATTGTCACACAGTGCCTTTGGGCGGATTTGTCTGAGGTCTTTCTCTGCAAACCACAAAACAACATTTTAGATGTTGAGGTCAGAAGCACAGGGACATAGCAAGCATTCTCACATCGCATCCAAAGAGAGTTGTTTCCAATCTTGGATAAAAAAGAAAAGAGGAAATTGGGGAATTAAGGGTTCTGTTTTGAGCCCAATGGTATTCAGCATCTTTATAAATATATTAGATTGGGATAGGCAAACCGTAGTTCACAGGCTCCTTACATCCCTTGCATATCTGAACAGAAAAGTCCTAGTAGTTCCACAAAGTCTCAAAGGCTCTTTTAAAAAAGTAGAATGGTTCTTAGATTGTTTGCCTGAACCATGCAGAAAGCCAATCAAATTCAGAAAAACACATGAAAAATACATACCCATGGGGTGAGTTTCCACAGTTTCCTTTATTAATGTTCAACAAAATATGTCTTCTGGGATTTCCTAGGTGCTGCAGTATGATTCTATGTTCTTGGGCCAGAAAGACTTCATTTCAATATGTTGCAATTTTATCCATCATTTTGTACATCCATACAAAGTCCAGAAATACAGTAGAGTCTCACTTATCCAACATAAACGGGTCATTTGAAAGTTGGATAAGCAAAAATGTTGGATATTAAAGAGGGATTAAGGAAAAGCCTATTAAACATCAAATTATGTTATGATTTTACAAAGTGAGCACCAAAACATCATGTTTTACAACAAATCGACAGAAAACGCAGCTCAACACACGGTAACGTTATGTAGTAATTACTGTATTTATGAATTTAGCACCAAAATATCGCAATGTATTGAAAACATTGACTATTAAAAGGCAGACTGCATTGAATAATACAGAATGTTGGATAAGTGAGACTCTACTGTATACCTATAAGCTAAACATGTCTAGTTTCCTAAACCATTATTCATAGAGATTCATGGTTTCCAAATGCTTTACCATTTTTGACCTACCTCCTCTCGACACAGATTAGCACTCCATGTCTCCTTCTCCTTCTAAGGAGTGCAAACAAAGTCCTATAGATCTGTGAAGGAGAAAGAAAAAGAACCAGTAGAGTCCAAAGTGCAATGTGACAGAAAAAATCACCAGCGCCATTCTTGGCTGCATCAAGAAATCAAGAGAACTAGTTGTACCATTGTGGTCTCCTTTTGTTAGCTCTCACCTGAAGTTGGAGTGACATGAATGGATTCAAATTATAGGAAAAGAGATATTATTATTATTATTATTATTATTATTATTATTATTATTATTATTATTATTATTACACAGCAAACAAGATAGATATGCTGGATTTCATATCACAAAATCACAAGTCGAACACTTCCCGAGTATCTAGGACTGTGTGATGTATTTTCGGATTATGCGTGCAGATCCCAGTAGGGTGACCTTTTGCAGTTGGCAGATCGTAATGTGCTGATCACCACCGGGACCACCTGCACTGGTTTCTGCCAGAGTCTTTGAAGTTCAATCTTGAGGTCCTGAGTTTTTCCTGTTGTTTTTCGTCAATGCGATTATTATTATTATTATTATTATTATTATTATTATTATTATTATATCATCCCAATTTTCTCTCTGCATAGATACCCCAAACCAGTGATTACTTCATAATTAAAGCTAAACAACAAATGGACTGACCAAGGAAGAAGAGACTAAGAGATGTTTTACTTCAGGATTTCTGGATTTCTCTCTCATTGATCTTAATCTTACAGGCTCTTTGACGTAATATGACACTAGGGTTCTCAGTCTGTAAACCATTCACAGTTCCTAACTCCACTTAATGGGTTAACAGAAATAGAGATGGTCCCAGTGGATGTGTAAATTCATTTGTGTTGAAACAATGTGTGTGTTACATAATCCTTGGGGGTCCAATTCCTTGGCTACTGAAAACCATATCCAGAGCCAATTTCAACATTCCTTTGAAAGCACACAGTAGGAGATGTATCTCTAAGCATCTCAGGGTTCATCTACACCAGTTGTTCTCAACCTGGAGTCCCCAGATTTTTTTGGCCTACAACTCCCAGAAATTCCAGCCAGTTTACCAGCTGTTAGGATTTCTGGGAGTTGAAGGCCAAAAACATCTGGGGACCCCAGGTTGAGAACAACTGATCTACACTGTTGAATTAATACAGTTTGATATCACTTTATCTAACTTAGCTCAATGCTGTTGAATCCTGAAAGTTGTATGTTTGCAAGAGATTTAGAAACTCTCTGCCAAAAGGTGCTGGTACCTCAGCAAACAAAATCACCATAGCATTAAGCCATGGCAGTGCAAATGATATCAAACTGCATTCATTATATAGTGTAGATGAACGCTTAGAAAGAGATGCAAGGGATTAAGAGTAGGACGCTCTGAATGCCAGCTCTCCAGCCTGCTACTGAAATATAGTGGCACCCTTGCAATTCTCCTTCTGATTATTTTTTCCTCTTTCCCTGCCTTCTTATGTGTGGACATGAAATCACAAATTGATCTTATCATTGCTGGGATGGGTCTAGGACCAGACAACGGGCAGTGGGAAGAATTGAGGTATGAAGTTGCCTTGCTGTTTCGGGGAGTGGAGATGGTATGAGCCACATATCTCCCCCCAATTTGCAACCTGCAGTGAATGTGCTACTCGGCTTCTGCAGTTTGCTAAACAAGGGCAGAAGGTAACAAATCACTGTGGGGTTGGTGTCAGCCCAACTCAGCTAAATCAAGTTGTCATTTATTTTTGACCCGGTTTTGCCCCCAGAGCAGCAACTCTTTCGTTCAAGAGGTGAACGGAGCAATCAGGGAGCTCAAAAGTCTATTAGGAAAAAATGGCAGGGAGGGTTAGTTATAGCGCCAGTGGTTGCACTTTGTCATGTGTCGTTAACTTTCCCATCCCAGCAGGACTTGGAAAGAAGGGAGGGGGAAATCCCTGCATGATACACGGGTTGCTGGGCAGACTTGCAGGAAAGGGATTCAAAAGGAGGACCCTGAGATTTTGGGAGTTTGTAAAACAACTCTTTGTGAATCTGGGGAGAGGTTGGAGATGCATCTAGACTGTAGAATTAATGTCATTTGACACCAACTTAACCGTCATGACTCAAAGCTAAAGAACCATAGGTGTTCTAGTTTTACAAGATCTTAAGCCTCCTCTGACAAAGAGTGTTAGTGCCTCACTAAACTACAAACTACAGGATTCCATAGCAATGAGCCATGTCAGTTAAAGTGGTGTCAAACAACATTAATTCTACAGAGCAAAGACACTCTGAGATGTGCTGAAAAAGTCCATCCCATTGAAAAAGATAGACGTCCTGGTTCGGTCCATCATTGTAAAAATATTGATTTGTTTTCATATGGGTGTTATATTTCACAGAGTTCTTGCACATTTTTGAAATAAGAATAACCAATCAGGGTGGTTGGGGTTCATCTTGACCCATTTCTTGACCTTTGAGGCTTTTTGTTTGTGTGACTTGAGATACACAATCTACTATTTCTGCACAGAATCATTTTAAGCAAATTGTTTTAAGTGTCTATCCATACAGCCTTTGAATCAAGATTTCCATGGCTCACCAAGTATTTTCATATATCCAAGCAATCATAGCCTCACATCATTGTGGTAGAAATGGATTAGTGGTGCATCTACATTTTAGAATTTATGTGGAGTTTGACATCAATTTAACTGCCAAATGCATCAATGCTGTAGAATCATGATCATTATAGTTTTACAAGGTATTTAGATTTATATGCCAAAGAGTGCTGGTGCCTAACTAAACTACAAATCCCGGGATTCCATAGAACTGAGCTATGGCAGTTTTGAGTCATGAAAAATGGCATTAACTCTACTATATATGAAGTGTCAGTTTCTAGTTTGGGTCCATTTAACATTTTCCATCTTTAAAAAAAGAATGCAATATTTGGATCAAGATCAAAATGGAGAGAAACTTTACACTGTTGCAGAGTGATGCAAAGCCATCTCACTAGTGACAATGTACAATGTGTGTCCAAATGCAATGCACAGTATGTATCAATGCACATTTGTATGTAATGCGCTTTGCATCAACACACCATGCAATTTTACTTCTGTGGCCTTGAGATGAATATTATTTATTTATTTATTTCAAATATTTCTATCCCGCCCTTCTCACCCGGAGGGACTCAGGGCAGCGTACAATTGGCAACAATTCGATGCCGATACATCATTAAAAACAACCACATATAAAAATACAACCAATTAAATACAGTATAAAATATAAAACATAAAACGTGTTTAAAATCCGTTCTTCCAATATCCTCCAACTTTATCCATATAACAATCTGGGTTGTCTTTATCATTTATTCATTAAAAACCTGGGCACAAAGCCATGTTTTTAAGGCTTTTCTAAAACTCAAAAGGGTTGGGGCTTGCCGTATATCTCTGGGGAGGGTGTTCCACAGCCGGGGAGCCACCACCGAGAAGGCCTTGTCCCTCATTCCCACCAGCCGCGCCTGTGAGGCAGGCGGGACTGAGAGCAGGGCCTCTCCAGATGACCTCAGGGATCTTCCTGGCTCATAGGAGGAGATACGTTCGGACAAGTAGATTGGGCCAGAACCGTTTAGGGCTTTATAGGTCAAAACCAGCACTGAATTGGGCTCGGTAGCATATCGGCAGCCAGTGGAGCTGGCTTAACAAGGGGGTGGTACGCTCCCTGTAAGCCGCCCCAGTTATTAGTCTGGCTGCCGCCCGTTGTACTAGTTGGAGCTTCCGAGCCGTCTTCAGAGGCAACCCCACGTAGAGAGCATTGCAGTAGTCCAAACGGGATGTAACCAGAGCGTGGACCACCGTGGCCAAGTCAGACCTCCCAAGGAACGGGCGCAGCTGGCGCACAAGTCTTAGTTGTGCGAAGGCTCCCCTGGCCACTGCTGAGACCTGGGGTTCCAGGCTCAGCGATGAGTCCAGGAGAACCCCCAGACTGCGAACCTGCATCTTCAGGGGGAGTGTGACCCCGTCCAGCACAGGCTGTAACCCTATTCCCTGTTCAGCCCTGCGACTGACCAGGAGGACCTCTGTCTTGTCTGGATTCAGTTTCAATTTGTTTGCCCTCATCCAGTCCGACACAGCGGCCAGACACCGGTTCAGGACCTGAACAGCCTCCTTAGTGACAGGTGGAAAGGAGTGACAGAGCTGGACATCATCTGCGTACAGATGACACATCACCCTGAAACTCTGGATGATCTCTCCCAGAGGCTTCATGTAGATGTTAAACAACATGGGGGACAGTACTGAACCCTGTGGGACCCCACAAGTCAATGGTTGTGGGGCCGAGCAGGTGTCCCCCAAGGACACCATCTGGGACCGACCTTCCAGGAAGGACCGGAGCCACTGCAAAACAGTACCTCCGAGCCCCATCCCGGCAAGGCGCCCCAGAAGGATACCGTGATCGACAGTATCGAAGGCCGCTGAGAGGTCCAGCAGAGCCAGCAGGGACACACTCCCCCTGTCCAGCTCGCGGCGTAGATCATCGACTAAGGCGACCAAGGCTGTCTCGGTACCATGCCCCGGCCTGAAGCCAGACTGTGCCGGATCCAGATAATCGGTATCTACCAAGAATGCCTGGAGTTGTGCGGCCACCACACGTTCCACGACCTTGCCCAAAAAGGGGAGATTGGAAATAGGCCGAAAGTTCTCCAATTGAGTGGGGTCCAGTGATGGCTTCTTCAACAACGGTTTGATCACAGCCAATTTGAGGCTCGCTGGAAATATGCCTTCCCGAAGGGAGGCATTCACCACCACCTTCACCCACTCGGCCAATCCCCCTCTGGCTTCTCTCACCAGCCAGGATGGGCAGGGGTCTAGGATGCATGTGGTAGCCCTCACCTCTCCAAGCACCTTGTCCACGTCCTCAGGCTGAACCAATTGAAACGAATCCATCAAAATGGGACAAGCAGGTGCTCTTGCTACATCCTCGGAGACTGCCGTTAATATGGTGTCAAAGCTAGAACGGATCAAAGCGACTTTGTCCGCAAAGAACTGAGCAAATGCTTCATAGCGGGCTGCCGAGTTGTCAGGGATCCCGTCTTGGGGGGCGGGATATAACAAACCTCTGACAACTCAGAACAGCTCCGCCAGACGGTTCTTTGCGGACGCAATATTAGCTGCAAAGAAAACATTCTTTGCAGCATCTATTGCTGCGGCATATGCCCTGAGATAGAGACATAGCCGTGTTCGGTTTGGCTCGCTCGGCTTTGAACGCCACACACCCTCTAGTTCCCTCTTCTTTCGCTTCATCGCTGCCAGCTCCTCAGTGAACCAAGGAGATGGTTTAGTTCGGGTACTCGAGAGGGGACGTTCCGGAGCGATCGTGTCTATTGCCCTAGTCACCTCCTTGTTCCAGAGGGCAACCAGAGCATCGACAGAATCACCAGCCAAGGTGGCGGGAAATTCCCCAAGAGCCGTCAGGAATCCATCCGGATCCATAAGCCTCCTGGGGCGGACCATTTTGGGTTCTCCACCCCTGCGGAGGTTGGGGGGCGCAGTGATTCTAAACCTGATCAGGTGATGGTCGGTCCATGGCAAAGGAGCGATGGTGAGCTCCTCCACACCGCCACCTTCCTCCCATCCCTGGCAGAAAACCAAGTCAAGTGTGTGCCCTGCTCTGTGGGTAGGGCCAGATACTAGTTGGGACAGCCCCATGGTTGCCAATTGCCATGGTGGCCATGAAGTCCTGAGCTGCACCAGAAGGAGTGGTCTCGGCATGGACATTGAAGTCCCCCAGCACAATGAGCCGTTGGGACTCCAGCGCCAGGCCAGAGACCATCCCTGCTAGCTCAGGCAGGGAGACTGTAGTGCAGCGGGGTGGTCGGTACACTAGCAGAATCCCTAAACTGTCCCGGCCCCCTACCCTCAGATGAGCACACTCAAACAAGGTAGACTGCGGGATGGGGCACCTGGTCAGGGGGATGGACTCCTTATAAACCACTGCAATCCCCCCTCCCCTCCCTCCAGATCTTGGTTGATGCTGCACGGCATAACCTGGTGGACAAAGCTGGGTGAGATTGGCCCCCCCAGCTTCATCCAACCAGGTCTCCGTTATGCACGCCAGGTCTGCCTGCTCATCCAGGATAAGATCCTGGATGATTGCAGCTTTACCATTGACAGACCTGGCGTTCAGCAGCACCACCTTCAGATCGGAGGGCCCGCCAACTTGGGCACCCAAGTTTACTGTGTCAGGAGGCTGTTTTAAATCTACAAGCACTCTGTTGCTCACCCTAGGCCGAATTAGATTATGCCTCCCTTTCCCGTATCTCCCCCTCCCCTGGATCACCTCGATGGGGGCCCCCCAGCTGCTAGACACATACCCTCTCCCTACATGGTCTACCATAATGGTAGACTCACTTTCACACGTGAGGATCTTGTTACCTCTGTCTCCTACTTCTATCTCCTTTAAGGACATATTGGTATTCTAACTGGGAGCAGTAGTATACTCAGCGTAAAGTGCTACAATGATGGTTACTTTACCCCAACCCCTATGAGAGTGCTCCAGTGCTTTTATCCATGGTTGTTAATTGCACTGGCCCAATAGACTTTAACCACTGCCTTCCCTTCCCGCCCTCCTCTTAGCCCTCCCTGCCCCTTAATTAACCTCCTAGCTCCTAATACACCTTGATCACAACAGATGTTAACAATAGCTGTAACTACCCAAAGTGCAATAGTGCTTAATTCAAATAAAAAAAAGGGGGGGGGGGTCCAGCAATAAATAATTGATGTAATCATAATATATATTTGATGTGATATAAGAGGTAGGCGGTTCAATTCAAGTTACTTCATAAAGTGCAGTAGTTCAATTCTATTGGAAAGTGCTTCTGTACTCTGAAAGTGCTTTAATAGTGACACACTGTCCCCTTAGAGTGCTTGGTATGCATCTAGTTTTTAAAGTTTTTAAAGTGGTCAGCAGGCAGCAGCTCAATGGCAGGAACTTCACAACAATAACAGTTTGAGAATTACAGTGTTAGTAGGCGGTAAGTCTCTTCGTAAAGTGCTTGGTGCATAGCAATTTTGGTAACTGAAACTTTGCCTTGCCTTCCTCCACCGTGATAGCAAGTTTGGTAACTGAAACTTCGCCTTGCCTTCCTCCACCGTGATAGAATTATACTACAGGAGCTGGTCCAGTCACAAAGATGTCAATAGGGCAGTGCGAAATAAGGGCGAGTTGCCCCACTAGAATCTCACCAAGCACAGGGTCCTTGCTCCACCAGCACACACAGCCTTGTCACAGAACACCATCTGCTTCCTCCAGTAGCTGCTCCTCCAGCAGCTGCTCAGCCGCCAGCAAGCACAGTGAGTAAAAGCAGTAGAAGGGGGGGCAGTGGAAGGGGGGCAGAGCCAAGCGGCTCCAGCACAGCAGCAGCAGCCCCACAAGTCCAGCTCCAGTGTGATAGTCCAGACGACCTCCGAGATGGCACAGTGAGAATATGGGCAATGGACAATAGAAACATTCCACATCAGGCAACAATGTCAAATCACTTCTATAAGGGAACATAGACATGCACGAGACACCAACAAGATTCTGACCATAATATTGAAATTGCACCCAATTTCTCTATAAAATATGCATTGTAGAGATGAAGCCTGCACCATGGAATTCAGATAATGGTATATTTTGTAGATAATTGCATTTTGAACTGGATATAATTTATAAAATATAAATTAGGTCATTTTGCTTTAAATACTGCATATCAGAATTCCTCTCCAGCCCTATTGAGGGGTGGCTCGCATTGAAATGTACACCAACTATTTGCTGCAGCATCATTTACATCATGTGCATTGTGGTTATGAAGAGGGAAGAGATGTAAAGGCCTTCAAGTGCCTTCCATGTTTCTACCTTAGCATTGGACCTTTGTCTTTGTGTATGTGTGTGCATAGAAAAATGAGAATGTGACCTGTCAGATGTTGATAGGATGGAGGTCCCATCAACAGCACTATCCACCATAGCTAATAGTAAGAAATGCTGGGAGTTACAATCCAATAATATCTGGAGAGCTGTATACTTTCCACCCTGCTCTAGGACCCTAAGAAAGTGGTCTCATCCACCTTGTTCTCCTCTCCACATTCCCCCAAAATGTATGATGGTAATTTTTCAGCATGCACACTGCCATGGGCGCTGCTCATATCTTGTTTGTGGACATCCCATAGGCATCCAGTTAGGCACTGTACAAACAGAAAAGTGTTCTTTTGGTCTAATAACGCTTCTTAATGTCCAGCTTATAATAGTCAATGCCAAATTCCACAGTTATCCTTTCTCTCGCCTGTCCATGATGATAACTTCCAAAGGGGTCGGGCTGTGGTGCAGGCTGGTTAGTAGCCAGCTGCAATAAATCACTATGACCAAGAAGTAATGAGTTAGAGGCCAGCCCGTGTCAGAGTGAGCACCCGACAATTAAAATAAAAAATAGCCCTGCTCGTTGTTGACCTAAGCAACCGAAAGACAGTTGCATCTGTTAAGTAGGAAAATTTAGGGACTGCTTAAGGGGGAGGCTAATTTAACTGATTTACAACACCGGATAAGGAAGTACTCCATCAAAAAGGACTCATCGTCACAGTGGATGATGAAGCAGCAGCTCCTCCTGTGGCCAGAATCAAGCATACCCTCACAAAGCCAGAAGCTGGGAAGTTAAATAGCCTCTGTGTCTGTCTATCTGTGTGTTGTTTGTCTAATGGCATTGAGTCCCCTTCAGGGTGAGAAGGACGGAATATAAATACTGTAAATAAATAAATAAATAAAATTCAGAGTCTCCAAAAGCTACACTGCTATTATCATAAAACCACAGCTTCATGAGGTCTTGTTTTTCTTGCTTCCTGGAATATGAACAACACATTATGACTAACAGTTGTGAGCTGAAGAAGAACTTAAGGAGGAAGGTGCTCCTCACTTGCCTCCTTGCAACATCCATAGTAACCTAGGTGTTCCAAGAGGAAGGTATCTCACGCCAATCCTGACCAGGACCACATTCCACCTGGAAACTGATGTCTTCACTACGGAAGAACATGTGGCTCAAAAATAGGTCTTCACAGCCACCTACACATTCACTACCAAGACACTACACTTGGAGGGCCATCATCTTCGGGCTACGAGGGATCACCTAAGTAAGTCCAGGAACATGGAAAAAAACTTATCAGATTTTAGGAGGAGGAAGAAAACAAGGAGGAGGAAAAAAGAAAGAAGAGGATAGAAATGAAGAGGAGGAGTGGAGGTGGCATCCCTCTATCTTGCATTTTACTGCCCCAAACAGAAAGAAATGTGGAAGGGATGTCAATACAGAGAGTGAGATGATTTTTTTTTTCAGGTTTCAATAGAGAGAGGTGTCGGAGTCTAAATTACAATACTGTAGTTTCTTTAAAGACTCACATTCCTAGCCATGTGATCAGAAACTACAGAGTTGTCACCAGGGACATAAATCAGGCAAGACCATTAATGCTAATCAAAGTGATTAATCAAAACATCCACCCTGGCCTCCAACAGACAAGAGTTCCTTCTCCCACCCTGGACCTTCCATAGATATATAAACCTTCCTTGCTTAGTTTTTTTTCCAATATACTTCACAACCTCTGAGGATGCCTGCCATAGATGTGAGCCAAACATCAGGCGAGAATGCTTCTGGAACATGGCCATACAGCCTGGAAAACACACAACAATCCTGTGATTCCAGCCATGAAAGCCTTTGACAACACACCAAGGATCTGTTTGAGATAACATTTAGAGAAGCTTTGATTACTCCTCATTCAGTGAAGGAATTTCAAAGTGCATGAAAGATCAGTGTGTTAAGAGAAGATTGAAACATTGATGAAAGTGGTCATACACATCTCACGATTTTAATAAAATCATAGAATCTTAGTATTGGAAGGCCATCTAGTCCAATCCTCTGACATGCAGACATGCACAATGTCCACATCCCTGAGAAGTGCTTAGACAGAGTTTAACAACAAATGTTAGACTCTACCACTCCCTGAGGTAGTCTATTCCACTGTCAAAAAGATTTTGCTGTCAAGAAGTTCTTCTCAATGTTCAGGTAAGATCTATTTTCTTGTAATTTGAATCCATTTCGGTCAATATTTTGCCTATAACCACAAAGGAAGTGAACTTGAGTGACACTTTTAAGCAGGAAAGATATATGTTTTGAAGTGAGTCCAGAGTAAACTGGTGGTCTATTTTCCGTCAAAGGAAATTTCACACATTCTTCCCTCTTGGGGAACTTTCTTCTCTGAGCTTTTAAAAAAATGTAGCATTGCGGAGAAAAGTGCAGGTGACATTAATTCATGTGTTTATGTAAGAGGTAAGTGAAAATCCAAGGGCATGACGAGGCCAGGCCGCGCTTGGATACTCAGCAGTGTGCAAAATAATTTAGTTGGTCCGTCGACCATCTCAAGCTGGTCTTATTCACTGTGGGTTGACACTTGACAGTCATTCGGCGTGATTTTCTGCATGGTGCTGCAGTGGGAACTATCCCATTTCATTACGCTCCTTGCGGTGAGTCACTCACCAAATGCGCAGAGCTGTTTTATCAGGTAAAGGCGTCCGTGAAATGGAGTCACTGCGGCACTTGTGACAACACTGGGATGGTCAAAGGAGGAGGATCAAGCTTTGCTTCTGACTCACTGTTGAATCAGGCGGCTCTGTCCTGTTTGATGCAGTTTTCAGGAGTTATTCTGTGTATCTAATCATGATGAAAGGAGGGAAACATACCTGAGAAGGGACAACAAATCCTTTCATTTGTTTGGCTTGAAGATGTGTGATTCTCCCTACACCAAACCCATCTACACTTTTGCAAGAACATTCAACCTTGTGAAACTAAGAGCTTTTCAGCAGTGGAACTCTCTGCCTTGGAGTGTGGTGGAAACTCCTTCTTTGGAGGCTTTTAAACAAAGGTTGGATCTGTCAGGGGTGCTTTGATTGTAATGTTCTTGTATTAACGGGGTAGGATTAGATGGCCCATGCGGTCTCTTCCGACTCTAGGATTCTATCTATATATATAAAAGGGTAATGAAATTTCGGCCTAGGACAAAACAACAAAACTACACATCTCAGAAACACTAAACTTGGCAGCACAACTCCTCATCCATGCCTCTGCGTTCATACAACAAAAAGCTCCAGCTACTCCAGAAAACGGCCAGGCTTTGAGACTGTAAGGCTATTCATTGCTATTCCACCTGGCCAACAAAGGATTCCCATAAGCCACAGCAACGCGTGGCCGGGCACAGCTAGTCTATATATATAAAAGGGTAATGAAATTTCAGCCTAGGACAAAACAACAAACCTACACATCCCAGAAACACTAAACTTGGCCTCACAACCCCTCATCCATGCCTCTGCGTTCATACAACAAAAAGCTCCAGCTACTCCAGAAAACGGCCAGGCTTTGAGACTGCAAGGCTATTCACTGCTATCCCACCTGGCCAACAAAGGATTCCCATAAGCCACAGCAACGCGTGGCCAGGAAAAGCTAGTTATGATATAAAGTGATGTGTATAATGTTTTCCCAGCTTTCAGGGAGTATCAAGAATATCAATAATTTCCTTTTCTTTCTTCAGATGTGAGGTGATTTGTTTTGCTTCTTTTCAAAATATGCTTCTGTTCTAAGCTGGAACTTTCTGCAGTCCCAGGTCCTCCAAACACTTCATTTGGTACTTGAAATGCATCCCAGCACATCCTTGCTGTAGTAAAGGTAAAGGTTTTCCCCTGATATTAAGTCCAGTCGTGTCTGACCCTCGAGGTTGGTGCTCATCTCCATTTCTAAGCTGAAGAGCCAGCATTGTCTATAGACACGTCCAAGATCATATGGCCACTGGCATGACTGCATGGAGTGCTGTTACCTTCCCATCGCAGCGGTACCTATTGATCTACTCATATTTGCATGTTTTTGAACTGCTAGGTTGGCAGAAGCTGGGGCTAACAGCAGGAGCTCACCCTGCTCCCTGGATTCGAACCACCGACCTTTCAGTCAGCAAGTTCAGCAGCTCAGTGGTTTAATCTGCTGCACCACCATGGGCTCCCTACTGTAAGATAAGCTTTATTTTTCATAAATCCATGCAACACATGGTCGTCTGGGAGCAAGTATCGCTGCCCTTTAGCTACTGAGTTTCAGTATCCTCTCACAACGAGTGACAGGACTCTGCTCTAAACCAGAAATTCAACCTGTCAATCCTAGAGGCCTATACTCCATGTGCTTGCATTAAGTGAGAACACCAGAAGATGAATCCTGAGATTATATAGGGCAGAACAAAACCAAGGAAACTGAAATGCAAAGGCATGTCTATTACCTACAGAGGCATGTAATATTATCTATAGAAAAAGATAAGCCAATTAATAAAAGAAAAGTGTCTCCCACCTTTGGGTCTTCATAACCATAGTTAATAAATAGTTAATATAAATAGTTAATATAGTTAATAATTAGTAGGGGCTTTTTCTCTAGATGTTTCCAAAAAAGAGGCTAGACAGCTACTTTTGGGGGATGGTGTAGTGGAAGTTTTTGCACTGAGCAGGAGATTGGACCATGGGGACCCATTCGACTTTATGATTCCATGGTTATAGCAGGGCCTACTGATGGCACAGTGGGTTAAAAGCTGCAGAACTTGCTGCTTGAAAGGTCAGAGGTTTGAATCCAGGGAGCAGGGCGAGCTCCCACTGATAGCCCCAGCTTCTGCCAACCTAGCAGTTCGAAAATATGCAAATGTGAGTAGATCAATAGGTACCACTCCAGTGGGAAGATAACAGCACTCCATGCAGCCATATGACTTTGGAGGCATCTATGGACAACGCCAGCTCTTTGATTTAGAAATAGAGATGAGCACCAACCCCCAGAGTCGGACACAACTAATGTCAGGGAAAACTTTATCTTTACTGAAAACAAATTATCCCTTTTTTGCCAACTGTTAACAGTTCACAGCCTCTGAGTATGCCTGCCATAGATATGGGCAAAATTGTCAGGAGAGAATGCTTCTGGAGCATGGCCATACAACCCAGAAAATGCACAACAACCCAGTGATTCCGGCCATGAAAGCCTTTGACAACACTGTTAACAGTTTGCCATGATGGTGACAACAAATGATAAATCCCTTTTGTCTTTTGATAGGGTAGATGCTCTACACTTTTAATGTGTTTCACAGACATCTAGGATCGTCTAAGTCATGGTCATGCTAACGGAACCGACTGCCCCAATTACTTCATGAGAAACACAATTTTTGAAAGACGTTTTTACCCCATTCAAGATGTAAATCATAGGAAAAAATTCAGGTCCAAGAATTCTGATTTACTTTAACTTTTTCGAGATGACATTTTCCCCTCGTCCCTTCATCGGATGGCATTTAGAGCACTTGACACCATGGATTCTATGACAAATCAATTAAAACTAATTAAACAACAGACAAACAGTCAGTGAGAAAAAGAGATCAGAAGGAATTATGATAACCTAATCCAGCTCAAAAACTGTCTTCAGATGCAGACTTTTTTCTTTGCTGCTCTTTAGAATGGAAATACCATAGCGGACAGGTGGCATGTCATTCTAACAAGAAGCATTGTGTTGCCTTTTGACTTTATCTAGTTTTAAAAAAAGGTGGAGGCACAATAAACAGGGCTTTGGGTTGTTGTATGTTGTCCGGGCTGTATGGCCATGTTCCAGAAGTATTCTCTCCTGATGTTTCACCCACATCTATGGCAGGCATCCTCAGAGGTTGTGAGGATGCCTGCCATAGATGTGGGCAAAGTGTCAGGAGAAAATACTTCTGGAACATGGCCATACAGCCTGAAAACATACAACAACCCTGTGATCCCGGCCATGAAAGCCTTCGGCAACACATTGAACTTGTGTTGGTCCTACTGTAGCCGTAGTCCAAGTAAATCACCTAGCATTCAATAGTAGCCAGTCAGATTCTCTTTGCAATCAATGGTGATGAGCTCTTCATGTCTGTGGGGTCAGGATTCCACTCCTGAGTTTAGTCTATACTTTAAATGACCAATTCAAGGTGCTGGAGTCTATCAGCAAGGTTGGTTTGCTGGAACATTTCCTTTCAAGTTTGGACTAAAAACCCAGAGTGAAATCGTTGCCCACTAATATGGAAGCTCTGAAGTTACAGGTAGTATTGTCTCCCATAATTAGTTCCTTTTTTTGTTAATGGGGTGTAACAAAGTTACAAGTTTCAGACTACACAAGAGAAGCCATTGAAATTCACAAGCATGTGGATAACTTCAAAAGAAAGGAGGAAACCATGAAAATGAACAAAATCTGGCTACCAGTATTAAAAACACTCAAAGATCAGAATAAGAAGCAACACGCTGAAAACAGAGGAGTTCCAGACATGGGAACCAGGGGCAGGTAACGTCTCTGAACAAAGGATGCCCCCAGGCCTGAAGAAGCCAGGAGATGAAGCTATTCAATGCTAATTAAGGTGATTAACTACATCATTCACACTGGCCTCCAACTGACAAGAGTTATTCTCTCACCCTGGACTTTCCACAGATATATATATAAACCTTCCTCGCTGAGTTTCTCCATACCTCACAACCTCTGAGGATGCCTGCCATAGATGTGGGTGAAACGTCAGGAGAGAATACTTCTAGAACATGTTCATACAGCAACCCTGTGATCCCAGCCATGAAAGCCTTCGACAAAGTTACAAGTGGTTAGAGTGCTGGACTATGTACTCTAGACACAGGGGTTTGGTCATGTAAGTGTGATTTATTGTTATAATTGTATTATTTTACTTTGTTTAATAATGTGTATTATGTTGTTATGTAATGTTTGTGTTGCTTTTATGACTGTAAACCGCCCTGAGACCCATCTGGGAGATAGGGCTGTATATAAATAAATTATTATTATTATTATTATTATTATTATTATTATTATTATTATTATATTTGAATTCCTGCTCAGCCATGAAAACCCACTTGGTGACTCTGGGAAAATCGTAATCTCACAGCGTCAGAGGAAGGCGAAAAAACCAAAACAAAACCCTCCTTGTCAACAAGTCTTGCCAATAAAGCTGTGTGATGGGATTGTAATAAGCCAGAAACAACCCGAAGGTGCACAAGAACAACAAAATCAGTAAGAATGGTGTAACTTCAAAATTACTAGTAATTTTGCTAGTTTGAAAAAGATGAATTCAAGAAGGCTCATCTGGAAGTCGTATTATGTTACTGGATGCCCAGTAGCCTCCTGAAAAGGCAGAATAAGTATAGGTGCTGAAGAGACTTAACTAAGGTTATTAGCATTTGATGTTTACATACTGGGATTGTAGCAAGTTAGTTGCAATTGTTGCCAGAAGCTATTTGTCAAGAGTCAGACGCCAGTTAACATACAAAACAGAGTTTATTCCGAAGATAAGCCAGAAAATAACATAAACACAGGAAATATCCTTGAAACACTTCACTTTTCAGTGTTTTGAGAGTAGATTGGACAATAATAACTCAAAAACGAGCCACGCTAATTTCCCATGCTAGCATTCAATAAAAAACTAAATAACGCTTCAATTCAGCTTTGGAAAACAAATAGAGTTAATTGCTGGAAAATAAACAAACTAGAAAAGCAATAAAGCTGCTTCCACGGTGCAGATAAGCCGAAAGCCTCAAAGGGATGATGAATAGCCGTCGTCAGAAGAATCCAAGGTCAGGTCAGGAGGCAGCAGAAATTCCGAAAGACAAACCAATAGTCAGAAGCCGGGAGTAGCCGTCAGTCAGAGGGTGTAGACAGAAGCCAGGTCAAATTCAATCCAAAGTCCGAAGAGGGTGCAGTCATCCAAAACAGGTCCACGATAAGACACAGCGAGAGCCAAGCTAGGTGATATCAGCAGATTCAAATCATAGTCCAAGTCCAGTCTTCATGGAAACACAGAGATCCCAATGGCGCCTCAGCAACACCTTGCCACACGCAAAGTGCAGTGGCCAAACATTCCCATTTTATTCCCCTTCCTCCTGGGTGACCAAACACTCACACCCAAACACCAGGTGTCCCAAATCTACTCAGAGTCTGAACTCCACACAGCTAGAGCTCGTGGATCTGGAGTACCTAGCAATTCGTCAGAGTCCCAATCATCCTGCCCACACTTAGCCCCATGAACACTTAAAGAACCATCCTCCCTTCTCCAAGCATCCCAATTGGGATCAGCTCCTGCAGAAACCCCAGGTTCAGAAGTATCCATAGGCCCCAAATCCCCAGACATCTCTGGTGGCTGTGCCCATTCAGTGCCCGCTTCCCCAGCCACCACCTGTTCCTCAGCATCCATCTCCCCATCTGAATCTTCCTCAGAAGATCCCCCATATAGCTCTCTAAGTCGCTTCCTGCGCAACTCCTCCAGTGAACCCTCATCACGAGGGTTTTTTCTTCCTCTTCGAATTCCATCACCATCAACCATAATCCCCAAAGGCGCAGTCACAACACTATCAGTAGGTCCTTGATACTGGATACCAGGGACCCACTGCACTTAAGGAATGGGGAGCTGAATATGAGTGCATCCACCTGCTGATTTGCCTTCCTTCCATGAATATAGCACTCCTTTTCACTGAAAGTTAAACTGATCCATGCCTCCTGATAGCCCTGTTTCACATTACTTACTTCAGTGCAATAGGTCTTTTCTGCTGACGTTTTGGTTTGTGGTCAGTCATCGGTTGCCATTTGGCACGATTCTCCTCCTTTCCTCCTCTCCTCACTCTCCTTCGCTATCCCAAACAGATTGTGCCCCCAAATTAATTTGATATTCCTTTTTAAAATAGTATTGTAACCACTCAGTAAAAAAGGAAAAGAAAAAACTGCAATCCATGCCAAGTAAGGTATAGAATAAAAAGTCATGTTTGGAGGCAGCACAGAAGAGAAAATGGGGAAACATGGATCAGCAAACCAATGCAGTAGTGCTATTGTGGAGACATGTGATAATGAACATACCTATCTCATGATGTTTCAGTTCTCTTAACTAACTAGACTGCAGTCTGCTGTGATAAAGTCCTAAGAAGCTGCCAGCTGCAGTTCAAATAGCTTGCCACACAGGGGCACTGAGCACAGAGTCTATAATACTTAGATTCAAAAGGGTATAGAGGTAGGATTGAACCCCAGCATCATCCAGTTGCCACCTTGGAGCTAAAGAAGAAGCAGCTGTTATCCCATGGATCCACTCCATAAGGAAGCTGGTGGAACTTCACCCACTGCCAATAAATAATCAAGTCCTTCTGCAGGACCTCTTGTAGAGCTGGGAAATAAATCAAATTATTATTATTATTATGACATAGCAAACAAGCCGCTTTGAGTCTCCTCGGAGAGAAAGGCGGGGTAAAAGTGATGTAAATAAATAAATAAATAAATAAATAAATATGCTGGATTTCGTATCACAAAATCACAAGTCGAACACTTCCCAAATGTCTAGGACTGTGTGATGTATTTTCGGATGATGTGCGCAGATCCCAGTAGGGTGGCCTTTTGCAGTTGGCAGATCGTAATTTTGTCAATGTCTATTGTTTCCAAATGCCAGATGAGATCTTTTGGCACAGCACCCAGTGTGCCCATCATCACATGGACCACCTGTACTGGTTTCTGCCAGAGTCTTTGAAGTTTAGTCTTGAGGTCCTGATAGTGGCTGAGTTTTTCCTGTTGTTTTTCGTCAAGGTGCCACCTTGTCATGGTGGGGGGCTTAACTGTTCCAATGATGCTGAGAGCTGTGCTGGCGGTAGTGTAACTATCAGCAGGTCCAACCAAGCCAGAGAGGTCTCAGCTGAGGAGTGGAACTAAGAGCACCTAACCCATTAGCATTATGGAGAATCAAACCAAAACAAATTCTATACTGGCTCAGTTGTCGCCCAGGATAAAAAGGACAGCGGTGGATGCTGCCGATTCTGGACCTCCATTGACAAGTGGGCTACGGAATCAAAATACAAATGAACAGACTCAGAAGCAGCAGAAATATACAATGCCAGAAAACCTCACAATTATTATTATTATTTTATTATGACACAGCAAACAAGTTAGATATGTTGGATTTCGTATCACAAAATCACAAGTCGAATACTTCCCAAGTGTCTAGGACTATGTGATGTATTTTCGGATGATGTGTGCAGATCCCAGTAGGGTGGCCTTTTGCAGTTGGCAGATCGTAATTTTGTCAATGTCTATTGTTTCCAATTGCCGGCTGAGATCTTTTGGCACGGCACCCAATGTGCCCATCACCACCGGGACCACCTGCACTGGTTTCTGCCAGAGTCTTTGAAGTTCAATCTTGAGGTCCTGATAGCGGCTGAGTTTTTCCTGTTGTTTTTTGTCAATGTGACTGTCACCTGGGATGGCAACATCAATGATCCAAACCTTTTTTTTTCCACAACTGTGATGTCTGGTGTGTTGTGTTCCAGAACTTTGTCAGTCTGGATCCGGAAGTCCCACAGTATCTTTGCGTGCTCATTTCCCAATACTTTTGCAGGTTTGTGATCCCACTAGTTCTTTACTGCAGGGAGGTGGTACTTGAGGCATAAGTTCCAATGAATCATTTGGGCCACATAGTTGTGCCTCTGTTTGTAGTCTGTCTGTGCGATTTTCTTACAGCAGCTGAGGATATGATCAATGGTTTCATCGGTTTCCTTGCACAGTCTGCATTTTGGGTCATCAGCTGATTTTTCGATCTTGGCCTTAATTGCCTTTGTCCTGATGTCTTGCTCCTGGGCTGCAAGGATCAGGCCTTCTGTCTCCTTCTTCAGGGTCCCATTTGTGAGCCAGAGCCAGGTCTTCTCCTTGTCAGCTTTTCCTTCAATTTTGTCAAGGAACTTTCCATGTAATGTTTTGTTGTGCCAGTTGTCAGCTCTAGTTTGTAGTGTGGCTTTCTTGTACTGATTCTTTGTCTGCTGTGCTTTGAGGAGTTTCTGATTTTTGACTTCAATCAAAGCAGGTTCTTTACTGCTTTTTACCCCACCACATCAAGGTGGCACCTGCGGGGGGGGGGGGGGGGGTATTATTATTATTATTATTATTATTATTATTATTATGCTAAGATTCCCAAGACACACTTCCCCTATCTCTCAACTAAGTTACAGAATGAGAAAAATGGGAAAGCTACAAGCTGATCTTATTTAGTTCATGTTTTTGCTCTGCTTTAATTTGCCATTTGCTAAACAGTTATGGAGAGTTTTATTTTCTGCCTGAACACCAATTTGTTTTGGCTTAATTTGGCCTTGTTTAACTGATGCTTTGAGCAGAGTCACACAGTAAGGTCAAATCAAAATACCTATGGATGTTTCTTCAACGATAGCTAATCTATATCTTAATAGGGACATCGTTCTGCAAAGAAGCAATGCTAGAGCTCTTAACTAGTGGGCACAGAGGCATGGTAATAGAGTGCTAATGGAGATGTGCCTGCTGCAAAGGCCCATCTATACATAATGTTGCAGAAAGTAGGAGTTGGGGTCAAAACATGTCCGCACATAGTGCTTAAAATAGCACATTTCTGGTGTGACATCCTTAAGAACATCCTTCTGAGGACACACACACACACTCCAATTCAGTTTACATTTTGCTTTTGGGTGAAGAACGGATGTTAGCTTTGAAAAAGATATCATTTCATACAGACCCAAACTGAAGAATCTTCCATCTGTCAGCAAGTCCAGTTGGCCTCCTCTATACACAGATTCTGCACCCATGAATTCAGATTTCCGTGGCTTGGAAATATTTTAAACAGTCTTTCTTTTGCCATTTTATATCAGGAATATTATTTCTCTGCACCATTTCATATGATGCAGGGATTCTTAACCTTTTTTGTTCCACAGACCACTTTGCCAGTCAGGTGAAAACTACAGACCTCTTCTCAGAATGAAGCAGTAGATAATTTTATGACACATGGTGATATCAGCATGTCTTTAAATTAAAATGTAGACTTATTCAAAGTTATGTTTCACAACTTTATCACAATCTCAATGCCTGATAACCTAGGTGTGGTCAAACTTCAGCCCTCCAGGTATTTTAGACTTGAACTCCTACAATTCATAACAACCTACTGACTTTTAGGAATTATGATAGTTGAAGTCCAAAATAACTGGGGATCAAAGTTTGACAATGCCTGAGATAACTGAACATGGTACAACATCTGTTCAAAGTGTCATTCTCTGCTGTCCTTACCAAAATTCATGCAGGGAGTTATCCATTGCACTGAAGTCATGCTACAACAAAATAAATACAATACTATATATGTGTGTGTATATTCAATTTAAGCTCACAGACCTCCTGATTTGTTTCCATGGATCCCCATGTGGGTTCCTACAACCAAACCATAGTGGATTTATTTATTTATTTATTTATTTATTTATTTATTTATTTACAGTATTTATATTCCGCCCTTCTCACCCCGAAGGGGACTCAGGGTGGATCACATTACACATATAAGGCAAACATTCAATGTCTTTAACATAGAACAAAGAAAAGACAAACATAGGCTCCGAGCTGGCCTCGAACTCATGACCTCTTGGTCAGAGTGATTTGTTGCAGCTGGCTGCAGCTGGCTGGCTGCTCACCAGCCCGTGCCACAGCCCGGGCCAGTGGATCTTTGGATATCAAAGATCCACTGTACTCAGTCCAATAATACAAGTACTCGAGGCTGCAATCTCACCAAGGGATGAGGGAGCTGAATATGTTTAGCTTGGAGAAGAGAAGGTTAAAAAGGATGTTTAAATATTTGAAATGATTTCATATGAAAAATAGAGCCTGCTCGTTTTCTGCTGCTTCAGAAACTAGGGCATGAGGCAATGGAAAAGAGAATCCACTTATATATGAGGAATACTTTCCTGATGGCAAGAGCTATCGGACAATGTAATATGCTGCCTTGAAGTCTGATACAGTCTCATTGCCTGGAGGTTCTAAAACAAAAGCTGCCTGGTTGTCTGTTGGAAATGCTTTGATTGTGTGATTCCTGCATGGCAGGGGGTTGGAATGGATATCCCTTGTGGTCTTTTTCAGCTTCCCTGATCCTTCATGGAATCTGTTGATTCAACAGATTAGAGAGATGGGCCGAAACTAACAAAATGAAGTTCAACAAGGACTAATGCAAGATACTCCACTTAGGCAGAAAAAACGAAATGCAAAGATACAGAATGGGGGACAATGCCTGGCTCGACAGCAGGACGTATGGAAAAGATCTTGGAGTCCTTGTGGATGGGAAAATGAACATGAGTCAACAATGTGATGCAGCAGCTAAAAATGCCAATGGGATTCTAGCCTGCATAAATAGTGGTATAACATCTAGATCCAGGAAAGTCATGCTCCCCCTCTATTCCGCCTTGGTCAGACCACACCTGGAATCACACTGTGTCCAATTCTGGGCACCACAGTTTAAGGGAGATGTTGACAAGCTGGAATGTGTCCAAAGGAGGGCAACTAAAATGATCAAGGGTCTGGAGAACAAGCCCTATGAGGAGAGGCTTAAAGAGCTGGGCATGTTTAGCCTGCAGAAGAGAAGGCTGAGAGGAGACATGATAGCCATGTACAAATACGTGAAGGGAAGTCATAGGGAGGAGGGAGCAAGCTTGTTTTCTGCTGTCCTGGAGACTAGGACGCAATGGAACAATGGCTTCAAACTACAGGAAAGGAGATTCCACCTGAACTTTAGGAAGAACTTTCTCACTGCGAGAGCTGTTCAGCAGTGGAACTCTCTGTGTGGTGGAGGCTCCTTCTTTGGAGGCTTTTAAGCAGAGGCTGGATGGCCATCTGTCGGGGGTGCTTTGAATGCGATTTCCTGCTTCTTGACAGAATGTGTTTGGACTGGATGGCACATGGTCTCTTCCAGTTCTATGATTTTATTATTCTGTGATCTTCCTTCTCTTCCTTCCCTCCCCACTCTTCCTTCTCCCGTTTTTCTCATTCCAAACTGGCTCTTGTGAATGACCTAGTACATTATTACCAGATGCCTAAAGCTGCTCGAACCCTCCTGAAAACAGCAGTAGGTACAAATAAGAAAAACTTAGTTGAAATATTTTTTTTTTCTTTTAAAAGAGCACAGAACGTGTCTTTCTCCAATTAGATTAAGGATTTAAAAAGATAAGTCTGTAAGTCCTATTGGTATGCTTGACTAGAGTGGAGCAATCAAGAATCAATGGGATTTATGTAAGTGTTGACTTGCTATTCAGTAACTGATGAAATGGGTTTACCCAAGATGGAACAAATAATCAGATTTAGGCAAGAGTTTCCTAGTCGAATATGGAAACATAGGGATGGTAACAGCAAAGTTTCCTATACACATTGTATAGATTATTATACGCACAAAGGATAATAAATATTATAGGCCATTAGCCTGCACATTGCTCTAAAAGGAAATTAATGTACGTTCTTTATGAGATTTATTTAGGAATTTGATGGATTACGTCTTTTAGTTGTTGGTACTGAAGAAGGTAGATCATTTCCATATATGGTGGGCTTACAATACCCGGTCTTTCTAAAATGCTGGCTAAAAGGAGAAAGAAGAGATAGAGAAGCAGGAAAAAAAATCATATGCATTTCAAAGGATCACATACTGAAGATTTTGGAACAATTAGAAGGAATGAAGACAGATATTAATACTAATCTATTATTTAAGATAGGCAAGTAGGGTTTCAATATTCTCATGTTAGCGAGGGAAGCAGAGTTACCTACGTAATAACACTAAGTAAGGCTTCAACAGTACGTACTAAATGTATGAAAATAACATGTTGAATGGGAGCTTTTTATTATATATA
This sequence comes from Anolis carolinensis, assembly GCF_035594765.1. NCBI lineage: Eukaryota > Metazoa > Chordata > Lepidosauria > Squamata > Anolidae > Anolis > Anolis carolinensis. The sequence goes on from NC_085842.1 coordinate 318,487,790, forward strand.
AAATAAAAATATATAGTCAAAATTAACCCTTTTGCTGCCAAAGTAACAAATTGATTAATGTGAATTGGATGGAGCTGATGAATTATTGAGAATCACATTTCGCTGTCTGACTGAAGTAGGTTAAGAATTAATACAGGATGTAAATAAAATAAGATAGCTTTAAATAGAAACTTAATAGGGGAAAAAGGAAGAAAAGAAATGGTCCCATGCTGGGATTTCACATTTCGAACAGATATTCATAATTCTTTAGGAACAGAAAGTTATGACTTGTGTGATGTGTAGTTTTTACATGTTGAAGGGTCTTTAATAATCCTGGTAATAAATATTACTTCTTGGAAAGGGATGTGTGTTCCTTTTGGAGAAATGGAGAGCTGACAGATATCTTTATTTCTGCACATTTTGGTTTTCACTCATCTTCTCCTTAATCATACATGAATATGATTCACTTTGAGCTATTATTGCTTCTCACTTTGAAAGGAGTCCCCGGTGGTGCAATGGGTTAACCCCTAGTGCTGACACGACTGCTGACCTGAAGGTTGGGTTGCTGTCCTGACCTTGGAATCGGGGGAGAGCATGGATAAGTTCTCTCTGTCAGCTCTAGCTCCATGTGCGGGACATGAGAGAAACCTTCCACAAGGATGGCAAAACATCAATACTTCTGGGCATCCCCTGGGTAACATCCTTGCAGATGGCCAATTCTCTCACACCAGAAGCAACTTGCAGTTTCTCAAGTCACTCCAGACATGAAAAAAAAATTGGAAGTAGATGATCATCTTTCTCCTTCTCCTTCTTCTTCTTCTTCTTCTTCTTCTTCTTCTTCTTCTTCTTCTTCTTCTTCTTCTTCTTCCTTCTACCCACTTTATCTCTCTTAAAAAGAGACCTCAAAGCAGAACATCTTTTTCATTATAAAAAAAACCCTCAGAACTGTTAAAATCAAACAAAAACAATTGTTAAAACAATACAATCCATTTAAAAACAAAATTAATTAAAATCAAGGATAGCTCATGTGTTAAAAAAAAAACAAAACAGAAAAATAATCAGTGTAGTTCCTGGAATGGCCCCAAAGATAACAATTCCAAGGGAAATCCTTTGTTCTTTCCCGCTAGGATTCCTCTGGATTTGGAGTTGGGAGAGAATTGGAGGCAAATAGCGATAAATCTTCAAACTACAGGAAAGGAGATTCCACTTGAACATCAGGAAGAACTTCCTCACTGTGAGAGCTGTTCGACAGTGGAACTCTCTCCCCGGGGCCGTGGTGGAGGCTCCTTCCTTGGAGGCTTTTAAGCAGAGGCTGGATGGCCATCTGTCGGGGGTGCTTTGAATGCGATTTCCTGCTTCTTAGCAGGGGGTTGGACTGGATGGCCCATGTGGTCTCTTCCAACTCTACTATTCTATGATTCTATGATTCTATGAAATGCAGTAGAAGGGACAAAACAGTTTCAGAGATGGATGTTTTCCCCCACTTTCTGTCCTTTCCTTACATTGTGTCAACTCCTTTAAAGATTTCAGGTATCCTCATTCCGAGAAACAGTCTAGAAAGGAATTTGGTGGCCACAACTCCATTGCTAGTTCAATTCTCATGTTGTGAATGCCTCCAAGTTGTTTCTGATTTATGTAAGCCTAAGACAAAGTTAACATTAGCTGCTTAGGGAAAGATTTGTATTCAGAGAGCAGTTGCTGTTGCCTTTGTCTGAATCTGAGTTTTCCATGGCTGAACAGATATCAATTGTCTTCCAACTTTGCTAAAATACTGATGTTCCTCTGAAAAAAGCATTTTTAAAAAATCATCTACATAGAATCATAGAATCCTAGAGTTGGAAGAGACCTCGTGGGCCATCCAGTCCAACCCCATTTTGCCAAGAAGCAGGAAAATCGCATTCAAAGCATCCCCGACAGATGGCCAATCCAGATTCTGATTCAAAGCCTTCAAAGAAGGAGCCTCCACCACAGTCCGGGGCAGAGAGTTCCAGTGCTGAACAGCTCTCACAGTCAGAAAGTTCTTCCTGATGTTCAGGTGGAATCTCCTTTCCTGTAGTTTGAAGCCATTGCTCCAGGGGAGCAGAAAACAAGCTTTCTCCCTCCTCCCTATGATTTCCCCTCACATATTGATACATGGCCCTCATCATGTCTCCTCTCAGCCTTCTCTTCTGCAGGCTAAACATGCTCAGCAATTTACGCCACTCCTTAAGCTGCTCCTCATAGGGCTTGTTCTCCTTTCTAATCATGAAGACATTATAATCCCAGTATCTGTGATTGTGGAAAAGTTCCAGAATGGCAGTTTCATACAAGAAAAGTCATTTTCTCCATCACCAGAACCAGTGTTTAATTCACTAATGGTGCATCAATAATGCAGAATCAATGCAATTTGGCATTACTTTAAGTGCCATGCCTCAATGCTATGCAACTATGGGAGTGGTAGTTTTACAAGGTTCTGTGCCAAAGTGGGCATGTTTACCACCAAACTATAGGTGCCACAATTATGTAGCATTGAGTCAGAACAGTTAAAGGAGTGTCACACTGTATTAATTGTACAGTGTGGAGGCATCCCGACAGAAGCAAATGTAAGGTGATTAACTACAACATTCACACTGGCCTCCAACTGACAAAGAGTTCTTCTCTCACCCTGGACTTTCCACAGATATATATAAACCTTCCTTGCTTAGTTTCTCCATACCTCACAACCTCTGAGGATGCCTGCCATAGATGTGTCAGGAGAGAATACTTCTGGAACATGGCCATACAGCCCGGAAAACATACAACAATCCTGTGATCCCGGCCATGAAAGCCTTCGACAACACATGTCAGCTAATGTTGCCACACCTATTGTCCATCTTTCCTCTTTCCTGCAGTCAGTCAAGATCAGAGAATAGGACCAAGGCAAGGAACAATTTCCTTTTTTCTGTCTCCATCATCTCTGGCCTCTGGGGTCTAAAGGACTGGATTAATGCAAGGCCATCCTCAGCTCTAACCTGACCCTGGCAACAAGAAGACTCCTGTGCTTGAAAATCCAGACACATTCTTCCCAGCTCCTCCCTCCAGTATAGACTAATACATCTCTCTGAAGATTGTACTTTGAACTTTAAAGCTATTGCCGAAGCAAACAGTGCACCTCTGCCACTTATCCATCAACTCTTTGCTGGTGTTTGTAATTTGCCCTAGCATGACATTTCTGCTCTTCTCCCCATGTTTTATACAACAGTGCCTTGAACATCCAAGCTGACTTTGGAGAGATATGTTTAAGATACTGATGCATGCAAGCCATTAATTGTATACATTATTATATACAGTATATGAAGCACAGAGAGGAAAGAGAAGAACCTGATTGCTCCAAGGCATTGGGCTTCTTTTAACCAATAATAATTTAACATCTCTATTAACCACCTTTTGATGTTCTCTGCGGAGGGTACACATACTCTTTTATATAAAGGATGCATACTAAATTCCTATGAGATTATACTGCAATTGAGTCGAAAGTCTATAATGCATAAGTGATGGAGCTGCATCAGGACTGGGAAAGGTTTCTCTCCCAAAAAGATATAAAGGTCATACATATTCTCTCATGAGGATGAAGTGATCCAAAACTTCAGAACTGCAGCAATAGATTCAGGTTTGGATATAAAGAACCCCTTGATCTCAGCTGCCCTTTGAAGCCATCAACATTTTATGTTATGTGAAAATATGATTCAAAGTTAAAGAATAACCAAGAGTGTATCACAGTCCGCATCTACACTGCCATATAACGCAGTTTCAAACTGCAATATATGGCAGTGTAGGTGGGACCTTGGTTGCAATAGTTTGATAACACTTTGATAGAACTTTAACAGTTCTGGTACAAGTCTAGGAATCTAAAATTTGGTTGAGATTTATTTTATTTTATTTGGATTCTGTAGTAGAAAGCAGGGATGAAATGTCTTTTCAAAAATATTTGGTAAATGTTTCTCCATACCTCACAACCTCTGAGAATGCCTGACATAGATGTGGTCGAAACATCGGGAGAGAATACTTCTAGAACATGGCCACACAGCCCAAAAGACATACAACAACCCTGTGATCCCGGCCATGAAAGCCTTCAACAACACATTGTCAAGAAATTCTGAAAAAGAGAATTTTGAGCTGAAGAGAACAATCGAAAGTTAAGATTTCTGTGTACAAATTTCACAGGTAGGATAATTTTCTGCATGGAAAACAACGTTTTCTGTTCATAAAAAAGCATTTCTGTCTAGAAATATTCCCTTTTGGGTAGAAATGCTGTTTTCTGCACTCGCAAAAAACCTGTGCAAATTTTGCATAAACACAAGTCCAAAGTACATAATTTTCTGCATAGATAAATCATTTTCTGCATGCAAAAGTATTGTGTAGTGCCTTCAGGACAGAGAGAAAAGTATTTTTGTAGACCAGGCCTACTTCCTGAAATGTTGTATTTTCATATTTTTGGAATATCTGTTTTTGGATGATCAAGAATTTTGTACAGAAAAAGTCTTAAGGTATGAATAGTCTTCAAAAACTGCATAATTGTCAAATACTTCATTTCAGCAGGAAGACAATAGCTGAAGTTACTTATAATGTCCTTGTAGAAGAAAATTAATCAAGAAACATATCCCTACCAGAGTTTGCTATAGTTCAGAGGGCGGTGGCAGGACTCCATAACAGAGTTTTTTTAGTGCAACAATAAGCAAGTGCATAGGCAAATGAACATTTGTTTGCATACAACAAGTGTTCAATGGAAGGATCATGTAGTACAACCACTGCCTAAGAACATGCGTGTAGACTTACATTAGAGCAGTGGTTCTCAACCTGTGGATCCCCAGATGTTTTGGCCTTCAACTCCCAGAAATCCTATCATCTGGTAAACTGGCTGGGATTTCTAGGAGTTGGAGGGCAAAACACCTGGGGACCCACAGGTTGAGAACCACTGCATTAGAAAAACACACTGAACTGTCCCACTGCTGGCTCATATTCAACTTGTCTATGGCATAACTCATTGACTTCTTCCTCATGAACTGCCATCAAGTCACATATTATCTATTCTGTATTTCATCTTATACTCTTCCACAACACAGGCTTGTTTGCATTGATACAAACTTTTACATGTCGGGCTTTGAAACTCATTTTATTCCTTCTGGTGACATTCTTCATTCTGTTGAGCTCAGAGTTGCTTCTCTCCTTGCATAAATGAAGCCTGGAAGGTATGAAGAAGGTTGATCATATCCTCACATCAAAGGCAGGTTGGAATAAAGGGATACATGTGACTTGTATAAAGCAGAGTGCAGCAGAACTAGTACAATATGAGCTTGTGATAGAAAGAGCTATGTTGTTGTTGTTGTTGTTGTTGTTGTTAGCATTAGGAAGAACCTTCTGATGGTCAGAGCTGTTGACAGAGAAAAGAAGCAATCAGCCACAAATCACTAAGGTCCCTGAGGAAAGAAAAACAAGACTTCTATGTTCCAATAAGAGAGTAGCTATGAAATTTCATGGTGATGAGCTCTTTGTCCAAGGGTCAGAAGACAAAATATGCAAATATGGGAGGAATAAACAATATCTCATCCAATTCTATGATTCTATTATTATAATTCTTCTTTACCCACTTATCCACAAGGCTCGCAGCAGGATAAAACATAGATTGAAATACAGTTGATAACTAAAACACACATAAAACCATTTGAAACACAAAGATTGTAAACATCAGATTAAATCTCAAACCACTGCATATTAAAACCATTCATACATAAACTTTAAAAATGTCATTTTACACTTCATCATTTTGAACCAACAGAGTTGGCCTGATGGAAGATAAAGGTTTTTAATGTGTCCTTTTTAAAATTTGAATAGCATGTTCAACTGCTGAATCTCATCCAGTAGGTTATTCTACAGTATACGGATAGCTGATGAAAAGGTCCTTTGAGTGACCATTGCTAATCTAGTCCTGGCCGATTGAAGTAAACGTCCCTGAGTGTATGGAGTGGATTATATGGCAGGAATCAATCCCGCAAGCTGGTAAAGGTAACCACGGCTTCTGCTGTGGTTATCACTCTCTACATCCACTAGTGATGATATTGGAACATTCTTGGTTGCAAGAGTACCTAAATGTTGGTTCATATATATGGAGTAAGCTTTGTATTTCTTTACTGAAGGCAATGATTGTTCATTTCTCAATGCACAAATGGTAGCACCCTTTTTATTAAAAATTTAATGACTAAAAATCCATTCAAAACAGTCCAATCTACTCTTTAAAACAGTTGTAAAATCAGGTAAACATTGGAAAAACAGTTTAAGAAAACACTCTGAATGTCAAGCCATGTAAAATGGCACGGTCTCACTATAGTGAAAGCCCTGTCACATGTTCCCAACCCTCACTGGCAATGGTGAGAGAATGATCTGGGCCCCCAGTCATGATCTTAGATTTGCGTAGACTCATATGGGCAAGGGTCAGGCTATGATGCAGCTGGTTAGGAGCCAGCTGCAATAAATCACTACTGACCGAGAAGTCATGGGATTGAAACCCAGGTCAGATTGAGCTCCTGACCATTAATAGCCTAGCTCACTGTTGACCCAAGCAGCTCGAAAAACAGTTGCATCTGTTGAGTAGAAAATTCTTGGTGCCGCTTTATGCGGGGAGGCTAATTTAACTAATTTATGACATCATAAAAATGCCAGCAACATGCGGAAAAGAATGAAGAAGTACTACCATCAAGGACTCAGTGTCACAAGTGGACGATGAAGCAGCAGCTTCCCCTGTGGCCGGAATTGAGCATACCCTCATGAAGATGGGAGCTGGAAAATGTTAAATTGCCTCTGTATCTGTCTATATGTCGTTTGTCTAATAGCACTGAATGTTTGCCATGTATATGTGCATTGTAATCCACTCTGAGTCCCCTTTGGGGTGAGAAGGGTGGGATATAAATACTATAAATAAATAAATGGTCTTACAACTATCCTGGTATCAAGGTCTTCATAGATGAAGACCAGAGCCTTGAATTAGGCTCAGAAGCAAATTAGAAGCCAGTTTAATTCTTCTCAGTCCAGTGATATGTGTCTTTTAAAATGTTGACTTAATAACAGTCTAGCAGCCATATTGTTTTTTGCACCCTGTAAAACACTGATCACTAGTTACCTTTATTGGGTTGAAGCTACATGGCTTCTTCCTTCCCAGACAAAGAGAAGTAAGGAAGTTGTCACAGACAGAACGCCAGCGAGTAAAACAAAACTCAGTTTATTGAGGTTACAGAACTAAAAACGCCCGTAGGAAACAAAGAACAGGGCAAACACTTGACTTCAGTGTGATAAGTAACAAAAAACAGCTCAGTTTGAGCTAAAACGGTTCAAAGGGATAAACCGGGTTAAACAGAAGTATAATCCGGATTAAATCAAAAGTGCTTACTTCAGCCTGGCAAACAATGCAAACAAAAGAGGATCAACAGGAGTCAGAATGTGAACAACAGACTGGTAGCAGATTCCTCTCTGCTACTCAGAAACAGCAGGAGAATAAACCAGGCTTGTTTATTCCTTCCTGCAGCGAACGAAAAGCGTGGTCGTAGTCAGGATTCAGTTTAAGGTTCAGCGGCCAACGATATCCAGGTCCAGGCACAGCAGTCAGGGTAACGGCAGTCAGCAGTGTCCCAATCCGGTCCAGAGGTCAATAGCCAAGCGTAGTCGTCTAGAAATCCAAAGGTCTCACCGATAGCCAGCAGAAGGGATAATCCGGAATCGAAGTCAGTCAGTCCAGCGTCAATCCAGTGCGAGTAGATATTGCCTGTCAAAAAGACGACGGAGGTCCAAGCTATAGAGATTAAACACAAGTTGCACAGAGAAAAACCCCGCACAGTTCCTCCCGCCGTCGATGCCCAGTGTCCTTGGTAAACTTACGTATCCAGTAACGAATCACACCCGTCTTCAGGAAGTTCCCCAACAAAAGCCCAAGCGTCCGTCCAGATTACCTTGCCCAACGCAATTAGACATTGGTCCCAAATCCCAATTTATCCCAGTTCAAGCTCATCATCGCTGTCAGCTGCCATCCCAATTCCAGGTGCCCCAACATCATCATCCTCATCAGAGCTTAAGCACCTTTGACTACGCCCCACAGCATCCCCAGCTGTGGATCCCGCTCCATCCCTCCAGCCAGTCCATGGGTCTGATCCTGCAACCCGCCAATCACCTCCCATGCTTTCATTGCCTGTTTCCCCAACACCCAAATCCTCCCTCACACGAGTCCATTCCATGTCGTCCTCCTCCGAGCTGGCCATCTCTTCCTCCAAACCCTCAGAAAAACCCTCAAATGAGTCCTCATCTGTCGGGTCTGTAAACAAATCCCGGAGCCGTTTTCTTTCACGCTCCTCGAAAGAGTCTGACTCTCGAGGAGTCTTATGACCCCTTCTTCTATTACCGGAGCCCGAAGGCTCAACCATAACAGAAGTAACTTCAACTTCTTGAAGGAGTGGGAAATTATAGTAACAGAGAATGACTTAAGTCTATGGCCTTAAAAAATACACAGAGAAGGATAATCTGTTTCCACTCCTGCCAATTACTTTATGCAAGCATGAATGTCTCTTTGCTTCCAACAGTTACTCTCAGCAAAGGTTCATCTATAGTGCTTGAAGTTCTCATTTCTACGAGAACAGAGTTTAATTTCATGCAAATGGTTGCAAATTTTTGCCATTCCATGCCTGCCAAGACCTCTCAATCATATTTGAACCCGTATGGATTTCATTGTATCATGACGGTTTCAACAACATATGTTGGGTGTCTTCAAACACAATTACTTCTGTATAATAAAAGTGTTGATTTGATGATGTGACATTTTCTGCAAGTGTGTTTAAGGCAGTTTATGTTTTCATAAGTCGCAATGAAACTCAATTATGAATGTGTAATAAGGCCCTTGATTGTTACACTTATACTTTTCTGTATAATGAAGCTGGCAATTAGAATTTGGTGGTTCTAGGGCTTAGAAATATAAAACCCATATTTGCTTTGTTGACAAAAGACTCACAATGAACAGATTCGGGGTGGGGGGAGGGAGAATTTGTTTACTAAAAAAGTTCAATAATTCAAACATATAATTAGATTTCTTAACAGAAAGATTTTTTTTTGTTCCCACACAGAACAATAACTTCAGGAGAAAAAAACCCTATTTAGATAAATGTGCATCTAAATCAAGATGAAGAAACAAGGGAAACAACATGACCAATTCTCATTTGCCACCAGCATATCCATTTTGGGAGGAATGAGATGAAAATACATTCTGTCTTTCTGAACTAAACAGTTGTGCGAGGAGGTATCTGAGGGTGCATCTACACTGCAGAATTAATACAGTTTGACACCACCTTAACTGTCATAGCTCAGTGTTATGAAATCCTGTGATTTGCAGTTTGGTGAGAATCCCAACACTCATGGGCAGAGAATGTTCAAGACCTTGCAAAATTACAATCCCTATGATTCCACACCCTTGAGTCATTATAGTTAAAGTGTTGTTGTTGTTGTTGTTGTTTATTCATTCAATCGCTTCCGACTCTTTGTGACCTCATGGACCATTCCAGGCCAGAGTTCCTTATTAGCCATTGCCACCCCCAGTTCCCTCAAGGTCAAGCCAGTCACTTCAAGGATACCATCCATCCATCTTGCTCCTCTTCCTTTTTCCTTCCATTTTCCCCAGAATCATTATCTTCTCCAAGCTTTCTTGTCTTCTCCTTATGTGTCCAAAGTGTTGTGGAATTTCATTTGGACATAGGTGAAGAAAGCAGACTGACAGCAGAAGTTGTCTTCAAGATAGTTTACTTTTGGCCAAGAGCAGGTGACAATGTTAGCTAATACCCAGAAAACGCAATGCCACACCTTGCCTGTAGTGGCTTTTCAATTTATACAATTTTACAGAAGCATGCGCAGAAAGCTAACTGACAATGGTGACTATTATAATCCTTTTGGACATGCGTAGTTGCCTTGTAACTTATATAACTCATTACTCATCACATCAGGTGAAGTGTCCATAGTTTGCTCCACTATCCTCAGGTGACATGTTCATAGTTCATCCCATGTATGCATCATCCAGCAGCCAAATCATTACTGCAATTTGCATGACCTTATATTGTGAGCAAAGAGCAAATGTCAGGCAGAACATGTCCTGTCAACACTTTCATGGAAAAACAAGATTTTTGAGTAAGGGTCATCTAGGTAAGGGATTTTTAGGGTTTTTAAATAAAATATTCAAGAGCTGCTCCATTAAAAGTACTTCACCTTTGCCTCCAATATCCTTCCCTTCAGCAAGCAGCTGGGCACTATCTCCCAGAGTATGGAGTGGTTGGATCTTCTCGCTGTCCAAGGCACTTTCAGGATTTTCCTCCAACATCACATTTCAAAAGTGTCTCTCTTCCTTTGCCTTCCTTATGGTCCAGCTCTCGCATCCATAGGTTACTAAGGGGAACACAATTGCATTAACTATGCAAACCCTCATTGCCAGTGTGATGTCTCTACTCTTCACTATTTTATCGAGGTTGGCCATTGTTCTCCTCCCAAGAAGGAAACGTCTTCTGACTTCCTGGCTGCAATCTGCGTCTGCAGTAATCTTTGCACATAGAAATACAAAGTCTGTCATTGCCTCAATGTTTTCTCCCTCTATTTGCAAGTTATCAATCAGTCTGGTTGCCATAGTCCTGGTTTTCTTGATGTTTAACTGCAACCCAACTTTCGCACTTTCTTCTTTAAACTTGGTTATAAGGCTCCTCAGGTCCTTGCTTTCAGCCATCAAAGTGGTTTCAAGCTGAATTAATTCTGCAACCCAGATGCACCTTTAGACAACCTCATATAAAAGTATGAACCTAACACATTTCTCCAAGAGTCATTGTGGCATAGTGGTTTGAGAATTTTACTATGATGCTAGAGACCAGGATCTGAGTGCCTGCATGGCTATGGAAACCCAGTGGATGCCCTTGGATAAATCATACTCTTTTAGCCTCAGAAGAAGGCAATGTGAAACCCTTTGTGAACAAAGATTTGCCCAAAAAACCTTCATACTTTTTCTTAGGGTCTCCATAAGTTGGGAATGACTTGAAGATACACAACATTAACACATTCCTTGCCCTTTCTTAGAAACCTGAGACCTGAATTCTATCAGAACTCAAGTAGCCCTATCTATTCAATTCTTGAATCGTAAATCAACATGTAGGTAAATTCCACTGATTTTATAGCTTTACCCAATTTGGGACTAACAATAAGATTCAGGTCAGGAATTTCAGTGTATATTTGGGCTAAGCTCTTTATGATGAATGATGGCATCCATGGGCCGCAAAGTAATAGGACCAATGCTTAATTTTAGCTAATAGGCAGAGGTTTTTATGCTCTACTTCCTTCCAAAAGTTCCCTTTGGATCTCTCCTTACAGGGTGTCCACACCAGGGAAATTATGGTTTGCTTTTGCATTTATGGCACTAACAGAGAAAATGAATGCCTGGGGATGGGTGCTTGTTTACTGAAATGCTCGTCGTTTTAAGTATCTTTCTCCCCAGACGAAAGTGGAAAAGACCTTCTGGGAGTCAAAAAGAACAAAGGCAGGAAGAGTTCCTCATGATTTCTTATTCTCACTGTTTCCTGTCAACCAGGCTGTCTCTAAATTAAGTTAAACAATTATGCCCTCTAATAAATAAACAAATAAATAAACCGTCTTTCCAAATCTGATTATCGCAAGTGGCAGTCTCATTACGAAAAGGCCAAGTGCTCCTGAAGGAATCGTTCTAGGTAAGACTGTGTCACATCATATGTGTTTTATCTCTTTACCCATTAGCCAATATTACAGTTGTGAAGAATGGGGAAAATGGGGAGAGGGAAGACGGAGAAGGTGCTTTGAACTTCGCGTTTCATCAGTTTTCTGTCTTAAGAACATAAGGGCCCTCTGGGCGCTGAATTTCATTGTTAAACCATCAGCGTGACAAAGTGGCACAGAAGCATAATTTTCAAAGACATTTTATGGTGTGCCTCACTTCCATTGTCTTGGAATCTCCCCATTTGTCTGCTAACATCCTGCCTGATGCTCCCTTGGCAGTCTTGCGGATGCTACCTCTGGGTCCAAAAAAGCCTCATGCCACCAGCATTGATGCCTAGCAGGCTGGACAGGAGTAGATAGCATCAGAGGGAAAGAATGAGGTGGTCATCTCAAACCACTGTGATGGGGAGAGGAGGCAAATCTAATCCATGTGGCTGCTCTTTCTGGTTCTGCAGAAAGTTTTATGAATCTTCAACCCAGAAAACACGCCACAAAGTGTTTTCTGCATAGAAAGACCATAGCTGATTTTTGCTCCCAAGAACTCTGAGCCATATTTGGACCCACTGTGGCAAAGATGAGCCCACAACTTACACAGGAGTTCCTTATAAGACAGATTCTTACCCAGTTTTTGGACCAGGAACTATAAATGCACAGTCTCCATCTTGTTAGGATTCGGCAACAGCTCACAGACCTTAATCTAGCTCGCTATAGCATCCAGGCAGTAGTCTGCACCCAGCTCCAAAGCTCCTCCTATCCTAACCTGTCATGTCAATATTAGCAGGATCTTGAGTAGCAAATTTTTCTGAGGCTCCTCTGATATTTAGCATTACATAGATATGGATACACACACATACACACACACACACAGACACACACACACACACACACACAAATGGTATAGATATAATCAGGAAGGGACTCCATACAGGATGAAATGGCAAGCATATTAAGATGAGGAACAGGACACTTTGTCCCATGCAGTCTATTCTTCAACCCCAAAAGCCAGATAGCCTCAAGTGCAGAAAAGGATATTGTCCTGTTTCCAAGATTGAAAGAATATCCAGCTATCAATTCTGTTGTTTTCTTGTTGTGCTATTGAAGCCCCAATAACTATGTCCCCAAGATCACTGAGACATGGAACATGTGTGAGACCTTTTCTCACATGACCTTCAGCCTCAAACCACCAAGTTGCATTAATTACATACACATACATTAGGGCAAATCTCATTATTTCTTCAAGTCATGAGACATAATCCCTTCACAATGGCCTTATAAACTTAACAATAAATCCAGTCTGCAAGGTCACGAAAGTTACCCAACATCCAGCCAGACCTAATCCATGTGAACCCATTCAGACCATGCCAACATCCTGGCTACCCATTGTTTAGACAGCCAAGACCCATTGTCATACTCCAGGCAAACAGGAACCTAGCTATTAGCACACATTGCCTCACATTCTACCCACATTATTTCCTTCACACACCCCTTGAGTCTATTTCCTTCACACACCCCTTCACACACCAAGAAAACAGCCATAAAACTTTAAATGGAACGATGATGGTTTATTCAAATTCTTACCAAATCTGGAAAGCAATCACCGACATCAGGAGACTGCACATCACAGCCTGCTAGCAAATGGTTGGTGGCAAAAGCCCTTTGTTTTAAACTGCTGTCAAACTCCTATAAATGCTTATTTACATCTTCAATGCCTTGTATCAGTCTTTAGAGTGCAGACTCTGCTGGCATCTGCTTTGGCCAAGATGAATAAATGCCTCTGATCTTTTGGCCTTCAACCCATCTGTATGTCATTTGGTCTATGGAACTTGGCACTCTGGGCTCTGAATCCACAGTTCTTGCGGAAGCTGAAATCACTCAACAATAGAATGGGGAGAAAGTAATCTTATCCTCCACTATAGTTTGTTAGATTGTGCTTATGGTGACATTGCCAATTGTGTACAATTGCCTACCCAGATGGGCATGATAGGTTCATGTGTTTGAAATGTGCATTCATTGGCATATTTAGGTGGGCAACATTTCCATTCAAAACAAGGTTGCATAGCACAATAAATGCATAAATCCACTTGTGGAGATGTATGAAAGACAAACCAGTTGCAGGATCTCAGCCAACATCTGGATCCTGCTCAAGAATAAAAACAATATCATTGCATTCTGAATGGCAACAGTATTCATGAGATTATCAAAAACAACTATGTAGCTTCCACACATTCATGCTGACATCCAGATACAGAGTTTGAGTGTCTCTTTATACGTTTGTCTGAAACTGGTGCCAGGCTACACAATACATCTTCATCAGGGAATGGGTTTTGCATTATTGGTATGTGTGCCTGTATCTCTGTTTCACATTTCCTGAATCACATTTTTCAATTAACATCCTTACTTTGAAGAATGTTAAAAGATATATATGGGGGAGGGGTCTACAATGAACCCAAGAACAGCATAGATGGGAAGACTTAACAGCCCTAAATTACCATGAGCTACGCTTGTCCAAAATGGCCGGAAGGAGCATTGCTTCATAATTATTTCAGACTAATGGCAATATTTAAATGTTACTATTTTAATGGGAGTGTTTGATTCCGGAAGGCCCAAGAAATTGCATGCCGCTTTTAAGCTGCATTGCTAAAACAGCTCACATCCAAACAGTATACAGACCAATCATCCTCAGCTGGGATTCAGGAGCGAAACAAATCATTAATGTTTTTCATGCATGCAAAGGTTAAGTTACTCAGCACACTGTATTACTCATAGCATCCCTGAAGGTTTCTTCTGCATGCTTTTCCTATACTATCAGTCAACCACAGTGGGAATTCCTGCATTTTAAGAGATGGCTGATGAAGACAATGCAACTACAGCATTATATTCAACTAACCAACTAACTATACAGGCTGGACCTCCTTTTTCTGGAAATCGGAAACCAGTGAATAAAGTGCTTTTACTATGTGCCTTGCCAATTAACAATTCATCATATGGGACTATTCTTGTTGGAAAAGATTCCAGTCTTGGTTGTGCATGTAGTTGCACATGCAACAGGGCCTTCATATGTGGAACATTACCATCCAACATCAGGGTTATGTTCTTCTTTGAGGTATGTAGTACTTGATGAAGAGAAGAATGAGATGTGAGATTATAGCCATTCTTAAGTATCTTAAGAGATGTCATGTAGAAGATGAAATTATATTTTCCACTGCTCCAGAAATTAGGATGGGAATGGATAGATTCAAGGTACATGACAAGAAACAGGAAGAACTTCTTGGCTGTAAGGGCTCTTTCAGAGTAGAAAAACTCCCTCACTGGGTTGTGAACTCTTCATCTTTGGAGATCTTTAAACAGAAGATGGATGAGCATCTCTCAGGAGTGTTTTAGCTGTATGTTCCTGAAGTGCAAGGGATTGCTCTTGCAGTTCAGTTCAACTCTATGCTTCTATGGGATGTATAATTCCATATGCAGAGATTTATTCTGCACAAACCAAAATAGAATTTCACCCTGCTTTGCTTCACCATCATCACATTCTATCTTCATCATCTTTTCTGCTTTTCACCTATACTTATCTTTTTTTGTCAGCAGCCCAGCTGTGCCACTAAATGGGCAACTTCAGCTGTAAAACTTTGCTGACCGAGCGGCCCATTTTCGTCAATGAACCCATTGCCTCTCTCCCTTATTAAGGTATATATTCGGATGCTGGAAATTCCAGATGCTTTCGTTGCGGCTCCCTGAGCTTATGTTCTAAGCTGCTGACAATCTGTTGAGGAGATCAGGGGTAGATTTTTGTTTTGTTTTAAAAACCATTAAAGTGTGCTTCTCGCTAGTCTTTTTTAACTTTGGCTCGAGTTGCTCAGATAAAAGGAAATAAAGATGCAATCAGTTCCTTTGTAAACTTTGCCTGCTTTGCATCTAGCAAAGTGGCATAGGCTCTCCCAAATCACAGGCCGCAATCTCGGCAGGCATGTTCGTCCGACTTTTTAGAAGGAAACCTAAGCAATTTTTTGTCTCTCTTCAATTCTGAAGACGCAGCAGGTTAGAAAATATCCTAATTCCTGCTCAATTTTCTTTGCATAATATATTGGGGAAAGGAGGGGGAGAAGCTACCAGAAGAACTGGACTCATAGCAACAGCAAAGTGAAATAAATCATGTGTAGTGATAAGTAGAAGATCAGCAACAATGCACCATGATTATGCATAAAATTCCAACCACCCAAGTTCACGGCATGATCCAAATTAACATAGACTAATCAACATGTCGGAGATTTCTACTAGCAATGATTGTCCCTGGAAACTGTGTGAAGTGAATCAAAAATAGTCTACCAGACCAGAACATTGGATGGTACTTTTTATATATATTAAAAATGCAGGACTTGAAGTTGCAGCTGAGAGGTTTTCTCTCTCTTTTGTATCTTATATAGAAATATATTATCTTGCCAGTGAGTCATATTTTTACTAAATTCACTGAGCTCTCAAACCATGAATCCTGTGGGTCAGACTGAGATGACTTCTCAGAAGAAGAAAGTACAGGTTGATTATCCCTTATCCAAAATGTTTGGGACCAGACATGTTTTGTATTTTTTGTCTTTGTCTTTGCTTTTTTCTGAAGCCAAGAGTATATGACTCACCCAAAGCATCCTAATAGGTTTCTCCATCTGAATGGGGATTTGAAACCCAATCTCCAGAGTCATAGTCCAACATTCAAATCATTACGCCACGTCAGCTCTCATATGCAAGTATGTATTTTCAATATTCCTGTTGACTTATAGTGACCCTAATGAATTTCATAGAATATTTATAAGCAAAGAGGGGTTTTTGTTTGTTTGTTTGTTTTTTGCTATTTACCCCTCTGAAATATAGCCAAGAGCACATGGTATTCCTATGGTGGTTCCCCATACAAACCATGCCTGACTCTGCTTTGCTTTCTAGTTCAGATGGGATTTGGTACTCTTGGGGTATATTTAGGTTTTCATATGGATCTTATCCATATGTAAAAATAATATTTACCTTTCTGTGGAAATTCTACCATCAAGAAAACATAAGAAGCTACCAGGTTCAAAGGAATTTAATACAAGGCAGACTCAGCAGAACATACAGCTCTACTTGATTTTCTTTCATGTCAGGAGTAATCTGAGAAACTGCTAGTCACTTCTGGTGTGAGAGAATTGGCCATCTGCAAGGACATTGCCCAGGGAACTCCAGGATGTTTTGATGTTTTTACTATCCTAGTGGAAGGCTTCTCTCATGTCCCCACATGGAGCTGGAGCTGATAAAGGGAGCTCATCTGTGCTCTCCCTGGGTTAGATTCAAACTGGCAACCTTCAGGTCAGCAACCCAACCTTCAAGTCATCAGCCCTGCCAGCACAAGGGTTTAACCGACTGTGCCACTGGGAGCTCCTAGCTCTACCTGATATCAACACATTGTCACTTGCTTACTTTTCTACTTGTGGTTTACAGACTGGCTAATCAAACAAATGCTGCAAGTCAGTGAGGATGGAAAGAGCTAAAACAGTGGTAAGAGCTAGATCAGCCTTGAGATGGTTTAGGCTGCCACACACATGCAGCCCTACAGAGGTGGGAAGGAGTTCTGACAATCCTTGATATATTAAAAAGCCATCCCTGAACCCCTCTATAATGGACAATTATTGGCCAGTGTTCAACCTCCCCTTTCTGAGCAAGGTCTTTGAGCACATGATGGCTCTCCAGCTCCAGGGATTTCTGGATGATATCGATTATCTAGATCCATTTCAAACGGGTTTCAGACTTGGTTGTCGAACAGAGACAGCTTTGGTCACCTTGGTGGATGACCTTTGCAAAGAGCTAGACAGGGAAAGTGTGTCCCTGTTGGTTCTCCTGGACCTCTCAGTGGATTTCAATACCATTGGCCATGGTTTCCTTCTGAGTCATCTCACTGAGATGGGACTGGGAAGTACTGTCTTACAGTGGCTCCTGTCCTTTCTGGAGGGCTGTACCTAGAAGGTGGTGCTGGGGAACTCCTGTTTGAACCCTTGTCCATTGTCCTGTGGAGTTCCTCCGGGTTTTATTTTGTCCTGCATACTGATTAATATATACATGAAACCACTGGAAGAGATCATCAGGAGTTGTGGAGTACAGTGCAGCCTGTATGCAGATGACACCCAATTCTATTACTCCATTCCACCTAAAGCCAAAGAAGCTGTTCTGATCCTAAACCAGTGCTTATCATCAGTAATGGACTGAATGAGGGCAAACAAATTGAAATTTAATCCAGACAAGACAGAGGTGCTCCTGGTCAGTTGGAAAGCAGACCAGGTAATAAGGATCCAGCCTGGGTTAAATGGGGTCACACTCCCCCTGAAGACACAAGTGCACAGTTTTGGGGTCCTCCTGGATTCAGCATTGAACCTGAAGGCCCAGAGGTCGGAGGTGGCTGGGAGGTCCTTTGCACAATTAAAAAGTGTGTGCCAGCTACATCAATTCCTTGAGAAGCCAGATCTGGCCACGATGGTACATGTCTTAGCTACATCCCGTCTGAGTGACTGTAATGCTGTCTCCATGGAGCTGCCTCTGAAGAGTTGAGGGAGGGACCTGGATATGTTCAGACAGCAATCCAGAGAAAATTCACAACAAAAGGTTGCTATAAGGTATAAGGAAGTGGTTCTCAACCTGTGATCCCCAGATGTTTTGGTCTACAACTCCCAGAAATCCCAGCCAATGTACCAGCTGTTAGGATTTCTGGTAGTTGAAGGCTAAAATATCTGGGGACCCACAGGTTGAGAACCACTGGTATAAGGTAAAGGCTTGCATGCTCAATATGAGTCCCTATGGAGCCATGTCCCATAATTTATATCTTTTATACATTTCATAAATTGGGGTCTGATTTCTCAAAATCACAATCTCCATATTCAAGTTCCAGCTCTCAAACCACAATACCACTCTGGCTCTCTCACCATTGTGTATTTACTTTTCATCAACATGAAAAGCTTGGGAAATAAAATGGATAATATTAAAAAGTCAGAATGAAAGAAGATTGTCATTTTTGCTTTCTTCCTCCTTTTAATCCACTTTCCCTGTTTTTCTTCCTTCCCTTCTTTGGTCTTCAAAAGCTATGATCTACTTAGAATGCGATATAACAAAATAGCCTGGGATGATTTAACTCCTAAGAAGGATGCCGGAGAAAGGTGGAGATGATGGATGAAAGAGAACTAGCTCTATTTGCTTGATTCACATTTAGTTATTTGCTGTATCTATTCTACTCGGTTCTTTAATTCTTTCTACATTTTATTTGCTTTATTGTTCATTTCTGTACCTTTTCTTTGGCTATATTGTACTGTCAGGAGAGATGTTTTATGGTCCCTTTATTGCAGATCTGTAATATTCTTTCTCTTGTCTTCCAATAGTTTATTTAATTTTGATATTTTATGTTATTTATTTCTTTAAAAATTATGCCTATGAGGACATGATAGCAGTCTCAGAGCAATGCAGAGAAACCTAATAGCAGTAATATCACCAATTTTTAACACACATATGCACTTAAAAATAAACAGTGTAAATGAAACAGAATAGAGGAATTAGTAAAATGCTGGTTGATAGGAAAATGCCTTCAGAAGATGAAAAATAGTGATGGAACTTCATGCATTTCCTTGGACAATGTGTGTACGTGTGTGGGTACATGTATGTTTACATATCTATATATCCCTATATCATCTATATATCTCTATTTAAATACAGTAGAGTCTCACTTATCCAACATATACAGGCCGGCAGAACGTTGGATAAGCGAATATGTTGGATAATAAGGAGAGATTAAGAAGAAGCCTATTAAACATCAAATTAGGTTATGATTCTACAAATTAAGCACCAAAACATCATGTTATACAACAAATTTGACAGAAAAAGTAGTTCAATATGCAGTAATGCTATATAGTAATTGTTGGATTATGGTTGTATGTGTATGAAATGTAAATCAAGTGTTTCTGCTGTTTTGCAAGAGTGTGTGTTTCAGCAATGAAACAGTTAACAGCAGGCTAGTTTGACTGACAGCCTGTTCTGACTGCTATGACCTATCAGGCATGATTTCCGGCCTTGGAGGTCGAAACTTCCTGCAGACTGAGGAATGTGTTTTCTTATCTCGTTGTGTTGAGCTGTGCTTGCTGAGCGAAGAGGCTATAGAAGAATGCCAGCTCAGAGCGATGGCTTTTGCTATGCTTTGTAAATATGTATTATAGTAAATGAAATAAATGTTTGGACTTCAGACTACTGATGTGTTTGAGTTTGACATTGAACAGAGGAATTGGTGTGGCAGACGATTGCAACCAATTCATCAGGGTGCTGGTGTGCAGAGGATAGATGGTGTTTGAAGAAACCAACCCGGCACTGATCCCTGACTCTTCTGCATCATCCCACGTTGTCGGTAATTACTGTATTTACGAATTTAGCACCAAAATATCATGATGTATTGAAAACATTGACTACAAAAATGTGTTGGATAATCCAGAATTTTGGATAAGTGAGTGTTGGATAATTGAGACTCTACTGTATCACAAAAATTATATATGAAACATTTAGGGAAAACTAACTATGCACAAATATGATGCAATGCAAGAAGAGAATGAAATAAAAGAAAGAAAGCATATAACACAATGTATCTAATAAAGCTACCCTAACCTGCAATTAGACTGCGACTACATATAAGGGAGTACAAATGACTTCCACCTTCTCTACGAGTAGTTATAATTACTCAAAACCATACACTTCCTCTCTATGAAATAAAAAAAAAATCTTAATTGGGCAATTTTTTAACAGACTAAGACTTTCTCACAGCAGGAAGAAAATAGTTAAAATTACTTGTTGCTTTCTTGAAGTGAAGAATTACATTCCTAAGCAAGATGCGTGATTTCTACATTCTATGTTTTAAAGGGAAATAATAGAGGGCTTTGGCACCACGATGGTAGTGGCATGGCAGCAATCTAGAGGAAGGTGACTGAGATAGTAAAGGAAATCCTCTGAGGAAGGATCGGGTGTTGATGTGATAAAGTGGTTTAAGGACTGGAGTATGAATCTGGAGACCACTTTGAGTCCCTGTTCTGCCCTAGAAATCTCAGCTTCAGAGAGAGGCAAGAGAAAACCTCCTTCGGACAATTCTTCCAAGAAAACCCTATAAAGGTCACTATAGAAAGAAAATATTAGAAGGC
The DNA here is from genome assembly GCF_035594765.1 of Anolis carolinensis. Classification (NCBI taxonomy): domain Eukaryota; kingdom Metazoa; phylum Chordata; class Lepidosauria; order Squamata; family Anolidae; genus Anolis; species Anolis carolinensis. The sequence continues at coordinate 318,508,705 of NC_085842.1, forward strand.
AACCAACATCATCAGCAACAAAAAAACATTTATCTTGAATAAAAGATGATGAGTTAAATGCCTGAAGAGATGTCATAAAGTGCTGCTCAAGAGATTAGAACATGATTGAACAGACTTAAATTACAAGAAAAGTGATGCCACCAAATCATCATTGTAAGACAACATGTTTGACATCAGAACAGACTGTCTAGGACAATGATGGGCAACCTTTTGCGCTTGGTGTGTCAAAATTCACCAAAAGAAACTAGCATGACTTGGGTGGTGTGTCACTTCGAGAAAAAAAAAACATAATTTCACAATATATATAGTTAAAATAACAAAAAATGTATAATTGTAATATATAACTGTACTTACTTACTTAGGCGATCCCTCGTCGTTCGAGGACGATGGTCTTCCAACCTTGGTATCTTGGGCGTGTGTTCTTAGGTGACTGAAGAGACCGATTCTTGACCCGCATATTCTCCCGCAGTGAGGACATCGGTTTCCAGGTGGAAGGCGGTCCCGGTCGGGGTTAGCTTGACGCTCCTTCCTCTTGGCACGTTTCTCCCTTAAGCCCTCCGTTCGTGCCTCTTCAAACTCCGCAGCACTGCTGGTCACAGCTGACCTCCAATTAGAGCGCTCAAGGGCCAGGGCTTCCCAGTTCTCAGTGTCTATGCCACAGTTTTTAAGGTTGGCTTTGAGCCCATCTTTAAATCTCTTTTCCTGCCCTCCAACATTCCGTTTCCCATTCTTGAGTTCAGAGTAGAGGAGCTGCTTTGGGAGACGGTGATCGGGCATTCGGACAACGTGGCCAGTCCAACGGAGTTGATGGCGTAAGAGCATCGCTTCAATGCTGGTGGTCTTTGCTTCCTCAAGCACGCTGACATTTGTCCGCCTGTCTTCCCAAGAGATTTGCAGGATTTTCCTGAGACAACGCTGATGGAAACGCTCCAGGAGTTTGGTGTGACGTCTGTACACAGTCCACGTTTCGCAGGCATAGAGCAGGGTTGGGAGGACAATGGCTTTATAAACAAGCACCTTGGTCTCTCTACGGATGTCCCGGTCATCAAACACTCTCTGCTTCATACGGAAAAATGCTGCACTCGCAGAGCTCAGGCGGTGTTGTATTTCAGTGTCGATGTTGACTTTTGTGGAGAGGTGGCTACCAAGGTAGCGGAAATGGTCAACATTTTCTAATGTTGCACCGTTAAGCTGTATTCCTGGCTTTGCAGAGGGATTAGCTGGTGCCTGTTGGAAGAGCACTTTGGTTTTCTCGATGTTCAGTGAGAGGCCGAGCTTCTCGTATGCTTCTGCGAAGGTGTTTAGAGTGGCTTGTAGGTCTTCTTCTGAACGCGCACAGACTACGTTGTCATCAGCATATTGGAGTTCTATAACAGATGTTGTGGTGACCTTGGTTTTGGCTCTCAGTCTGCTGAGGTTAAATAGCTTGCCATCTGTCCGATAGATGATTTCCACTCCGGTGGGAAGCTTCCCATCAACAAGGTGAAGTATCATAGCGATGAAGATGGAAAATAAGGTGGGGGCAATAACACATCCCTGCTTGACACCTGATTCAACCTTAAATGGGTCACTTTGGGAGCCGTTGCTGTCCAAGACTGTTGCCATCATGTCATCATGGAGGAGCCGCAGGATGTTCACAAATTTGTCAGGGCACCCGATTTTTTGGAGGATGGTCCAGAGAGCGCTGCGATTCACTGTGTCGAATGCCTTTGCAAGGTCAATGAATGCCATGTACAGAGGTTGGTTTTGTTCCCTGCATTTTTCTTGGAGCTGTCGAGCAGTGAAGATCATGTCCACTGTTCCTCTGGAGGGGCGGAAGCCATTCTGGGATTCTGGGAGGGTGTCTTCTGAGACAGGGAGAAGGCGGTTTGCAAGGATTCTTGCGAGGATTTTCCCGGCGGAGGTTAGAAGGGAGATACCACGGTAGTTCCCGCAGTCTGTTCTGTCCCCTTTCTTGAAAAGGGTGATGATGGTGGCATCCTTGAAGTCTGCTGGGATTTTCTCGGTCATCCACACCTTTTCAATGAGCTGGTGGAGTTGTTGCATCAGCTCAGGTCCACCCTCTTTGAAGATTTCAGCGGGAATCCCATCAGGTCCGCTAGCTTTGTTGTTTTTTTGTTGGCTGATGGCATTGCTGACTTCTTCCAAACTAGGCAGTGCTGCAAGCTCATCCCTGGTTTGTTGTTGCGGGATTTGTGAGAGGGTCTCTTCGGCCACATTGGAGCTGCGATTCAGCAGGTTCTGGTAGTGCTCTTTCCAACGTAGTGCAATTGATGTTTTGTCCTTCAGAATTTTGGTTCCATCTGATGAGCGTAGGGGCTGTATGCCATGGTTTCTTGGTCCATAAATGATCTTTGTGGCTTTGAAAAATCCCTGAGTGTCATGGGTATCTGCAAGGTGTTGGATTTCTTCAGCCTTCTTTGTCCACCAGATGTTCTTGAGTTCTCTGGTCCTTCTTTGGACCTCAGCTTTTGCACTGGCATAGATCTTTTTCTTGGCAGCACAGTTGGTGTCTCTCTGCCATGTTTGGAAGGCTTTCCTTTTGTTATCAATCAGCTGTTGGATCTCTTTGTCGTTATCATCAAACCAGTCTTGATGTTTCTTAGTTAGGTATCCAATGCTTTCTTCGCAGGCTGTGATGATGGAGGTCTTCAGTTTGTTCCAATGTTCCTCAACATTTTCGGGGTGTTCTGTGGGTAGATGATCTTTGAGTGTTGTTTGGAGAAGGGCTCGTTTGGAGGGCTCCTGAAGGGCTTGGGTGTTCATTTTTCGCCTTGTTTTTCTTCCTTGGAGTCTGCGTTTGGGGACGATCTTGATAGCCATCGTGGATCGGATTAGCCTGTGGTCTGTCCAGCAGTCATCAGTACCTGTCATGGCTCTTGTGAGAAGCACATCGCGGCGGTCTCTGGCACGTGTGATAACATAGTCCAGGAGGTGCCAATGCTTTGACCGAGGGTGCTTCCATGATGTCTTGAGCTTGTTTTTCTGGCGGAAGAGCGTGTTGGTGATGACAAGGTTGTGCTCTCCGCATTTGGTGAGAAGCAAGATGCCATTCGAGTTGCTGTTTCCGACCCCGTCTTTTCCTATGATCCCTGGCCACAGGTCAGAGTCCCTTCCGACTCTTGCGTTAAAGTCCCCCAGGAGGATGATTTTGTCCTCCTTAGGTATCTCCGATAGGATGGTATCCAGCTGACAGTAAAATTTTTCCTTGATGTCTTCGTCAGCATCTAGAGTTGGTGCATAGGCGCATATGATGGTTGCCTGTTGGTTTTTGGCAAGGTTAATTCGGAAGGTTGAAAGTCGTTCGTTGATGCCAGTGGGTGCTTCAGTCAGGTGCTTCACCAGGTCGTTTCTGATAGCAAAGCCAACTCCGTGTATATATATAACTGTATATAACTGTTTACTACCATTATTTCCATGTACAGCAATCTATGGTACCTCTTGCAGTTTCCACGCTGATTTCTCTCGGTTGTAGTTTCAATGTAGTCATGAATAATGAATAATATAATAATAATATAATAATATATTACAATAATAATAGAATAATAATAGAAATATCTATATATATATATAAAAGAGTGATGGCATCACGGCAGCGGACAAAACAACAAAAGTAAACACCCCACAACCTCGAAAATTGACAGCACAACCCCTCATCCATGCCTCTAGGTTGATACAACAAAAAGAAAAGAAAAATAAAATCCTAATTAGAGGGAGAGGAAAAATTGTTTTTATCCAATTGCTGCCAGTTAGAAGGCTAAGCTCCGCTCACTTGGTCTCCTAGCAACCCACTCAGCCCAGGGGACCTTTTACCTTAACTACCACCAATTCCTCAATACTTTATTTCCCATACCACCATACTTCGCCACAGGAACGCATGGCCGGGCACAGCTAGTGTATATATATATGTGTGTGTGTGTGTGTGTGTGTGTGTGTGTGTGTGTGTGTGTAATGTGCATAATTCCCATGGAGTAAACAACAAAACCACTGGACCAAATCACACCAAATTTGGCCACAAAAGACATAGTCATCCAATCAATCTGCATGCGGCAGCATGTCAGTAAAAATGGCTAGGCGTGTCAGTGCTGACACGCGTGCCATAGGTTGGCCATCACTGGTCTAGGAGGATGGTGGACTTCCTGTCTTTGGCAGTATTTAAGCAGAGGTTAGATTTTATTTTATAGAAGGGGGTTGGACTAGATGGCCCTAGTGGTCTCTTCCAACTCTCTGATTCTATGAAATTGACATCTGTTGGGAGTACCTTGTTTGATCCTGAAAGGCATGGGGCTGGACTACTTGACCCAAGGGGTCCTTTCCAACTTTATGACTGATGCCTGTGTGAAATGGAAGGCTTGAGCTCTTAGTTACTGTTTAGTAACTAAGACAGAGTATGGGTAGATACTGAGAGGACAAGGGAGACCGCTCCTCTTCTGGAAATCCAAACACTTTGCTCACAGCTGCAGAAGATCTGCTTCATGGAGGCCCACCTTCCTTCCTCTGACTACTCATTGGCTGAAGGAGCAAGCGCCTCTCTATTATGAGGAATGGTCAGGTAGAATTGCATGGATGGAGTAATATTCCCCACCCTGTACAATGTGGGTTCTCAATTTGATCAAAACAAAAATTCTAATTCTGCCAGAAGCAAAATCTATTCTTGTGCAAATGAGTACAGAAAAAAAGGAGAGGGGGTGTTTCGAAATGTCTGGATCCCAAGGACTTTAGGAACAGCAATTATACCCATTAATTTGGGCCTGATTTGCCCTCGCATTTATATCAGTTGATTTCTCTCCATCTCATTTTTGTACATTTGATGACTGCCAGCCAAATGCATGAATTAACTCCCCTGGAAATGGTATGAAAGTGCCTTTTATGCCCTTTGATTTATGATAATCCACTCACAGTGGCAAGTCCTCACTGGTTGTTGTGATTATCAAGTGCCAAATGTACATTGATGAATCAATCGCAGGCAGGTTATAGCGTAATTAAGCAGAACGGAAGATATTTATGACTTGCAGTTATAAATCCCATCTTGCTCTCGCAGAGGAAGCATGCAACGTTCTTCCTCACAACAACCCTGTGGAGTAGACTGAGTGAAGAGTCAACACTTGCCCAAAGGTTTGTGATGAAACACACTGAGAAAGGCTAGTCTCCAGGAGCAAGAAAAACTAGACTCATTTTGAATTTATTTCTGGCCTATTCCCAAGAGAATGTTCAAATTTTGGTATTGCAAGTTCTAAAAGGTTATCATTTTGGGCAAAGTCGAAGGATACTCAATGATTTGCTAGAAACTCCAGAATTTCTAACAGCTTCTAGGAAGTCTGGACACTGGGATCAGCTTCCATTTGGACTGACCTGTTGTCCAGATGAGACACTGGCCCCATCATCCTTTCCCTCAGTAGTGTAGGGAAGGAGAATGCCTGTGTCACTGCCAACACAGCTCCTAGTTAGCTACTGAACTCTACCCAACTCAATTCTGACATCATAAAGTTGGAAGAGACCACAAGGGCCATCCAGTCCACCTCCTGCCATGCATGAACAAGGCACCCCTGACAGATGGCCATCCAACTTCTGCTTGAAAACTTCCAGAGAAGGAGACATCACCACCAACAGAGATACCAGTGCAAACAGGAAGATCCATAGTTTCCTACTCTTCATATGAATCCCATAGTGTTTCATTTTATCTACAGAGCAACTCACTATAGTATTCAACCGTGGATTCAACAAAAATACTCTAGCTAGGACTCACCAATAGGACTCAAACCTCGATTCTAATATGATTCTACATTGGATTACAAAGCTCTACACTAAATGAGCTACTTGAATCAAGGATTCTGTATTTACAACTGAAACCCTTTATTTAAAAATCCATAATTTCAAGAATATTATTTTAAATGACCAGATAACCAGTTCCACTAACAACAGATTAGGAGCAAGCAGTTATATCCCTCCACACTAGAAGACCTTAGTTGTGTCATCATCTACTCTGAACATCCAGTTGGGGAATTCTGGAAGTTACCATCCAAAAGGACTACCTTTCCAAGCTAGGTTGATGTTGGCTTAACTGACAATGATGGTGATGATATTTATTTGTATCCTGCTTTTCTCTCTTAAATGGAACTCAAAGCAGATCATAACAAAATTGATGGGCGTTGTAGGCTTTATTTATTTATTTATTTACAGTATTTATATTCCGCCCTTCTCACCCCGAAGGGGACTCAGGGCGGATTACAATGAACACATATATGGCAAACATTCAATGTCAACAGACAAACAACATTCAGTTTTAGACAGACACAGAGGCATTTTTAACATCTTTCCAGCTTCACGATTCCGGCCACAGGGGGAGCTGTTGCTTCACCGTCCATTGGTGGCTGTTCTTCCTCATTCTTTTCCTCGTGAGCAGTTTTATGGTGTTGTAGATTAGTTAAATTAGCCTCCCGCATAAAACGTACCTAAATTTTCCCTACTTGACAGATGCAACTGTCTTTCGGGGCTGCTAGGTCAACAGCAAGCAGGGGCAATTTTTTTTTAATGGTCGGAGGCTTAACCCGACCTGGGCTTCAAACTCATGACCTCTCGGTCAGTAGTGATTTATAGCAGCTGGTTACTAGCCAGCTGAGCCACAGCTGGCTAGTAACCATGGCTTTAAACACCATGGGGGCACCATTTACTAGTTTAAAGCTAGTAACCATGGCTTTAAACACCATGGGGGCAACTGAAAGTTGTCCATACTTGACATAGGGAAATCCAGTCCATGGCCAAAATGGAAGCAGCTATCACAATCCAATAATTTCTGTGTAATAGATGGGGAAACAGTTTTTGCAGGTGAGTTTGCCTTTCCAGTCTCTATTCTCTTGAACATTGCGAAGATCAATGTGTTCATTTGTTTCAGATGAGAAGAAACACATAATACCCTCTTTGGAACACCTTTACTGGACTATTTCTGAGCAAATTTCAATACAATGGCTATAGAATGTGTGCAATGTTATTTTGATGTACCATATTCAGGGGATTTGTGTGACCCAGCAGCCAGGTCTCTGGAAATGGGAGAGACAGGGCAGTCCAAGGTTGGCTATAACAGGGCACGTGTCCTACCTTCTGGCTTGTGTGTATGTACTCCCTCACTAGTCCAGCACCTTCCTCCTTTATTTTTAGAAACTAAAAAAAATCCTAAAAATAGTGGATGATCCAAACGTTCTGAAACTAGGGGGGCTTGCAGACATAAATGTGTCCTCCAAGTATGACAATTTCCATCCTGATAGCCATAAAAATGATGGGAAAATGTCTGAAGGGCAATATGAATGAAAATTCTCCTTGAGTTCTGGGCTGCATCTCCCCAGTAGATCCTAGCTGGCATTGTTGCCCTCAGCCATGTGACTGGAAACAATGCTAAAGTAAGATTCTACTCAGGAAATGCTTCTGGTTGGTAACATAAGAGTCAATCTTTCCGATATATGGATATGGGTTCACCCTACATCCAGCCCAATTCAGCTGTCCACATATCCAAAACACTGTGGTCACTCTGGAGTTTCTAGGAAACCCCAGAGTAACCTCCAGTGCTTCTCATGATGGCTTAGTGGTTGGGATCAGCACTTTTGCTTCAGAACTAGCAGTACATCATGTAGATAGCTTCCAGATGGTTCAAAATGAGTACATTTTATTTGGTTCATATAAACATGGCCTTGGCTATCAACAGCCCTACTCAGGTCTTGGAAACTCAAGATTGTGGCTTGCTTGCTTGAATTCATCCACTTGTAATAAGGGCCTCGCCTTATTATTTCCTTCTGTTTGACCAAGCATCATTATCTTTCCCCAAAATTAATGTCATCTCAGAGTATGCCCCAGTATGAAAGATTTTGACAAAATATTAAAGAGCTCTCTTAAACCTATACCTATTAATATAGTCCCACTCTTCCAGCATGTCCTCCCAAACAAAAATATGAGCCAAAGGTCAAACTTGAGTTGGGTTTCCTGATGTGGGTTGGAGCTCCTGGCATGTTATCACATTTTTTTTTATTTCTTGCAATCATCCAAAAATGGTTCAACAAGCACCAGAGTCAGCATTGTTTCATCATTGGACTTTGACTCTGGAGATCAGGGTTTGGGTCTCCCTTCAACCATGGAAACCCATTGGATGACTTTGGGCAAGACACAGACTGTCAGCTTCAGAGAAAGGCAAAAGAAAGGAGGAGGAAGCAATCAATTTCTTGGACCAGTTGTTGAATCTAAACCATGAGGGAGAAGATGGGAAAGATGTTGCCACTAATGTTTCCTGAACTACACTCTATTTGTGAGCGATTTACATGTTTGTGTACAGCACAAGCAAATTCCCCAATTCTTCCTAATGAGAAAATTGTTCCAATATTAAGTCTGAAGAGGGAGATATTCCTAGTCTCTGCCTCCTTGTGAATATCTGTAAACAGAAGTCTTAGAGGCCTGGGGAAGAAAATATTTGCAATCTGGGAGGTTCTTTGAACATTGGTGGAAAGGCACTCATTGTGGGCCATTGAGGACCAATCACCTGTTCATTTTTCTCTCTCTCCCTTTGTCCTAATTAATTTAATTAAGTTAACTTCCAAAGTGGTGTTAAGAACCAGTGCCCTGGGTGATTAACTGTTCCCATATCAAAGTGTTTTCACAAACACATTTACTCTGATTAGTGTACACATTATTATGTAATTAAATAGCTCACACAGAGGAATTTATTAAGGCCTTCTTGTCTCTGAACAAATAAGGCAGCCCTCAGATTCTGGGGGAAAACCAATAAAACTCATCTGTGCATGGAAACTGAGGCAGTCGGAGAGCTTTGGCAAGCCTGCAGGACACACTGAGATGTTTGCTTCTCAACATGTTTGGTTCTCCTAAAATGTGACAAAAATTCCATAGCACCCTTCACTCCTCCAAATAACCTTTACAAGTGACGAATATTCAGAAATACATATCTTAGATGCTCCTCAGGCTTTTTCACTCTAGCTATCCTACATGCAAATATCAATTTATAATAAGAATTTCATCCTATGAACATATTTGTCTGTGGTATATTTCTGTTTTTTACACTTGAATTCAAAGTAAAATATAATAGAATCCAGTAGGAAGCAGAGGAAGGGTGAAGACAAATGCCACATTTCAGGACTAACATCTGGCTAGAAAGACTCTCTGGTTGAGATCTTATGGGAAACACCACAGTGTAATTGTTCTGCATATGAAATGATAGAATCATAAAGTTAGAAAATATGACAGCCACCCAGTCCAAGCCAACTCCTTGCCATGCAAGAACACACAATCAAAGCACTGTGCTACAGATCTTCTCTCAATCCTGCTTAGACCCAATGTTTAACCTGCCTGTGTCTATGTAGCCAGAAGCAAAGTGACTATATAATGCCGTAAGGCCCACTGCTGTCCTTTGAAGACCTCAGCAGATGATATAAGTTGTGCATTTGGTTATATGGAGATAGCTTGATGCTTTGATCTTGCGGCTTTCCACCAGTCATGAAATGGTTGTGTGGGGCTCTAGTGATTGAACAGTGAGTTGGGGGCAGGATTGGTCATGCTGAAGGAGAATACCAATTTCCACAGGTACTCTACTCCCAAAAAAGACATAAGGTGTACTTATATTTTGTGTGTCCCTGATAACCTTGATATGCTCCATTCATAGAATCATACCATTGCTAGAGACCCCAAGGTGCACCCAGTTCATTGCTATTCTGCCATGCAAAAACATAACAAAAGCACTCCCAACATATAGCCACCCAAACTCTGCCTAAAAATTTCCAAAGGGATATCATCTAACTCTGGGACCTTCCACTGTCAAATTCTCTTATCATCAGGAAGGTCTTCCTAATGTTTAGGTGGGATGTCTTTTCCTGCACTATGATTTATGTCAAGAGAAGAGCAACCACAATGTCTAGAAGCCAATCTTGATGAGGAGTGGCTTCAGGAGCTGGACATGTTCAACACGAAAAAGAGAAAGCTGAGGGGGACATGAGAACCATGTTTGAATATGTCAAAGGATGTCACATTTGTTTTTTTCCAGATCTAGAGAACAGAAAACAGTAATAGATTCAAATTGTTGAAAAAGAGATTCCATCTAAACATTAGGAAGAACTTCCTGATGGCAAGAACTGGTTGATAACTGAATATGCTGTCTCAGAATGTGGTGTAGTCCCTTTCTATGGTGGTTTTTAAGCAGAGCTTGGATGGCCATCTATCAGATGTGCTTTGACTGTGTGTTCCTGCATGGCAGGAGTTGGACTGGATGGCCCTTGGGGTCTCATCCAACTCCATGACTCTTTCTAAATCATACCTTTGTTGTTATTGTTCAAACATTTCTGATGTACATGGCAACCCTAAGATGAGACTTATCACAGAATCTTAGGGCCAGAAAATGTGTGATTTGCACAGAGTTAGCCAGTAGGTTTTCATTGTTGTCCAGGGATTTGAACCCTGGTTTCCAGAGTCACAGTGAGTTAAACCACTGAGCTGCTGAACTTGCTGACCAAAAGGTCCGGAGTTGGGATCCAGAGAGCAGGGTGAGCTCTCACTGTTAGCCCCAGCTTCTACCAACCTAGCAGTTCGAAAACATGCCAATGTGAGTAGATCAATAGGTAACGCTCTCACGGGAAGGTAATGGTGCTCCATGCAGCCATGCCAGCCACATGATCTTGGAGGTGTCTATGGACAACACCGGCTCTTTGGCTTAGAAATGGAAATGAGCACCCCCCCCCCTCAGTAAGACACGACTAGACTTAATGTCAGGGGAAAACCTTTACCATTACCTTTCCAGAGTCATAATTCAACACTCAAAGTGCTACACCGTGCTGACTCTCTCCAAATCATGATCAAATTGGTCTAAAAAGCATCCCTCTGTGATTATAACACTAAATTAAAAATAGCTGGAGTGCTTTGAATGTGGGAAGAAGGTTCTTTGTGAAATCACTATTGTTTATCTATAGCTGACTTTTGCTTCAGAATAGAAGAGCTTTTCTCTCAGTTTTTTTTTCCTATCTGATCATGAGTTTGAAAAAAAAAGAGAGAAGTTCCTCAGTTCTGTAGCAAAAGTCAGCTATAGATAAACATAAGTGATATCACAAAGAAACTCTTCCCACATCCAAAGCATCTCAGCTATTTTTAATTTAATGTCATAACTAGCAAGTAATGATTTGTTGAAGAATCCACACAAAAGTAGACCAACACAATAAGGATTCTAAAATACTCTCACTTTAAAAAGTTGCAAAAAAGTTTCCTCATTTCAGAATGCAGACAGTGGACTAGGCTTTGCCCATTCCTAGGCGTACAATAGAGCCTCACTTATCCAAGCCTCGCTTATCCAAGCCTCTGGATAATCCAAGCCATTTTTGTAGTCAATGTTTATAATATATCGTGATATTTTGGTGCTAAATTCGTAAATACAGTAATTACAACATAACATTACTGCGTATTGAACTACTTTTTCTGTCAAATTTGTTGTATAACATGAAGTTTTGGTGCTTAATTTGTAAAATCATAACCTAATTTGATGTTTAATAGGCTTTTCCTTAATCCCTCCTTATTATCCAAGATATTCGCTTATCCAAGCTTCTGCCGGCCTGTTTAGCTTGGATAAGTGAGATTCCCCTGGGCCACATGGGAAGACAGTTATGCCTAAAAAGAAGAAAACTCAGAAGTTTCCCTTTCTGGTTTTGAACAGCGGTCATTTTGTTTTTAATGTTCAGCAGAGCAAGGGGGACTTGGTGAGATATTTGCACTTAGGATTCTTCCAGGAGACACAATTCAACCTTTGTTTGGGGGGAAAGAGTTCAGAAGGCAGCTCAATGAGAAGTGTATTTGGAAGCCAGGGAATGGTAATTGGTTGTTCAAGGGCAAAGTAGGAAAGCATAAACCATGAATCAGAGACCAGAATTTTAAAATGCATGCCAGGATGCAGCATGTCCAAGGAATTCAGCTGAGAGTTTACTTAAGTCTGACTTGCTCTCTTGCTTTTCCTCTCTTGGCTTCTGCTTTGGAACAACCTCAGTGCAATAGAAGTTCTGTTCAGGTGCAGGCAGCCTGTGTACCGGTTTGGCTGATTAAAACATTCTTGAATTTACATTTATTATGTACTGTATACTGCCAGTAATATGTACAGTATATGTACTCTGTAATTACGAAAAATATACAGTAGAGTCTCACTTTTCCAACCTAAATGGGCTGGCAGAATGTTGGATAAGCAAATATGTTGGATAATAAGGAGGCATTAAGGAAACGCCTATTAAACATCAAATTGGGTTATGATTTTACAAATTAAGCACCAAAACATCATGTTATACAACAAATTTGACAGAAAAAGTAGTTCAATATGCAGTAATGTTATGTTGTAATTACTGTATTTACGAATTTAGCACCAAAATATCACGATGTATTGAAAACATTGACTACAAAAATGCATTGGATAATCCAGAACGTTGGATCAGTGAGTGTTGGATAAGTGAGACTCTACAGTATATACATTTATTTCACAATAACTTTAATGTACCTTTTTCCCTTATGGGTGGGTCCTCATTGTCTCCTGACAAGCAATATTTTCAGAACCGGTCTGCCACTGATGTGGTTGTTTAAAGTCTGGCCATGAATCCCCACTCCTATTAATCATTTTGTTTTTGTCTGTTCCACACTGTACATGTAGAACTCTGTGAATTGGTCTAGGGTTGCATCTGACAATAGGTATATAATCAGATCTTGGGTGGAGTTCAGTGTGCACCTTGGCATCCATTTGGTGAAGGTGAGAGTATGGAACAACCTCTTTGGCTCTGAAAGAATCTGACTTTGGAAATAACTTGGGGGTGAGGTCGTCTCTCATAGAAAGTCTGGCAAATTGGGAAGATAGGGATGAGGTTCAATTTACAGTAAAAGACCAGCTGGCGTGAACAACTCATAACATCAGATTGCCACTGAGGGTCAGGTGTTTCACTCAAGAGAGGCTGAGAAAGATAGGAACCTGGCATTAGCAAGACCCACAACAGGTTCCTTCCCTCTCCCTCTTTTAACTCAGACCAAAAGTTCCCAGGTTCAAATCCCAGGATTGGAGTGAGCGCCCGCTGTTGCTCCAGCTCCTGCCAACCTAGCAGTTTGAAAACATGCCAATGTGAGTAGATCAATAGGTACCGCTCCGGCGGGAAGGTAACGGTGCTCCATGCAGTCATGCCGGCCACGTGACCTTGGAGGTGTCTATGGACAATGCCGGCTCTTCGGCTTAGAAATAGAGATGAGCACCAACCCCCAGAGTCGGACACGACTGGGGAAACCTTTACCTATAATTTAATTAAATAGGTACTTAGATCAAATCAAGTGGTGCATGTTTAACTAAACCTTTAAGTCTGGCTCATTATTTTACATGTGATTATCAGTGTTAACTAGAGCATCAGACTGAGCACATTATCACACAAAGTCTACCATCCCATGTCATTTGAGCAACCAATGGTTCCAGAAAAGTGTTGGGATGGTCACTTCCATTACCACAGTTTCTGCAATGACACAACAGTCTTAATCAGACTCACTGTTGGGGAGAGAACTCTGCCATCCTGCAGTTCAATATCAAAAATGAGGGTATTTGTTTGTTTAGTTTTGAGTGTTTTTAAATTATTTTTATGGAACTTTACAGTTTCATGAAGTTTAGTAAAACATAAAACAAAAAATAAACCTTTTGAGTGGAGGAGAATGGGAGAGCCAGCCAATCCTAGTCTATGACATCACTTTCTTGTCTTCCAGGTCTTTTGGCACAATCAGGGTTTATTGATATTATCAATAGCTGGGGGTCGCTTGTCACAGGGAGGTGGCAGACCAACAGTGGGCATCATAAGACATTGTGGGATCGGAACCATCACCAAAAATGACGATTCTGCTTTCATGCAATAAAGTCCTAAATAAAGCCTCCTCAAGTCTAAGTTTCCAAAAGTGGAAAAGACTTCAAGAAAAGTAAACAGAAACAATCCCCTCCTCCTTTGAAGATGGTTATAAATAAGCAAATTAGCTCTTCTATTTCCGAAGGTATTGCCATTGATCCCACTCTTCCAGAACGAAGATGTCAGACAGATGATCTTGATGCAAAGTTCACTGCTTCCTTTTTAATGCCAAAATGTACAAGTCTGAAAGGCGCTAATGCTTAACAAATGGCTGAGTGTGGAGGGAGGGAAGAAGCAGGAGGAACTTTAAGAACCAGTAATCCTGAGGACATAGAATTAAGAATTGGAAAGGATCAAGAAGCAAGTGAATGACGACTTATTTCTCACCCAAGGCTGCTTCCACGGATCACGGATGAGCAGGAACAAGGAGGAACGGGTCTCTGCATATTGCTTTAATATTTGACTGTCGGATTTCCGTTTGTTTCTCAATTTGCTAGGCTTAATGCAAAATACGCCGGACTCGTTCCTTTGAGCTTTACAGAAGGGAGCCAAACTCATCCACACATAACCAAGAATACAGACTGTAAGGCCATCTCTAGACTGTACCTAGTATTTTATTAGGCGTGACCGTCGTATTTCAGCATTCTTTGCTGGCTTTGATAGTAGGCCATAAATTGAAGTCACCATCTGATGAAGCAATGAGATTTGCTTTATGCCTCATTGGTCTCTCTCGTTCTCTGCCTTGCTCTCTCTTGTGCATTAGAGGCTGGAATGAGCAAATACTCGTTGGTTCTGAAGTTTGGTTTGGGATACTCATCCCAAATTCACATAAAATTGATTGCAGAGATTCGTGTCCCTCTGATGGCTTTTTATAGTGGCAGAGTTAATATTACAACCATCCTTGTAACTACCAATGTGCTTCTCTCCAGAACATAAGAGTTTGATGTAAGCATTAACCCTTTATAATTTGGAGCATTCTCTCCCAACTACAGTGGTCATGTTTTTGGAACATTTTCCTTTCCAGCCTTGGGGTTCAGTCACAATTATAGAACCATGAATTCATTTAATAGCCATAGTCATACCCTATGGGATCCTGGGATTTGTAGTCTGTTGAGGCAATAGACTCTCTGACCTAAGCTGGATCTGCCCTATATCTCTGGATCTGATTTCAGATTATCTACTTTGAACTAGATTACATGAATCTATGCTGCCAGATAATCTGGGATAAAAAGGTAATCTGGAATCAGATCCTGGAATACAAGTATAAAGCAATGTAGATCCAACCTGAGAGAACTAAATGCCCTTCTTTAACATTATGTTCTTCAATTGAAGAGAACCATGGAAGTGGAATCATAATGTATGACTGTACAGTAGGGAAAGGCCCCATAACTAATTACAGCAAAATTTTCATCTCTCCAAATCCCTGTAGAAATGTGACATCTTACCATCACTTAATCACCTTGCTTTTGTCAAAAATTCAAGTTCTCAATGTATTAAATAAATCTCAAACTACAGAACCCACCCAAGGAAGGCAAGGAGAAGGAGGACTCCATCCTGGCCCAATAAGACATCCATACATTTAACCCACATATGGCAAGTTTTCTTGAAGCAGATAAGTATATGAACAGTATGTTGTCATTGTTTGCCTTTTTTGTTTGGTTGCATGTTGCAAGTTGCTTAAATGCCTTAAATCAAGAAATAGTTTTCTAAGATCTACAGAGATACTGACAGGAACACCCCAAAAGCGAGAGTCCAAAAGTGGCAGGCTAAAACCCAGAACCTCAATCAGTGGCTGACGCTGGATGAGAGATTCCCTCCTGGGCACATAGAAGACTGGGCAACTTGGAAGGCGCTGAACAGACTGTGCTTTGGCACAACAAGATGCAGAGCCAACCTTAAGCAATTGGGTCACAAAGTGGAGTCCACAACATGTGTGTGTGAAGGAGAGCAAACCACAGACCACTGACTACAATGCGGCCTGAGCCCTACCACATGCACAATGGAAGACCTTCTCACAGCGACACCAGAGGCACTGCAAGTGGCCAGCTACTGGTCAAAGGACATTTAATATAATGCGAAGTTTTCTAATCTTTGTGTTTTCAAATACAACTTGTGCCATCAGTTTGCTTCTGACACGATAAATAAATAAATAAATTTGTAGTTCCCCAATGGCAAACAAAACAAAGGAGTTTGTTTGACAAGATTTGTTCTGAGGTAGTTTGCCTTTTCTTTCCTTTAAGGCTGAGAGAGTGTGAGTTGCTCAAGGTTGCCCAGTGGGCTTCCATGGCCAAGTAGTGATACAACCCCTGGTCTCCAGAGTCCAAGTCCAATGTCTATCCATATTCAGTTGAAGCTTTCAACAATATAATTGAACATGCAATGCCAATTTGCTTGTGTTGCCATTTTGCATTGTGCATGCAAATACATACACATAGTGCTTTGCAATTATGTATTTTGCATTTGTTTGCACACTCGGTTCCACAGTGTTATAATTCACAAATGCATAAACATTACACAACACCGTGAATGTTAGCAACACTCCATCACCTTAATGTGGGATCCTGGCCAGTATTTACTTTAGAAATGTCTACTGTATAGAATGGCAAACAAGTTTTTTTTCCCTTTTTTAACTTTTTCTCTTCTTCCAACACATCAAAACTTCCCTATTTCAACCTGACTAGATTGCAGACGGCTTTTAATGATGTGCTGTTTTGTTGATTTTTATATTCTGTCTTGTAATGAATGTTGAAATTGCTTTAATTTTGCAGATTGTTTTTTAGAAATTACCTGTTTTGCTTTGTGAATTTTACATTTTATTTTTCTTTCTGTATTTTACTGCTGTTGTTTTTAACTTAATTCTTTCTGTGCTTAATTTATATTGGTGCTAAAAATTAGTAAATCCTAATATTGGAGACCTTGTGTGATAATATAGAGAGTCACAATGGAGGACCTAGCGATTGCTACAAAGAACTGTCATTTGTGAAAGAGGTTGTTAAATATTTCATGAAACTACAAAAACCAGAATTCCATAGCATTGAGCATGTCAGTTAAGGTATCAAAATACTAAAATTCTGTACTATGGATACAGCCTCAGGCATCAGTAATGAGTTCTCTCCATTTCTGCCCCGCTTTTCCCTTCTTTCCTTCCTGTTGAGTCTGACTTTTCCCTTTGTTTCTGAAGAGTTGAGTTCCGGCTGCATTCTTCAGGCAATCCGGAGAACACCCCTGAGTGAATCAATGTTGAAATAAGAACAAATACAGTCCCTACCGATGGGACAAGAACGATCAGGTCTGTGGCAGCGAAGACAGAATTATGTTTGCCTACGGCTAACTCCTTGGGGAGAGAGGATTGATTCTCGGTGATTGATGAGTCGGCACCTGAATGCCGAGTCATCAATTCCCCCAAGTTAATGGCCCTGACAGCATCAAGATAACTTTTCCCTCGTGCCTAAACTCAGAGATAGCCCTGGTTCTCTGCCCCAGACACAGGTGAAGAAACCGAATCAGTCTCTTTAAATAAGGCAGGAGAAAGAAAGTTGGGTTATAAATGGACATAGTTCTGCTCAGGAACAGGGAGCACGCACCATCGTGAAAAAGAGATTGGAAGAAGAAAGATGACTGCTAGAAGGCACTCATGTTTTACATTTCAAAGAAATCATCACTTCTGTGCATGTTGGGTAATGTATACAGCTCCCTTTTATATTATATTATATTATTTATTTATTTATTTATTTCAATTATTTATACCCCACCTTTCTCACCCGAGGGGACTCAGGGCGGCTTACAAGTGGCAATTGATGCTGTTACACCGTTATACAATGAACTAGCATACAGTTGGGCCTGCTGTTCTTTCCATTGCTTTCTCTTTCCTTGGCTGGTCAAATGTTCAAGCACAACATGGGGTAAAATCTTCTCAGTGGCTGCTTCCAGGTTGAGAATTCCCTCTCATGGGAGGTTTGGTTGGTTTCTTTCCACCAACAGAAAAAGATCTGTTATATTTAGGACTTTATCACACGGAGGTGGCAAACTGACATTGAAGCAAAACTGTCACCTTTTGTGATGGTCCCTATCCCACAATATTGCACATTACTTATTGCAAATTCACTGCCCAACACATCCATGACAAACACATCCCCTGTTGGGTTGCTGTGAGTTTTCCGGGCTGTGTGGCCATGTTCCAGAAGCGTTCTCTCCTGACATTTCTGTTGGGTTATCTAGCAATCATGCATGCATTTTCAATGTGGGATGGTTTATGTAGTTAGTGGTTTGTTTGTTTCTTAGTAACCTGAGCCAAAGCTGCATTCCAAAGTTGATGGCTCCATTTTAGGGGTTTTGCATGTGAAGTGGGAAATGGGAGTATACTTCCTGAAGACATACAGGAAGTTACATACACCTATAGAATTTGGGGTATATAAGGGGAGACTTTCTTTTCTCTCTCTCTGGATCCTGCCATGCGGCCTGCTGTTACTTCTTGCTAAGAGATATGTATTAACCTGATGGAGATAGGCCCTTCATGATCCTGGCCTACTCTATTTTGTATCCTGAACTATATTCTTTGGAACTAAGATGTTCTTAGCTCTGGGCCTGAATATATTGCACAAGATTTATCTAGCCTACAATGATACATTTTAATATATTGGGTTTATGGTTACCGTCCCCTTGATCAGGTTGTGTAAGTGTTATTTATTGCTATACAATTGTATTGTTTTACCTTGCTTAATAATGTGTTATTATGTTATTTAATGCATGTTATTATGTTATTTAATGCATAAACCATTATTTAATGGTTTTTATGATTGGAAACCGCCCTGAGTCCCATCTGGGAGATAGGGCGGTATATAAATAAAGTTTTATTTTATATATATATATATGTTTTTACCTGTATGACCATCATCATATAAGATTGTGAGTAAACATACTTTTATAAACATACTGAGTCCCCTCGGGGAGAAGGGCGGGGTATAAATGCATGTAATAAATAAATAAATAAATAATTATTTTACTTTTGGTGTCTCTGATGTTTATTTTATGTGCATGACTCTTTAAAGAGAAAGGGAGGCTGGCTATTTTGTTTTTCTTACCTCTGCTCACATAAACCTCTAGCCTTCTGTATTTTTGCTACTCTGCACCAATATCTAACCATATTGGTATCATAATTTTAACAGGTTATGATCATATTTTCTAATAGGTTATGTTCTCTAATAATTTCGCCCACATCTATGGAGGCATCCTCAGAGGTTGTGAAGTTGTGAGACCTCACAACCTCTGAGGATGCCTCCCATAGATGTGGGTGAAACGTCAGACAGGAATGCTTCTAGAAGATAGCCATACAGCCTGGAAAACTCACAACAACCCAGTGATTCTTCCCATGAAAGCTTTCAACAACAAATCCAGTTTTTAATGATGAAAATGAAGATGATGATGATTGTATGTATTTATATCCTGCTTTCCACCCTCAGACTCAAAGTGGATCACACTAAAATCATACAGTGTGCCGATTAAAACCAAAAACATATACACATTAAACAATAATTAAATATAAGTCTATTAAAATACATGGTTAAACTCAATGAATCCATGAACTATAAAACACAGCCACCCCCTGGGTCTTCTTAAGAACTTGCAGGGAAGAGGGCATTCTGGCTTCCAGAGTCAAGGGGCTTCGTGCAATAAAGTCCTCAGGCAAGGCAATGCCTCTTAGATCCGGTGATGAGAAGGTTTTTCAACAATGCATGCTGTGCTTCTAATTGTATGTTAAGTACGTTTAAAATATTCCAACTTTTTTGTTTTCAATAGTATTATTTATTGAATTGTGTTGTTGTTGTTGTTGTTGTTGTTATGTTATTTTTCTTTTATATGGTTTTCATCTGGCTTTCATTTGCTTTAGGCCACTCTAAGTTCCATGCTGAGAGAGGGAAAGGATGATAGATATTTATTTATTCATAATTATTTACTAAACATATATACTGAATTTCTACCAGTGCAGGACCTAGATAGATAGATAGATAGATAGATAGATAGATAGATAGATAGATAGATAGATGTGATAGATTTCCCAACTCTGAAAAGAATATATAGGCCATGAAGCAACTACAGAAAAATCCGAAATACACATTATAGTGATACGTTTATTAAACTAACCAAAATGAGGAGTGTCTGAAGAAGCTAGCGAGCCTTTTTAAAAAAAATCTGATTGCTGTTGAACTGATTTAGTCTGTTCAGTCATTCATAAAACATTAACGGAATATACAGGAGTTTTTCATTTAATGGAAAGCAGAGCCTATATGTGTTTCTGTGTGTGTTTGTTTGGGTATTAGGATGAAAAGCATATTTTCACTTATGTGTTCCCTTGCCAAAAATGCATTTCAGGACATTTGGAAAATTCAGTTTGGAAGAATAACACAAGGGGGAGATTTTTGCATAGTTTTGGGCAGTGAAACTATTCTGCACAGAAATTGTGTGTGTGTGTGTGGAGTGCACAAACACTGTGAGGCATGTTTGTAGAAAATACATTTTTTCACTCCCCAAAATCTGTTTCTTGAATTGGTTTCTTTCTTTGTTTGTTTACAAAACCTATTGATTTTGTATAAAACCCATACATTTTAAAAGCTTAATTCGCACACAAAAACATATCAGGGTTAGAGTGGATCGTCCTTGTCTCTATCAACTCTGTTTCTCTGTTCTTATTTCACAATAAACATATTTTTGCACATTCATTTACAATGTTTAGGAGGCCCTGGTGGTGCAGAGGGTTAAACTGCTGAGCTGTTGAACTTGCTGACTGAAAGGTTAGTGGTTCGAATCTGGGGAGTGGGGTTAGCTCCCATTGTAAGGCCCAGCTTCTGCCAACCTAACAGTTTGAAAACATGCAAATGTAAGTAGATCAATAGATACCACTCCGGTGGGAAGGTAACGGCACTCCATGCAGTCATGCCGGCCACATGACTACATAGCGTCTACAGACAACGAAGGCTCTTCAGCTTAGAAATGGAGATGAGCACCAACCTCCAGAGTCAGACACGACTGGACTTAACGTCAGGGGAAAACTTTAACTTTACCTTTACCTTACCATATTTAATTTTAAAAACAATGATTTCCCACATAATTATTTCACCAAACACTTCAGGCATGCAAATATTGGGTGGAAAGCATGTAAAAATGTTATTTTTTTCTTACAGCAAAAAAGAATACAATGGCACAAATTAATTTTCCAGAAAATATGGAAGGATGGAACTGTGTACGTATGTGAATAGGATCCCTGGAAAACAAAGAAAAATATGTGCATGGATGTCTATGGGGTGGGAGAACAAAACATATAAGGTTGAAGAAGGTGGGCATGTTCACCCTGGATAAGAGAAGGCATGATTGCCATCTTTAACTAACTCAAGGGCTGCCACAAAGAGGAAGGGGAAGTTAGTTCTCTGCTGTCCAATGA
Source organism: Anolis carolinensis (assembly GCF_035594765.1). NCBI lineage: Eukaryota > Metazoa > Chordata > Lepidosauria > Squamata > Anolidae > Anolis > Anolis carolinensis. Next base: position 318,530,017 of record NC_085842.1, read on the forward strand.
GCAGAACCAAGTCTAATGGTTTGAGGTTACAGGAGAGTAAATTGATGTTGAACTTCTTGACAGTAAGAGCAATTTAGCAATAGAATAAATGTCATAGAGAGGTGGTGGGGTGTCCTCCTTTGGTTATCTTCAAAAAAGAAGCCAGACAGTAACTAGTTGGGATGCTCAAGATGGTGATTCTACATTGAGCAACAGGTTGGACTCAATGACCCATGCGGCCTCTCCCAACGCTGTGAGTCTATGATGCTCCTATTTTTTATTCCATTAATTAACATGTGTTGACTTCTATTCTCTATGGGCTCCTTGGTTTAATAGAGCATCACAATTGTCAAACTGTGTCTCAAATGTCACAGTGGTCATAATTGTGTCCTAGCTGTCATAATTCTTGCAAGCATGTCACAATTATGACTAAGTGGCATTATGAATACAGAACCATTACCTAGATTATTTCATCTGTAACAGTGCCACAACCACAATGGCAATAGTATCACAACTGTGTCACTATTACCTCAATTATAATGCTCCCCTGAGTATTCTATTATGCAGAGGAAGAAGGAAATCCATCTTGCTGATCATTGGAGTGTGCCTGAATGTTGTTTCTTTTCGGTTAGGGAAGTCTAGGCCAGGAGAAAGTACTTACTAGACTTGGCCCCAAATCAGTTTGAATTAAAATGATTTGTAATATTTGTTGGTCCATTTCGTATAATTTCCAAAAACAAAATGGGGAGGAGGGAACCAAAAAGCTGACCAAAATGGATTAAGGGAGCTGGATTTTATTTGTTACTAGAGAGGATGGAGTTAAGTCTGCAATATCTGCTGCAGGGCTCCTGGAGAAGATGGGATTATTGCAGTGTCTTTCCTCCCTTTCCAGCAGCAGCAGCATCCCTCCATTTCTTTTTGGAAAGTTTCCTAAGCTCCTCCTCCTCCAGAGAGGTCCCTGCTGGGAACTTGCTTTCCCAGCAGCACTTGCATGGGATGGGCATTGGAAAGTCTCTGAGTTCCTCTTGGAGCATGATGGGAGTTGAAGTTTTTTCTCTCTGTGTGTTTCCCAGCCAATAAAAAGACTGGTGTGTCCATGCTCTGATTGGCTGAGAATGGACACAACCGGCGACTACAATTCCCAGAACCTTCTCTTGCGGTTTGTCTTATTTTTAAAAATGTTATGGTAAAACTTAAAAGAGTTCTGAAAAAATCAGTAGATTGGTGAATTGTTTTGAAACATGGCATGCCTGCAGTTGTAACTGAGGTAGGTTTCATGCAGATATGCTGTAAAATGACTGAGGATTGAGCCTTTAGTTTCCCATTGTAATAAATGGGTCAAATTGTTACCGAATGAAAAGGGCAACACCCCTCCCTATTCGACTAGCTTCCTGGTAAACGGAATGAGAGGTTAGCCAAAAATGGACCCCGAAACAGCATTTTGAGATTTTGTTTTGGACTGGGAGAAATGTGCTTCCCTTTGCATTTTATACAGAAAGCATAATAGCAAACAGGCCTTTTTCCACCTACGACAAGCGAGGCAACTGGCACCCTATCTATCGGATGAGGCTCTGGCAACAGTCATCCATGCCACGGTCATGTCTAGGCTGGACTATTGCAACGCCCTGTATGTTGGCCTTCCGATGTCCACGACCCGAAAGCTCTGTATTGTTCAGAATGCGGCAGCCAGGCTACTCACAAGAACACCCATGAAATGCCACATAACACCAGTGCTGCAGCATCTGCATTGGCTTCCAACTGACTACCGTGGTCTATATAAGATGCTAGTTCTGACCTTTAAAACTCTTTACAGCCAGGGCCCATTGTACCTTAGGGACCGTCTCTCCTTCTCCCATCATCGGAGGTCGCAACGACCATCTCAACACGACTTACTTTACATACCGGGTCCTAGGGAGGTGCACTTGGAAAGGACCAGACGCAGAGCTTTTTCTATTTCTGCCCCTGCCTTATGGAATGCCTTGCTACCCTAGATGAGAGCCATGCGTGAGTTAGGGCCTTTTATCCTAGCACTTAAGACCTGGCTCTTTACTAGAGCTTTTAATCTATTTTAATTTTTAATCAATATTTGTATGTATGTATTTTTATCCTTTACAATTTTATCTTGTAAATCGCCTAGAGCATCGTGGATGGAGGGCGATTAATAAGTAATTAAATGATGATTATGATGATGATGATGATGATGATGATGATGATGATGATAATAATAATAATATCAGCCATCAGAAAAAATGCAATTAAGGCCAAGATCAAAAAATCAGCTGATGACCCAAAATGCAGACTGTGCAAGGAAACCGACAAAACCATGGATCATATCCTCAGCTGCTGTAAGAAAATCACACAGGCAAACTACAGAGACACAACTCTGTGGCCCAAATGATTCATTGGAACTTATGCCTCACGTACCACCTCCCAGCAGCAAAGAACTGGTGGGATCACAAACCTGCAAAAGTATTGGATTATGAGCATGCAAAGATACTGTGGGACTTCCGAATCCAGACTGATAAAGTTCTGGAACACAACACACCAGACATCACAGTTGTGGAAAAGAAAAAGGTTTGGATCATTGATGTTGTCATCCCAGGTGACAGTTGCATTGACGAAGAACAACAGGAAAAACTCAGCTGCTATCAGGACCTCAAGATTGAACTTCAAAGACTCTGGCAGAAACCAGTGCAGGTGGTCCCGGTGGCGATGGGCACACCGGGTGCCGTGCCAAAAGATCTCAGCCAGCATTTGGAAACAATAGACATTGACAAAATTACGATCTGCCAACTGCAAAAGACCACCTTGCTGGGATCTGCGCGCATCATCCAAAAATACATCACACAGTCCTTGACACTTGGGAAGTGTTCGACTTGTGATTTTGTGATACGAAATCCAGCATATCTGTCTTGTTTGCTGTGTCATACGATGTTGTTGTGTCAATAATAATAATAATAATAATAATAATAATAATAATAATAATAATAATAATAATAGCAAAAGGTTTATTGCTCAGAAATATTGTAGAAATTCCTATTTTTATTTTCTTTTGCAAAAGGAAAAAATCCTGACTTGTGAATCAATTACTCTAAAAAAAAGCAAAAATAAATGTTGAGCATTATTACAAAATGAGCCATTCAAGAACCAACTACAGACACTTGAGTTGAGGAAAATAAATGCATTTCCTCAAGGTTTCTTTTTCTCCTTTTTAATGGGCATGTGTGTATATCTAGACACAGTGGTGGTCGGCAATTTAATGCTTGTTCCACAGTAGCATTGTAAGACATCCAGCTCTATTACACAAAGCAAAAGAGAGCAGGAGTCAATTTGCACTATAATTTTGATTTAGATGCTTGCTCTTACCTATCTGTCAAAAACATAAAATAGCACTGCTTGTCCCTTTGTCACCAAGTGCCTCTGAGGCATTTCTCCTTCTCTTCATCACATCACAATCACCAAACAATAATTTAGAATTATCAATATAGGGACAGGTATGGGGATGAAACAGAATGGCCCCCAAATCCAAGGGTGGCCAATTGATCCGCCACCATTTTGGCCATGAACCTACATTGAGGTGACATAGTTTTAATCTCTGCATAGACTAATAGTTATTGATTTTACTACACAAATCTCGGGTTGAATGATAACATCACCCCACTAAACTAAGGCCCCAATGGTAAAAATGTTTATGTAACCAAATTATACATTTGTCAAATCATAAAATCATAGAATTTGGAAAGCCATTCAGACCAACCCATTCAGCCATGCAGAAACACAATGAAAATGCTCCAGAAAGACAACCATCCAATCTCTGTCTGAAAACCTCCAAAGAAGAAGACTCCACTATATGCCAAGGCAGGATATTCCGCTGTTGAAAAGCTTTTATCATCAGGAAGTGCTTCCTAATGTTAGGTGGAATCAAGAGATTCCTGCAGTTTGAATCCATTGCTCTGAGTCTTAGAGCAATGGCCCTATATCCCAGAATCTGATCCCAGATTATGTTCTATCTGCCAGTGGAGACTCATATAATCCAGTTTAAAGCAGATAATCTAGGATCAGATCCTGGGATATATGATAGTTTAGAAGGACCCCTAGTCAGAACAACAGAAAACAAGCTTGCTCCTTGGACGACCCAAACAATTACTGTCCGGTTAGCCTCACGTCGATATCTGGAAAAGATAATTAAGGAAGTGGTCTGTAAACACTTAGAAACAAATGCAGTCATTGCTAATAGTCAACAAGGATTTACCAAAAACAAATCATGCCAGACTAATCTGCTCTCTTTTTTCGATAGAGTTACAAGCTGGGTAGATGCAGGGAACGCCGTGGATGTAGCCTACCTGGATTTCAGTAAGGCCTTCGACAAGGTCCCCCACGACCTTCTGGAAACAAGCTAGTCAAATGTGGGCTAGACAAAACTACGGTTAGGTGGATCTGTAATTGGCTAAGCGAATGAACCCAAAGGATGCTCACCAATGCGTCGTCTTCATCTTGGAAAGAAGTGACAAGTGGAGTGTCGCAGGGCTCTGTCCTGGGCCCGGTTCTGTTCAACATCTTTATTAACGACTTAGACGAAGGGTTAGAAGGCACGATCATCAAGTTTGCAGACAACACCAAACTGGGAGGAATAGCTAACACTCCAGAAGACAGGAGCAGAATTCAAAACGATCTTAACAGATTAGAGAGTTGGGCCGAAACTAACAAAATGAAGTTCAACAGGGACAAATGCAAGATACTTCACTTCTGCAGAAAAAATGGAATGCAAAGATACAGAATGGGGGACGCCTGGCTTGACAGCAGTGTGTGCGAAAAAGACCTTGGAGTCCTTGTGGACAACAAGTTAAACATGAGCCAACAATGTGATGCGGCTGCTAAAAAAGCCAATGGGATTCTGGCCTGCATCAATAGGGGAATAGCGTCTAGATCCAGGGAAGTTATGCTCCCCCTCTATTCTGCCTTGGTCAGACCACACCTGGAATACTGTGTCCAATTTTGGGCACCACAGTTGAAGGGAGATGTTGACAAGCTGGAAAGCGTCCAGAGGAGGGCGACTAAAATGATTAAGGGTCTGGAGAACAAGCCCTATGAGGAGCGGCTTAAAGAGCTGGGCATGTTTAGCCTGCAGAAGAGAAGGCTGAGAGGAGACATGATAGCCATGTACAAATACGTGAAGGGAAGTCATAGGGAGGAGGGAGCAAGCTTGTTTTCTGCTGCCCTGGAGACTAGGACGCAATGGAACAATGGCTTCAAACTACAGGAAAGGAGATTCCACCTGAACATCAGGAAGAACTTCCTCACGGTGAGGGCTGTTCGGCAGTGGAACTCTCTCCCCCGGGCCGTGGTGGAGGCTCCTTCTTTGGAGGCTTTTAAGCAGAAGCTGGATGGCTTTGAATGCGATTTCCTGCTTCTTGACAGGGGGTTGGACTGGATGGCCCATGAGGTCTCTTCCAACTCTACTATTCTATGATTCTATGATTCTTCAACATGACATCTTTTCAAATATTGAAGCATGGCTCTCAGGCTCTCCAAACGTTTCCAAACTAAACATATCAAGTTCCCTATATTGGACTTTTCTTTGCGACCTCTTGACTATTTCAGTTGTCTTTCTCTGGACACATTCCAGCTTGTAGATGTCCCATAAATATCAATATCTTTCCTGCGTTGTGCTGCTCAGAACTGGCAGAGAATTACAGGTGAATGTGTTGAATAAGAGGGCAACACAAATAGTAAAGTTCTGGAAGCAAAGCCTTCTAAGGACCAGCTTAGGGAGCTAGGTAGATTGGAGAAGACAGATGAAGAGGTGACATGACAGTCATGTTTCAATATTTGAAAGGATGTCACATGGAGGAAGGGGAAAGCTAGTTTTCTGCTTCTCCAGAGATTAGGACACAATGGAGCAATGGATTCAAACTGCAGGAAAAGAGATTCCACCAAAACATTCAGAAGAATGTCCTGATGGCAAGAGTTGTGCAACAGTGAATTATGCTGCTTTGGCGTCTGGTGGAGACCCCTTCTCTGGATGTTTCTAAACAGTGGCTGGATGACCATCTGCTAGGAGTTTTTGGATTGTGTGCTTCTGCATGATAGGGATTGGACTGGATGGTCCTTGGGTCATCTCCCTATGCTATGATTCTATTATTCTAAGGTGTGATGCTGAAATGCTCAAAATTGGAAAGCATCCATGGAATAAAATGTTTACTGAACTTCCGAACCTTTTCTAAAATGTCATTGTTTTTGGTTCACTTTAAGTTCATCTCTGTGGGATGTCAAGCCAGGAAGGCAGGGAAAGTTCACTTCATTTTTTTGTTTTGTTTCCCTGACTCAAAAACGATAATTTGCAGTGAGAGTCATTCTGTCCAAGCTCTTTCTTTAAAATACTAATAGTCACATGCAGCCATTATAGATCACTTCTGGATGGCCAAGCATTCAAAAATAATGTCTGATATTAATGAACAAGTAACCTTGAAGAACAGTTGAATACTATTATCTGCATATTGCAGATGCAAAGATAGAATGTGAATGTGAGACAGTAGTTATGATTTCATGGCAGCGGCACATTGGTCATTCCTTATGTTAAGCTCTTAATGTCTTCTGATTTCCATGGTGGATATTTGCAACTACTTTCAGCATGCTTGCATCCTTTTGCACATGTGGCAGCTTTATGTACCTTTCCATTGATTTGTGTGCATTTCCACCCTTCTAATACCCAATATTTATTTGGACCACGTACACAAGTTGCTATGTATACTTGAACAATGCACATGGTTTAAAATATATATTGATAGGCAACAAATAATCATTGATTTGGAAGAGACTCCTAGGATCACTCAATCCAACCCCATTCTGCTATGAAGGAATACACAATCAAAGCACTCCTGAAAGACAGCCATCCTGATTGCGTAGATGCTCCAGTATGATTCTATGGTCAACTTCCAACAGAATTTGATCATAAAATCATGCTGGAGAGCCTAAAGATTCATAGAGTGGTGTTCACTAGGTTTGAAAATAGCATTTTTATTCAGTCTATTTATTTATTTATTTATTTATTTATTTATTAGGAAATTTCTATATTGCCTTTCGCCAAGGACCCAAGGTTGTTTACAACAGAAAAAAAATGCATTATACATGGGTTAAACCCTTGAGCTGCTGGACTGCTGGACTGAAGTTTGGCAGTTCAGATCCATGGAACGGGGTGAGTTGCTGCTGTTAGTCCTGGCTCCTGCCAGTGTAGTAGTTCGAAAATATGCAAATGTGAGTAGATCAATAGGTACCACTTCAGCAGGAAAAGGCAAAAAGACACTCCAAGCAGTCATACCAGCCACGTGATCAGGAGGTTCTATAGATGTAGGCTTCTTGACTTCGAAATGGAGAAAGAACACCTCCTTCAGAGCCAGAGTGAACACTGCTTCCAGAGCCGGGAATGAAAGGAGAAGCCTTTGCCTTTGTCAGTGTATTTGGGCCTCATTGCATGTCATGTAACAAGGCATTGAATGTTTACCTGTGTCTGTTTATATATTTTAATCCACTCTGAGTCCCCTTGGGGAGAGTGGCAGAATATAAATAAAGTATTATTATTATTATTATTATTATTATTAGTAGTAGTAGTAGTAGTAGTAGTAGTAAATTAATCCCAAAAGTTTATCCATTTTTGCAGCAGTCCTGCACCACTAATTCCTATGAGAGTAGAGGATCTACTGAAATAGTAAATGGCTATGCAGATAGTAATGAATCTCACTGGAAACTAATAGATTTTCTTTCTTTCTTACAGTAGTTGTGCATTTGTGTGGGTGGGTCTATTTCTCCTGGTTATATAAGCATGTGAGCTTGGCTGTTTATTCTGAACCACATCTGTCCTTCTTAAGAAGATAGCTCACCTTTCCTTTCCTTGTGCCAACATCAAAAGTTCATAAAAATTCATTAGTGGTGTTTTCATAGGCTTCAAAAGGTACCATCCTTTTTATTTCAACACAGAAGGAAAATCTACTATATACCCCTCTGGCTTTCATGTGGAGCAGTTACCCACTTAAAATAAAATCGAGCCAAACAGAAACCTAAATGTATCTACCCGTGTATGTTTCTACAGTGCAGGGATAAATCAAAGCAGACTGCAGGTAGAATAATTTGAAATATATTACTGGACACTGATTTCAAAACGGGCAAAACGCCATCTCGGAGACCTGGAGGAGCAGAGAGGTGTGCGGCCGCCTCTCATCCTTGAGTCAGGAAAAAAATTGTGATGAGCTGTGATTAAAAGAATAATTGTAATAGTGATATTTCCCTGGGCATTAATAAAAACACCATTAGAAATGCTCCCAGGTAACCACTTGTGACATCAGCATTATTAAATGATAACAAAGAAAGGGCTCCTGCCAGAGAAATATTAAGTATTAATGATCACAGACAGCCAGAAAACAGGGAGATGAACAAATATTTTCTGCCGCAATTGGAAAGATGGAGAGCAGTTTAATTTTTGTTCTTTTAGCTTTCCAGGGAAAATGAAGGAGGAAGGGAATTAATTAATTCAGGAGTGATGTAAGAGATGAAACTGGAATCATTTGATGTTTATCTCATGATTTATTTATTTATTTATTAGCCATACTTGTATCCCGCCTTTCTCAACCCCGAAGGGGACTCAAGGCAGCCTTACAAAGGCAGCAATCCAATATTGCATGTATACATACATCAATGACTAAAAAAACATTAAAACCAACCATTTAAAATATAACATCAAAACAAGAATTATAATCACATAATCCAAGTCATATTCCAAGGCTAGTCTGGGTCACCATTAAATTAGTTTATAGTCTATTATTGCACTGCTCCCATTATTGACCGAAAGCCTGGTCTCAAAGCCATGTTTTTAGTTGTTTTCTGAAGGTCAGGAGGAAGGGGGCTGATCTAATTTCACTGGGAGGTACATATTTTGTGAAATGATACATATTGTTGTATCTCCACCATCACGGCCTGCTTTGCAGCAGAAGTTGGAAGTGGATTCAGAGTCTGATTCGGATTTTGGGGCCATTCCGGACTTGGATCAAAGCCCAATGCCTTTGCAGGTGTCTGATGTTGTGGTGCCTGAGGATCCGCTAATTGGGGAGCATTCCGATCCTTCCTCAAGGTTGGTTTTGCCAGATGTTGTTGACACTAGGGAAGATGCGGTTTTTAATCGGAGGGAATCTTTTGCAATGGAAAGGAGGCAAAGAGAGGGAGTGAGACAAAGTAAGCGCTTGGTTCTCATGCGCACTAATGACTAACTTTCCCATGTGAATTTTGGCATGTATCAGTTCACATTGACTTGTAGCCTTGGAGTTCCCTTAAAAGTGTTTCGCTCCCTTCTCTGGGTGCGGTGTCAACTTTGCAATCCTTGGAAGGGGAGTCCGTGTTCCAGCACCTTGTTCCTTGCCCTGCTCCTGTGCCTTGTTTCCAGACTTCCAAGCCGAGTTCGTGCCTAGTGACTCTCAAGTATACCTCGCCTTGTTTCTCCAGATCCCTTGCTTCCCGAGTTCCTGCTTTCCAGGTGGATTACAGTTTATGGCTTCACGGTGCCTTGTTCATGTTCCTGTCAACTTTGGGTTGTCCCTATTTGGATGGTGTTTGTGGGCCATTTTGATGGCTTGCTGGAACTAACGAGTTCCGTTTGTGGATTCCAATTAAAAGACTATATTGAACTCATATCTGAACCATAAGGGACATTACTTTATGGACTATTTACTCAACTGACTTATAACTTAGTTGCTTGCATATATATAATCTTCAATAAATTGCTTTGCTTATGATCCTGGTTCCAGTGTGGGTTTTAAGGTGTCCTCGCAGCCTTGGGGTGTAACACATATTTTGTGAAATGCCTTCAATCTTTTGGAGCTTTTTTAATAGTTGTAGGTCAGAATTACCTTCTTATGGAGCTGCCTGTACCATTAGGCTGAGTAATACCAATGCACCGACAGAGGTCAATATGGTTCTGCCTTGAACACTTCAAAGCTGAAACCTACTGATATTAAAGTGTACATTACTACTGTTTGCATTGGAGTGGAAAGCCAGGCCATGGGCTTTGTTTTGTTTGTAGGTACTGCATGTGATTGTCCATGTATAAGCCTAGAAATTTTAGCTATAAAAGTAAGTCAATAAAACCTGGGTCGACTTGTTCATGGGTCAGTGTAAGAGCTATAACTTAATCTTAGTGAAAAGGTAACCATCCCCTTATCTGAGCAGAGTGGCAAAAGGCAGGAGCTTATCCCATCCCAGGAGGACCTAAAAGAAGTACCAAATCCTTTGAATCTCTATGTGCTACTTTCTGGCACACTGGGGGAAAAATTACCCACAACAACAAAAAAAAACCAAGAAGCATTCTTATGAGACATGAATAATGAGGTTTTGCTTTCCCTTTCTATCAATGAAGGCTGAACCCATTCTGGAAGGTTTCTAACTGAAGCTAATAATTGTTATTCCTTATATAAGGTCTTTCTCTGCCATATTATTTTCTGAATGTACAGATTCTGATTTATTGAGCATCCTTATTAGAGTATAGTCAGTCCTTCATGTTTGGGAATTTGCCTTTTGCGGATTTGATTAAGTATGGGTTTGTTTCAAATTTCTTCTCTGGGAATCTCAAGATCAGTAGTTCTCAACCTGTAGGTTCCCAGGTGTTTTGGCCCACAACTCCCAGAAATCCCAACCAGTTTACGAGCTGTTAGGATTTCTGGGAGCTGAAGGACAAAACATCTGGGAACCCACAGGTTGAGAACCACTGCTTTAGATACTCCAGAGTGAATTGATGGTCGACTTCCAACAGAAGTTGACCATAGAGTCATACTGGATGAGATAGAAATTCCTAATAAGATGTTCTCTCAAATAAATAATAGTATTTTTATTTGTGAATTTTCACTTTCATGGGGATCCTTGATCTTTAACCCCAGTGAATGTGGAAAGCTGACTGTATTGATTAATATGGAGGTCCTTGGTTCATGTTTTTATCTTTCCACTCATCTACCTGACCATAGTTATTATTGTATTGTATTGTATTGTATTGTATTGTATTGTATTGTATTGTATTGTATTTTTGCAGTTGTGCCTAAATCTCTTCACAACACTTTACAAGGACACCAATAATAATAAAATGTGAAAAACACAGCATGAACAATCGATAAGCAAAGTTCAAACTATATGAATTCTATGTGTGTGTGTTTGTGTGTGTATTCATTCGTGTTATTTTGTATAAAACAGAAAAAATAAGCTAAAAGAATTTCAGCTCAAAATCAGCCAAGAGAGAAAATGAATTCTCACATGAAAGAAAAATAATGTACTACAAAAGGCCAACTAGATCATCATTCCACAAAAGCTCCCTAATTACTGACAATTAGCCCACCTCCCACCCATGGCAACCTTCTTCCCAGCTGGTGTCTTCTCTCCCATTGTTAATTTGAGGATAAAGACTACTATTCCTCTTTTGGCCACATTTCTAACATATTCACTATTAATCTAAAAAATATCTATGCATGTTCTCCATTTTAAGAAAAGCCACAGTTCTTTTTTATATGTGTGTGTGTGCAGAAAAAGCAACAATTGTGTTCATAACTAAACAGTGGCTACACTGTGGAAATAATGCAGATTGACACTACTTTGCTTGGCATGGTTCAGTTCCCTTCAACAAGCAAGTAAGTTTGTGACAATGACATGTGCCAGGGATCCTGATTGTGGTTTACTGCAGCCTCATATACTGGTGGGAAGGGACTTACAGTAGGATTATTTAGGACTTTATCACATGGACCTGCTATTTCACTACAGTTTTATTATCATTTATATTAGGTTGAGCACCTTCTATATTGAGCCTTTCTTCAATTGTGTAATTGGATTGACTATTCTATTGTGTTTTAGCGTATTGTTATTGCTTGTTGTTTATACTGTTTTAATTGTTTTTAATTTGCTTTTTGTTTTGTATTGTTATATTGTGTGTTGAGGCCTTGGCCTTTGTAAGCCGCATTGAGTCCTTCGGGAGATGCTAGCAGGGTACAAATAAAGTTTAATAATAATAATAATAATAATAATAATAATAATAATAATAATAATCCCACAGTCATATGTTGGTCCACATAACCTCATAACCCTGCCTTCCACACTACCACTGTTTCATATTTTCCCCTTTCCCTTTACTTTTAGAGAAATTTAGCAATTTTTAAAGGCAAATATAATTTTAAAATATAAAATAAACTGGAAATGGACAGCTTTGGAATAGTGGGGGTGAGCAGGAAAAAGGTTAAATAGAGGATAATACCAACCCTCTTTACTGGTGGCATGCTATCACAGAAGTGGAAAGAACTCATCACACCAAGGAAAGTGACCATAGTGTTGTAGGATTGATAGCTTTTGATGTGTTTTCCTGTCAATAGCAAACGATAGAATAATCATAGGATAAACACACAGTGGGGATGCACATGGCTGGTTTGCCTGATTCCTACAATAAAGTCCTTAGTTTTACTAATGTGGAGAATGTCAGTTCTGTAACTCTAGATCCATAACTCTTGAGAACCAGTGTGGTGGTGTGGTTTCAGTGCTGAACTACAACTATGGAGACCAGGATCTGAATCTCCACTTGAACATGGAAATCCACTGAATGACCTTTGGTTAGTCACATCCTCTCAGCCTCAGAGAAAGGCAAGGGCAAATCCCTTCTGAACAGATATTGGGGGGGGGGATCCCATGATACGTTGACCTTAGGTTTGCTGTGAGTTAAAACTAATATGAAGGCATTCAACAATAAGAACTCTATGTTCCACTTTTTTCACTGTAATACAAAATGCCAGTTATCATCTTTTTGATGAGGATTTAAGACAAGAATGTTTGTGAAATGTTTTCAAAGGGATGGATGCCGGGATGTGTAATGCTAGTCTTGCCTTGTTGATTTTCCCCAGGTCATTTTTCTCCTGTACCACTCACTTAGTGCTGTTGCCAATTTGTTGATTCATTTTAATTACAACAGAGCCTGATTACAGAACTACTTTGTTTACACCATCCGGTGCTCCTTTCTATTAAAATCTTATCAATTCTGTAATTGCGAGCCAAGGAGAACACTTGGTGTTCCCAGCCTGACTTCCTTAGAGGTGTTCACAGCTTAGCCATGAAAAAAAAATAAGCTGGGTTTTTTTTACATTGCAGACCGCTTTTCACAAAGGACCAAACTTTCATATGTGAAACACATTACTTGAACATGTGCATATATATTTATACCGTAAATTGCTGCAACACCTCCTACTCATTGGGATTAGCACCATGATATATGCTTGACAAATAGAGTATCCTACAAACTGTATCTGGGCTACAGGATGGGGTTTTGCCTCTCATGATCCCCAATTAAACCCAAAACAATGGCTGCTATCCCAAATAAATTCCCACTAAAGGAATTTCATTGCATCAGTTCTGAAAGATAGAGTCATAGAACCAGTGAGTTGGAAGAAGTCCCAGGGACCATCCAATCCAACCTGCTGCCATGAACTAATACACAAATGAAGTCCTCCAGATAGATAACCATCCCATCTCTGTTTAAGGTCTATCAGATAAAATAAATTTCATGCAGCAGTGTTCCCTTCTTAATCTTCTTATTTCCAGATACTCAGGTCATCATAGGATTTGGTTTCCAGACCTTTTCCCACTTTTGGTTGCCTTCCTCTAGAACACCTTCAAGCTTGCCAATATCTTTCCTGAATTATAATTTCTAGAACTTGACACAATATTCTAGATGAGGGTAGATGAAAGCAGAATAGAGACAACATACAGGTAAATCTAGTTTATTCAGTGCCTCACAATAGGCTTTTGCCATTTGAAATTGTTACAGTTGTGAATGCCTAGGACACCATGAACTGAACTAATACACATTATGTAAGTTATGCAATGATTCAAAATTACAACCCCATATCTCCAGGGATTTATAGGTAGGTATGATGCCAATGGGATTCCATTTATGCGATATAAAAAAAAATGAAAAGTTCAAGATCAGTTCATCTTAGATATGAAGGAAATTCAGGTCAAGTCTTTGGTTTTGCCTTAAGCTTTGCCATTTTGAAATTATTTGGAAGATTTTCTTACCCCCATCACACTACTCCTTTTCTCCACATTCTTTAAGATTTATCCATTTGATTTGCCATCATTCAGGAGACATATGTCTCCTCCCACTGTCTTCTTTGGATAGAAAAAATCCAACGGGTTTTGTCTAGTGGAAAATATAAGGCATATTTCATTTACTATAAGCACAGATATCTCTCTGTTAAAAAGTGAAATCTATTTATTTTACATTTGAAAAGAGATACATTACTGTTCCTTCCTCTTCAGCCCCAAAACAGTAATGGCGGAAGAAAAGAAATAATACTGCCCATCTCGACTCCTCCTTCCATGACAACGTCATCGTTTTATTTACAAACAGACAAGAGGGAGATTCCCATCACATGTTAAATTGGTCATTTTTACATGTCTCTATAGGGGGAATTGAAAAAGAAATCGACTTCCAATCAACTTAGGAATCGTGGGGAAAACCCACACTTTAGAAATGGTGAAATAACAGAAATCCACAGTTGAAGCTTGTGTCATCTGATGGATTCTGTGGGTTTCCAATTCTTAAATGTGTAGAAACGCTGATTTTATCGCGTGTGATGAAGTCCTTTTAAAAAAGACTATATCAAACTTTTGTTCCACCCCTAAACTGTAGTTGAAAAGACAGATCTTTAGTCTAATACAATTTAATTCTGCAAATGTTTTTATAGTTTCCTTTGAGGAAATAGTTGTAGGTAAGTATTCCCAAATCCTTGTAGGGGGATCTAGAGGCCTTCACAAAATTTCCAGTGGCCATCCTGCCATTGGGAGAAGCCATGACACTTAAACCAGTTCCAGTTTTGCATGTAGACATGGCTCAACTCAATCCCTTCTATTCAGCTGAAAGGCCTTTTAGAGACTAGTTCTTGTCCATGTGGCACCTCTCTTCCTCCACAAAACCCAGCTGCCTACAGTCAGCACTCTGGCTTCCATTTGGCTTCCTGGCTTCTTTGGCCAAATGCCATTATTTTCACTTGCTGATTCATAAATAAACAAAATGGGGGGAAATGAAGTAAATAAACTGGAGCTTTGAAAAGCCTTTTTAGAAAGCTTTTCATAATGCCCCGTTCCTTTTAAGGTGTGCATTATCCCCCCTCCTTCCCCCGTTCTACCCTGCAGCTTCTGTGAAGGTAAGAAAACACCTCTTTCAAGTTTTCCCTCAGGAGGTTTTTGTTCTTCTTATTCAAGGATCTAAACATAGAAAGAAAGGAGGAGGAAAAGCAAGAAGAAAGAGGAGGGAGAGAGAAAAAAAGGTGCCTTGAAAGAATGGTAGACATGGCAAATGCTCTCTAAAAGCCCCTTAAAATTATGTCAGAAGCTCCGGTCTTAAACTACTTCCTTTTAAGACAAAGGTACAACAAAGTCATTGATGTCTTTAATCACGCTGCCTTAATCACACGCCGGGTAGGTTTGCACAGTCTGTAATGTACCACTTGACAGTTATTTACATAATGGATAACTTTACTCACATCCTTCACATGCAGCAGCTTCCCAATAACATTAAACAGGAAATGTACATCTTCAGAACTCCCTGGGATGAGACAACTTGTGCATGTGTGTGTGTGTGAAGGTGATGGGGAGAGAAAGAGAGTGCCGTAGTCTTGTTTATCATAGAACATGGTGTTTCTTCAAGGAATACCCCAAGACCCCACTATGTGAGAATTGGGGGGTTGAGAATATGGGGGATCAAGTTACATTTAGCAGATCAGATCAGTACATAGGTTATATATGTAGTAGGGGTGTGAGTATTGCGTCTTACATGAAGGCATGAAGACTGCAATTCCACTGCGATTATTCCTCTATGTTTCCAAGATATTGAATATCAAGGTTGTAGTTGTTGCACCCCAAGGCTGCGGGAGCACTCTGAGAAACAGACAGGAAACCAGTATAACACACAAGCGGTTTATTAAAGCATATATATATGTCTATGTGCAGTTAGCGAAATAAGTCAGTATTAAAAGTAGTCCTTAATATAAAGCCTTTAGTCTTTTCAGACAAGTTCAGCAATGTCCTTTCTGTAACCCACCAGTGAAACTCGATAGTTTCACCCAAAAGTCAAGGATAGTTCTTAATCCAGAGCCAAGAACTACACACTGCAAACTGCAACTGTAATCCACTTGGTGAGTCCCATCTCAGAACAAGAAAAGCAACATAAATAAGGCAAAGTCAGTCTCGACTCAGGAGCAAGGAAAGCAAGGTAACAAGGCGAGGTCTACTCAGGAGTAGTGGCACAGTGTGGCTTGCATGGAACTGGGAACCTGGCTCAGTTTCCAAACAGGAGACAAGGCTGGGAGCTGGATACTGGAACTTCTTCCGAGGAAAGGCAAAGTTGACACCGCAATGAGGAACACAAAGGGGAACACTTTTAAAAAGATTCCAAGGTTGTAAGATTAAGGGAGTGCAGGACCCACAAAACTTCCCACGGGAAACAGTTAGTAATTATCGAGCCTCAGAGCTAACCTCTTGCTTCTTCGAACCCCCCTCCTTCTTGCTCCTATCTCTCATAAAACACTCCCTCCAATTGAAAAACCCATCTTCGCCCAGTAGGCAAGATTGCCTAGGCATCGGAATGTTCTCCAATTATCGGATCCTCCTGTGTAATAATATCAGGCAGCTGTAAGGCCAAGGGGCCGCGTTCTGGGCCTGGATCTGTAGCATAGTCTGTTTCCAAATCCAACTCTTGATGAACTATAGGCCGCGATGGCTGAGCCACAACAGTAGTTTGGTGACATAAACAGTATATGAGAATTTCCATATCTTGGATCAGTCATTAATCAGAGTTGAGACTGCAGATTAAAAATAAGGTGAAAAACTAGGATTTGGAAGAATAGTTATGATCCTAAAGATGTTGTCTGGAATCCGGGGTCTGTTCCTGGCATTCTTGCTCAAATCACGACACATAGAGATGAGGGCAGAATCAGAGTGCATCTTTATTACTCCATTGATGAAAGTAGGATGCCAGGAGATAATCCCAGATTTTACACTCTTTCCATTTATACATATTGGTATTTTATGAAAATTCAAAATAATGCACATTTTTCTGGTTGGTAAAAATTATGATCTGTTGTTTCATTGGTTTGCTGTACATTCATTGTTTTCATGGTTTACAGCTTGTGATTGGCAGATTATATATGGCAGGAATTTTAATAAAGACTTTCATTGAAGAAAACCTGAGTCCATCGTTGTGTCTGTCTGTCCCATTTATGTTGGTGGGAGTTTTCTAGGTGGCTGGAATGGGTGCTAGCATGGGAACAATGGTGACATTGATTGCTATCAGGATAGAATAGCTCTTAGGTTTCTTAGTTTCTTTGATGAAACAATGTTGAGCATAGCTGCAATGATGGGCTTTTGGATCACTTTGGGTAGAATTCATTATGTCCCTGGATGATCATCTGCTGACTGATAGTATGTCAGAATTCTGATCTATTTTCAGCCTGGCAACTGTAGAGAAGGTTCTTTCTTGACCTGTCATTGTGTGTTGGTGGGGAGAAGAAAAGTTAGGCAAGCTCCCAAGCGGGGATATGGGTGGTCCTGCTTCTGTAATCAGGTGGGATAGCAGGAGGTCATCCATCTGAGTTCTGTTTTTGGGACCTGGACTTGTTGTTGGTCTGGGTTTTAGATAACAAAGTGTAAAGATATATAATTAAACACTAAAGTTGGGATTGTTCATGCCATCCCATTTCTTATTTCTTTGTATGGCTGTGAAAGTTGGACAGTAAAGACAAAAGCTAGATGGCAATTCATGAAGTCAACCTTCCATTAAATGGCTGGCTGGAGAGCAACCCAAAATAATGAACTGTCCCCTGGACAGCTTCACCCAAGAGGGTTGTCTTGGCTTCGGCTGGAGCCATATCAGGTTATTCCCCCTCTCCTGCTCCTTTCAGCTCCAAGTAACTGAAATAGGACATAAATTAAATAAAGTGGTCCTTATTCAAGCCAGTCCTTGTGTCTGGTCTCATTATTCCATGGTTACCTATCAACGACCTCTATCTGTGAAATAGATTCAGCATTTTGGATAGCAACTTTAGATAGCTTGTTTGAAGTTCAAAGGAAAACTTAGAACAGATTCACTGACCCACTGAAAATGGGCTCACCAGTTGTCACAGAATGAATCTATAACAAGCTTCATAATCAGCTTTCAGAGATCTGGGGTTGGCTTGCAACGATATGTTTAAACTCCTTACAGAAGAAACTATTCAAAGGAAGAAATACTGGCAACAAATCTACTACTGTTAACACTTCACATGTCCAGGCTAGTCTTCTTCAGGAGGATGCTGGCTATTAGTTGACACCCTGTTAATGATTTATATATGCAAATATTCTCCTACAAAACCTCTTGGACTTTTTGTCCAATGCAAAAGTTCTATTCAGTTGAAAGCCGTGGCAGCAGAGCCAGTGTTACACATGTGTGTGTAACATACACATGTGGTGGATGTTCATATATCATATAGAGAAGCACATTATGTATCACATTGCATGTGAAGATGTCTTTTTCAACACTTAGTTTATGCTTTTCATATTGGTTGCAGATTCCACTGAACAATATCACAATTCATTAGTGAGATGGTATTAAACCAGCACCATACACCTCCATGACTGTAAAGTTATACACCATCTCCTTAAATTACAATCAGCCCTCCCCACTGGTTGCAATTAGGGAATCCCAATGAAAGTGGAAAAAAAATGCACCTCTTTTGCAATTTCTAGACCCACCAATGCAGGTCTATAGTCAACTTTCACTGGAAGTTAATCATAGATTTGTTCATTAGGACCTAAAGATTCATAGAAATATGTTATTTCTAGGAATCTCTAGATTTTCCAGCACAATGGGATCACTCTAAAGGAATTTGACTGTAGACTTTTACTGAAGGGCACAGAGCTTGCTTGAAAGATCATATTAATCGAATATGAAAATAATGAAATCTGCAAAACTTAAACCCACATATGTGGAGGGTTGACTGTACTGTTGCTTGGCTTTTTGAAAAAAGGGACAAATATGAAACCCTCTTTGGATTTACAGACACCTGGACAATCCTGCTCTATTTAATGTCATAAGAACGAGGACCAGAAACCTTATCCTCTTCAATAGAACTCAACAACAGAAAGCTGTTGACTTGAAGGTTGGGTTGCTGACCTGAAGGTGCCGATTCTAATCCAACCCGGGGAGAGTGTGTATGATCTCCCTCTATCAGCTCTAGCTCCATGTGGGGACATGAGAGAATCCTCCCACAAGGGTATTAAAAACATCATCACATCCAGGCGTCACCTGGGCAACATCCTTGCAGATGGCCAATTCTCTCACATCAAAAGTGACTTGCAGTTTCTCAAGTCACTTCTGACACACATACAAAACCCACCCCCACCCCCCAGAAAGTTCTATAAAATTTTCATTTTTTTCTACACAGGTGTACTTTGCAATAAAGGATAAAAATCACAAATCAATATGGAAGCAGAGTGGGATAAACTCAAATGTGGAAACATGAGAAACAAAAATGG
Organism: Anolis carolinensis; assembly: GCF_035594765.1. Taxonomy (NCBI): domain Eukaryota; kingdom Metazoa; phylum Chordata; class Lepidosauria; order Squamata; family Anolidae; genus Anolis; species Anolis carolinensis. The sequence continues at coordinate 318,549,571 of NC_085842.1, forward strand.
GCCATTTCCGATAAACATCCATGAGAATGATGCTGAGAATTGGGAGGATGTGGATGGGAGGATGACTAGTATTGAGAAAAATTGTAACAAAATGGCATGAATGCGTTTGTGAAACATCCAGAGAGTTGCTGGATTTTACGACCAACACAAAATGATCCTTGTATGAAATATACCGCCATAGCTCTGCTCTATACGAATGAAAGGGTTAATCCCATGAGCGTGTTGCCTTAAAAATAAACTCAAATTGCCAAATACAGTAAAGGAGTCTATTTCCAGTTGTGTCAAACAGCTGACTTTGTCAAACAGTGTCTTTGCACACTTCAATTACAGGAACCAAAAGCGCCTGTAGTTCACATTATTTTGGGGAACCAAGGAATTTTCCTGCCAACGAACTGAGAGAGATGGATGCTGTTATAGACCAACTGTTCCGTACAGCTGTCTAGTGAGGTCCAGCTCATACACCCTGCCATTAATGTGTGCGGGCACATTGCAGTGCATTAAAGAATGCTAACCAAGAGAAGCACAGTTGGGTAAGTTTGCCAAAGGGAGTGATACTTTCAAAAGAGTTTCGGCTTATAGATGTATTTGAAACCCCATTAAAAATTCGGTGGAAGAGTCCGATGTCTCCTTTCCTTGAAGATTGAAAGGACAATCACAGGTGGAATTGTCAATCTTTTATCTGAATGCTTGAGATTGATAAGCTGAATCAAACTGCTTACCATGCAAAAAAGGAACAGCTAATGCAAAATCTGATATTTGTCTCAAGGATCGGGGAAAATGACCAGTCAATTGGCACTCATTTTGCCTACAAACTTAGGATGTGATTGCATAACAAAGGAAGTTGCTAAAAGTCTAATCCTTCACACTCAAAGCCTGCTGTCCCATTCCAGTCCTTCTATAGTTTACTTTGGACTGCAAAATGGGACACCATTTCAGAGTTTGGAAATGTCACTAGACTGTTTAGGCAGGAGTACTTAGAATTTTCCTCTAGAACTAAACTACAAATCTCAAAATTCCACAGGATTGAATCATGGTGGTTAGAATGGAGTAATAGCAGTGCAATTCAATACTCTGAATGAGTCCCCAGTGTTTATCCATTACACGAAATATAACTCATGGGCAGCATATTGACTGCCATAGGGCTCATCCTGTACTCTCCTGGAATTTGCAGTTTAGCCAGTCCTTGGAATTATCTTCAAGAGCTAGTCATGTTGTCTGAAGCCTTGGGGTCTGTTTGCTAGTGTGCTTGCTCCAATTAATTCCAATCAAAACAATCAGAAGTCAAGAGCAAGATTGGAGATCTTTACTTACTTACTAACTTAGGCGATCCCTCGTAGTTCGAGGATGATGGTCCTCCGTCTTTGCTATCTTGGGGATGGATCCGTAGATGGCTGAAGAAACCTATTCTTGATCTGCATGTTCTCCCGCAGTGAGGACATCGGTTTCCAGGTGGAAGGCGGTCCCGGTCAGGGTTGGCTTGATGGGCCTTCCTCTTGGCACGTTTCTCCCTTAAGCCCTCAATTCATGCCTCTTTGAACTCCGCAGCACTGCTGGTCACAGCTGACCTCCAGTTAGAGCGCTCAAGGGCCAGGGCTTCCCAGTTCTCAATGTCTATGCCACAGTTTTTAAGGTTGGCTTTAAGCCCATCTTTAAATCTCTTTTCCTGCCCACCAACATTACGTTTCCCGTTCTTGAGTTCGGAGTAGAGTAGCTGCTTTGGGAGATGGTGATCGGGCATTCGGACAACGTGGCCAGTCCAGCGAAGTTGATGGTGTAGGAGCATCACTTCAATGCTGGTGGTCTTTGCTTCTTCCAGCACGCTGGCATTTGTCTGCCTGTTTTCCCAGGAGATTTTCAGGATTTTTCTGAGGCAACACTGATGGAAACGCTCCAGGAGTTGGGTGTGATGTCTGTAGACCGTCCACATTTCGCAGGCGTAGAGCAGGGTTGGGAGGACAATGGCTTTATAAACAAGCACCCTGGTCCCTCTATGGATGTCCTGGTCATCGAACACTCTCTGCTTCATTCTGAAAAATGCTGCACTCGCAGAGCTCAAGCGGTGTTGTATTTCAGTATCAATGTTGACTTTTGTGGAGTGGTGGCTGCCAAGGTAGCGGAAATGGTCAACGTTTTCTAATGTTACACCATTAAGCTGTATTCCTGGTATTGCAGAGGGATTAGCTGGTGCCTGTTGGAAGAGCACTTTGGTTTTCTCGATGTTCCGTGAGAGGCCGAGTTTCTGCAAAGGTGTTTAGAGTGGCTTTTAGGTCTTCTTCTGAATACGCACAGACTATGTTGTCATCGGCATAAAGATCAAAGATCTTTATTCCTCCATTGGCCAAGGAAGGGTGCCAGGGGAAGAAATCCCAAATCCAACAGCACCCACAGTTACAGACATTGACATTTTATAGGCATTTGACAGAAATGTAATTGCTGTGCATGGTGCAAATTATGACCCACAATCTTAATGGTCTACACTACATTTGTTGTTGAAATAATAGGGATCTCTCTGATTGGTCAAGGTGTGATCCACAGTCTTATTGGTGTAAAGTGTGCAGTGGGAAAATTAATAAAGTCCTTCATTGGAGGAATACTTGAATCTGCCTTCTGTATCCATGCCAGTTTTTTCTGCCCTTGGAACTCATTGATAAAGGAAGGGATTGTTTCAGGGGAAACAATGTTTGCTGATGGATATCAGGGCTGAGAAGGGGAAGAGTCTTTGATTCAACAATAGTCCAGGAACAAGGCAGAAGTGGAAATTCTGGTATCTTGAGCCCATTATGTGGAGATGAGGAACAAGAGAAGTTGACTGCTTAAGTCAATCATTACTAGAGATCATTACTTGAACCTCCATGTTTTGGGGTCTTGGTTTTGGAGAATCCTAGTTCAGAGGAGAGTCCTTGAACTCTCTAGCAGAGAATGGAAAACATCTCAAGAACCTCCCCATCTCAATATGCCAAAGGACACAGCCAGGGTAGTTAAAGTTTTATTAAACTACGTACTTTAATAGTGCAGTTTGACTGCCTCTCTGAATTGTTTTACAGGAACTAAGAGTTGCTTAACCCCCAAGTCACTGAGCAGAGGTCATTTCATTGTTTGTGGAGCACGTTGTTCTAAATTTGCAGCCCACAAACATCCTTTTAATTAAATGGGACAATGAATAGCCATTTTCATCCTTTGCTTACGTTTGTCTACATGTTTACAGCTTTGCGTTTTTTAAAAAAAAATGAAGGAAAAAATCCCCTCGATTGTCTGCGTTGTGCAAATTAAAGTAGGAGGTGGGGGGAGAGATCGGATCTACTGTGTCTCCGGTTTCTAAATTGTTTCCATTTGTGTTCTGTTCTGAAATATAATGAGAGGCACGTTCAGAGTTTGAAAGGTTCCACTTTTAAAATGTAATACTTCGGGCCTGTAATCAGAGACTATTTTGAATCGGTGGCACCTAGCATACGTATGAATATGCTAATCAGCTGAACTTAATAGTTCTCATTTGTATTAATGCAAATGAAGGGGGGTGTACTTTCTGCCCAATATTTTCCTTGATATTTATGGAAGAAGCCAAGAAATGCCAAGCTGCTGCCATGCTGCCTCTATGTGCTACTTTCTAACATTTCGTCCAAATGGCCTTAAAAGGGCGTGTTTGATTTTAGCTTAATCTAATTTTCATCAAACAGAATTGCATCTAAAGGCGATATAAAGTTACAATTTGTTCCATGTCAAATAATAAAAATGGCCTTTAAATTTTACATGAATCTGACCTTTTGGATTTTTGTGTTCAATTAAAATGTGGCTCGTAGGGTACAGGGAGGAGGTATAAAGAAGTCAGTATTAGCTCACTCCTGAGCACAGGTGCTTAATCTAGAGAGTAATTCCTTTAGCCTATTTTGTATTTATGATTATTATTGTTATGGAGGCTTTTCTTTCTCAGTGTTGCCATTTCCTTAAGACTGGGGGAAGGTCACGGCATATATTTTTTGAAAAAGACAAAATCGGGAAGTGAACTTTCAAATTAAAGTAATATTTGCAGCTCTGCTAGAATGGATATAACCCTTGGATTTCAGCTAGGTGTAATTTGTCATAATGCTTTCTTCCAGTTGAAGGGTGCAAAAGCATGTACACATAGCCTGTGCCATCCATTTGTGTCACAAATAGTGAAATTGGAGGTATGGCCGTGTAAGAGTAAAATCATCATGTACAATAATCCACACTTCCATAACCTCCAAAGCAATGCTCTTAAGGTGCCCCATTCCTACAGGCAGCAAGTGTCCAAAGAGAAACAGCTATGGGTAGATCATTGTAATCCAAGTCCTGAATCCAAGGGGGATGAGAAGAGATGCAGGGACAATATCTTAGTTAGCTTAGAGGTCATTATACAAAGCCAATAGTCCAAATAAGTGTTCTCTTCCAACTCCATGGTTCTATGATTCTATGATATTCAAAGCCCCAAATGGACGGGACAATGAGCCATGATAAATAGCCAGTTCATGGGTCAAAAGCACAGAAGCACTAGAAGATCAAGAGCATTTACCAGTTGAAAAATCAAATGGTTTCAAGTATCCCATAAATGTCTTATGGGAGATTTACAGGTGGCTTCTTCTGGATGCCAAGTCCTTGATAAGTTAGTCTCTTTTATTTACACAGCACTATAGATATTTGAAACTGAAGATATGACCAATCACATTTGAATTGTATCACTTCTGTCCCAAGCATACCATAGACTTGTATTGGAGAACTGGAGGATCTCGCAAATTCCCAGTGAAAGCATTTTTGCCCCAGGTGCAAGTAAGTGAAACTCCAGATATAGTGTAAATGGTTATGGAACCATTACAAACCTTTGTGATGTTGCTTCAGAAACTTTCTTGACCCTCTGAGATAGAATCATAGAGTTGAAAGAGACCTTGTGGGCCATCCAGTCTGTCAGACCCCTGGCTGCTGGGCACCAATAACCGTACACGGAGGCCAATCTCTATCTAATATCTTTATTAAGGAAATATATAAAAGCAATAAAAACAAGTGAAGAATATAGTTCAGAAGCAGACCTTTCAAATGAGGTCAAATATAGTCCAAAATGTATTGTCCAATAAATGATATTAGAGTTCAAAGGTTTAATCCACTTGACCGAAACACACACTTTTGCCAAGCAATAGTGTGGGGAAATGACAGGGTCTTAGAATCCAATGAAGCTTGACAACAAGGCTGGAAATAAACTTGGTTCTTGACTAGGTCCGTGACTAGAAACAAGGCAAACATCCGGCAGGTGAAGGGACTCCGGCTCTTGCTGAACCGGCGAAAACCCCATGTTTTCATCTTCATCTGCAACAATAGTACTAGGAACAGGACTACAAGGCCCATGAGGCATCACACTATCCCCTCTCCCAAGGCCCCCCTCATTCAGGGCATGTCCCCGAGAGTCGCGGGGCCGCAGCTTGGAAGGGTAGGCCTGATGGAAGCGGCGGACCAAATCAGGGGCGTGGACTGTGGAAGCGTCTTCCCAAGAGCGTTCTTCTGGGCCAAAACCCACCCAGTCAATGAGATACTGAAGGCGGCGGCGGTGGAAGCGAGAATCCAAAATGTCCTGAACCTCGAATTCCTCCTCTCCGTCCACTAAAACAGGGGCGGGGGGCGGTCGACTCGCGTCGGGGCGTACACCATCTGCCGGAAGGAGCAGGGAACGGTGGAACACTGGATGAATGCGCATGGAGCGCGGAAGTTGGAGTTTGAAAGTCACGGGGTTAAGTTGCGCCACCACTGTGTAGGGACCAATGAAACGGGCATCTAACTTCCGGCAGGGACAGTGGGAGGGCAAAAAGCGAGTAGACAACAGAACCCGATCTCCTACCTTGATCTCGGGGCCAGGTTGGTGATGATTGTCAGCGTGGCGTTTGTAGTCCTCCTTGGCTTGATCAAGTTGCTGGTGCAAGAGTTCTTGCACCGCTGTGAGTTCCTGCAACCAATCCTCCGCTGCAGGGACTTCTGAAGTCTCTATGACAGAAGGAAAGAAATGAGGATGGAAACCGTAGTTTGCAAAGAACGGGGTTTCCTTAGTTGAATTCTGGACACCATTGTTGTATGCGAACTCTGATAGAGGTAATAGGGAAGCCCAATTGTCCTGTTGATAGTTTATATAACAGCGAAGGTATTGTTTCAAAGTGGCATTGGTGCGCTCGGTTTGCCCATCTGTTTGGGGATGGTGAGCTGAAGATAAACGAGAGTCTATGCCCAATAGCTTTTGCAGGGCTTTCCAAAAACAAGAGGTGAATTGAGATCCACGGTCAGTGACCAAACTCTTGGGCAATCCATGTAGTCGGAATACATGTTGAAGGAATAAATCTGCGGTCTCCTTGGCCGTGGGAAGGCCATCACAGGGAATGAAATGGGCCAACTTGGTGAAAAGGTCCACCACTACTAGAATCGTGGTGAATCCAAGGGAGGGTGGTAGATCAGTGATGAAATCCGCGGAAATTATCTCCCATGGGCGAGAAGGAGTGGGAAGGGGATGCAGTAGCCCTGACGGCTTCTCCCTTCGTGTCTTGGAACGCTGGCATACAGGACAGGTATTGACATAATTCTCCACATCCTTGCGGATCTTGGGCCACCAGAAATCTCGCAGGATCAAGTGCATGGTTTTAAATAGCCCGAAATGTCCTGCTGGCTTGCTGTCATGGCACAAATGAAGTGCCTTTTCTCTGCCGGGACCTGGAGGGATGTAAACATGGTTCCTGTAGCATAGTAGATCGTTCTTGAGTGAGAAAGGGAAACGTAGTCCTCGGCGAATCTGTTCTTGAGCCCAGGCATCTGTCTGTTGACTGGCCCTAATCTCTTGAGTGAAAAGGGATTCTGGGTTAGGAGGAGCTGGCTCAATTGAAGTGGATTTGGTGTTTCCCACTGTGAGCATGGCAAAGTTCTCGGGTTGCAGCAATCATGATTTTGAGGTGTCTCTGCGCCCTGCTGCATATTCTGGTTTCCGTGATAGGGCATCTGCTTGCTTGGTCTGAGCCGGAGTCACATGGATCCGGAAGTCAAGACGTTCAAAGAACAAAGCCCAGCACTGCTGCCTTTGGTTTAGCTTCCGTGTGGTCCTTAGATGCTCTAAATTTCGGTGATCAGTATGGACTTCAATGGGAAATTGGGCCCCTTCTAACCAATGCCTCCAATTTTCAAACGCTGCCTTTATGGCTAAGAGTTCTTTTTCCCAAATGGTATAATTTCTCTCTGGGGCTGTTAGTTGTCGTGAGTAATAGGCACAAGGATGGAGATGTTCTCCCACTGGTTGCATGAGCACAGCCCCAATTGCCACATCGGAGGCGTCAGCCTGCACAACAAAAGGGGTTTTAGGATCAGGGTGCTGTAGAATTGGCTGGGTCGTGAATAATTGCTTTAGCTGGTGGAACCCTTTTTCAGCTTGTTCTGTCCAGCGGAAAGGCTGTTTCCCTCGGATGCAGCTGGTGATTGGGTCAGACCAGTGAGCGAATTCTGGAATGAATTTGCGGTAGTAGTTTGCAAACCCCAAGAAGCATTGTACTTCCTTTTTGTTAGTTGGCGCCCGCCATTCCAATACGGCCGAAACCTTTGCCGGGTCCATGGAGAGTCCTAGTGGCGAGACGCGGTATCCCAGGAAGTCTACCTCTTGCAAATGAAAGGTGCATTTTTTTAACTTGGCATATAGTCCATGATCCCGCAATCGTTGTAGCACCATTCTGACGTGTTGATCATGTTCCGTTTGTGATTTCGAAAACACCAAAAAATCGTCCAAGTATATGATCAAGAACCGATCTAGATAATCTTGGAAAATATCGTTGACAAAATGCTGGAACATTGCGGGGGCTCCAGATAATCCGAAATTCATGACTAGGGACTCGTATAATCCGAATTTGGTCTGGAAGGCGGTTTTCCATTCGTCCCCTTCTCTTATGCGAACTAGATTGTAAGCCCCGCGAAGATCCAGTTTGGTGTAAACCTTGGCCCCTCGGAGTCGGTCCAATAGGTCTGAGATCAATGGCAATGGGTAGCGGTTCCGCTTCGTGATGTTGTTCAGTGCCCGATAGTCCACAACCAAGCGTAGGTCCCCTGACTTCTTTTTCACAAACATCACTGGGGAAGCGGCTGGGGATTGAGAGGGTCTGATGAACCCCTTGCGAAGGTTTGACTCTATAAACTCCCTGAGAGCTTCTTGCTCTGGTTCAGTCAGGGAGTAGAGATGTCCTCGCGGAATTGGGGCCCCCTCCACCAGGTAGTTTCTTGGCTTCCTTTTCATTGAAAACATCCCAAAAGTCTGAATATTTCTTGGGCAAGGTGATGGGTTCTGCGTCTGTGGCATGGCAGACCTTGGCTACTAGGCAATGATTTTGGCAATACCTTGAGGCGAACTGCAGTTCTCTGTTGGACCAGGAGATGTTTGGGTCGTGGAGTGTCAGCCACGGGATACCCAAAATCACGGGGAAATGGGGAACCTCGGTAACGAAGAAGGAGATTTCTTCCATGTGTTCTCTTATCCACATTCTGGTGGGCTCGGTCCATTGGCTTACTGGACCTGTCTTCAAGGGTCGGCCGTCTATGGCTTGCACCACCCGGGCATTCTTAAAATCATGATATTGTCATCCCAGAGAGTCAGCATAGTCTCTATCGATGAAGTTGTTTGTTGCCCCTGAGTCTATCATGGCATGGATCATGACGGGTCCTTTTTTCACTGACCACAGCGTGACCACCAGGAGAAATAGGACCCCCGTTTGCGGCTCTTGAGTGGAGTTTTTGACCGGGTTGGCGAGCCCTTCTACGCCCGGTCGCTGGCTTCCCCCGCCGGCTTTGTTCCAGCCGCCTCGGCAGCCTCCGCCTCCGCGGAGGATGCTGCCGCCAGACGGGCGGAGGGCTTCTTCTTGGCTGGACATTCTCTGGCGAAGTGGCCCCCATTTCCGCAGTACCAACACAGATTCAAGCGTTGGCGGCGGGCCTTTTCAGCAACATCTAGCCTGGGGCGCACATTGCCCAACTGCATCGGCTCCTCCTCGCTTCCCATGGGGTTAGGGGCTGGCGGTGGGGGTCTCCATACTGGACGAGGCTGGACACTGGTAGAAGTGGGAGGCTTTACTCCGGCCCTTCCACTCTGGCCCCGGAGCCACTGTTTCTTGTTGGCAAGCAAGACTTCAGCCCGTAGATACTGGGCGATGAGTCTTTCAAGAGTCCCAGGGGGGTCCACCTTAGAGATTTCTTCCTGCATCTCGATGTTGAGGCCTTCGCAAAACTGTCCTCTGAGGGCTATATCGTTCCAGCCGGTATTTTGAGCCAGCACCCGGAACTCGGCTATGTATCGGGACAACGGTCTGTCCCCTTGGAAGAGGCGTCGGAGTTTATGGCCGGCCGCCTCTTCGTCGTCCTCGATCCCCCAGGTTTTCCGAAGGTGGTTCAAGAATTGCTGCGCGGTGTTTAGGTGCGTGGAACCCGCGTCGTACAATGCCGTCGCCCAAGTGGCCGCAGGCCCATCTAGGAGACTGAAAATCCACGCCACCTTGACGTCTTCTTGGGCAAACTCGGCTTGACGGGCTTCTAAGTACGCCTGGCACTGGCGATGGAAGACATGAACTTTGGAGGCTTCTCCAGAAAACTTGGTTGGTAGCGCTAGAACAGGGAGACGGGCTCCTTGTTCCTTCAAGCCCCGTATCTCTCCCTCCTGCTCTTGGAGTGTGTCCCGGATCCGATTAAATTCATCTTGAGAAATGGTGTAGCTGAGTGGTTGAGCTGGGGCGGCCGCTCCGGCTCCTGGTGTCGACATATTGGCCTTAGGTTATTTGGTGCTGAGGGTGGCGGAGTCAAACTGTCAGACCCCTGGCTGCTGGGCACCAATAACCGTACACGGAGGCCAATCTCTATCTAATATCTTTATTAAGGAAATATATAAAAGCAATAAAAACAAGTGAAGAATATAGTTCAGAGGCAGACCTTTCAAATGAGGTCAAATATAGTCCAAAAATGTATTGTCCAATAAATGATATTAGAGTTCAAAGTTTTAATCCACTTGACCGAAACACACATTTTTGCCAAGCAATAGTGTGGGGAAATGACAGAGTCTTAGAAGTCCAATGAAGCTTGACAACAAGGCTGGAAATAAACTTGGTTCTTGACTAGGTCCGTGACTAGAAACAAGGCAAACGTGAAGCGTAGAACAGGGTCCGTGGTTAAACAGCAAGGCAAGGCAAAGGCTTGAATGCTTGATCCGGGAAGCAAGGAACTGGGGTTACGAAGTCCACACACGATCTCTCTCCTGAAGCTGATCAATTGACTCCGCAAAGAATCTCCCGCGTCAAACACCTATATTGGGTCTTGTTTTCCCGCCAACAGAACTCTTTCCCTAGAGAACAAGAAGCGAAACCCAACTCTGTCCAGATGCATGACTCCTTAGAATTTCCCAAGGGAAGCAGGCCTAATCAGCCTGTTGTTTGGCAGCGATCCGCAAACTCCACCGATTTACCTCTCTGACTCCTCTGTCTCTAGAATAAGATTCTTTCCTGGGAAACGGAGGGGAATAATGCCCAATGCCTGTTTTACTGAATTCTTGAGGGCAAACATCAACATCCGGCAGGTGAAGGGACTCCGGCTCTTGCTGAACCGGCGAAAACCCCATGTTTTCATCTTCATCTGCCACAATAGTACTAGGAACAGGACTACAAGGCCCATGAGGCATCACACAGTCCAACTCCATTCTGCCAAGAAGCAGGAAAATCGCTTTCAAAGCACTCCCAATAGAAGGCCATCCAGCCTCAGTTTAAAAGCCTCCAAAGAAGGAGCCTTAACCACACTCTGGGGCAGAGAGTTCCACTGTTGAACAGCTCTCACAGTGGGGAAATTCTTCCTAATGTTCTCCAGGGCAGCAGAAAACAAGTTTGCTCCCTCCTCCCTTTGACTTTCCCTCACATATTTATACATGGCTATCATGTCTCCTCTCAGCCTTCTCTTCTGCAGGCTAAACATGCCCAGCTCTTTAAGCCGCTCCTCATAGGGCTTGTTTTCCAGAACTTTGATAGTTTTAGTCGCCCTCTTCTGGACACATTCCAGATTGTCAACATCCCCCTTAAACTGCAATGCCAAGAATTGGACACAATAGATTTAGAATGTATTGAATGCCACAGGAAGAGGGAAACATCTCTGATTTTTGTTTAAGTGATAAGATATTTCAAAAATAGCCCTGATTCCTGGCCATAAAAATACAAGTTAAGACACATCTCTGCTGGTCCATACAAAAAGAAGCTGCAGCCAGACATACTCTCTGACAATTGGGAGAGGGGAAGGGGACATAATTAAAAGTGTACTAGTCTTTATTGTATTCTCAACTTTTTAGGTTATATTCATATCCACTTTTAGAGAAACAGTCGGTAGTAGTGATTGGAAGTAATGTCAGGTTTTCAAAAAAGCAATAACGGACAGCTGAAGTTCACAACATGTAGGCTTGATGATCAGGAAATGGCTATTAGCAACTTCTTGTTCTGTGAATATACCAAATGAAAGTATTGATTTCAGTTAACTAAGCCATGTGTTTCTCTGGAAAACTCACTGATTTTCCACATTCGTAAATTAGATTTCTACCTTGGCGAAGGGCCCATACCCAAAATACAGGGTTGCAGTGTGGAGGTCTTATTCAGTCTGCATAAAAGAAAGAAGCATGCATAAAAAAACATTTTTCATTGCTCATAAGAACTACTTCATAGATTGGGAGCTGCCACTAAAAAGGCTCTTGCCCATGCCCTCACTAAACGTGTCTAAGTCTTCAGGAGCTAGAACAAAGGAAAAGTCTTCCACTTAAGATCTTAAGCCTGGCACAGGCTTATAGAAGGAGATGTAGTCTTTTATATAGTTTAATCCTTTGCAATATTGCTTCCTCCCAGGTGGAAACTCTTGTAGATAAGAAGTGATTTTTCTATCCCCGTGGCCCTGTGGGGTCTGCTTAAACTTCCAATGTATAGAAAACAAGCATGCACAGAAAGCACTGAAAGCAGCTTGAAGACCTAAGTTATACTTCTTTATTTACTTTTAGTCTTCCCTCATTAGCTCCACAATCTTATTTCTGACTTTCTTCCTTCTCCTCTTACCACAAGGTAAGAAGTGACTTCGTTAAAGAAGAACCTTATCACATCCACTTATATCCCATCTCTGATGGTCTTTGCCTCCTGGTTCCCACAGGTCCCATCACATGATCCAAAGTCTGGTTTGTTAGACATGTGTAGGAACTCATAGCCAAAGAATCTGTTGCCAGAACCTTTTGCAAAATGGGAAACAATTGACTTTACTGCTCCTTAATTCCTCTGTTTGTGTCAGAAGCATGCAAGACCACGAGTAAAGCCATAAATGTTTTCTGATTTCCCATTGTTTATTCCATTTTTTTTAAATTGACACTACACAGCTCTGTAGGAACAAAAATTTGTTTTTATATTTTCTTGTTAGGATGGAGGCCAGAAAGTTGCATATTTGTACAAGATCTTACAATAAAAGGGAACATCTGACTGATAGGGAGGAGCCATCCGTCAGCTGTGTGATAAGTAAAACATGCATTATTATATCGATGGTGATTATGACAATGATAATAATTTTATTTCTTACCCACCTCTCCTCATGGCTCGAGGCAGGTTACAACATCACTAAAAACACATAATCTTCTAAAACATTCTATAAAATACACATATTAAAACATATTTTTACAAAAAATATAAAAAAATACAAAGAACAAAGATTAAACATAGCATAAAGGTAAAAGTAAAGGTTTCCCTTGACATTAAGTCCAGTCATGTCTGACTCTGGGGGTTGGTGCTCATCTCCATTTCTAAGCCGAAGAGCCGCCGTTTTCTGTAGACACCTCCAAGGTCATGTGACCGGCATGACTGCATGGAGCGCTGTTACCTTCCCGCCAAAGCGGTACCTACTGATCTACTCACATTTGCATGTTTTCAAACTGCTAGGTTAGCAGGAGCTGGGGCTAACAGCGAGCACTCATTCTGCTCCTGGGATTTGAACCTGGGACCTTTTGGTCCGTAAGCTCAGCAGCTCAGCGCTTTAACACACTGTACCACCAGTATGAAACATAACATACACATTTAAAATTCATGATTGAAACTGACTGGGTTTTTTTAATGTCAGGAGCATCTTGAGAAACCGCAAGTCGCTTCTGGGGTGATAGAATTGGCCATCTGCAAGGACGTTGCCCAGAGGACACCCAGATGTTTCACCATCCTGTGGGAGGCGTCTCTCAAATCCCGGCATTGGGAGCTGGAGCTGATAGATGGGAGCTCACCCTGCTCCCCGGATTTGAACCACTGATCTTTCGGTCAGCAGTCCTGCTGGCACAAGTGTTTAAAACACATTGTACCACTGGGGGCTCCTAACTGGGTTGGCCTGCCAGAAGAGATAGCTCTCCAAATGTGTTTTAAATTTGAAGCCCTTCCAGCAGGTCATTCCACAATCTTGGGGCAGGTGATGAAAAGGGGGTTCTCTGGGTGATGGCCACCAGTTGGGTTCTGGCAGGCTGAAGTAGCCTATTAATACGGAAAGGGGAAACGTGGGTGTGATGGGGTATTTTATTTATTTATTTATTACAATATTTATATCCCGCCTTTCTCACCCAATAGGGGACTCAGGGCGGCTTACAATAAAACACACATATAAAATTATACAATACATTGTGAATCAATTAAAAATTTATTAAATTACATCAGAAATTTATAAAATACATATGGGTATGTTCCGAGTCTAAAAGACTGGGTCTGTCAATTGAATTCCAGCATACATAATAATAATAAGTGCTGCTAATTGTTATTCGAAAGATTTGTAATTTAGCAGAGCACAAACACTCCTGAAAACCTTGTAGAGTTACAGCTCTCAAGATTTCATGGCATAGTAGTTATTAGTTAAAGTATTGACAAACTGCTTTAATCCCACATTCCCCCTAGGAATTACTTCTAGAACAAAGGTTCTGTGATTCATTCACAGGACTAGAATCATGATTGACCACATACTCATAGGATAGTCAGGTCTATCCCCAGCCTAGAGATTTCAGGGACAAAACTCGAGATTTAAGGATAATCCATTGTGATATCACAGGAGGCATTCAGTTGTGATGTCCTTAATTAGGACATCTTAAGCACCAACCAAATCTTCATGAAATATGTCATTACAATAAAACCCAGTGTGAAAACACACATGTTTTCAAAATAGCGCCCTCAACTTGAGATTTGTCGCCTTAGAGAAGAGGAGTCAGACACTGAAACTCATTAGCAGGACTGAGATCTGGGATTCCCAATTCATAACAGAAATGAAATATTCCAAATACATTTCTAATATCCTTTCAAAGAGTAAGCCAGAGACAGTTTTTACTACAAAATTGTGTTGCAAAACTGAGATTTATTTGAGATAAATTGGGACATTTGTCCTGCCCCTAACAACTCACCACCATAAGCATCATTTTAGCCTGACAATCACAGTGGCTTTGGTTTCAAAGGGACAGTGTGTGTGAGAGTGGGTGTGTGCACGTGTGAGCAAGGACTGTGTGGAGGAATCTATCAGAGCAGCTCAGTCCTACCATTAGAATTCAGAGAGCTCCAAAGTAATTACAAAACAGCTGTAATGGAAAATTGGTAGTCAAACCCATTTTCCACCAACTAGAACGGTGAATGGGCTCCATTATGTTCCTAATTCTCATTAAGTTAATTTGCATAGGAAACAATGAAGGAATACCTAATGAGCTACAGGAAGACAGCCGCACGATCGATACCTCCCAAGCAAAGGTTCAGCCCCCTAATTACAGGACAAGTTGCAAAGAGGGGGCTGAAAAACTTCTACACAGCAGTTGGAGACAGAAATTGCAATTGAAAGGGGGCCGAGAAGGATTCAGAACAGGGAATTCACTGACTTGTATTGAGATGGGAATATTCTGTTTTGATTTTCCCAACAAGAAAGGAATTTGAAGTGTTACTTATTGCATTTATAATATCTCTACGTGGGACCTAAGATGCTTCATGTTTTCTGATTCTCCAGACAAGGACACCAACCAATGGATTCAAATTGCAAGAGAAGAGATTCTGCCTAAACATTAAGTTGAATATCTTTATTGTAAGAACTGTGAGATGTGGGATAGAGAGTCCACCACCGCCCAAGTCTCAATCTTTAGTGGTCTATAAACAGAGGTTGGATAATGTGTTGTCGAAGGCTTTCATGGCCAGGATCACAGGGTTGTTGTCTGTTTACCTCACAACCTCTGAGGATGCCTGCCATAGATGTGGGCGAAACGTCAGGAGAGAATACTTCTGGAACTTGGCCATACAGCCCGTAAAGCAGACAACAACCCAGAGGTTGGATAGTTATCCCTCAGATATTCATTAGTTTTTAATTCCTGCATGAAAACAGGGTAGATTAGATGTCCCTTGAGTTCTTTCCGACTCTACAGATCTACGATTCATTTTTCCATCATGGTACTACAAGCAGAGCCCAAAGTATTGTCAAAGGCTTTCATGGCTGGAATCACAGGGTTGTTGTGTGTTTTCCAGGCTGTATGGCCATGTTACAGAAGTTTTCTCTCCTGACATTTTGCCAACATCTATGGCAGGTATCCTCAGAGATTGTAAGGTATGTGGTTGTGAGGCAGAATCTCTGAGGACCCCTGCCATAGATGTGGGTGAAACGTCAGAAGAGAATACTTCTGGAACATGGCCAGACAGCCCAGAAAACACACAACAACCAGAGCCCAAAGGTTTGAAGAAAGTAGATATGGTGAGAATTTTGTTTCATTCCATTTTTATACATGTCAACTTTTTGGGGCCTGAACTCTGTTGATAAATCTGAATGTTTCAGTAGCCCTAGTTGACTCAAGTCTACTAACAATCAGAATTAGACCTTTGATTTATTAAGAATGGGAAGAGTTTGAGATAAGAACATTTTCACCATCTCTCTCTGTGAAATTGTTGCTATCTCAAACACATCCCATTTTTAATAAATCAAAGGTCTAAATCTGATAGCTGTTAGAGTTGAGTCAACTCTACTACCTGGTGGTTTTGTCCAGCTAAGGCTTTAATTCTTGAAAATCTCCTTTTAGCTTTCTGTCTTTTTCTTTCTGAAAGACTCCTTTAAAATCTTCAAAAGTGTAGAATAAGGAAGCAGTCAAACCAAAATGCTGTAAAAGCACATTACTGCAAAAAGTTGTATGATAAATAAATATAATTACAAATACACAATAGAAGAAAACAACCAGCAAACAGAAAACCAATGCCACAGAGAACCAAAATGCACTCAAAATGTACAATGGATACAAAGGTGCGAACAGGGAGATAGTAGTAAAAATAGCAGTCAAAATTGGTTGTTGAGAAAAGTTGACATGAAAAAAATAAATTAATCAAAAATGTGGGATGGAAGGAAAATTGTGACTATAAAATGGACCAAAAAGTCAAATCAAAAGCTAGAATCTTTATATCACATAATAAATCACCAGCTATATATATGTTCATTCTCTGCTGGTGACTGAAGCACAGATGAAATATATTTCCTGCAGGTTTGATGAGTATTAGAAAGGAGAGATCATGGTGACACAAGACACATGCCTTGGTTCTATCCCATTTGGATATTGTAATGCACTCTGAAAAGGGCTCAGTAACTCCTGTTTGTCCAAACAGCATCCGGATGGCTAACTGGGGCTGGCTGTAGGGACCAAACAACTTCTCTGTTGGGGTTGTTGTATGTTTTCCAGGCTGTATGGCCATGTTCCAGAAGTATTCCCTCCTGACATTTCGCCTACATCTATGGCAGGCATCCTCAGAGGTTGTGAGGCATCCTCTGAGGATGCCTGCCATAGATGTGGGCAACATGTCAGGAGAGAATACTTCTGGAACATGGCCATACAGCCTGGAAAACACACAACAACCCTGTGATTCTGGCTATGAAAGCTTCTGACAACACAACTCCTCTGTTGCAACAGCTCCATTGGCTGTCAGTCCATTTCTGGGCAAAAAAAAGTGCTCGTTTTGACCTATAAAGCCCTATACAGCTTGGATCCAGGTTGTTTGAAGGACCGTACATCTCTTTATGAGCTTCTTAGTATTGTGGTAATCTCTGAGCAGTTAGACTCAATTTAACCCTCTCTGGGGGAGATTCCACCAAAATGCAGCAGAGTAGCAAAAGCAAAAGCTTTCAAATGCAACAGTTACTTATACGGTGCGAGCAAAGAGAAGCCTTTCAACTTAGGATGGCAATGGACTGAAGAGTCTCAGTAAAAGTTCAAAAAATTGCAAGGAGAAGATGGGGTGATGGTGACAGGGGACAGGGAAAAGGCAGAACTACTTAATGCCTTCTTTGCCTCGGTCTTCTCAGAAAAAGAAAGCCATCTTCAACCTCAGCAACACGGAATGGACAAAGGATTGGGGGAAATCCAACCCCAAATAGGGAAACAAGTTGTCCAGGAACACTTGGCCTCTCTAAACGAATTCAAGTCCCCAGGGCCAGATCAGCTACACCCAAGAGTACTGAAGGAACTAGCGGAAGTTATTTCAGAACCACTGGCAATTATCTTCGAGAGTTCTTGGAGAACGGGAGAAGTCCCAGCAGATTGGAGGAGGGCGAATGTGGTCCCTATCTTCAAGAAGGGAAAAAAGAACGACCCAAACAATTACCGTCCGGTCAGCCTCACATCAATACCAGGCAAAATTCTGGAAAAGATCATTAAGGAAGTGGTCTGCGAACACTTAGAAACAAATGCGGTCATTGCTAATAGTCAACACGGATTTACCAAAAACAAGTCATGCCAGACTAATCTGATCTCTTTTTTCGATAGAGTTACGAGTTGGGTCGATACAGGGAATGCTGTGGATGTAGCGTACCTGGATTTCAGTAAGGCCTTTGACAAAGTCCCCCACGACCTTCTGGCAAACAAACTAGTAAAATGTGGGTTAGACAAAACTACGGTTAGGTGGATCTGTAATTGGCTAAGCGAACGAACCCAAAGGGTGCTCACCAACGCGTCGTCTTCATCATGGAAAGAAGTGACAAGTGGAGTGCCGCAGGGCTCCGTCCTGGGCCCGGTTCTGTTCAACATCTTTATTAACGACTTAGACGAAGGGTTAGAAGGCACGATCATCAAGTTTGCAGACGACACCAAACTGGGAGGGATAGCTAACACTCCAGAAGACAGGAGCAGAATTCAAAACGATCTTGACAGACTAGAGAGATGGGCCAAAACTAACAAAATGAAGTTCAACAGGGACAAATGCAAGATACTTCACTTCGGCAGAAAAAATGGAAATCAAAGATACAGAATGGGGGACGCCTGGCTTGACAGCAGTGTGTGCGAAAAAAACCTTGGAGTCCTCGTGGACAACAAGTTAAACATGAGCCAACAATGTGATGCGGCTGCTAAAAAAGCCAATGGGATTCTGGCCTGCATCAATAGGGGAATAGCGTCTAGATCCAGGGAAGTTATGCTCCCCCTCTATTCTGCCTTGGTCAGACCACACCAGGAATACTGTGTCCAATATTGGGCACCACAGTTGAAGGGAGATGTTGACAAGCTGGAAAGCATCCAGAGGAGGGCGACTAAAATGATTAAGGGTCTGGAGAACAAGCCCTATGAGGAGCGGCTTAAAGAGCTGGGCATGTTTAGCCTGCAGAAGAGAAGGCTGAGAGGAGACATGATAGCCATGTACAAATATGTGAAGGGAAGTCATAGGGAAGAGGGAGCAAGCTTGTTTTCTGCTGCCCTGCAGACTAGGACACGGAACAATGGCTTCAAACTACAGGAAAGGAGATTCCACCTGAACATCAGGAAGAACTTCCTCACTGTGAGAGCTGTTCGACAGTGGAACTCTCTTCCCTGGGCCGTGGTGGACGCTCCTTCCTTGGAGGCTTTTAAGCAGAGGCTGGATGGCCATCTGTCGGGGGTGCTTTGAATGCGATTTCCTGCTTCTTAGCAGGGGGTTGGACTAGATGGCCCATGTGGTCTCTTCCAACTCTACTATTCTATGATTCTATGATTCTATGAAATATTTATTCAGGTAAAAAGAATTCCATTGTAGATAGAAAGGCTTGGAAGCTGTCTAGTCTACTCTAGATTAGTGTCTTAGGCTCATTTGGTGAGCAGAAGTTGTTCCCAGATTTTGGAACTCCACCCTTAAAGAGGCCAGGATGGCCCAGTCCTTGCTCTCCTTCTGACAGCAATTTGAAACATTTTTGTGTCATCAGGCTTTTACAAACTGAATCAGGCTGGGTTTTTAATGCTATTCAGTGTCATTTTTAAGTTTTAGTACAGCATGTATTTTGTGTTTTAGAATTGTCATTTTAATATGTAATGTTTTGAAATATAAATTGTTTCTTTAATTCTTTTAACATATTATATTTATATTTTATTTCAGTCTTTGTATTTCTTTAAAATGTATTAGTTAACATCCATGTTCAATTACCTTGAGTCCCATTATCAGGATAAAGGTAGATTATAAATGAGTAAGAGAAAGTATTTTTATTTATCGTGTCAGAAGAGAACCAAGGGTACAAGTTGTAATGTATTTGAAAACACAAACAAATTTTAAAAAGCTTGGCATTATACTAAATGTCTTTTGACCAGTAGCTGGCCACTTGGAGTGCCTCTGGTGTTGCTATAAGAGGGTCTTCCATGGTGCTTATGGCAGGGCTCAGACTGCATTGTAATAGGTGGTCTGTGGTTTTCTCTTCTCCACACTCGCATGTCGTAGACTCCATTTTGTGGCCCCATTTTTTAAGGTTAGCTCTGCATCTCATGGTGCCAGAGCGCAGCCTGTTCAGTGCCTTCCACGTTGCCCAGTCTTCTGTGTGCCCAGGAGGGAATTTCTCATCCAGCCTCAGCCACTGATTGAGGTTCCGGGTTTTAGCCTGCCACTTTTGGACTCTTCCTTGTTGGTGTGTTCGTGTGAATATCTCTGTAGATCTTAGAAAACTATTTCTTGATTTAAGCCAGTGATTCCCAAAGTGGGCGCTACTGCCCCCTGGTGGGCGCTGCAGTGATCCAGGGGGGCGGCGATGGCCACAGATGCATTTTTTGTATTAACATTCTATTCTGAGTTCAAAAAATAGTTTCATAATTTCAAACTTCAATGTTTCTAATTTACACCTTTCTTTACTATAATTTACGAAAAAGGTAGAAACATTAATACATATATCTTTCTGTTTAATTGCTATTAAAATAAAATAAAAAAAAAATTCCAGTGGGCACTGAGTAATATTTTTTCTGGAAATGGGGTGGTAGGCCAAATAAGTTTGGGAATCACTGATTTAAGCTATTGATGTACTGGCTGATATCCGAAGAAGGGATGGGCCAGAAATGTTCATATCTTGGTCTTTTCATTACAGGCTGCTACTTCCCGGCGGATGCCAGGTGGTGCAATGCCAGCTAAACAGTATAATTTCTCCAGAGGTATGGGGCATAGACATCCTGTGATCATGTGGCATGTCTCATTAAGGGCCACAATCACTGTTTTAACGTGGTGAGATGTATTCCATGGTGGGCATGCATACCCAGCAGCAGAGTAGCCAAGTGTAAGGGCAGTTGTCTTCACTGTGTCTGGTTGTGATCCCCAGGTTGTGCCAGTCAGCTTTAATATGATATTACTCCCAGGTATTTTGGGGTGCTGCAAGGCCCCAGTGGGAAAATAAATTGATAGGAAATATCAGTAGTTTGTGATCCAGTTGTCAGCACAATGGATTTCCTTCTATCCTGAAGTTAAAGTAGGTTGGGAGGAGAGGCAAGATTGATGAAATATCTGTTTGTGAACCTTTAGGTAATGAATATCCAAAAAGAAAAAAGAAAAGAAAATGGAGCGTATTCTCTACAACGGCGGACCTGTGTTTCTCCGGTTTTGTAATTGCTTATGCACTTGAAAGAAAAGATCTGTGGCACCCGAGTTGGGAAGCAATGGGTTTCTGTATATTTTGGCATAGCCAAATGCCATCCCGTGAAGCTAATCATATTTGTTTAATTAAAGTAACACATCTGTGTAGTAAATAGCCTGTGAGCGGTCAGTAACATAATGCTGTACAAGTGCAGCAATAATTGGATAATGTAATGAAATGCATGGGAGATTTTTTTTAAAGAAAATATAATGAGATTTCATCGTTTTATACACACAGGTAATTAGTTCTTAGAAATATGAGGAGAGCGAATGATCTGCAGATTTGAGCTATCAGCAATTAATTCAGACAATCCGAGTGAAGAGGCAAAAAAAAAATATCTGTGTAGGGGGAGGGATGTAGTTGAAGTCTTAGGATATCAAAAGCAAGAAAGTTATGGTGCAGATTCAAAGAAGTGAATGAACTGGGAGGAGGAAGTGTGAAAGTATTGCCACCATCTTAAGAAGGTGTGGACAATTGCTAAGGAAGCGGTATTTTACACCTGAAATAAAGAGTCATTGAAGTATGGATTTGACTTTTATATATTTTCTTCACTCCATTTTGATAAACCTGCTTGCTGAATACTGAAATTGAGATGACAAGTTTCTGTCAAGTGAATAATTCATAATGGGAATGATCTGTGGAACTGAACCTAAGTTCTATAGTCCAGTCTTAGATGGTATTTCTGAGTCATATTTACAAATGGACCTGTATTATCTTCTTTTGTCTGATGCAATGGAATCATTGAGAACCTTCAGGGCTACATTCAAATGGTAGAAGGTTCAACTACTGTAGTGGTTCTTAACCTGTGGGACCCCAGGTGTTTTGGCCTACAGCTCCCAGGAATCCCAGGATTTCTGAGAGTTGAAGGCCAAAACATCTGGGGACCCACAGGTTGAGAACTACTGCAAATCTATACTTACACCTCCTGTGCAAAACAGGTCCCAGAGTCCATGGCTTCACTCACATCAGATGGAGACAATGACCAAGATTTTATGAATGCATCTGATGTGGAATATCTGCATTCCATGCAAGGCTTCAGAAGCAGACCTGGACATGTCTGTGCATGTGAATGTGCCTTTGCATTCAGTTATACATTTGGTTATGCATTCAGTTGTACAGTGTTGCTGTTTAACACAAAAGGCCCCAGAAGGACAGCAAGGTTCAGGAACACCAAGCATTGCTTAGAATCATAGAACCATAGAATCCTAGAGTTCAAAGAGACTCCAAGGACCATCTAGTTAGCACAGCATCCTTCCATGCAGGAATATACAACCAAAGCATTCCCAAAGGACGACCACCCAGCCTCTAGTGAATAATTCTGAAGCGGAAGACTCCACCACACTCTGAGGAAGCATATTCCACTTCTGTACAGCTCTTACCATCAGGAAGTTTTTCCTCATGTTTAGGTGGAATCCCCACCCCTGCATTTTGAATCCATTGCTTCATGTGTTAATTTTGGAGTAACATAAAACAAGCTGACTTTCTTCTCAATGTGACACCCTTTCGAATATTTAAATCTGGCCATCATGTGCCTTCTTAAACTTCCCTTCTCCAAGCTAAAGAATGATATATCCCGCTCCCCAAGCTGCTCTTCCAGGGAATTATGGTTTCCATTTTGGTTACCTGGATATCGCATAAGAATGACTATGCTAATCCAGTACTACTCAACATGGTGGCCTGTAAACAAATTCCAGGCACCAAATCGGCGGTCCCTGTCAATTTTTTTTAGGAAACAAAGAAACAATTGTACCCAATGGGCATAAATTCAGGGCCACTCCATGACAAACTGGGAAACAATAATTGTGAGTCACAACAAAATCACATCTCTAAACCCTTGCAAAACCAGCTGCTTCTGTTAGCATTAACAAACGTTATTGTAGAGGCAATATTATTCATTGGGGATATTTCACACATTCAGTTTAGAGTCAACAAAGATTGTGCAAGCATGGAAAGAGAGTTCACATCAGGAATGGGACAATGCAATGTAAGGTCTCCACGAAAGTTCAAAGTTATGTTTTGGGGCCCTGAAATCACCCCAAACTGATTGAGATAACCCCAAAATGTCTACCAATGGAGCAACTAACATCTCCCACTCTTCAGAGTACTTCAAAAACCCTAACACTCTAAATAAAAGTTTAGAAGTAGCCAAAATATTGGCCAAAATGGCAGTCCGAAGTCACACAAAAACATTTCCATTGTGCTTCAAGTGAGACAGTGTAGCCAACAAAAATTATAGGGCAAAATATTGACCAACTGGTGACCAAACCCTGTTTTCCACAATATATCTAAAGGTATGAAATAGACTTGACTCATATAAACTCAAAGTAGAGAAAGTGAGGCAAAGAAGAAGAGGAGGAGGAGCAACTATACTCATACACACACATTACCTATGGAAAAGTTTCAAGGTAAGTTTCCTACTTTAGACAGAAACACATTCAACATCATGTCACATCAGCCAAAGGTAGCCATTTCATCACACAATAGGAAGCACTGCATGTATTCAATAACCTACAATTAAATTGGAAAGAATACGGAGAGCGTGAAATATCTGTACATACATTTGAAGACTTGTGACATTCGGAAGCAAAACGAGACTTCAGAATGGTATAATTTATGTGTTTGAAAATAGAACATGATGAGAAATTCAAAGCACTTCTGACAGATGATCTGTCACAAAAAATGTCGATGATTAACTCTGTCGTGCCAATATTTATTTATTTAGCTGGAAACATTTCATTTAAAGCACACACACATACGGGTATCGATTCATATCTAAGAATAGAAATGACGCTCCTAATCTTTCTCATCCTCAAAAGAAAGTGTGTCTCATTACATTTTAAAAACCCTACAAAATTATTCTAAATTCAGGACGTGGTGAAAAAGTTCATTTTTACAAAAGAAAAAAAATTAAATAACAATATTTTTGTGCTGAAAGCCATGTCTTTTGTGTACATGATGTTGATTTATGTGCAAAAACGTTTTGCACACACACATAATGAGTAAAAACAAAAAATTTAAATGGACTTAACCTCTTGTTGTGTAGCTCACAGGGAGAAAAAAATGGTTGTTCTTTTTTTCTTCCTATGCATTTTGAAATCCGCATTGAAAACTGAAATATAACTAGTGTGTGAAGCATAACTGGAAGCTATTTCAAAGGTTTAGCAAAATAGACGTTAAGGGTGTAGAATAATGAGTACATTGGCCTTAAAAGGTTAAATCTGACCTCCAATCCCTGAATTTTTCCTTGAGCCCCCAAACATTTTCCATTGCAGAGAGTAAGACACTGAAAATCATTCACATCTAAAACTCTGCTATTTTGCTGTGTTTCCATAGCTATAACTGGTCTCTTTTCATTGAATGCGTAAACTACTTTGCTGAATGTTCAAGTGAAGTTTTGAGTTACTGCTATGATAGAAATTTTGAGACAAAGGGGAGGGATCAGAATCATTATTTGAGAGTTTCCAATGCCCTTATGCTTTATCACATTTACACCATATATTAAAGTCAGGGAAAGTTGCTTCTTCCATGACAGAAGTAATGAGAGTGTTATGAACATCCTTTATTTGAAGTTCAAAAATCCAAAATATTCAAAAATTGTTCACATGGATGGCTTTCTGATGATTCAACGTAAACAAACATTTTTACGTACAACATTATTAAAAAATATTGTCAAAATTGTCTTCAGGTTATGCGTAAAGTATAAATGAAACATAACATGATTTCATGTTTAGACTTGAAATATATACAGATCAGATATGCATATTCAGGTATTCTAAATCCCAAAAACTCTGAAATCCAAAATACTTCTGGTCCAAAGCATTTTGAATAAGGGATGCTCAGCCTGTTTTAATATTCAAGAAAAGACTAAAACATTTTTTTAAAAAAACGGTTTTGTCCATGTTAACTGTCCTCTGTTTGAAGTCTGGTTGCTTATTCACTGCATAATTTACTTTAATTATTTTCACTAAGTGAAATCAGCAGGAAGGTAATAAATTAGATAGGTAAATAGTAAGCTTGTGCATTTTGGCTGTATCTCAATCCATTTCTGCTGGCCAGATACTGATAGACACCAATATCCATTTTCATGCACCTCCCGGAAAAGGGCAGGTAGCCGGCTGGTCTATAACTGAAAAATACAGCTGGTTGGATATTCTTGCAGCTCAAGGCACTCTCATAATTTTCCTCCAGCGCCACAGTTCAAAAGCATCTATCTTCCTCCACTCAGCCTCCTTTATGGTCCAGCTCTTGCATCCATAGGTTACTACGGGGAATACCATTGCTGCAACTATGAGGACCTTCATTGCCAGTGTGATGTCTCTACTCTTCACTATTTTATCGAGGTTGATCATTGCTCTCCTCCCAAGAATTAAACTTCTACTGATTTCCTGGCTGCAGTCTGCTTCTGCAGTAATCTTTGCACCTAGAAATACAAAGTCTGTCACTGCCTCCATGTTTTCTCCCTCTATTTGCCAGAGAGAGCAATAGTAGTGGCCTACTGAAAAAAATGTTTCTTCCACATTTTTGATGTATCTAAGATAGTCCATCATCCCAGAATGCTCATCCTTTTGGACCTGTTGAAAACACAGAAGACTGGGTGCCATGGAAGGCACTGAACAGAGTGAGATCTGGCACCATGAGGTGCAGAGCCAATCTCCAGAAATGGGGCTACAAAGTGCAAGTGTGGAGAAGAGCAAACCACAGACCACTTACTACAATACAGTATGCACTATGGAGGTTCTTCTCGCAATGACACCAGAGGCACTCTAAGTGGTCAGATTCTGGTCAAAGGGCATTTAGTATAATGCCAAGTTTTAACTTTGTTTGTTTTTCTAAATATATTACAACTGTACCCTCGGTTTTACTTCTGATATGATAAATAAATAAATGTTGAAAAAAATGGTATTTTATGGGTATGGTTGCCTTCAATGTTTCTTCGCCAGGTCCTTATCTTTCCTATTCAACTGATCCAAGGTAGAACATTATCCCAGAATCCTCATACCTTTGGACGTATTAGCCATGCTGGGTATGGAACGTAAGGATTTGCAGTGCCCATGGTTTCCTCCAGCATTTCTTCACCTGCTTCTTATCTTTCCTCTTCAAGCCGGTTCATCTCGCAGTGGGCAGCCTGCCATTCTTGCAGCCAGGTGGCCTTCCGCCAGCAGCACGCCGTGATAAACATTGTCCATGGAAATTTGCATCACTTTTGTTCTCCTTCTCCGTCTCCCTGTCCCCCCTCTTTCTCTCTTTCTCTTGGAATTCACTCAAACAATTGCCAATTTGAAAAACTGCAAACAAACAAATAAACCAAAAGAGATCTGAAACTTTCTCTGAAGGCGGCCTCACCCCCTTGAAGACAGTTCCCCCTGGAGCCATGCTTTCTTGTATTTTTTTTTATAACTTCACTCTTCTGCTCACTATTGTTGCTTTGCCTTTGTACTTTGATGTTCCTTTGGGGACTTGGGGAAAGGAACAATAAGCAAACACAGAGGCATTTGCAAAAGTCATTTTCCTCCCTCCACCCTTTTTCTTTTTCATGGAATAGACCTGTCGAAACAGTCAGAGGGCTGGAAAGGGAATGAATGGAAGATGAAGAAGAAAGCGGGAATATACTCACACACAAACCCCTGCTAGAAATCCCCTCAGGCTTCCAAATCCACCTGTTCTGCTCGCTGTCGCAAGCTGGGTCTCTATCAGAGGAATATCATGTAAGAATAAGAATAATGAGAATGCTTTTTACCAAGCTACACCTATAATAACATCAATGGGTTGTTGGAATTGGCCAGACATAATTCATCTGAACAAATATATTCATTCAGCCTATAGAAAAGACATTGCAATCTCTGTCACAAATAAAGAGCTACCACAAACAAGCTGCGGAAATCCAGCACACTGGTGGACTCGAAATGACTATGAATTTTGCCTTCTGATTTGCAAGCATAGTTACATATATTCTACACCAGAACTTAGGCTGAGAAAATACACCCAAATGCTGTTACTTGTGCTATGCCAACATTGAATGAAAACATTGTGCAACAATGCACAGACAAATGTGGAATCAAATGTGCAACTGGTTCCACTGATCAATGAGCAGCCCCAGTTCCAGGATTCACATCATTGAGCCATGGCAGCTAAGGTGGTATAAAATGCATTAACTTTTCAGTGTAAATGCACCCTTAGTTAAAACCATATCATCCTAAAGTTTGTAAACAGTCCAAAGGCCATCTGGTCCAAACCCACTCTAACCAAGCAAAACTCTTATGACAGATGCCCATCAAGCCTCTGATTAAAACCCAACAGAGATGGAGACTCCATTACACTTATTATATATCCCCGGCTGTTTTCCAGTTTGTTTGTTTTTTGTGTGTGTGTGTTGAAGAGTCAATACAAAGTAGAATTCAGAATGATTACAATCTAGTTAAAAGCAAGCAAAATACAATTATAAATTATAAGTGAACTATTAAAATATTTGAACAGTTTAAAAAGGAACACTTATTGTCAAGAGTGCTTTGACTGTGTCATTCTGCATCACAAGAGCTTGGACTTGATGGCCATTGGCGTGTCTTCCAACTCTATGATTCTAAGACTTAGAAACGTTTCAAAAAGAGTTTAAACAGCACACTTAAAACTGCTTTCAGTTCTAAAACATGCTTATAACAGAAGGACCTCAAAAAGGCATCCCTTCTAGGTTTTCTATGGAGGGGGTTACAGAATCCAGGAGCAGCTACTGTGAAGGTCCTATCTCATCCCACTAGCCCCACTATTCCTGTAAAGATTTTAAGGCTGAAAACTGGTTCTCTTTTGAGGATCATTGGGTCAATTATGGTGATGTGTGTCCATTTTTCATACCAAATGAAGTCTTAGGGAGAGCTAGACCTGCATCTATTACCTACAATGAAAATATGAAGGGCGGACATGCTTCTCCCTTAGAATCTGTGAACAGGATAAACCACATAAAGTGGAGAGAAGTGGTCATATTAGATTTCAGATCTTGGCAGGTGGAGGCAACATGCTGGAGGAGAAACCTGTTTTCTTCATAGTTTATCACACCCACTTTCTTCCAGAAGAAATAGAGAATGGTTTTAGGATAAAAAAAAATCAGTCAATGACAGTCCAGATGTTGCATATGCAATGGGAGGGATGCCATCATGCTCTTCGTTTCAGGCTAAAATATATAATTCCATTGCTGTGTCTGAAGATCTCTAGGCATAGCCTATGAGGTCATTGTCCCACAGCTGGACAGTGGCTATGACTGTCTGCAAGCTGGCAATGCCTATAACATCAAACTGTCTTAATGCTACAAACAAGGAGACAAAGCAATTCACATCATAGTGATTGTTGATGAAAGCTTGCCAGCTTCTGCTCTTTCTCTGAGAATCTGCCTTCAAAGTCCCGGTGAGTGTGTATATGGGTGTGGGTGTGTAGGACTAGAGAAAGGAAGTAATAAACAGAAAGTGATTTATTTGTGTGGACAAAATGATTTGATGTTGTTCCTTGTTGACAGAATGATCTGTCCAGAATTACATTCTGTTGATAAAACCGTGAAGAAATGCCATTCATCGACCGCACAAAGTTAGGGACTGGCAAAAATGCATTTGCCCAGAGAAAAGGGGGATTCCCCCCTCCTTCTTCAACTGTCATTTATTTTTTTCCTACAGTGTTGAACAACCTCAGGTTCATAACCAAAGTCACATTCAGCCTGTCTTTCCCTTCCTTAACCCTTTGGAGAATTTCCTGTGGGAGCTTAGGGATGCACCTAAGACCACAAGTTGCATCCTGTAATACACACTGATTTCCTTGAAAACTTGGCATGAAAATGCTGCTTGTCCTTACTTCTTTGGTCAGACATCTTTTTCTTTACGATAGCATTCAGATCCAAGTCTATTACTTTTTTCTGCAACAGGCTTTAGTATAATTAGAGAATCATAGAATTGTAGAGTTGGAAGAGACCTCACGGGCCAGCCAGTCCAACCCCCTGCAAGAAGCAGGAAGAGATATTGAAACATCCATCCATATACACACCCAAACACAGATAATGATGATGATGATGATGATCATCATCATCATCATCATTTAATTACTTATTAATCACCCTCCATCCACGATGCTCTAGGCGATTTACAAGATAAAATTGTAAAGGATAAACATACATACATACAAATATTGATTAAAAATTAAAATAGATTAAAAGCTCTAGTAAAGAGCCAGGTCTTGAGTGCTAGGGTAAAAGGCCCTAATTCACACATGGCTCTCATATAGGGCGGCAAGGCATTCCATAAGGCAGGGGCAGAAACAGAAAAAGCTCTGCGGCTGGTCCTCTCCAAGTACACTTCTCTAGGACCCGGTACATAGAGTAAGTCTTGTTGGGATGGTCGTTGTGACCTCCGATGATGGGAAAAGGAGAGACGGTCCCTAAAATACTATGGGCCCTGGCCATAAAGAGTTTTAAAAGTCAGGACTAGCATTTTATATAGACCACGGTAATCAGTTGGAAGCCAATGCAGATGCTGCAGCACTGGTGTTATGTGGCATTTCATGGGTGTTCTTGTGAGTAGCCTGGCTGCCGCATTCTAAACAACACGGAGCTTTCGGGTCGTGGACATCGGAAGGCCAACATACAGGGCGTTGCAATAGTCCAGCCTAGACGTGACCGTGGCATGGATGACTGTTGCCAGAGCCTCATCAGATAGATAGGGTGCCAGTTGCCTTGCTTGTCGTAGGTGGTAAAAGGCCTGTTTGCTGGCAGCAGCGACCTGAGCTTCCATTGTCAGCTGCGAATCTAAAACGACAGCCAGGCTCTTAACGGTGGGCGAAGGAGATAGGGCAGCACCATCGAAGGTGGGTAGCAAGTGGGTCAGACCAGTCGAGCGGCCATGCCAGAGAACCTCAGTCTTTGCCGAGTTCACCTTCAGTCTACTAGCATGTAGCCAGTTCGACAGAGCCTCCAGACATAAGGTGAAATTGTCTGGTATTGACGTTGCTCCAGGCTCCAAGCGCAGAAGGAGTTGGGTGTTGTCCTCATATTGATAGCAGTCTAGGCTGAAACTCCGAGCCAAACTAGCAAGGGGTCTAACGTAGATGTTGAAGAGAAGAGGGGAGAGAATTGCACCTTGGGGTACCCCACAAAGGAGGGAAGATCTGTCAGAGACTTGATCCATATACT
Source organism: Anolis carolinensis (assembly GCF_035594765.1). Lineage (NCBI taxonomy): Eukaryota > Metazoa > Chordata > Lepidosauria > Squamata > Anolidae > Anolis > Anolis carolinensis. The sequence continues at coordinate 318,579,608 of NC_085842.1, forward strand.
CCACGCATTGGCTCCGGTTTTGCAGAAATGAGTTGAACCAATTGAGGGCCTGACCACGAACTCCGGACATGGCGAGATGGTGAATCATTAGATCGTGGTCAACGGTGTCAAACGCTGCGGTAAGGTCGAGAAGTACCAGAAGCGCTGATCCGCCACTATCAGCCTGGCAACGAAGTTCATCTGTAATGGCAACCAGGACTGTCTCCGTCCCATGGCCAGGGCGGAAGCCTGACTGGAAAGGGTCCAGGCCGGCTGTATCATCCAGAAATTGTTGCAATTGTCCCAGTACAGCCCGCTCTATCATCTTACCCAAGAATGGGAGGTTGGAGACAGGACGATAGTTGGCAAGGGTCATGGGATCCAAGCTAGGCTTCTTTAGCAAGGGACGAACCCTTGCCTCTTTTAGGTTGTCCGGGAAGACCCCCTGTTCAAGAGAGCCATTGATGATATTACTCAACGGATCGAGTAGACCTTCCAGGCAGCTCTTCACCAGCCAGGAGGGGCACGGATCAAGGGAACAGGTGGTTGGTTTTGCAACAGCCAGGATTCTAGCGACATCTTCCTTGTCAAGTGGAGTAAATCGGTCAAAGATAAGCCCACTAAGTGGCCACAAAGTCTCAAGCTCACTTAAGGTATCAACTGTAGGGGGCAGTTCCTGCCGAAGCACGGTGATTTTATCAGTGAAAAACTTCTGGAATGCCTCTGCTGTAAGAGCCGTGGTTGCTGGGTTTTGGACTAAGGGAGCCGGACTGGTCAAAGCACGAACGATTTTGAATACTTGAGCTGGGCGCGATCTAGCAGAGGCTATTAAGGAGGAATTGTAAGATTTTTTAGCATCCTTGATGGCTGATTCGTAGGACCTGCGAAAAGCCTTGAAAACGATTATGATGTCTGTCTTCAAATTGTTTCTGACTTCCGTCAACCCTAAGGCAACCTTGTCAAGGGATTTTCATGGCTATGTTTGTTCAGTATGTCTTTGGTTTTTTCTGAGATTACAAGAGTTTGCATTGCCAAGGTTATCCAGTGAATTTCCAGGGCTCCCAACCCTGTTTTCCAGAATCATAGCCACTACAACATACTTGCTCATCCAAATACAAACACAGAGAGGCCCCAAAATCCAGATTAATCATCAATGCACCACTGGCAATCTACATAATGCACAACAATTTCTGATTATTATCCCAGTATTGTTGACTTCAATCTGACTTTGCTCTGCTTTAGGCAAAGTTGGGGAAGCTCAAAAGTATCCAAGGGCTACTTTGAGAAGATGGATCGGGCTTATTCAGACTGATCCCCTTTCCAGACAGTGTAGAAAAAGGAAGTGCCACATGTCACTGCCACCACCACTTACAACCAGTCATGGAACTCTGGAGCTTGACAATGTAGACAGGATCCTGGGAGAGGTGAGAGCCAACACATGTGTTCTAGATGCTTGCCCTTCCTGGTTGATCAAACAGGTCAAATGGGGACTTGAATGAGCAAATGTTGTCAATGCCTCCTTAGAACAAGGCAGAATTCCAACTTGTCCAGAGTAGGCAGTTGTGAGGCTGGCATTAAAAAAAGCCATCTCTTAACCCTTCTATAATGAGCAACTTCTGGCCATTGACCTTCTGTTTTTGGGCAAGGTATTGGAGTTTCTGGTGGCCAGGGGTTTCTGAATTAAACAGAACATCTATATGACATACAATCTGGTTTGAGACCTGGTTATGGGAAAGAGACAGCTTTGGTCATCATGGTGGATGACCTACTCAAATAACTGGATAGGGAATATGTCCCTGTTGGTTCTACTGAACCTCTTGGAGGCCTTTGACACCATCAACCATGGCATCCTTCTGGACTGCCTCATTGAGATGGAACTTGGAGGCACTGTTTGACAGTGGTTTTGTTTCTTCTTGGAGAGGTGAACCCAGAAGGTGGTGCTGGGACATTCCTGTTTGATCCCCTGGTCACTGGCCTGTGAGGTCTCTCAGGGCTGTTTTATCATCCACACTATTTAACATATATATGAAACTGCTAGGACTGGTCATCTGGAGTTTTGGAGTGCAGTGCCATCTATGTGCAGATGCCACTCAGTTCTACTATTCCTTTTTACTTCAAGCCGAGGAAGCTGTTCTGATCTTAAACCAATGTCTGTCATCAGTAATGGACTGGATAAAGACAAACAAATTGAATGTGAATATGTTGGATGGATGTAATATTGACAAACAATTCCCCTACCCCAAATGAAAAGTTGTGGTGAGAAGCCAAGAATTGGATAAGGAATCAAAATTCAGATGACACCAAGTATTAGATGTTCTAGTATTGTGTCCATTAAGGGGGGGGGGGGCAAGAGGGAGAAAGAAGCTTCTGAGCTGATCCTGTACGTCAAATATGTGTCATGCTGTTGCCTGTGAGATTGGTAACAGCAGAGATAATGAAACATTTCCAGTGATTCAATGAACCCACACCTCTAATGTCCACCATTCCAAAGCCCAATAGGCTTTCAGCTAATGCACTTATGAGCCATGCCTACATGAATGTGCCTCATTTGGGATGTTTTGTTTTGTTATTAGGATAATAGCCCAAGATGGTGTTTGACATTTCATTGGTGGTACATCAGTACATAAGTTGGTGTCCTGAGAGCTAGTTTGAGAGATAAACTCATCAGAATTTAGGAAAGGGATGAGCTAGAGTGTTGAGTTAGGGACTATTCTCACCATATGGGGCCACATGGACTTCCAACATTGCCAATGTATGTGTTGGAGCAACTACAACCCAATTAAATTGTGAATTGCCTTTCAGGCAGTTCTCTTTCTGGCCAGAAAAAAGGCAGTCTGGGGAATCTTGAAAGCCATGGGAAGGCATTGGAAGGTTACATGTGGCTCTGAAACACATCTTGCCCACCTTTAGTTTAAAGGAGTAACACCCATCCTGGGAAAATAGTTACTAACTTGGATCAGCTGAATTTGAAACAATAATGTGTATGGGATATGAAGAAGAGAAATCAATTGCTGTTGTAAGCCTTCAGGATGTTTCTGACCTATGCTGCCAACAAGGGGTTTTTGGCTAGGTGTATTCAGAGTGGGTTTGTCCTTTGTGGGAAAAGGGGGCATGACTTTCCCAAGGTAACCCAGTGGGATTACATGGCCAGTCGTGGATTCCAACCCTGGTATCCAGAGTCATAATTTATTGCTCAAATTACAAAACCATGCTGACTCTCAAAGCGAGATCAATACTTGGACATTTTCACATTTCTGTACAAAAATGGGCCCAATGTGTTGTAGTACCCCAATGCACATCAGGCACTTGCTGGTGTCTTGATGTGCATCTTCACAATGAACTAACAGAGTTTCCTAACACCTCTTCTTTTTAACGAAGTGTATGTAAAGTTACATTACACAAAAGTAGCACAGAATTCCAGCAAATGTTTCTAGACAGCTATACAAGGGATTTTGGTGTTGTTGAAATAATGCAATTTTCTATGAAATATCAACAATCTTAAGCAACAAAAAAATTGATCAGAAAATAGCTGTCTTTCCAATTAAACCATGCCCCTTTTTATTTCTGAAGACCTAAAGAAGGTTAAGAGGTGACATGATAGCTGTCTATAAATATCTAAAGAATTGTCATGTAGAAGATGAAGCTCCGTTATTTTTTGCTGTTCCAGTGACTAGAACACAAACCAATGGATTCAAATTACAAGAGCATTACAAAGAACATGTTACCTTACTAAGACAAATTTAAAAGGTTGTTTAACAGTGATAACTGGCAAATAGAAGGAGAAAATGTGGAGGCAGTGAGAGAATTTATATTTCTAGGCATGAAGATCACTGCAGATGCAGACTGCAGCCGGGAAATCAGAAGACATTTCCTTCTTGGGAGGAGAGCAATGGCCAACCTTGATAAAATAGTAAAGAGCAGAGACATCACACGGGCAATGAAGGTCTGCATAGTGAAAGCAATGGTATTCCCCATAGTAACCTATGGATGCGAGAGCGGGACCATAAGGAAGGCTGAGCGAAGGAAGAGAGATGCTTTTGAACTCTGGTGCTGGAGGAAAATCCTGAGAGTGCCTTGGACCACAAGAAGATCCAACCAGTCCATTCTCCCAATGCCCAATGGCTGCTCACTGGAGGGAAGGATATGAGAGGCAAAGCTGAAGTATTTTGGCCACATCATGAAGAGACAGGAAAGCTTGGAAAAGATCAGGATGATGGGGAAAATGGAAGGAAAAAGGAAGAGAGGCCAACCAAGGGCAAGATGAATGGATAGTATCCTTGAAGTGACTGGCTTGATCTTGAAGGAACTGGGGGGGGGGGCGGCCGACAGGGAGCTCTGGCGTGGACTCGTCCATGAGGTCACAAAGAGTTAGAAACAACTATGTGATTGAGCAGCACCAGGTTGCTTTTCAAAATAGTAGACTCTCATTCCTTAGCATCTTTAGAGGCTGGATGGGCATCTTATGCTATATGTATTAATCAATTAATTTGGGATAAACCACTCTGAGGTTGCCCCAATGCAGCCTGAGAATATCCTTGCAACATTTTGGCCATCCAAATGGCTGGCTTGGCCAAGGGCACTTGGAACCACCACTGTTTTATCACCAACCACAAGCAGATCCCTCACAGCAATACTATCTTGGCCACATGACACCAGAAGCGGCATTACTAGTAAACCCCTGCAAGGGAGGTGGCTGGTGCCACACCGGTGAGTCTACTGGACATGTGGACAGTGTATCAGACCAGATCCACCCCATTCTAGCTAATCATACCTCCAAAATGCCAGGATCATGCTGGACTTCCCTAGACAATTCCCCACAATAGCTGAGAGACGAGTCCATATTATAAAGCCAATGTAGACATAGTCTTTATGTCTCAGAAATGCTTTAGTGGTGTATTCTTACATTGCAGGGTGCTGCATTAGATAGCTCTTGAATCCTCTTCCAATTCCCCACAATTTTCATGAAAAAAAGCATGTCTGTTTCCACGCAGAATATTTTCTTCAAACACTTCGAGACATATGAATACTTTTCAGGTATTGTGTGACGTTGTCCTCATTTGTAATATTCCTTCCAACTGGTTTACTCTAGTGTCAGGAAGTCCTTTTTGTTTGGTCTGAAAATGAGTGATATCAAATATTACCAAGTAACTCTAATCTCCGTCGAAATGATGCCAACACACTGCAGGTGTTGATAGGAAATCTTGGAGCCTGACCGCCACCATTAAGTAAGACCTTTTCTCCCAGGTTGGTTAATCATAAGAAGATTCTAATTTTTAATTCCTGTCTTTTCTTCCCTCTTCCTTCGCCATCCTCCATCCTCCTTCCATTTCATATCCAATCAATATTATTTGACAACACACAGGTCATCAACGATGGCAGCATGGAAATTACAAAAGAAACTATTGTTTGGCTTGAAATTAAGGGCTAGTGAAATCAATAGTACATTTGAAAATTGATATCGATCACGGTATGTGTGTGTATGAGGTGAGGGGTGGGGTGAGGGAGAGACTCTAGCAATGTCCTTTCCCAGGCACACAACTTCTGCCTCATTCCAACAAAGCCAACGAAATCAACCTAAAAATTATACACAGATGAATCTTTTTGAAGCAATTTGATGTGGTGTGGGGTGAGGGGGGAGTGGAGAAAACTATTGACATCCCATAATTGGATTTCCCCACTTACAGAGGTAACGGGGAATGATTTTGTTATGGTTTTGCAAGGTTTGGATGTCAAGTGGTTGCATTGCTGTTGTTGTTTTTGGAAGCTTGTGTTTGTAATTTAAAGGTTTCTAACTCGCAAGAAGAAGAAACAATATTTGTGTGTTGCGATCTGCAAGCGAAAGTCAGTAAAATACCACTCATTTCAAATGAGCCTGGAATCACAATCGCCATTGTTTAGCGCTTTGGAGAACGATTGTGTGACAAATTGATTTGGAGTCATCATTTGCTTAAAAAGGCAGTAAATGAAACTTTATGAGATGGGGACAGAATAACGACATGAAATTGCCCATCCAGAACTCTTGATGGTGATCAGTAAAATGAAATAGATTAACTGCTTTGCGTTGTTTTCCCCCACCTTTCACGGCATGCCTCTGAAATGATAGTCTAATAGGGGATGCAGGAAAAATTGATCTTTTCTCCTTGACCCACTGTGGACCCACTGCTTAACTACTGGAAGGTTATGATGGCTCAAACTATTGGCTCTTAATAGCTTTAACCTCTCACGACTTTTTGTTTTTGAGTTTCAAACTTAGGCCCATCCTCTAATCATCTCCTTACCCCTGAAAAAATAGCACATTACTTCTTTTGTGGGGAATACCAAGAATATTCATTACTATTCACTTCCTGGAAGAATAACAGGTTTTCTGAAACTTGAGATATGCCAGCAATGAGAAAAGTGGCAAAAGTTATTTGCTCTTGCTAAATTCCTTGGGGGCATTATTCTGTGAAAATAATAATAATAATAATAATAATAATAATAATAATAATAATAATAATAATAATAATAAACCAGGTGACAGTCGGATTGATGAAAAACAACAGGAAAAACTCAGCCGCTAACAGGTTCTCAAGACTGAATTGCAAAGGCTCTGACAGAAACCAGTACAAGTGGTCCCAGTGGTAATTGGCACACTGGGTGCTGTGCCAAAAGATCTTAGCTGGCATTTGGAAACAATAAACATTAACAAAATTATGATCTGTCAACTGCAAAAGGCCATCTTACTGGAATCTGCGTGCATCATCCAAAAATACATCACAAAGTCCTAAACGCTTGGGAAGTGTTCGACTTGTGATTTTGTGATACAAAATCCAGCATATCTATCTTGTTTGTGTCATACTATGTTGTTGTGTCAATAAACAAGAAGAAGAAGAAGAAGAAGAAGAAGAAGAAGAAGAAGAAGAAGAAGAACAACAACAACAACAACAACAACAACAACAACAACAACACAAACACAATCCTGGTGGGTCATATACATGTAAAACTTCTCTTACAAAGTGGTTTCACTTATTCATTACCATTACGTTTCACAGTTGTAATAGTTGCACATGCAGGTGTGCTTTCTTGGATGGTGTGTAATCGTTCACCTATGCCGTCAATGTACCACCTGATTAATTAGGAGTGCAAAAAAAGCCATTTCACACTCTCTTTTGCACAAATCACAATAAGCAAACACATTATCAAAGGCATATCTAATTGTGCAGCATTGTTAATCAGCAAAAAGGGTGATATGGCACAACTGCTTAACTATGTAATTGTAGATTTACCTACACAGGTTTGCTGTACGATCTTGTCCATTTTTTTGTGTAGAAACAGGTTCTTATATTATACAAAAAGGTCTCAAATGTCTACTTATTATTATCCCTTAAATGATTTCACAAGGTTTACTTCTGTCTCAAGAACTCTGCCCAATCCAGTGTGGAATGTCCAGCTTTGCATGCAAGGCCAAAGGTTATGGAGATAAATATTTCTTGGAAATTATTTGGATATTCAAAGCAGAAGACATGTTCAGCAAAAATCAGTGACAGAGATGCGAAAATTGTTAGTAAGCAGTAGACTTATGCACGATTTGGAGAGGTCAGTTCTCTTCAGTCAATCCATCTTGTTTGGCTTGGCCGAATGGCCATAACAGCAAGGGCCCAGATGTCATGTTTTCCCGTATGTAACAAAACCACGTGGCAGCTGATCAGGGCTCCTCCTCTCCTATTCGGCATCACAGTTGCATCCTGGCTTCAGCATATTTTTTACTTGTCTTCTGGCTTGACCTCTCCCTTGAATCTTTTTGATTTTCCTTTATTTTCTTGATTCTTTTTATTTCGTGGGATTGACTGGGTGTCGGGAATGTGCGGGATGGGTGGATGAGGTGCACGCATGCATTTGAGGGCTTGGAGAGTTACCCTTTAAGCTTCTTTTTCTCCTCCCCTCTTCTCCTTCAGAAAATACTTCTAAAATATATTAATAATAGTAATCCCAGCAAACAAAAAGAAAAGCCTCATTCTCAGAAAACTACTACCACCTAGTTACCTCTCCTCTAGAGTAGAAATTAGAAACAGCTTTAAGAAAGCATTAAACCCAAAGCAGAAATGGGGGGGGCACCACTCCAGACAGGGCCTTTAGTTCAAATCAAGAGAAAAGAGAGGGCTTTTTAAAGGAAGCTCTGGGTAGAATAGCTCTAGGTTATCACTCTTCCTTTCCTGGGAAGTGGGAAGCCTTCTTAAAATGCCTTGGAAAGCTGCATGCAGGGAGAGAGTGCACATGCCTTCAGCGCCTGTAGTGCCTGTCTCCTCTAGAGTAGAAACAGCCTTAACGAAGCATTACACCCAGGTCTCCTCTACATAAAGGATCACAGAACGAGTGGTATCTTAAGTCTGAAGCTTTTAAATCCTGGTTTTAATGAAGGATATAAGGACAAACAATGCCATTGCCTAAAATTATGGGAAAAAGAACCTGGGAAGCCCCCCATTGCCACCAATAGGCCGGATCTGCCCGTATTTTCCAACTGTAGGACAAAAACGGCTATCCGGCTACCCGTCCATTTTTGGAAGGCAGGCAAAAATTGATACAGAAGTATTCCGATAGCAGAAATGCATCAAAGTTCAGCCAAAATGCACAAGCCTAGTAAGCAGGGCTCATCGGTGGAGGCCATAATGTTCAGCACCACTACATCTCTTTGTACTGTTTTCAGGAATAAGTATTGTAAGGTATTGTAAAGGGAAAATATACCTTGCTGTGTTTGGACTGTTGTGATTGCCAGCAGAAAAACCCAGCTGTAAAAAAAGAAAAAAAAAGAGGAATTTTGATGCAGAAAGGGGTAATTAGAATTTTGCTCTTGCTATCTGGGAAACCAAAACCATCAAGATGGTAAGCCTGCATATTCATCAATAAAGAAAAATGATAGTATGAAATTGTATCATTACAATAGCGCAATGTTTAGCTCTCTAATCCATAATTTTTTTTCACACTACACAATTATAGCACAGTGATTGTCATGGATGCAGTCTAAATAATCTTGGGATTTTTAGTTTGGAGAGGGCTCTCTAGCTGAGAATTCCAAAAGTCAATCACTAAGATGCAAATTCCATGGTAAAGAGCATGAATTTGTGTAGCGTGAAAGGGCCTATAATTTCTCAGCCTTTTATATAGTGATCTCAGTATTAGGAATTGCATTATGGGATTCAGGGATGTGTGTTACTTACTGTACTATTGTTTCTGTAGTTTATTGCACAATCAGTGCACAATTAGGAGCCATAATAATGAGTCTTCTTGCTATCATTGGCCCAGGTGGAAAAGATGGAACTCCTATAGCACATGGTTAAATTGGATTATCATAGCTCATCTGATTTTAAAAGTTTTAGCAAAAAGGAGGGTGATATCTAAGGCACTAATGCAAAGGTTCTTGTGTAAAAAGTGCAGGGAGACATTGTATTGGTTCCATTATGTCTTGCAATATCATTCTCTTTCTCCATTCCTGAGCGGTACCTATTGATCTACTCATATTTGCATGTTTTCAACCTGCTAGGTTGGCAGGAGCTGGAGCTAACAGTGGGTGCTCAAGCCACTCCCAGGGTTTGAACCTGGGACCTTTTGATCTGCAAGTTCAGCAGCCCAGCGCTTTAACGCTTCAAATAAACTCTAAACCAGTGCTCTTACCACCTCATCAGATGGGTAAGTTTCCATCCTACCCTGATTTCACCTCTCTGCAGGCACAAAATCCACCAACTCCCATCACACAATATTAATCTATTCCCGGTCAGGCTCCATGCCTGAAGAGGGGTGCAATCGGTATGGTGGCAGTGGCAGCAACACGGGCGGCTTCCCATGTTGCATTGATAATAATGGGGAGAAATCGGCCAGTGGTGTTTCCCCTGTGGGATGAGGTGAAGGGAAAAGCTATCAATGCATACTGTGGGCTGATGGGTTCCTCACGCTCGCCATTGAGACCCAACAGATTTACCACAATCTGCAGTGAATCGGGGACTTAATGTGATAAGGTCCTTATTATCTTGTCTTGAAAACAGTATTATGTTTTGTAGTTCCTTTGCCAAACTATTGTTTGCCTTTTTGCTCGGTTTCAGAGCTCATCCTAGCTTCATAACCAACCTGGAAAGATACTATAGGGCTAATATTTCAGTTCCACCACACAGGAAAGTATAAAAAAGCACTGATCATCTCTATTCTTTCCACCACAGTACTACTTCTGGTCTTTTTCAATGTCTGGGCAAGAAAATGTTGGTGGCCAGGGACAGCTTAGGCTACACTGATGCTTTACCCTCTCTTCAGAATGGCCCCCAATTTGTCCATAATTCATATCAAAATCCATCATTTTGGTCCCAAAACATGCCCTTTGCATATACGAGGCCAACTTATACACGAGTATGTGTAGTAGTTATTTTTGAATAACTATCAATTGCTAGTTCTAAAACATGGGCCCTGGGGGACCCTGGAGATTGTAGAATTAATTACATTTTAGAGTAACTTTCCAAGCTCTGCAATGGTAGTTCAGATCCACAGATGGTCCTATGTAACTTTCTTTGTTTCTTCCAGAAAAGTGAGTTCTGGATAGGATAGGATTATGCAATACACAATATTCACCAGGCTGCAAATGTTCTTAAAAATTCTTTGTAATACCATTTTATAGGAACGCAGACAGGTTTCACCCATCCCTATAAATCCAACAAATTATTTGACTTCTGCCTGCAGCCTTCTGCCATCTAATATAATGCAAGCAAAACAACTGGAAGGGAGATAGAAGTCAGGTACAAAGTTGCCACATAAACAAAGATTTCTTTGGGGTGTGCATCCTTCTCTCTCTTCCTCTTTTCTCCCTCTCATCTCTTCCCTGCTCTGTCTAGAAACAGCAAGAGTGACATTTGTAATATTCTTCCTTTCAAACTGTCTGCCAGCTGGGGAGTAATGAAGGGAGCCTGGCTCCTTTCTCGGCTTCCTCAGGAGAGATCAAGATTTCTAATGGGAAAGTGGTGATGGAGATTGTCTGAGCGCTTCTGCCCTCAGCAGAGACGACTTAGTCAATGTCACCGTGCAAACCATCACTCATGAACCCCTTGCTAAGCTGCTTTGACTGCAATGGCCTCCTTGCCTGCAAATGCATCGCCCCGTCCTGGCTTTTTCTTAATAGGAGACTTGGTTGGTAGAAAGGAAAATTGCTAAGTCTGCTAAACCCAAAGGCACTGGATGACTCTAGATTGGTCACTTAATCTGGGGCCAGTTCAGGGCATTGCGCTCCAGATTAGGACTGGTGTGACCACAATGGCAGCATTGGGCTGAACCTGCTCTGGTGCAAAATTGGTGTCCATCTGGTTCAGCAGGCCTGAGCCTGTATTGATCCCACTGGACCATCATCTCATTGTCCATGTTGCCGCCACCACTCCTTACTAGCCATTGAGCTCCATGTGAGTATCTGGCCATTGCATATCATAACATGGCACCTGCATGATTAGCAAGGAGGAGGTAGATAGACTTGCTGGTCATGTGGGCATCCTGTTCCGACATCCCAGATGAAACCACAGTAGTCAGGCACTTACACAGAGCTCTTCGGACAGGAGAGAGAAGCACACACATGAGTTTTCTCCTGTGGTAATCAGTGCATGGAAAAGGTTCTAGCATGATGTACATCTTGTCAGGGGATCAAGCTGAATCAGATCTAGCCTAGTTGTTCAAACTGATGCTAAGTTCTGGGATACTCCAGAGTTTCCAGAAAACTACAGAGCATTCCTGACTTTGTCCAAAATAACTTATAACTGGCTCAGCTTTCCAGTTCCACACTAACCCAAAAGTGTGGGACTACTTCAGAACTCCAAAATTTAGAGCATTCTCCGATTTCTCCTAATGCAGGGTTAAACTAGTTTAACTGTTTTTATCACTATGTAACAGACTTCAAGTCCCTAGACATTATCTGGACATCCAGGTGTGTCTTCTGATCCTACTATAGGGTATAAAGCAAGTCCTAAGAGAGGCTTTGGCTAAAGCCTACTGGGAAGAGAGAATTTTGCTTCCTCCTCTCCCTCCTGCTGAGCTAGGAGCAAGGAGGCAAGGAGGAGACAGAAACTGGGACATTTGAAAAGCAGTTGAAAACGTAGGACAACAGACGATTTTTCAGGAATGTCTCTCCAAAATTGGGATTGTCAGAGGGTATCTTGTGGGAATTATGCATCTTTCCAAGGATTTTAGTATTGCAGTTCCAAGCATTCCTCACCAATGGCATAGCTGCCAGACTTGTTAGTCCACCAACAACATCTGATGAACCACCTCACATTGATCACCGAAGAGAAAAGGGCAAAGCTGAAAAATTTTCAGCTTCAAGATATTTTGATCTACATCCTCCTTTGCCCTTTGCCACTAGTCATCATGGCTGAGATTTCTCAGGATTGAAGTCCAAAACATCTGGAGAGCCAAAAGTTTCCAACTTCCACAATTCTTGTAGGGAAAGAAGTGTGAAGACATTTAAAATTAAACCCTGAAGACCTGGTGGTAAGCACAGCATTTTCTAACCGCGACCTCAATGTTCTTCCATTGCCAGATTTCACTTAACAGACTTTGCATAGCATGGTGTGATTTTAGCATTTGTGTGCTCTCCTTTGTGCATGCTGATCTTCCATTTGAAGAAGGTTGAATGTCAACATTTTTTTCAACAGAATCCTTCTGTGAATCTGAGAATCAATCAGCATGGGGCCTTTGATGCTTTCTATTATTACCGATTCCCACACTACCAATCCCAGCTTTCTTGCTTCTAGATTTCAGTTTTTTCTCTCTTTCCCTCAAGGCTACCAGGTTCCATTCCATTATGAAGTCCCCATCCATGCCGAGAAAATGATAGCACTGCGGGCTGTCAGGCTCTCTGTGGCTGGCAAAGGTTTTTATGAAATTAGACATATTTGTCTTGATGTTTAGTAGAGAGCATGAAATTCAGATCTGGGTGTTTGGCAGTCGGTGGGCCAGTCCTTTAATATTCAATGACATAACTTCATTGTGGTTTTGACAACACTCTCTAGGAGTTTGTGCTTACCGCTGGAAATTAAAGCTGCTGAAACAGTTGACAACAGCAGAATTGCAAAGGCTCCCAAGCTCCTGAGGTGTTTGTTATTCTCATTTGTCGAAGGTTGTTATTGTGTTTGTAAGACCGTCACATTCTATTTAGAGGCCTACTTGAAGTCGATGCAATACAGATAAGTACTGGGGAAAACCTTTCAATGTGTTTTTCCACAGCATTTCTGTTCCCACTACTCGTCTGCATTTTCATTTACTCACGACCCAATTGATTAGATCATTGTCACCGGTCCCTTGAGGGAACAACACAGTGTGGGGAAAAACACAAATTAGGTAAAGCTGGTTGGAGCAATGTGTTTTCTGGCTTCATACCTCATACTTTTCATGGATACATGTAGGGGTTCCATGTATTTTCTTGGGGAGACATCCTGACCTCTTTGGGCTGAAGAGCCTGGTATTTGTCTTTTAGAGAAAATGGAAGAAAGCATTCGAACATATTTGTGGTTATTGTTGTTGTGTGCTTTCAAGTGGGTATTTCCAATTTATGGCAGCTGTACCCATTTCTCCAGAGTCATAGTCCAATGCTAAAACCACAATATCACAATGGCTCTCTAAAATTAGCTTCTTTCTTAAGAGTTCTCAACTACATATTATTCTGGACACAAAGGCTATATGAATGCAATCTTTGTGTAGCTCTGTGCTCATGTAACTTGTAGGGCCACCCAAACCATTATGTCATTATTTATTTTTTTACAGTATTTATATTCTGCCCTTCTCACCTGAAGGAGACTCAGGGCGGATCACAATGTACACACATGGCAACATTCAATGCCATATGAACATAGAGACAGAGACACAGTGGCAATTTATGCCTGGGATAATGATCTGATGCCTCTTCACTCTTGCTGATAAATTCTGAGAAAGATCCAAGTTTGGAGAAAGTGTGGTGGTCTTGAAGAAAGGTGAGCATTTTCAGCATTAAATTGGTAGCCTCATCCACCTCTTCCAAATGGAGAAGGAGATTACTATTTAAAAGGTACCATTTGTACAACAGCTGTAGCACTCATGAAGTTGCATTTATGAAGTCGACATGAGGCATTCTCTTAAAGCTGTGTTCCTCAAACGGTGCTCCCACAGTTCCTGACAGCTGGTAAACTGGCAGGGATTTAGGGGAGCCAAAGTCCAAAACACCTGGAGGAGCACAGTTTGGGAAACACTGTCTTGAAGCAACCCAAGGCTAGATTTCAGTGAAATGCTGTCTTGAAAGGGCTTCAAACTTGGGCTGTGTTGAAGGCAATGTCAAGGCAGAGTTATCTTGTTCACCTTCATATGTAATTAAAACTGTGAATAATCAAATCCATAAAAGTCAAATCCAAAAAAGTGAAGGGCCAATTGAACTAATTAGGGCTGACCTACTTAACGGCCGGAAGCAAATATGATCTGGTACCTTTAGGGTATCCCGAAGAAAGACATAGAAGCTGTGTCTGATTTGTAGCCTCCAAAACAAAGCCTGAATATTTCCACAGGCCAGTAAGTTACTTTAATACACAGTAGGTTTGCAATTCTTTTAGCCAGATCTACTCAGAGTGCTGGTAAGAGATAAGAAGGGAAAACAAATCCTGGCAGCTTAATTGGAGAAGTTGGGGATATTTCACATTGGGACTTTTCCTAAAATGCATGGATGTTCATATACCCAACAATATTTTTAACAAAGGAAATTAATTGGGAGAAATCCTGCAGTGTCAATCTCACCCCATCCCACCGACTGCATCCCTTTTGCTCCCCCACCTTTCTCTTATCTCTCAGAACTGATGCTTACTCTGTATATTTTCTTTACAAGACCATCTCTCCATTTTCCCTTCCATTCTATCTCTCTCCAATAGAATGATTCATGTTGAAGTTGGAAGGATTAAACAATATGTTATCTCAAACACTGGTAATAGCTTCAGGTGAAATCATACTGTTTGGAAGAGGCACCTTGTTGTTTAAGTTATGCAAGGACCAGCGGCGGTAGAGCAAGCAAAATCTTTTCCTTTTATCATGCCCACTCCTCTAATGTATTATAAATCATTAGCTTCTCAGCCAGCATCCCAGAGCTGGTGATACTCAAAAGTGAGCTTTGCTTCCCCTCCAACATATTTTTTGTAAAATTCACTGCTCAAGAACATGGTGGAAAGGGGTTGATAAACAGCATGAAGTAGATGAGGGAGTGGATGAGAAGGGGGAGAGGTTGAAGGAAGAAAGGAGAGAGATGTTAGACATGACTATTACAGATACACCCAGCCTTATCCATAGCTATTTCTAGGCTATGTGAAACCAATCCCAGGAAACTGGATTGTATTAGGGATTAATGGATTGGCCTCTTTCTGTCCCTGTTGCTTGTGCCTGCATTCACTCATTAATCTATCCAGTTCTTGCATTAATCTTTATGCTTTTCTTTGTAAGGCCAGCTTATAAATGTGCACTTAAAGATATATGGGCTAGGATCCATGGAAGCCAATGCCAAATACCAATTTTCAGTTGAAGATTGAAGAAGCAGAGTTGTGCATTTAGTGTCATTTTGGATTGTGCATGGAGATGCTAAAGTGCATGCATGCATGGATTGTGCATGAAAATATAAATGGTATACTGCACACTTTCAGGGAATTTTAGTTTCACATTTAAACTGGAATTTTGTCTGTGACATTTACAGGTGTGAGTTGTGCAGCTGTTGTATCCAGAAGTCAATGACATTGATAGAGTTAGCTATTTAGGCCAATTAATAAGGAAAATCTAGAATCATAGAGCTGAAAGAGAGCACAAGGGGTATTGACTCTGGAAGGTGATAGGGCCTCTGCAAGGAGAAAATGGAGTAATGCTGACAGGGGATAGGGAAAAGGCAGAACTACTTAATGCCTTCTTTGCCTCAGTCTTCTCACAAAAAGAAAGCTATCCTCAACCTCAGCAATATGGAGTGGATGAAGGTTTAGAGGAAACCCAACCCCAAATAGGAAAACAAGTTGTCCAGGAACACCTGGCCTCTCTAAACGAATTCAAGTCCCCAGGGCCAGATCAACTACATCAAAGAGTACTGAAGGAACTAGCAGAAGTTATTTCAGAACCACTGGCAATCATCTTTGAGATTTCTTAGGGAACGGGAAAAGTCCCAGAAGATTGGAGGAGGGAAAATGTGGTCCTGATCTTTAAGAAGGGAAAAAAGGATGACCCAAACAATTGCCATCCGGTCAGCCTCATGTTGATACCAGGCAAGATTCTGGGAAAGACTGTTAAGGAAGTGGTCTGCAAACACTTAGAAACAAATGCGGTCATCGCTAATAATCCAAAATAAATCATGCCAGACTAATCTGATCTCTTTTTTGATAGTTACAAGCTGGGTAGATGCGGGGAACGCCATCGATGTAGCATATCTGGATTTCAGTAAGGCCTTTGACAAGGTTCCCCATGACCTTCTGGCAAACAAACTAGTCAAATGTGGGCTAGGCAAAACTACGGTTAGGTGGATCTGTAGCTAAGTAAATGCACCCAAAGGGTGCATACCAATGCTTCCTCTTCATCCTGGAAAGAAGTGACGGTGGAGTGCCACAGTGTTCTGTCCTCTTCAACATCTTTATTAATGACTTAGATGAAGGGTTAGAAGGCATGATCATCAAGTTTGCAGACAACACCAAAATGGGAGGGATAGCCAACACTCCAGAAGACAGGAGCAGAATTCGAAGCGATCTTAACAGATTAGAGAGATGGACCGAAACTAGCAAAATGAAGTTCAACAGGGACAAATGCAAGATATGCCACTTAGGCAGAAAAAATGAAATGCAAAGATACAGAATGGTGGATGCCTGGCTCGACAGCAGTATGTGTGAAAAAGATCTTGGTGTCCTTGCGGAGAGGAAGGGGAACATGAGCCAACAATGTGATGCAGCAGCAAAAAAGCCAATGGGATTTTGGCCTGCATAAATAGGAGTCTAGTGTCCAGGGAAGTCATGCTACCCTTCTATTGTGCCTTAGTCAGATCACACCTGGATTCTCACTGGGCACCACAATTGAAGAGAGATGTTGACAAGCTGGAATGTGTCCAGAGGAGGGCTCCTTCTTTGGAGGCTTTTAAGCAGAGGCTGTGTGGCCATCTGTCAAGGGTGCTTTGAATGCAATTTTCCTGCTTCTTGGCAGAATGTGGTTGGACTTGATTGCCCACGAGGTCTCTTCCAACTTTATGATTCTATGATTCTAAGATATTAGCTGTTCCTCCTAATTCAGTATCATCTGTAAATTTATTAAGCCTGTCATTGTTGAAGTCATTGATAGAGAATTTATTAAAGTCATTGTTAAAGATGTTAAATATGCACTGGACCTAGGAAAAAACCCTGTGGCAACCTACTAGTCACCTCTCTTCAGGATTAAGATGCGCCCTTGGGAAGCACCCTTTGATTTGACCAGTTAATCAATGACAAGTCTGCTAAACAGTAACATTGACTAACCCACATTTTACTACATTATTTGCAAGTCTATATTCCTTCCATACATTCTTGATTGGAGCAGACAAAAGATTTCACTGGATTATTACTGTTAATAGTGGCATAGGTCTACTCCATGATCTCAGTACTTGTGGCTACCCATGCAGTCTGTCCCACTCACAAAAGTATTCTCATCTCAATTGACATTTGTGAGAAAGTAGAGTTCAATTGCCCGTTTGATCTGGCAATAGTCATCCACTTGGAGAACGCAGCTGCAGTTGTCAGATGAACAAATCATTAATTAGTCGAAAGGTCAATGAAGTGACTTCAAAAGACTGACCTGTTTAAACAAACTTCTATTAATAGTCAAAAGAGCAGCAATTTCCTAACTTGTACAAAAGGGCAAAGCTTGTTAGCACAATAGTTTATATTATTTTAGTCAGTTTACAATTAATCACACACACAAAAGCAATAGCAACTGGTGGTTTCAGTGGGATAGGAAATCTGGTCTCAGTTGTAACTGGAATATCAGAGGAACTCTCCATGGTTCTGAAGCCTTGGATCATCGTCTTGGGTACTTGTTTAGAACTTCACATTAAATCTCAGAGTGACTTGAGGGTCTTGCATTTGTTTCTACAACCTCCTTCCACAAGAGTCCAACCTCAATTGTTGCTATTGTGTGCCTTTACATCATTTCCAATTCATGGTGACCCTACAGTGGATCTTTTGTAGGGTTTGCTGGGGCTGAGAATGTCCCTGGCGACATAGTTCAATGCTCAAACCACTACACCATGTTGGCTCATTTTACTACACAGCGAAACTAGACACAAAATGAACTCTGACATTAAATCCTGTGTGTGTTTCAGGCAATACGGGAGTTCTGTATTTCATCTCTAATGGTTAGAAATGGGAGAGAAATTTGCTTGAATCAGATGATGATGATAGGGATGATAAGGATAAATATAATGATGATGATTTCTAAATACGTCCAATTTGTGGTCTGTGTGATTGTCAAAGATAACATGGTCATGTTTTTGGTTTCCCATCATTGGGAGAAAAAAACCTACAAGTATCAAAGCGAGAGTGTTTTGCTTTTGCGTACTATCCCCAAGTGAAAGCAGATGACTCAAAGTGTGTACATTTGAAAAGTACACAAAATTGCTTGCATTGGGCAAAGGGTTATCAAACTACATATATATTTCTATTCAGGAAGACAAGAAAAAGACAAGTTTGAAAATTTGGTATAACAGTTTGCTATAAATCAGAGTGAAATGCAAGTGACATGTCAAAAGAAGTAATTTAATCAAGGTGAAAAGATGTTTAACATCCCTAATCATGGTCCATTTGCATAAGGTAAACATCTCCACATCTGAAGGTCAAGCATTTGATTCTGTCCTTTGAAGCATGAAGAGTGACACTGTGCGAGCTCCTACTAGGGGCATGCGAGTCTTCAAAAATCCATCCCATTTTTGGTCCAATTTTTGGCTCACCCCCTGTTCTGTTTACTGGAAAATTGCCAAAATTGGGGGGGGGGGAGGATGCCATTTTGTGATCTGTCCACCAGAATCTCTGTGTTTTCTCTGGGAAGATTTGATCCATTGGCGACAATGGGGGAACTAGTGAGTCTCCCCTTTCCATTATTTTATGGCTATAGAGATGAAAATGACCACACTTGGGGGACACATTTATGACTGTAAGCCCTCCAAATTTCAGAATGTTTGGGTTATCCACTGATCTTTAAGAAATGTGTAAAAATTTTGAAAATAAAGAAGGAAGGCTGCTGGACTGGTGGAGGATTATACACACACACAAGCCAGAATGTAGGTCTGGGAATAGCAGAAACTGAGAGTGAGAGAGGTGAACTAGATGAAGAATCATGAAATCATACAGTTGGAAGAGACCTCATGGGCAATCTAGTCCAACCCCCTACCAAGAAGCAGGAAAATTGCATTCAAAGCACCCACAACAGATGGCCACCCAGTCTCTGTTTAAAAGCCTCCAAAGAAGGATTATCCATCACACTCCAGGGCAGAGAGTTCCATTGCTGAACAGCTCTCTCAGTTAGTAAGTTTTGTTGCACCCCTAGGCTACAGAGACACCTTAAAACCACACTGGAGCCCCAGGGTATAAGCAATGCAAGCTGTTTATTGAAGATAATTTGTAGGCATTAGCAAATCAAAGTTTCAAAGTCAATCAAGCAAGGGTTTAGTCCACAAGATGTGAGGTACTTGAGAATCTTGAAGCAAGGGTCCATAGAAATCCAAACTCAATAATAAACTTCAATCAAGGGAATCAAAATTAGTCCAAGAAACAGGATCATGAACTAGAACAAAGAACAGGATCATGAACTGGAACAAGAGATTCAAAATGCAAGGCTTTTAGGAACATGATTTGCTAATCCTAAACATCCAGGAACAAGAACAAGAACTGGAACAAAAGATACAAGGCTTACAGGAACTTGGCATGAAAGTCCAAAGGAAACATGGAACAAGAGTCCATGAAGCAGGATCAAACCTCTTGATGAGCAAAGTTACCACCTCTGAACTTACTCTCAGAAGCAGTTCCTCTTAAAGCTAAAATCAAGGCCTCTTTCCATGGGAAGTTTGCTCAAAACTCTTTCTCATTAGTAACAGTTTGTTCCTTCTCAAAACTTTCCTTTCTCATCTCTGTTGACATACTGCTTTCTTTCTGTCAACCTCATTACCCTTATCAAGACTGCAATGTCCATCTGCCAAGGGATAACTCGACCTTGACTCTCCTAAGGAATGTGGTTTAAGCTGCCTGCTTGAACCCATTGTATGCCTGCTCCCAGAATCCTCAGGAACAGCAGTCTCATCTAACTCAGGATGCACAGAATTGTTTACCACTGGCTACATGGGAATCCTAGGCCCCAACCCAGATTCGTCTGACAGGTCAGGTGCAGGTACTATCACAGACTGAACAGGCCTAACCCCAGGCTCACCTGATAGCTCAGATGCAGCCTGGAATACAACAAGTTCTTCCTAATGTTCAGGTGAAATCTCCTTTCCTGTAATTTGAAGCTGTTGTTCTGCATCCTAGTCTCCAAGAAAAAGATTGGAATTCTCAAAAAGCAACCCCTAAGCACTAATAAGCAGCAACAGCACTGAGATAGAATGCATGGAAATAGCTAGCACATTCTCTCTCTTTTTCTCAAATGCCAGGACAACACAGAAGATAGGCTCTGGCAAGACTAATGGGGGGGGGGGGCTGTGGGGGAGTAGAAACCCTCTGGTGCATGGTTGCTCTCCTCATGTGGTAGCCAAATGTAGCCAGATACAGCCGAAGATCAGCCACCATGTGCTTTGTTATTGCCATCCTCCAGCTCCCCATTCTCATTTCTGGGGATCCAGCTGACACATCTCCCCAAATATGGTACATCAAAATGATATCATGTACACCCCTAGCTCCTATCATATGCTCATAGTGTAAATCCACAGTAACATAGTTGCATGGTAGCTGAATACTGACATTGTAGAACTCTTCACCTATCTGTCAATTGACCCTGCTTTATGTCCTTTTATACAATTGGTTTGGTTTTTTTGTTCAATGGGGTTGCAGAGTGGTTGTTTCAGAAAACTCAGTAAATGAAGTTGAAGACAGTGTTGAACCATTACACACAAACCAAGAAAGGGGCATGTCTGGAATCCTGTTGTTCAGTCCAAACTACATCACATCTTTTTAAATCAACTATTGCATAGCTAGAATACATGAGATAGTCTACCATGAAGGCACAGAATCCCACCTGATCTCAGAAGCTGTTCAGGCTCAGGATCGGTTAGAACTTGAAAAAGAGACCTCTAGAATAAACCAAGTATCAAAAATATATTTCAGAGGAAAGTAATGACAAATCATTCCTGAGTACTCCATGTCCAAGAAATTCTTATAAAATTCATAGGTTTACCAAAAGTGACTTCAGAGCACATGCTATCACTGCTAGGAATCAATACATATTTACATTGAACTGATTTAATGGGGTTATTCTAGATGTAGGTTAATGTGAAATGGTTAAACATGCAGAGCTTCTTGAGAGTTCTCATTTTTGAGACAAAAGTGAAATATAACTCAATGAGGAAAAAGAAAACAGAGAGAAGGAGGAGCATGAAATGGAGCTCTTCTTAAACAATTGTGAATTGAATTTGTTGGTTACATAATAGTTAAAATGTACTTGCATGTTAGAGAAACATACATGTGTATATGGAGATTGCAGTCAAGAAATCAGAAAAAAGCTAGGACTCAGAAGGACAGACATGGCAAAATATAGACAAGATTCTGGAGTGTATTGAGTACTAATGTTAACCTTGTCCATGTCACTGTATTTCCCATTTGTGAAAGCGGGAAAGTGAAGAAAAATGACAGACAAAAAACCAACTTGTTTGAAATATGGAACTAGGAGAAGAGTTTTCTTGATACTGTGCATTGTGCAAAAGACAAATAAATGGTCCCAAGAACAAATCTAGCCTGGATTCTCCCTATATGCCACAATGACTTAACCGAGGAGATAATACTTTGGCTATACCATCAGAAGGCATGACTCCCTAGAAAATACAATAATGTGTTGTAAGACAGAAGGCAGCAGGAAAAGAAGACACCATCAAAGAACGTTCAACTGCCCTGAGTCTACAAGAGCAGGGTGGTTGAGGATAGAGTGACTTTGAGGTTCTCATTCATTAGGCCATTGTAAATCAAAGTCGATAACAATTTACAACAAATGACACCAGTGTTTTATTTTCCCATCACAGATGCTAATTCGCTTTTCAAGTCCAGTATGATTGTGTTTTCAGCACCTTTGTGAATGCTTAAAGTTCTATCTTTTCCATTTATACAGAAATCTACAAATTCGGGTAATCTTTGCTAAGAAAATTGAACCATCAATTCCTAAGAATGAATACTGCATTCATCACCCAAGGATCTGTGGTAGGGACTCTGTGGTCCACCAAATTCAAGTACCTGCCCGATGTTGGTAACAAGAAGAAGACGGATGCTGGGATCTGCCCTGGGAGACTGTGTGGAAGGGAATAACCTGGCTGCTGCCTTTCCTCACCATGGTAGCGGTGGAGACAGCTGCAGCCTCATCCTTCCGAAATGGCTGCTGACATGCACGATGGAGCTTCGAGGCAAACCGATTACGTTCCTGCTCCATTAGGACGAAAGCGTCAGGCCCATGCGTTGAATCTGTTCTGGCACCACTATTATCCTCACTAATGATGTTTCCATGAAAACATAAAGATCAAGGAAAGAAAAGGGAATAACAACATCTTTCATTGTGTTGCTGTATGTCTGATAAAGTCATTAGGGAAAACAAGAAAATGGCTTTTTGATGCTGATGTTGCATAAACATGTTTTCTGAGGGAAAATGTTTTCACATTATCTTAAGAGATGAAAGAGGGCGGGGGAGAGAATAAACTCTCCAGCTCGCCATACCAAGGATGTGAGAGAAGCAGAGAGATTCTCTTTGTCACTCACTGTTGTCCCAATAACTTCCCGCTAGTATTCACAGGTTTGCCAAATGAGACATTCTGAGATAAAGTTACTATTGAAGTTAGCGGCCAAGGCATGTCCATCAATGTTAGTTTGCATATTACTCTAGAGATTTAAGCAAATGAGATGTCTACTGGGATTGGGTTCCAGGTATCTGCTGGGATTGAATTGCAGGACCTCCTGTGGATACTGCAATTAATGGATGCTTAAATCTCGTTGTATAGATTGGTGCAGTAATATTGTGTCCCTTATATAATAAAGCAAAATCAGATTTTTCTTTCTGCAGTTTGGATTTTTTTTTTAAGTAGTGGATTTTTGAATCTAGGAATACAGAAGTCGTGAATATGGAGAGCTGACTTGGATTTTTGGTAACTTCCTTTTCTTTTCCTCCACACCCTCTTTCATTCTACAGTCATATTCTTCTACTCTTGATCTCCTTCCTTAGACCATGTGCTTGATTATGATACTTTTGCATATTTTGCAAAACATATTAACTAGGATCCCCCATAGATACCAAAATCCATGACTGTTGAAGCCCATAAGAGCAATGCAGAAACACATTTAAAAAAATCCTACTGTATACATGAGTGTGATCTGTTTGGAGATCCAGTGTTATTTTGGTATTAAAAAAGTTGAAATAAAAAAAATCCTGTCAATTATAGAATCACATATACAAAATAATCAATGAACATTATGCAGATCTTTCAGTGGGTAATTTGGTTTCTCTGCATGCCCAGGGTATAGGTTTGTCTTGCAAGCGCTGCAAGTGTGTGTTTTAATTCCAAGCTAAAATGTACCAAGGGCTGGCTGGAAATCCAGAGCAAGACCCAAGGGAAAAGCCTCTCGAGGGTGTAAATAAGCAGTGCTTTTAAAAACCGAAAGAGAACATAAACAGTTTTCAAAGAGAAATAAAAAGACAGACTCAAGTGGGTGTGGAAGCTAAGCTCTCTGGGTATTCCAAATTGCCTTCACCAAAGCTCGGCCCACACCTGTGTTTCAGCAAGCAGAGTCATTCTACATGGCTGCTTCCTCACACCTGAGCACCAACACAGGCTGGGATGGGAGAATCTCCAGAGGCCTCCTAGGTAGACATCCCACTCAGCCAGGAGAGAAAGAGAGTGAGTTCTGTCCTTGGAGAGCATGTTAAATAGGTCATGTTGACTGAGAGTGTTAAAGGACCATGTGTCACTCACTGAAATATCTCTGACAACAGCTTTCTACTAATATGCTCATATCCACAGCCACACTTGTATGCAGCACACTTTTGCATTTCCCTTTAGAACACCGCTTCTCCAGCCATTGAATGTGAGGGCCAGAAATTAGTTCATTCCAGAAACTGATACCATATTTCTTCTCATTGGTTTCACCTGCTTCTTTCATTCTTGGAAACATTCTGTGGACCACCAATGGGTCATACATTGACCAGCCTGTCAAAAGGCCACTACTTTGATGGAATTAATCAGATGCACAGAAAACATGGGGCATTTTGCTCATCAGGTTGGTCAGTACTGGGCATCACATAGATGCAACACTACCAAATTTCAGGGAAGATCTCCTATTTATGATGTTTCTGTAACGCTCCTAAGCAGCGCGAACACCGGGAACCAACACGGAGGCCAATAAACAATCTAATATCTTTATTAAAGCAATTAAAGTTTCCAAAAAATATAAGCAGAATAGATAGTCAAGCAGTTGACCTTTCAGGAAAGATCAAAATTAGTCCGAAAAATGAAAGTCTTATGTCCAGTATTAGAGTCCAAAGTCCAAAGTCCAATAACCGAAACACACTCAAACTTATTGGAGGTTTGAGTGGGGAAAGGAGCAATGTTCCTCAGGAAAGTACTTGAAGTGAAAGTCCAGAACAAGGTTTCAAGGCAAGGCTATGGCTGTTCGTGATGGATCTGAAACGCAGTCCAAACTTGACAAGGGATGAGACACAAGCCCGGTCTACTCGAGAGTAAGCGCGCCAGCAGGCCACTTGGAAGATCAAGATCAAGAGACGATGTATTCTTCAGTCAGAAGTTAAGTTGACACCGTGACAGAGATTCTCGGTGCAGAACTTTTATTGAAGTCCAAGAGCTCCCCCAAAGCAGGTGCTTGACTCCCAAAATCTTCCCAAGAGAAACGAGCTGCTAACAACGAGGCACCAAATGCCTGCCTCCCCAATTCTTCCCAAGAGAACTGGCTTAGCCACAATCGCCTCGCTCTGCTAATCTTACACTTCTCCTTAAACTTTGAGAGCGGTCTGTTTTGAAAGTAGCCCTTCTATCAAACACTAAACTCTCCGGAGATCTGGGAAGAGCCGGCACCATCTCAAGGGCATTCCTAATTGGCTCTGGCACGGCAATGTCAACAGGAGACATCTGGAAAAGGATTGAATCTTGCTGAGGTGGGAAAAAACCCAAATCCTCTTCAGTTTGATCCGCAATGGCTGTGGAATCAGGGGTCAAAGGTGCCTGAGACATCACAGTTTCTAATCAAATCTTCTACTTAAGATGTCTATAATCTAGGCTTGGGGAAAGTGTAGCTTGTAGGACTTGTGCCTATTCTTGTGGCCTTCAAGGCTTTTAAGGCATTCCACAAAGTCTCAGACTATACACATGTTTTAAAATATCTGGACACTCTTTACCCCCATCAGTCCCCCATAATATGCAGAGAATACTGTAGCATATGAGAGGTATCAGGGATCAAGGCCAGTTTCCATATCTCATGTTCCCAAAATGATTTGCATTGGTTGGTTATTTAGGCTGAAACTTGGCTGAAAGGTTTGATGGTAAGAAACTGGTTTGTGATCTACAGTTATTGGTCGCTTTTCTGGGCATTGTTGGAGCCTTAGAGTTGGTCTTACTTGGTCTACTATTGTTGGAGGCCACCAGGAGTGGTAAATGTGTTTATTTTCTCTGAAGCTGGGATCCTAAATTGTGCATATATATTATAATTAAATGGTAGTTGCTCTGTACCATGCTTCCACTGCATACCCAAATTATGCAAGGAGCACATTATGCATGGTATCTTGTACCTAAAATGGACTGCACATTGTTCATGGGAGCACATGTCCATTTCCTTGTGCATTCAGTTACATATTTGGTGCCTTGGTACAATTTGCAATATTGCATTCTCATTCAACACAATAGTTATGTCATACAATTAGTATGTTACTCCATAGGGATTTTTGCTATACATAACTTGGTTGTGCAATGAGTTAAACCCTTGTGCTGCTGACTTGACTGCTGACTTGAAGGTTGGGGTGCTGACCTAAAGTTTGCTGGTTCGAATCCACCCCAGGGAGAGTGTGGATGAGCTCCCTCTATCAGCTCCAGCTCCATGCGGGGACATTTATTTATTTATTGACCTTATTTATATCCTGCCTTTCTCTACCCTGTGGGGGACTCAAGGCAGCTGAGAAGGCTCAGGAGAGAAGGTTCCCACAAGGATGGTAAGACATCAAACATCCAGGCATTCCCTGGGCAACATCATTGCAGACATCCTGGGGAGGGAATCCCCTAGGAGGACCCTTCAGTATCATCATGCCAGAGGGAGCAACCCATTTAAGTTGGGTTTACCCTTGGGATCTGGTGATTTGCTCAGGGTGCAGAGGAGATACTTTGGGATTTGACATCTCTCCCTCACCAAAAGACCCATATTATCTTGCTGTCCTCCCAGTTGCCAAGGTAAAATTAGTTTACAATTTAGGCCAATAAAATGGCCAATTATTTATCCATATATTTGTTTCTGGTTTCGTTATTTCATGGTGGGTCTGTAGTTGCAAACATAGGATCTCAACCAATGTTTGCACATTAGAAGAAGAAAAAGCAAAAACTTTATGCCTGCATTTCTCACATCTTCCTACAACACAGCTACAGAAACTCTGTGTGTGCTTGTCTTTGTTCTTTCCCACTTTTCTGGTAGAAAGACAATCCCTCTTGTTCCATGGATCAAGTGTTCCTCCATTCTATAAACCATGCACTAAGTATAGGCCTTCATTGTCATGTTCTGTGTTTGGAACAATGCTGTGCGCTGTCTCTGGGGAAAACCTTTGTCTGATGATTACATCAAAGTGGTCCATTTTTATTTTTAGAAGCACTCATGAGTTTTATAGTCATTGTTTCAATTGCACACCTGAAAGTGCTTATTATTTTCCAGATAGACGGGAGGGGGGATACGCAAGGGTATCTTCCCATTGTCTTCTTCAAGGTACAAAGGTGTACATATACTGAATCTGTTTCCGAAAGAAATAACTGCATATCCCTGTTTCACATGAGGTGGCAGTGGTAACAATGTTCAATCAATGACCAAGCTAACCCATTAATTTACTAAATTGCAGGAGGCAATTATTATTTTTATCAGTTTTGCAGTTTAGCAGATATTATTGACTGGAGGTTTGGACCAGATTCTATTCAAGTGCCTAAGAATTCATCACCTGGAATATTGTGTCCAGCTTTGGGTACCAACATTCAAAAGGGTTATTGACTAGATGGAAAAGTGACCAAAATGGTAAAAGGCCCGGAAACCATGAATTCCTCTGAGAAGTGGCTTAGGGAGCTGGGTATATTTAGCTTGGAGAAAAGAAGGTCAAGAGAGGACATGATAACCATGTTTAAATATTTGAAAGGATGTCATATTGAGAAGGACACAAGCTTGCTTTCTGCTGCTCTGGATAATAGGACATAGAAGAATGGATTCCAGCTTTAGGAGAAGAGATTCCACATAAACATTAGAAAAACATCCTGATGGAAGAACTGTGTGTCAGTGAAAAATGTTGAATTAGAGTGTGATGGAGTCTCCTCCTCAAGAGGTTTTTAAACAGAGTTTGGATTTTCATCTGTTGAGATTTCTATCTGTCAGAATGGTGCATCTCTATATGGCAGAAGAGGGTTGGACTGGATGGTCCTAGTGGACTCCTCCACATCTATGAATCAATTATTAAAGAACATGTCATATTTTAAGCAGTGCTACATTTCATACTTATGCTAATTTCGTTCAGATTTTTTAGAAACCTGCAAAAAGTTGTTCATTAGAGTGAGGTGACTCTTATATTCAGAAAGACAAATAATTTGAACAGAATATCCCAGACTTAACTGTGGCCAAGGGACAGCAGACTCAGTGGCAAAGAGACGCCCAAGTATTGAGACCCACATGCTGAGATTCAGCATATTTGGAAAAAGAACATAACTTTGATTTCAACTTTGAATGAGAAGTGCTCTGAAAACATTGTCTTTATCAGGGTTGGGCAATCGTTTGACTACAGCTTGTTGTAATGTTTATTGATTTTATTATTGTTTTATTGAATGTGTTCTGGGCAATGTAAATTGCTGACTGTTGTAAGTCGCTTTGAGTCCCTACAGGTGAGAAGGGTGGGGTAAAAGTGATGCAAATAAATAAATAAATAAATAAATAAATAAATAAATAAATACAATTTCTATAATCATTTGCCATTTTGGATTGGGATGATGGAAATTATACAAGGATTGATAGCACTTCCCTAGATTTTCAGATGTGGGTTTTCTAAGCCATGTCTGGAGATTCTAGGGGGTGATTCATCAGTTTTACAGTTTACCAGATATTATCAACAGGAGGTTTGGACCAAATTCTACTCAAATTCCTAAGAATTCATGAGGTAGTAAGTGCCAACGGAAAATTCATCACCTGGAATATTGTTTCCAGCAACTCAGCAAAAAAAGGGCAATTTTACGTCCTGTTTTTGGCTCCCTATCTTGTCCTGTTTACCAGAGGCTTATTTCCCTGTCTGTCATTTTTAGGCCTACAGGATGAAACTTGCCTCAGGTGTAGACCACGCTTAAGACTAGAAGCTGGTCAAGTTTCAGGATATTTCACCAATTTACTGACTTTTGAGAATTTTTTAGTTTTTACCATAACATTTTTTAAAACACACACACACACACACACACACACAAGAGGGGATGAGAATGGACATAGCCTGCCAGACACCCATCAGACACCCTGGCTGATTTGTGAGGCTGCCCACATGCCACAGCCTCCGTCTCAGGTAGAGTGCCACTCAGCCCCATCACTCCATTAGCTGAAAGACCTGGCTGACATGATCCATTTCTGGCGGAACATTTGGCTGCCTCTACCTGGTCCATTGTTGGTGATCCTGCATCTAGAATCGCCAAACCGAATCGTGCACACCCCTAGTGATTTAGAAACTCCTTTGCATGCAAGTGTAAGAGCTAACACTGAAATATAGCTTTTCTCTTTGTTTTCATTCCTTTTTTGGTAGGCCCAGAAGAACCCTCAACCCCTTTTGCTGAAAGGCTCAGGGCGAGATCATAGAGATGCATAACTTAAATCTCTGGATACAGTGTTTTGTACAGTTATAGATGCCCCATAACAGTGGGACTGGTACATGTAATTTCACCTATCTCCATCAGACAAAATATATCTTCTCTAGGTATTTTATAGGTTCCCATGACAATTCTATGGCGTACTTTCATTGGAGGTTACAATAGAGTCACCCTGGCAAATCTAGCACATTCCTAGACAGGACACCTCTCAAGGAATTCCCTAGGTCTTCTAGCACAACTCTACAGCAATCTCTGATGGCAATTGCTCATTTCAATACTGATCATTAGTATGCACAGTTTCTGTTCCCATGGCAAATTAAGGAAAATCTTCCCTGTGAATATGGTGGTCTTACTGTATTAACTGTGTGTTATATCAAGACACTGAAGTGAACGTTCACAGAAAGCAGAAGAAATGTGTTATGTGTAGCCAACGTGCATGAATGCACAATGGCAAACTGTGCGCTTGGCTTGGTTCCAAAATCTTGAACTGCATGCTGCAATTCTGCATCAGACAGAAACATCCCGTTTGTTTCAGTATGAGAACATATGCATGCATAATACATGAAAGAGATTCCTGCCTAGATCTATCACAAAGTTTTCTTCCACAAATCTTTTGGAGTTTTCTTTTTGCAGGGGGTGTTATGTTTCAAAAGACCATGCATGGAAGCACATTCCCAACTGATGGTGCCTGGTACTTTGACCAGAATCCATGTGGAAGACCTCACACAAACAGTTCACAAAGGCCAGTTTACAAAGCCAGGCTTGTTGTCCTCTGTTTTCTTTGATTGCTTTGAGCTTGTTCCTTCCCACCCCAGAGCCATCTGCACTTGGCTGGGAAAGGTAGATTTGATGTCTTCCCCACTCTATACTTTGCAACCTGCTACGGAAATCCTTCAGAGGGAGGAAAAGGGGGGGGCATATACTGTAACTATATTAGCTTGTAAAGTAAACATGGAGAAATGGGCTACTGGTCATAAACAAGCTGTTTGCAATTTGTCATTCGCTGTATATGTGTTGGATCTTATTCAGAAGAGCAAGATGTGGTGGTTTGTTTTCATACTGGCATGCACTGTTGCCAGGGACTTGTTTCATTCCTGAACATAAATAAACCTAGTAATATACATTGTATGCCATTCTGCTCACTCAATCTTCGGTAATAGAGCTTGAAAAGCATTATGGTATGCCTATATAGCCGAATGGTAGCTTTCATGCCACTCTGCGTAATGAAGAGCGGGTTGCAAGGAATGCAAAGGAATGCCTCCACCTTCACGAAAAGAGAAGCGCTTCACACATGTATGGTTTCCACTGGGTTGCATCGATCACGCAATAGTAACATTTGTGAACCAAACACTTTACTCAGCATTGCCAACCTTTTTGGGCTGAGTTTACATGGATGACAAACTGGGCTCTATATGGTTCTGTTCCAGGTTATTTGAAGGTCTCTCCCATAATAACCTGTTTTGAGATCTTCTGGGGAGTTCTTATCTTTGTCTTCTCACAGGTACATCTGAACATCTGATGGGAACATCAAGAAGGCTTTCTTCACGGCTGTCCCCATCTCTGGAATTTTCCATTCAAAAGAGGTCAATCTGGGACATTCCTCATCTTCACTATCTTTCTGAACTTAAGTGAACTTTAGAGGAAATGGGTCTTGTATTTATTTATTTTATTTATTTATTACATCACTTCTACCCCGCCCTTCTCACCCATCGGGGGACTCAGGGCGGCTTACAGTATAACCATACACATTAAAAACAGTTTTCATCAAATTTAAAAATCCATCAAGATTAAAAATTACAATAAAATTAAGAATAGCCATTAAAATATACATAATTATACATTTAAATATACATTTAAGGCGCTTTCCATGTTCATGTGGGGTCTGTCAGTAGGTCATATATTCTTATCTCATTTTTGCTGCTACTCATGCTCAAATGCCTGGTCCCATAACCACGTTTTTGTATAATATGCTGGGTTTTATTTGATGTTTTCAAATGGTGTTCTGTTTTAACTGGTTTCATATTTTGTTAGTTGAATTACTTTGTTACTTTCACATGATATGATTTTTAGTGATGACTTAAACTACTGACACGACTTGCACTTTTGGCCCAGTTCTTTTTGGAGCCAACCCAGGATTTTATCAATATATTTATTGTATGTGACCTCATTTGTTTTATGATTTGTTTTATTGTTGATTGACTTGTTTTATTGCTATGTTTTTATATTGTCTGATGTCTGGGCTTGGCCCCATGTAGGCCGCCCCGAGTCCCTTCGGGGAGATGGGGCGGGGTATAAAAATAAATTATTATTATTATTATTATTATTATTATTATTATTATTATTATTATTATTATTATTATTATTAACATCACAAGTATAAATTCACAACCTGGAGTTAAGCATTCATAACTGATCTGTATTCCTGATCCCTGTGGGTTGGAAATGTATAGAGTTGTGTACGCAATGTATAGAGACGACAAAACTCCTCTTGACTTGACTTGCAAAGAAGCAGATACTGCAAGTAACAGATATTTGTTTTCCTGACAATTGAGGCACAGGAAGCTCACATTCCCACTCCTCTTGCTCCTGTCCTCTCCTTCCTTCTGCTTCTGCAACCTCTCTTCATCCATTTCCTCTTTCTTCTTCCACTTTCCCTCCTCCTCTTCCTTTTCCTCACCCTTCTGCTTCTTATTCTTCTCCTCCACTTTCTGGTCCTGGTTCTACTCCTCCTTCAACGTTGAAAACCTCCTGCACAATTCCTTTTCCTAGACCTGTCTAATATTTGTGAACATGGGATACATTGTTAAGTCATAAAGACAAACCTATCACAGCATTTATTTATTGGTACGGTTTGTTCAGAGGGAGTTTGGCTTTGCCTTCCAATGAAGTTGAGAACGTGTGACTTGCCAGTGGTTACCCAGTGAGTTTTCATGGCTGAGTTAGAACGTGAAGCTTGGTCTCCAGAGTTGTAGCCCAATAGACAAATCAGTACACCATACTGGCTTTCTGTGAGATGCATAGGGTGGTAAGATGCCATGACTCCAAAACTGAAATGCATCATACCACTCTTGATCACTCTCCAAGTTGCTTTTCCCACCACAATTCTGCAACAAGTGATTCAGGCTGAGATCAATCGTCCTCAGCTCATCTATCAATTCCCCTTCTGTTTCTTTTCCTCTGTCCATTGTAGGGATTATGACATGACACTGAAGCATCCATAACCCATAAGTTTCACAGTAGTCCCAATGTGAGTTTGGGATCAAGGCAGCTTCCAAAAGTTAAAAAAAATACAGCTAAAACTCATAACATAAAAAAGTTTAAAAATGTAATTAAACTAATACATTCAAAACCAGTTGAAAACATAACCTTTAAAAAGGAAACAACACAATGGAACACATTATGCAAAATCCTTTCTCTGCATGCAATCTGTCTTCAAAGGCTTTCCAAAAAAAGCTTTTATATGAAAAAAAGAAAAATAATTTCCAAGAAAAGATAGGGAATGGAATGTATCTGTACCCATCCAGGAGCCATTCTAGAACCAAGAGCAGACATTGAGAAGGTCCTCTCCTATATTACCATCAGTTGTACGTGTGATGGTGGTGGGACAGAAAGAAGTGCCTCCTCTGGAAATCTCTCAAGCAGGTGCATATAGGAGAATATTGTCCTTCCAATAAGCTTAACCCAAATGATATAGAACTTTATGGGTTATGCAAACCAGCAAGTAGTGGAGCTCTTGCAGTAAGGAAATTGTGTGTTCCCCAAAACATTTAACAATCTGGCTGAAGCCTTCGAGTGTAGACCGACAAATGAAAATAGCAAACGCACGCAATGCACCAAGTTTGAGGCTGTAGAATTTGGAGCCTGGAGGTCCCATGCACCTCTGTTAATTCCGTGCTGCCTTCATATATTTTGGACCACACCGTGGATTCCCACAGGAGGGATACAAACCTTCAGAAGCCAAGGTTTATGACTCTTAGATTTTATGTGCCTTCCCCATGAGGTTAATATAGGTGCAACAATGGCTTGAAAGTTGTTTTGCAGTGGTGTGCAATTAAAGATCTGGCAGGTATGTAATTTAGTGGGGCATTAATTGGCTAGAGATGGAGCATAAATGAGAAACACAGTGCGTGAGGGTGCAAGTCTTGGTGAGTTTACTTCAGGAAGGGCACATTGCTAAAACCATCAAAACAATTCATCCGTGAACACTACTCGACTCTTATTCACCAGGATTGCCATTTTTTCTTAAATAATCTGTTGACTGAGACAAGGTGTTATATAAATATAAATCAACAGAGAGCTATTTCAGTCCCATAGAGACACATTGAAAAATATAAAGCTTGGAGAAATTGTATGTTTCAGCTACAAATCCTGGAATACCCAACCAGCAAGGCCACTGACCATGTTCCCTGGAGGATTCTGGGAATTGTAGTATAAAAAAGTAATCTTTCCAGGTTCTGGACAAGGGATAGAAGATTTAAGGTGCATTTAGAGAATGATTTCTACTAGGATTCATTTCAGGTACTGGAAGAGAAAAACTGGGTATGACCCACTGTGTGAATGAACTGCCTGGTTCTATCTAAGCTTCTCTTTAAAGAAATTGCTAATGGCAACTCAGTTTTCAAGTCAAAGGTGTGGCAAATCTGTTTTGATCTTTGTTCCAGTTCTGAAGGAGCTATCCAAGGTGCTGAATCTACTTTAAGAGACAGGGATCAGCAGCTTGATTACACTGTATTCTTTAATAAAGCTCTGGACAGATTTATGACATGGCTGTCAGGGAAGCCACTCACCACCACTGGGTAGTGGACCTGAGCCATTATTTTCATGCAAAAAGTAATTGAATCATCATGAGGACTAAAGGATAAGTGGGAGCACAGGGTAAAAAGGGTCAATGAAACAAGGATGTATTTCCAGTTCACATCGAAGAGAGACATTCATGCATTTAATGGGTCCAGATGAACACCATATGGGGCATGAAACCTGAGTCAAGGTGTACACTTAGAACCAAGTTTTCATCCACATTGCTGTATGGCTGAGTTCTGATATTGTGATATATAGCTGGTGTGTGGGGAGAGAAATTCAAGTATTTAAAGGAGTAATGTGTAATCAGATTTCTTGGATTGAAACAGTTTCTGGTAAAGTTTGAGCAAACTTGAAATATATCTTCCCTCCTTCTGTTTCGTTTCCTTCCTTCCTTCCTTCCTTCCCTCCCTCCCATTGTCAATGTTTTTAATGTTGTTGCTGTTCCACTTTTCCTTTAAGATTGTGACTCAAAGTGGCTCACAATTTTAAAGTCATTCATTGTTGTTTTAGTTGTTGTTGTTAATGTTTATTTATACCCTGCTTTTTCTCTCCACAAGCCTTTTCAAAACAGCTACAAAGAGACCCAAAGACTCCAATTTCAATAAAAATCTGTTTTTAAAGTCAGCTAAAATCACTGGTGGCACACTGAGCTGCTGAACTTGCGGACCAAAGGGTCACAGGTTCAAATCCTGGGAGCAGAAACAGCGCCGCTGTTAGCCCCAGCTCCTGCCAACCTAGCAGTTCAAAAACATGCAAATGTGAGTAGATCAATAGGTACCACCCCAGCGGGAAGGTAACGGCGCTCCATGCAGTCATGCTGGCCACATGACCTGGAGATGTCTATGGACAACGCCGGCTCTTCGGCTTAGAAATGGAGATGAGCACCAACCCCCAGAGTCGGTCACGACTGGACTTAACATCAGGGGAAGCCTTTACCTTTACCTTTACCTAAATAATATAGCAACCTTAGCATAGTAATGCTTTAAAAGTCTGCCTGAATAAAAAAAAAGGTTTTAGATTGTCACCAGAAGAACAAGGAGAGGACCTTGTGTTAATGGATAAAAAACATGGTCAAAACCCAAACTTTCAATGTTATCAAGCTTTAAAAAAAGATGGTCTTCTTTATAAATATCACATAGTCTTTTGTGGCCCCTCGGGCTCTGCGGAGTCTTTGGTGTATGAACAAACTGTTGAATTCCACATGGATATAGGGAGACCCAATCAAAGAGAGCCCCATGGCCTCTCTGGGAAAATAGACCCAAGACTCAAGGGGCAGCCAACAAGAAGGCCCTCTCTTGTGTCCCCATCAACCATGATTTTGAAGGTGTTGAGACTAGGAGAAGATCATCATCTCAGAACCCAGGCAACATCGTACTGAGAGATACGATCTACCAAAGAGCCTGGACCTGAGCCATACAGGGCTTTATAAGTTCATAACCAGCAATTGGTATTTAAAGTGATTACAAATTCACTAGGATCATCCACAGGATTATCAATGGATTTATTTTAAATATCATGACTATAATTTAACCCCAATATTAGCACACACTAAAAATTGAGTGTCCACAAAGCATAGGGATAGTGTCATATATCCAATATGCCATTCTCCATTGGCTAGGATCAGGAAAGTGAGGGGTGGCTGTATGGGGCCTCTGAACCCCATTTTGGCTGAAGTCCAAAGGTGGTTTCCCAATTATTGTTATTATTTTTTAAAATAGCCTGTTACTTTCTTTCACCAATAAATAATGCCAAACTACGAAAATAATCCATAAACATGGTCATTTGCCTTCTCCTCAAAATGCATTGTCTCTGATGAGTAAGATTTCTTTCTCTTTTGGGGGGGGGGGGGTGGGGGGTAAAGAGTAAATAGTAAGAAAGGGGTCTTCTAAGAGACTTAATTGCTGACATGAAACACAGAATTCAGTTCAAAAACTCCAAAAGAAACCACACCGGAACATCAGCATCCACACAC
The DNA here is from genome assembly GCF_035594765.1 of Anolis carolinensis. NCBI lineage: Eukaryota > Metazoa > Chordata > Lepidosauria > Squamata > Anolidae > Anolis > Anolis carolinensis. The sequence goes on from NC_085842.1 coordinate 318,615,616, forward strand.
AATGAAAAGTGAGCAGCAACTGAATTGATAAAATTATTATATTTGTAAAAGAACTCTGTATGGTATGATATTTTTCAAATTCAGCACCTAAGAATGCATTAAAAACAGCTGCAATATTAAAAAAAGTGTTTCCATCATGTCCTAATGAATAGTAATTTAAAATATAGGTAAATGCTGAGGATTTAATAGGCCTATTCTACTTAGGACTGATGATGGGATTCAGGCTTTTATTGCTTTTTTTGTTTGTGTAGCTAAGTCTGTGCAAACGCATAGCAAGCATGGTAGAGAAGGATGGTTGTTTGCAAAGAAGTAAATCTTCCTAACACTGCAATTCTACATTTACTAGTTCATTCAGTAAAGTTTCACTTGTCTACTGTTGTTCTGATTTGCCATAATTCAGTTTGGTTGAACATTGGCTGCTCAAAATACAAATTCCTTTGGTTCTGGTCTACCTCCTTGATGAGGGATCACAGGTAATGTCTACATTGACCACTAATCTCTTGGCTAATATGAAGTGTAGAAATCCAGATAAGCCCTGGGATGGTTTTGATTCCCAGCTGCTGTGGAGGCAGGAGGTAGTCCTGACCATCCATCCAAACCTGGTTTGATGCAAATGAATGGCCACTCTTACTGCTTCCTTTCCATTCTCATGACAGCCAGCAAGAGCTTGGAGCAACATCAGTCAGGGCACCTGAGCGATGAAGGGCATCAGGTCTTGTAGTGTCAGGACTGGCTTCCTTAATGAATATTCTCAAATTGGAATATTGTCTTTCTGTCTTTCCATTTTCCTGCTGCCTTCTATCTTAAAATTGTCCCTCCACCCAATTCTCCCATCATTTCATCACTACAGTGAACATCACTCCAGATGATGAATGACGGACACCAGCCATGTCGTGACCACTTGCTGCTGAAATAATGAGAATGGGGTCATAGGGCAAGGTGAGTGTCATACCATGTCTGCAGGCTACACAAACCTAGAGAATGAGATGGCAATGTAAACAGTGGTGACCAGCTCCATTTCAGAACTGCCTCAACTGCTTACATAGGCTCAAAGTTGTGGTTTGCTCTGGATTAATAGATGAAATTCGGAGCAGCACATGACTTTTGCTAACATGGTTCAAGACCGCGTAAAGCCAAATCAGCTCTATGTGTCATTGAGCTGATTTCCCCTCTTTCAGGATAATTTCTCAGTGTAGTCATACCTCGAGCCTTTTAAAAAAAATTGTGCTCTTATTTTCATCAAGTTGACTTCAACTTATGGAGACCCTATGAGTGGTAGGCCTCCAAGTTGACCAGCTGTCATTTCTCCTGCTCAAGTCTTTCAGATGCATATATGTGGCATCTTTGACTGAAACATATACTTATAATATGGTCTTCTTTCTTTCCTACAACCTTTCAATTTGTCAATTATGGTTATCTTTTCCAATGAGGCTCATCTTCTGATATGTCCAAAGCATAACATTTTAGCACATCCATGGTATCTGCAGAACTACTCATTCTCTTCCTTTCTGGCTTCCTTTTTCTCTGTCCAGATTTCACTGTCATGTGTAGAAATTGTATATTCTATGACATGAGTAAATCAGATTTTGGCATTTAATGCTATCTTCTTCTTTAAAAAAACAAACAAACAAAAACAAAATATCTCCTCTTATATCGCATTCAAGCTTTGGACTGGCTGGTGTTCAGCTCGGCCGGTTTGAAAAGAATTCTGTAGAGTATGTTAATTTTTGTGGAACTTCAGCCACCTCATAACTCTTGGAGATTAATAACAATCTCCAAAGTATCTGTCTTCCTGTGATGCTTTCATTTGTGCAGTAATAAAGCTCCCCTTTCTTGCTTAATAAAAACAATGAGGAAACAAATGAATGTGCAAACAGTGGAACTTTTGAGGAATTAATTCCATGGCACGGAGGAAAGTTTTTTATCATGCTGTAAGCACCCGAAAGGTGAACATTACTCTTCCCTTGAGCGGCTCGGCATGCATGTGTTATCTCCAGGCTGCTCCAGATTTCACTGTTCATGGCGAGATGCTCTCGAGAAGACAAGCGCCTCCGGGGACATGGACAAAGGTTTTTTGGCAACCCAATGGCAACAAGGGAGAGAGCAGGAGATGGGCCAAGTGACATTTGAGCAGACATGCAATCTGGTTGAAGCTGAATATTAAAAGCTGAGCTCACTAAGAGCTAAGGATGTGTAGAATATTCTCACTTTTCCTCAGCCTTGAGGAGAAAGGGTTTCAACACATCAACACCCTCCATTGGACAAAATGTCAATCGTTATGAGATATTTCACATTTGGTAAATTCTTTTAGAGAAAATTTTGCAAAGGAGACTTTGCATTAAAAATGAGCAAAATGCCTTTTTTGGTGCAAAACCCACTTTGCAAAACTTGATCAAAAAATCCCAACATGTGAAAGTTCATAACAAATGCTTATGTGTGTGCAAGTCACATAGCTCATGTCATTATGGCTTGAATTCATCCTCTTGTTAGTTAGTTTCAAATAGAGTAGACATATGGAACTAATTGTTCCATAGGAAGTTGACACATAGGTAAAATCATTGACTTAATGGGTCTACTCTAGTAGATGGCTATCAATAGGATACTGGTCTTGCTGTATTTATTCAGTGATTCTAAAGTTGCATTTTCTATTGATATGGTGATTGCTAATGGCACCTATCATTTTTAATCAGCACCTTAAAGGAGGTATCCAAGGGCCTGATCCATGATCTCAAAATGCATTCAGATACAGATCCTTGGATATCTGCTTCAAATGTGGAGCTAAAATTTGGAGTTGATTTGCCACTTCACTGACATGGAAGTCACCAGCCTCCTGGAATGGAGTTGCAAGGAGTATAAAGTGATATAAATAAAGGGGTATAAAAAGGTGCCTCATGGGCTATCAAGCCCAACGTTGTTCATTGCAATATCTGCTGTTAAAGCATCAACACTAAGTATCTCTTCAAACTCTTTTTGAAGAATTCCAGAGAAAGAGACCTCACTGTCTTCTTAGGCAATTGGCTCCATTGCCAAACTGGACATGCTGTCAAGAAGTTCCTTCTAATATTCAATTGGCATCTGCTCTCCTGAAATGTCACTTTATGTTCACCAGGCTGAATATGTCCAGTAATTTAAAAAAATAATCATATGTTTTGTTTCCATACTTGTTGCCATCTCTGTTACTCTTGTCTTAACCTACTCCAACTTGCCTATAGGTTTCTTAGAATGAGGGACCACTTCATAAATGCAAAGTGGATGCCCTCAGGTTCTGAAGACAGAAGCGCAGTTATGAAAGACAAGAAAGCAGATACTGAAATCAGTTAGGGGCTTAAGGAGCAGTGTAAATCCGTTGCCTAGCATGCCATGCTACCTTGACAGCCAGAAGAAATGTAGACCAGGTTTGAAGGCAATAGGAGAGATCTAATTTACTTTCAGGTCTGAAAGGATGTCTGATACAGAGACTCCACTCTAAAGGAATCAGACATAACTATGTAGTACAGTGCAAGACATTTTATCCCCCTTGAACAGCATTTCAAAAGACCCACTCTCACTCCTTATTGGCTCAGGAGCAGCCGAGCCAGGATCCAGGATTTCATTGGCTGGGAACTCCTGCTGATGTCAGAGGTGGATAGAGATTCCTTGTGGAAGGAGACTTGTCATTTGTTCCTTTGAAGCTGGAGTCTTTAGAGCACCATCCTGGATCCAGAATAATCAGATTGTTTGAGGCAATGCAAAATCCATAGTGAGATTAAATGAGTACACAAAAGGAGCCATTTGACAAAATGGGAAGGCATGTGTAAATGTAGATTACTGAATGGAAAGCATACAAAACAATACAAATCCCATGAAGGAGCTCAATTGGCTGCCGTTCATCTTCTGGACCCAATTCAAGGTTCAGGTGATCACCTACAAAGCCCTGAATGGTTCGGGACACTCCTACCTTTGGGACCTCATTTCCCCCTATGAACCCGCTTGATCTCTTTGTTCATCAGGGGAGGCCCTCCTCTCGCTCCCACCACCATCACAAGCGCGGTTGGTGGGGACGAGAGAGAGGGCCTTCTCCGTGGTGGTCCCCAGCTCTGGAACTCGCTCCCTCGGGAGATTAGGCAAGCCCCCACCCTGATAGCATTTAGGAAGAGCTTGAAAACCTGGCTCTTCACACAGGCCTTTGGATAATTAGGATTGCCAATCTCCATGATAAATCCTGTATGACCAATTCCCCACTGGTTGTACTTCTGCCTTATGAATTTGATATAACCACAGGGTTCATTCCCAACCCAAATTGCCCTCTCACGAAGTTATAGCACATTATCTTCTACCTCAAGTTTACAAAATTCACATGGCACACTTTACCCAGTTTGTTTTATAATCTTTCCGTGTTTAAATAATGTTCAAAGCACTTAACAGTTAGCCATTCTTAGCCAAAGTTCTTAGCCAAATCTATGGTGACTGACTATTCTAAGGCAGTATCATTTTTCTTAAACAACCCTTGGGGCATTGAGGTCATCTGAGAGTTTTATCCATCTTCCATTGCCCTAAGAACTTTCCAGGACTGATGAATGCAAGCTGCATCTTCCATGCATAAGCACATTTCAATTGATTTCAACTGCTTTGGGCAGGAATGATCTTCAGTGGCACAAATGAAACAAATAAATGTTTGCCCAAACTATACATCAAACCCATACCTCTACCTGAACCTATCAGAACACTACTATTATCTGGAGAAGGCCTTCTCATTGTCCCATTGTCTCTTTGCAGATGCCCGAAGTTGTGCTTCCAGAAGAACCACTAATTGGGGAACATTCCGATGTTCAGTCAAGGTTGGGTTCGCCAGATGGTGTTGTTGCAGAGGAGGATGTGACTTTTGATCGGAGACAATCTTTTGCAGAGGATAGGAGTAGAAGGGAGGATGTGAGAAGAAGCCAGTGCTTGGCTCTCAAGCGCACTAATGTAACTTTCCCTTGTGAAGTTGTAAGTGTCCTGACTCTCAGTGCCTTGTAGCCTTGAGAACTCCTTATAGGTGCATTGTTCCTTGTTCTCGTTGTGGTGTTAACATTCCCATCTTTGGGAGAAGAATCTACGTTCCAGTCTCTTGCTCCTTGCTCCATTTCCATGCTGGTTCCAGGAACTCCAGGTTGAGTTTGTTCGTGCCTTGTGACTCTTGAGTATACCTTGCCTTGTTAACCTCATTTCCACTACTCCTTAGTGGATGCTTTCCATGTGGATTACAGTTGGTGGATTTACCGCCTTGTTCCTGATCCCTGCAACCTCTGGCTGTTTACTGACTTTGACTTCTTGGTGGAACTATTGAGTTCTATTTGTATATTACAACTTTGAAAGACTTTGTTGGACTAACTATTGAAAGTTGCAGACTTTACATTATGGACTATTCACTTTACTGATTTTTTACACTATTTGTTTGCATATATATATCCTTCAATAAACCGCTTTGTTTATGATTCTGGCTCTAGTATGGTTTTCACAGTGCTCTCGCAGCCTTGGGGTGCAACATAATGGTTTGAATGACACAAATGGTTTAAACATGTTTATGTTATTTATATTTTAGTGCATTTATGTTGTTTTAATTTGTGTGGCTTTATATTCATTTTTACCTGACTCGAGTCTCTATATTAGAAGAAAGGTGAGATAAAAACATATTACATGAATAAATGCCCCTGACAGGTTGGGCACCCCAAGATATGCTGCTTCGTTCATTTCAACACTTGCCCGTTCCCGCTGATCTGTAATGTGTGCAACTCTGCCTCATTTCCAACATGTTGAACCTCTAATGATGTATCTGTTTGGGTCGATGGGGCATGCGTGTTAATGGGAAGGCAATTTGGAGCTCAGCATACTGCAGGGGGAAGTCCCATCTTCATAGAGCCTTCCTGGAATGGCTTCTTTACTTAACGAACAGGCGAGGGAACATCATGTCCGTGGCAACATTACAATTGTGTGTTTCCTGGTTTGACTCACTTTGTCAGACCTGACTCTAACCTTCACTTAATAAAAATGTGTTCTAGCCACAGGCTGTGAGTACTTTGGAGACATCCTGACTAGCAAAGTCAGGGACCTTTGTAATGTAATAAAAGCGAGGGAGGGAGGCAGGAAATATCGGAATAAATTGCTCACCCCTGTGATCTTTTCCTGCCTTTCCACAATTATAATCCATATATCCATATATTCCCCTCTAAGAAAATGAGGCGCCTGTTTCATTAAATCACTGTTTCCTTAATCAAGGAGCCTTTAAAAACATTCTTAAATAAAATACTACTTAAAAACGGGTACTTTTTATACCGAGTGGGAGAGAGATAGTGCCAGAATATACAGTATATCAGCCTGAATTAGCTTTTCATGGCACAAGATGTAAACAAATCTATTTAATTAGAACACCTTGTTCATGTCGCATCCCAAGTTATTTTTCATTAGGAGGGGGAAAAATGCTTATTGGGAAATTTCAGACAGCATTACGCAAACTATCTAACAGTTAGGCAGGGTTTTAATTGCTCTCATTTCTGCCTGTTTATTATTATGGATGCTCTGTGCCATCGCTCTCTAACCTGACATCTTCCATGTGTATTAGACTATGTTGACACCCATCATCCTGAGACCAACTTGGATAATGTCAAGGTCTTCTTCTCTTTTGTGATCAACCAAGACAGTAAATAAGCCCTTCCTTGAACCAGATAGGGTTGTGAAGATTGCCCAGTCTTACCAGTGGCTGGAATCCCATTAATATTATGAGCTGTTTCCATACATAAGTGGTTGTATATCTTTCTCAAAAAGTGTGTATTCAGTTCAAAGTTATGATAGCAGTGCAGTTGTGTGTGGAGAGTGTATGGGTGGGCATAGCTGTGCATTAATATATAATGAGATTTTAAATGGCACAATATTGCAATTACGATGTGGCCCAATTGCATTGTTAACTGTGGGATCATAAAGTTGTACTCCATTGGGTCTCACTTATGATATTTTTTTTCGTTTGCTGTTGTAGAGTCCAGGACTTGAAATATTTGAAATAATTCATCCCCCCTATGAAGTATTCATTTTTGTACACTTTTAGTGGTTTGAGTGTTTGCACTACTACTCTGGGGACCAAGGTTCAATTTGCTCCTCAGCCGTGGAAACTGGGTGATCTTGAGCACATCGAACTCTCTCAGGTTCAAAGGAAGGCAAACTCTATTTGAATAAACAAGATCCAGCCTTTGTATTTTGGAATAGGCTTCTGGAATATGTGGTTGAATCTTATTGCATAATCTATTAAAAGGTGATTCATCATAAGCATAATGAGTCTAATTGAGACCAACCAGAGGATCCAGGTTGATGCCTGGCTCTACATTGTAAAATTAATGCAGTTTGACACCACTTTAAGTCCCATGATTCAATGTTATGAAATCAGGGAAGTTATAATTTAGCATTTCTTTTGACAGAGGATGCTAAAGACTTCAAAAATTACAACTCCCATGAATCCATAGCATTAAGTCATAGCAATTCAAAAGCTGCCAAACTGCATTAATTCTACAGTGTAGATATGCACCTTGTGCCTTAATCTTTAACTTCTTATCAAAATTGAAATTTAAGATAAAAAAAGAAGCACAAGCATGTCTCTACTCATACAAGGAATGAGAATTTTCCATGCCAAACTTGCTCAAACAACAGGGGATGATAGAATTAGATAAAACGTAAATCTAACTGCGGCATTTCCTTTTTGTTTGCTTCCTTGGTTAAATAGAAGTGTGTTCAGAAGGTGGGCATAAAACCACCGAGTCGTAAAAAGAAGAAAAAATGTTTCCATCAACTCTTCCTTAATTCTTTGTGGCACGGTGGGTCTATTTTGTCTAATGCAATATGACTGTCATACACCAACTGGAAATTTAACCTTGGTCACAAGTTATGATGTACATTACAATACACTTTTATTATGTTACTCTGTATTGTTGCTGTTACTTTAATCTATCGCTAAACCCCGAACAGTATGTCTGTGTCGGTGAAATCCATCTGTCAAAACCTCGGTGGGGACATTAGCATGCAAATGTTTCTTTGCTTTTTTTTTTCTTTGCGGGGGGAGGGAAAAAATTTAATATACTGTCCTAATATCCAAGCCAGAGGGGGAAAATGTTTATGAAAAAGTAACTCTATTCCCCCTCTCCTTCCCTGGGAAGAGAAAAGGATAAAGGAGTGGGGAGGGAGGGAATCAGGTTGCAAAGGAACCAGATCAGTCTCTTTACCCTCAGCAACAGAATCTTTTAAAGCTAATGATGCAGTTTCTAATAAAAAATAAAATAATATACATGAGAGACTTTTTCCTGCAAACATTCTACAAAACATAGAGGACATTAATATTGGTGTAGCTATCTTTTCTATATTACAGTCATATTTCAATAAGGATTCTTTCAGAGCAGCTGCTATCTTGGATTATTTCTTATTAGATTGTTACAAAATATGCAGATTCCACCTCTACCCTCCTCCCCCTTTGATTATTTATCGCAGGTTTGTAAAATCTGAACCCTACGAACAAAAGTGTGGGGAGGAGAACTTAGAAGGGATATAAAGAAGAAAACCGCTTTTGAGTCGACAGAAAATGGCAAATCCTTTCTGCATGTCAGACTACACAGAGAAGCCATTGAAATCCACAAGCATGTGGACAACTTCAACAGAAAGGAGGAGACCATGAAGATGAACAAAATCTGGCTACCAGTGTTGAAAAACTCTAAAATCAGAACAGTGGATGGGAACCAACACTCTGAGGGCAGAGGACAGCTAATGACTGAACAAAGGATGCCGGTCGTGGCGGACTTATTCTTCTCGGCATTAGAATACACAACACCGATTGCATTTCAATGTATATTGGACAATCCATTTGAGGTTGTTTGTTATTACTGTGAATTTAACGCCGACTGCACTTCAATGTATATTGGACAATCCATTTGATGTTGTTTGTTATTACTGTGAATTTAAACAGTATAACTAATTTGCCAGACATATTGTTTACTGAACTGGTTTATTTTCAATTGTATATACAGGAGGTCATTTGTGTTTGAGTTGAACAAAGGATGCCCCCAGACAAGAGACATAAACCTTTCCAATGCTAATTAGGGTGATTAACTGAAACATTAATGCTGGCTTCCCAGTGACAAAGGACTCTTGCCACACCCTGGACTCTACACAGATATATATTCTTTCCTTTCCTACTTAGTTTATCCATACCTCACAACCTCTGAGGATGCCTGCCATAGATGTGGGTGAAACGTCAGGAGAGAATACTTCTGGAACATGGCCACACAGCCCGAAAGACATACAACAACCCTTTCTGCATTTCTAAAGACACAAATGTGAATCTCCTTAGCAGAGCAGTGTGGATGAAGATAGATATTAAGCTTCATAAGGCACTTGTTACCTTTGCCCAGACAAAAGTTGATATCCACTGAAAAAGATTTGTATCTTGAATATTCAAAGAAAGATATTTTACAGCCTCTTGGGACAGCATTTGTTGCAAACGTATGGTCCCTTTGTGGACTTTCTTCTGGAGTGTTGACGGTTTCCTTTGAAGGACCTTTAGTAAGGTTGCCAAAGCAAGATCTACTGGAGCTTAGTAGACCACAAACCAAACATGAAGCAATAGTGTGATGCAGTGGCTTAAAAAAGTCATTGCAATTGCAGCCTGCATTATTAGGAATATAATTTTCAGACTGGGGGAAATGGTAGTGTTATTCTCTTCTGTTTTGGTCCAACCTTCTAATTTTTAGGAAGACCCTAAAAACTTGGTTCTTCCAACAGGCCTTTGGTGAGCGATCCTTGCCCTATTAAGGCTTGTCCTGGTAGACAATAATACAGTAGAGTCTCACTTATCCAACATTCACTTATCCAACGTTCTGGATTATCCAACGCAGTCTTCCATTTAGTAGTCAATGTTTTTATAGTCAATGTTTTCAATACATTGTGATGTTTTGGTACTAAATTTGTAAATACAGCAATTGCTACGTAGCATTACTGTATATTGAACTACTTTTTCTGTCAAATTTGTTGTTAAACATGATGTTTAGGAAGTTTATTTTGTAAGATCATAACCTAATTTGATGTCTAATAGGCATTTCCTTAATCCCTCCTTATTATCCAACATATTCGCTGTCAAGGACAGAACGCCACGAGATTCAAAGTAACAGAGTTTATTAGGTTACAGAACTCAAAACAAGCCCGTAAAACACAAGGGCCAGGCAGTATTTGCCTCTAGGAGCAAAAAAGGGGCAAAATAAATGTTCAAAAGATAAACCGGATTAAACCGGAGTTTAATCCGGGTAAAAAACAAACTGCTTGCTTCAGCCTGAATATAAACAAAACGAGAGCCAAGAACAAAAGATACAAAGAATGCAGCTAATTGGCAGCAGATTCCTCTCTGCTGCCAACACAGTGTTTACAGTAACTTGCGTCGCTCCCACACACACACAGCAGACAGGATTTTCCAGCACGAACAATCAGCCAGGGAATGCAACAGTAGAGTAGACCAGTTCCGTTCCGTAGTTCAAAGCCAGAAGCAGACGTTTGTAGTTTTCCCAAGTCCAAGAAGGGGATGAAGCCAAGCCGTGGTCAGTTCAGTCCGGGTATTCAAAGCAGGAGATGGCGTTCGTCAGGAAGACGACGGAAGGTCAAGCTAATAAGAGTAAGCACAGGTTTGCACAAACAAATGCCCACACAATTCCTCCCGCCGTCTGACCCTGGATTCCAAACAACTTACGTCTCAGCACAGGAAAGCACACGAGTCTTCAGGAAAGCGTCCCACACACACAGATCCCAAGCGTTTGCCCAGATTACCTTGCCCAACGCAATTTGCAATTGCTCCCAAGCCCCATTTTATGCCAGTTACAAATCTTCATCACTGTCAGCTGTCCTCCTTAACCCGGGCGTTTCCTCATCGCTTTCCTCGTCAGAGCTGGAACACCTCTGACTACGCCCAGCAGCATCTCCAGCTGTGGATCCCGTCCCATCCCTCCAGCTAAGCCATGGATCTGATCCTGAAGGTCCCCATTCATCTTCTGCCCCATCATGGCCAGTGGCACCCAATTCCTCCCTTACCCGAGTCCAATCCATCTCATCCTCCTCCGAGCTAACCTGCCCCTCCTCCATTCTCTCCGTAAACCCCTCGAAAGACTCTTCATCAGATGGTGCTGCAAATATGTCTCGCAGTCTTTTTCTCTCTCGCTCCTCGAGAGTATCTGACTCTCGAGGAGTCTTACGCCCACGCCTGTCAGTAACAGAGCCACGAGGCTCAATCATAACACTATCCCCTCTCACAAAGGCCTCCTCCCCCGATGGTGGAGAAGTGGCAGTGATACCCTCTGCTATAGCACCACGACGACTAGAGGTATCAAGTTTCAACAGCGAACGATGAAAGACTGGATGGACCTTTAAACTAGACGGTAAACGCAAACGAAACGCAACGGAAGAAATCTTTTTAACGATAGGAAAGGGACCCAAAAACCGAGGCGCAAACTTTCCCCCAGCCTGCTTAATATATTTGGAAGATAACCACACCAAATCCCCTTCTTCCAACTCCTCCCCTGCCTGCCTGTGGCGGTCAGCCTGAGTCTTCTGCGTTGCCTTAGCTTCCAACAGTAAGCGACGGGCAACATCGTGCAATGCAGCCATTTCCGTAGAGCGGTACACAGGGTCCGAAGAGACCACATTGGTCGACGGCGCCACACCTCCCCGTGGGTGAAAACCATAAGTAAGCTCAAATGGCGTATGCTGACTAGACGTGTGCACCGCATTGTTGTAAGCAAATTCCGCCACCGGTAACCACTTCACCCAAGCCGTGGGTTGATCTAAACAAAAACAACGCAAATACTGCTCTAAGAGCCCATTAACCCGTTCCGACTGTCCATCCGTTTGCGGATGGAAGGCTGAAGACACGTTTAACTTAGTCCCCAAACACTCATGGAAGTGTTTCCAAAAGCGTGACACAAATTGCGGAGCCCTATCTGAAATAATCACCTCGGGTGCTCCGTGCAAACGATAGATGTGCTTTGTAAATAGTAAGGCCAACGTAGGGGCCGCCGGAATGGTTGAACAAGGAATAAAATGAGCCAGTTTACTAAATAAATCCACCACCACCCAAATACAAGTATAACCCCCAGACTTAGGCAAATCTGAAATAAAATCCATGGAAATGATTTGCCATGGCCTCTCCGGAACAGGTAAAGACGACAACAACCCTCTAGGGCGCCCAACAGGCGTCTTACTCTGCTGGCAAACGGCGCAGCTGTCACAAAAGCGCAGAATGTCTTGCCGCATCTTTGGCCACCAGTAGCTCCTGGTGATAAGCTGTACGGTCTTGAACCTGCCAAAGTGCCCAGCCATGGGTTCGTCATGGTGGGCTCTAATCACCTCCAACCTGAGGGCCCCCACTGGTACGTAAACCTGCCCCCTACGCACCAATACCCCGTCTTGATCCTGGAGATGCGGCAGTATGGTACGGTTACCTGCAGAGAGCAGCATCAGTTGCTCCTGAGTCCACACATCATCCTTCTGAGCCTCAAGGATCTGGTCATGTAACCCGAGCTCATTATCTACAACACACAGAGAGGCAGTAGGCAAGATGGTCTGACATACTACCTGCTCATTGGTCTTAAATTCCGGCTTGCGGGATAAAGCATCGGCCCGCAAGTTTGCCTTCCCCTCCACGAACTGCACCTTGAAGTTAAACCTGGAGAAAAACAAAGCCCAGCGGATTTGACGCTGGTTTAACTTCTTTGCTGTTTGCAAGTGCTCTAAGTTCTTGTGATCAGACCTGACCACGATCTGGTGCCGTGCCCCTTCAAGCCAGTGCCGCCACACCTCAAACGCCACCTTAATCGCCAACAACTCCTTCTCCCATATGGTATAGTTCTGCTCGAAGGGTGTTAGTTGCCGCGAGTAAAATCCACAGGGACGCAAGGTCCCTGAGGAATCCTTCTGAGACAATACAGCCCCCAACGCGTAGCTAGAAGCGTCCGCTTCTACCACGAACGGTTTGTCAACATCAGGATGGGTTAGTATGTTGTCCGATTGAAAACTAGACTTAAGTCGTAGAAACGCCTCGTGAGCTTCCCGCCCCCACACAAATGGCTGTTTCTTGCGCAGAAGCTGCGTCAAAGGTACCGTGAGCTTTGCAAAGTTCGGAATAAATTCCCGGTAGTAATTAGCGAAACCTAAGAACCTTTGTACATCCTTCTTAGTCTTTAGCTCTTGCCATGAGTTGACGGCGTCAACCTTATGTGGGTCCATCTTAAGTTCCCTACCTGACACTACATGACCTAGGAACTCCACTTCAGGCACATGAAAGACGCACTTGGAAGCCTTGGCGAAGAGCCCATTAGCCCGCAGACGGTGCAGAACCTGCTTGACATGTTGACGGTGTTCTTTCTCGTCCTTAGAAAAAATCAAGATATCATCCAAATAAATCACTAAAAATTGGTCAATTAGGTCCCTAAACACATCGTTCATGAACCTCTGGAAGACCGCGGGAGCATTACAAAGCCCAAAAGGCATGACTCGGAACTCGTGGCATCCGAAGCACGTATTAAATGCCGTCTTCCACTCATCCCCTTCCCGTATACGGATTAAGTTATAGGCCCCCCGCAGGTCAAGCTTGGTAAAGACCTTAGCCCCTTGCACCCTTGATAACAGTTCCGAGATTAAGGGTAGTGGGTACCTATCCCGAATGGTGTATTTGTTTAGGATCCGATAGTCGCAGACCAGCCTAAGTTCCCCAGTCTTTTTGGCTACAAAGAATACTGGTGCCGCAGTTGGAGAACTAGATGGGCGAATAAACCCCTTGGCTAAATTTTCATCTAGAAACTCCCGCAAAGCTTGCCTTTCCGGTACAGTCAAGGCATATAGCCTCCCTGCTGGCAATTTCGCACCTTCTGCCAACTTGATGGCGCAATCATAAGGCCTGTGCGGTGGTAATTTGTCCGCATCCCTTTTACAAAATACATCAGAGAACTCCCCATACTCAGCAGGCACTCCTTCCATATCAGAGTGAGTAACATTTAGAGTGCAACAATCCTGCCTCTTTAAGATCACCTTACGTGTAGCCCAATCTACTTGTGGGTTTACTACAGCTAGCCAATCCATCCCCAGGATCACATCATATCTAGGCAAGCTTGTAATATCCCACACAAACGTTCCCGTTACTCCCTGCACCTCCCACGTTACTGCTGAGGTTTCATGGTTAACCACCCCAGTCTCCAGCAGTCTCCCATCTGCTCCTTCCACCCACACGTCGCATGCCTTACGCACTCTAGGAATGCCATGCTTCTTAGCAAACTCAATATCTACATAAGAGACCGTAGCCCCTGAGTCCAGCAGTGCCAAAGTAGAAACAAGTTCCCTTCCCCCAACAGATAATGTAATGGGTACGAAAACATGCTTCCTCCCCTCAGTTGACTGCTTGAGGAGCCCTAGTGCGTTGGACTCACGTCGCACTAGGGCTGGCCTTTTCCCGAAAGCTGGGAAGGTTTCACATTACAGTTTTTGGCAAAATGCCCAGCATTCCCACAGTACAAACACAAGCCCAGCTGCCTCCTACGGCTCTTTTCCTCGGTAGACAGCTTTTTAAAGACCCCAAGCTCCATAGGCTCTTCCCCCATCACCACAGGTGCCCTGGTTACATGCATAGATGGCGCACACATTGCTTTTGAGTGTTTACGAGCCTCGAACCTTGCGTCTAAGCGCAGCACCTTGGCAACTAAGGCGTCCCAACTTTCAGCCGGCTCCAAGCGTGCTAATTCATCCTGGAGCATATCACTTAACCCAGCAGTAAATAAAAGCATGAATGCATTTTCCCCCCAATCCAGCTGGTGGCGATACATGTTAAACTTATTTAAGTAATCCAGAACAGTCCCCTTTCCCTGTTTTAACCGATACAAAGCCCACCCAGCATTCTCTGTGCGGAGAGGATCCCCAAAAGTATCAGTTAACAACTTTTTGAAATCATCAAAATTGTCCTTGACTGGGTCATTGCCCAAAATTAAATTAGTGGCCCATTGTCCTGCGGGACCGGTCAACAAACTCAAAATAAAGGCCACCTTACTAGTGTCTGTAGGAAAAGCATGAACGCTGAGCTGAGAAAAATAAAGCTCCACTTGTGCCAAAAAAGTTGGCAACTTGCACCTGGTTCCGTCAAAGCGTTCAGGAGTCAAAACATGTCCTTTCACAGCAAAAGCTGTTTGGCTTACGGTAAAAGCCGTTTGCAGTTGGTCAAACTTGGCCCTTAATTCATCCATCGTCTTCCTGACGGGTTTATTGCTGCAATAAACTTTTTATGGGCGTTGGGCAATCTGTCAAGGACAGAACGCCACGAGATTCAAAGTAACAGAGTTTATTAGGTTACAGAACTCAAAACAAGCCCGTAAAACACAAGGGCCAGGCAGTATTTGCCTCTAGGAGCAAAAAAGGGGCAAAATAAATGTTCAAAAGATAAACCGGATTAAACCGGAGTTTAATCCGGGTAAAAAACAAACTGCTTGCTTCAGCCTGAATATAAACAAAACGAGAGCCAAGAACAAAAGATACAAAGAATGCAGCTAATTGGCAGCAGATTCCTCTCTGCTGCCAACACAGTGTTTACAGTAACTTGCGTCGCTCCCACACACACACAGCAGACAGGATTTTCCAGCACGAACAATCAGCCAGGGAATGCAACAGTAGAGTAGACCAGTTCCGTTCCGTAGTTCAAAGCCAGAAGCAGACGTTTGTAGTTTTCCCAAGTCCAAGAAGGGGATGAAGCCAAGCCGTGGTCAGTTCAATCCGGGTATTCAAAGCAGGAGATGGCGTTCGTCAGGAAGACGACGGAAGGTCAAGCTAATAAGAGTAAGCACAGGTTTGCACAAACAAATGCCCACACAATTCCTCCCGCCGTCTGACCCTGGATTCCAAACAACTTACGTCTCAGCACAGGAAAGCACACGAGTCTTCAGGAAAGCGTCCCACACACACAGATCCCAAGCGTTTGCCCAGATTACCTTGCCCAACGCAATTTGCAATTGCTCCCAAGCCCCATTTTATGCCAGTTACAAATCTTCATCACTGTCAGCTGTCCTCCTTAACCCGGGCGTTTCCTCATCGCTTTCCTCGTCAGAGCTGGAACACCTCTGACTACGCCCAGCAGCATCTCCAGCTGTGGATCCCGTCCCATCCCTCCAGCTAAGCCATGGATCTGATCCTGAAGGTCCCCATTCATCTTCTGCCCCATCATGGCCAGTGGCACCCAATTCCTCCCTTACCCGAGTCCAATCCATCTCATCCTCCTCCGAGCTAACCTGCCCCTCCTCCATTCTCTCCGTAAACCCCTCGAAAGACTCTTCATCAGATGGTGCTGCAAATATGTCTCGCAGTCTTTTTCTCTCTCGCTCCTCGAGAGTATCTGACTCTCGAGGAGTCTTACGCCCACGCCTGTCAGTAACAGAGCCACGAGGCTCAATCATAACATTCGCTTATCCAACGTTCTGCCGGCCTGGTTATGTTGGATAAACGAGACTCTATTGTAGATCTGTTTATCTGTATATCACTTTATTCTATTTCTCCAGTTGGAAAGAGTTCCCAGGTTTAGCTCATTCAAGCCCCTTACTAAAGATTATAGTTTTGGGTTACCTACCTCTGTTTGTTTACGTTCCTCACTGTACACACTTTATAGCCAGTCATTTGTATGTATTTTTCATGTTTTTATTCAAGCTATGTTTTATTACTCTGTTTTATTGATATAGTTTCTTGATTTTTTTTAACTTGGATAATAATTTATTTCCATTTATTTCCATCATTTCTATCCTGCCCTTCTCACCCGAAGGGACTCAGGGCAGCTCACAGTCTGGCAAAATTCAATGCCAATATAAAATACAAGAAGATAAAACATAAGCCATTAAAACAATTAGATAATTTAACAAAATACAATAAATAGATTTAAAACAATACAATATAAAATACTTGAGCCATTCGTCCACAAGATCTTATGCATGAACCTTAATCCGGACCGAGTCGAAGCCAACAGAATTCATTCATCAAACGCTTGCTCACAAAGCCAAGTCTTTACATTTTTCCTAAAATTCAGAAGGGATGGAGCCTGCCAGATATCACTGGGGAGGAAGAATAATAATAATACCAATAATAAAGTTCTGGAACACAACACACCAGACATCACAGTTGTGGAAAAGAAAAAGGTTTGGATCATTAATGTTGCCATCCCAGATGACAGTCACATTGATGAAAAACAACAGGAAAAACGCAGCCGCTATCAAGACCTCAAGATTGAACTTTAAAGACTCTGGCAGAAACGAGTGCAGGTGGTCCCGGTGGTGATCGGCGCATTGGGTGCTGTGCCAAAAGATCTCAGCCGGCATTTGGAAACAATAGACATTGACAAAATCATGATCTGCCAACTGCAAAAGGCCACCCTACTGGGATCTGCACACATCATCCGAAAATACATCACACAGTCCTAGACACTTGGGAAGTGTTCGACTTGTGATTTTGTGATATGAAATCCAGCATGTCTATCTTGTTTGCTGTGTCATAACAAAATAATAATAATAACTTTATTTATACCTCGCCACCATCTCCCCACGGGGACTAGGGGCGGCTCACATGGGGCAAGGCCCAACCAGCATAATTTACAAAAAACAACAGCATAAATACATTGCACAATATACAAAAAATAAAACACAGTAAGACAACAAAACAGGAGTTAATACAGCAGTAATAATATCACTCAACTACCAAGTACAATTCAGTCGACTTCATTGGTGGGGCGGTGGAGACTGGATGTGTTTTTATCATGTCTGTTATCATTTGGGTTTGGCCCCATGTAAGCCGCCCCGAGTCCTTTCAGGGAGACAGAGGCGGGGTATAAAAATAAAGTTATTATTATTTTTATAACCTCACTTGGAATATTGTGTCTAGTTCTGGGCACCAGAGTTTAGGAAGGGTATTGACAAGTTGGATCGTTCTTCAGATGTATAATTGTAAAGTTCGGTAGTACATTCGAAGGCATTTCTTGATGGTAGGAGTTTTGACAAACCAATTTCCTAGTGCTGAATTGGGAATCTCTTTATCTGGATTTCTTCAAAAGAGAAACTAGACGATAGCTACCTGCTGATCATACTCCAGCTGCATCTCTGGTATCAAGAGGAAGGTTGAATGGTCCCCAAATCTCTATAGGGAATGACTTAGGAAGATGCATTAATTAATCTTGGAAAAGAGTAATAGCTGACATGATAGATATCTTAATAATCTGAAAGAATCCCATGCAGAAGATGGAGCAAATATGTGCTCTGCTGCTTTAGAGTATAGAGCTCAGATTAAACTGACAAGAAAGGATATTCCACCTAAAATTATGAAGAATTGTAATAGCTTAGAAATAGACTTGAGAAGAGTCCAGATTCTCTTTATTTGTATATTTTTAAACAGAAGTTGCATGGTTATCTCCTGAGAGATGTTTAGTTGTATATTTCTGTATGGCAGAATTTGTACTAGATGGTTTTTAAGATATCTACAAACTCTATAATTGTATACTGGCCAATCAGGAGGAGACAGTGTGCCAAAACAGACTTCTATTGGTCACCATTGAACTAATTTAGAAAAACAGTGTGTTGGCTAAATGCAGGTTATGTTATATTGATAACACTGGCCAACACAAATTTTGGTTCCTCAAATATTAGACTTGTGTCTGCATATATTTTCCCTGCCAATTCTTAAAATGGCACCAGTTTTCCCTATCAACTATAGTTTCTGAGATACTGAAAATATGCCTTATCTGCTCCCCCAAAAGAAATAATGACAACATATCTATGAAACTAAAGCTTACGTGATCTATCCAATGCATGGATCAGCTCCCCAAATAACCCCATAAACAGGCCTAAAACCAAGACACTTAAGACTTCATCAGACAGACTCAGAGAAAGTGTGGAAAGTAGAGGGAAACCTCCTTTATTCCCTACTGTCTTTCCCTGTCTTTCCCTATCACACAGGTTTCCCAAACATGGAAACCAACACAAATATATATTAACCACTACATTGTGGAAGTCTTAGGAGAACATTGCATTGAGTGCTAATCTATTTTTAGAGAAGGTGAGAAATTAATGAAAATTGGAAAAAGAGCACAGAAAGAAGTTAGTATTAAATAAATGAAAGCAAAACCTACAGATATACAACCATTGCTGTCCCAGGACTGCAACAGAATGTGAGCCTTAGCAGAAAAGGATTCACCATTTAACTATTAACTTATGGTTAATACATTTTTTTACTCTTTCAAGCATTTCTCCATGTTGAGGCATGAATTATTGGTGTAAATTAAGGCAATTAGGTCATATATTTGAGCTACAGGTATTTATTTATTATTTATTAGCAGCATTTATATCCCACCCTTCTCACCCCAAAGGGGACTCAGGGTGACTTGCAAGTTATAGGTAGTGAGGGGGATGTGGGTTTAAAAAGAGAATTTTCAAAGATACTTCTAATGACTATAAGTCCCATATGTTTTGATTGACCTAAGTTTCAAAAGGCCTATGTTTGAGAGAGGCCTACATTTGAGAGAAAATGCTGATGTTTGGAAAAAGGGTTGTTCCAGAGAAAAAGAAGTTACTTTTCAAGAATAACAATACATCAGGACTGAACTGGTTAGATCTCACTCCCTAAGATTCCCAGCGGGTTTCGAACCTATACTTGCAACAAGAGGAAGATAAGCAGGTACTGAGATCAGGGTCAATAACATGAAAAGCACCATTGTCTAAAAAGTCACATGTTGTTACAACATAGAAAACCAATGGAATTGCGTGATGGTTAAGATGCTTGTGATGTAGCCAACATTAGACGAATGGGGTAAATGATCTTTGTCAGCCAATAAGGATATGCTTACTACTTTCTGTAGAGGTGATAAAAACCCTTGCAACCATTTTCCAGGTTGCGACAAATCCTATTATTGCATTGATGTATGCATGTTTTTGTTGTTATTGCTAAGCTCACAATAAATAGTTTTTTTGCAGTTTGGAGATACAACTTTCGTGGTGTCCTTCCTCGCTCTCTGCACGGAAAGGGGCCTCCTGCTTTTGACTGTGGATTAAAAGGAGTATTTTTACATCTTTGCCCCTTCAGTAGTACATACAATACATTACATTACTGGTACAGCACTACATAAGCATCATACACCACCACACTGCACTACACCACCACACTGCAACACCACTAGCAATACCACATGCAACACACAATACACAATTATAATAATGTACCCTGTTTCTCCTAAAATAAGACATCCCCAGAAAATAAGACCTAGTAGAGGTTTTGCTGAATTACTAAATATAAGACCTCCCCCGAAAGTAAGACCTAGCAAAGTTTTTGTTTGAAAGCATGCTCGCCAAACAGAACAGAACACCATGTAATTGTACATACCATAGAGTGTTGTACATGGAAATAATGGTAGTAACAAGAAATTCTTGATAGGATTCACAGTTTGTCTGGTTATGCTGGTTTGTGATGACAACTACTGTACAGTATATAATAAATGTTCAATTTTTTGTTCAGCAATAAATGTTAATTGTTCTTCATGGAAAAATAAGACGTCCCCCAAAAATAAGACCTAGAGCATCTTTGGTAGCAAAAATTAATATAAGACACTGTCTTATTTTCGGGGAAACACGGTATTACTATCACTATCACATTGTAACACACTACAATATCACCATCAATACCACATGTACATACAATATATCACATCACTAGCATAGCACAATATCAACATTATACAGTATTATATTGTCATAATGACACAGGAGACTTGGTGGAATGATGTCTTCCTGGCCCCAGAATGGCATTTATTCCTTGGGGGGTGGGGCTCCGAACTGATGACATAGAAGACAGGTTGGCATGATGTCTTCCTCCCCCCCTCCCCCCCCCCCCCGTTCTTCATTCTGGCCCCGGAGTGGCAGTTATCAATGTAGTGTAGTTTGAAAAGCTGGTATTAGGTTTTGTGGAAGTGGGTGCTGTTGCTTTCTATCAACATGATCATCAGTATCATCACAATCATAGAATCAATGAATTGGCAAAGACCACAAGGGCCATCTGGTACAATCCATTCTGCTATGTAGGAACATACAATCCAAGTACTGTAGCATATTGTCACCAAGTAGCCTGCATAG
Source organism: Anolis carolinensis (assembly GCF_035594765.1). NCBI lineage: Eukaryota > Metazoa > Chordata > Lepidosauria > Squamata > Anolidae > Anolis > Anolis carolinensis. Next base: position 318,636,777 of record NC_085842.1, read on the forward strand.
ATGGTCCTCTCATGTCTAGAGCTGCAGAATTGTGACTAGTTTAATTCTATGTTTTAAAATGTGACCCACTCTGGGGAGGAGGAGGAAGAGTGCCCGTACATGTTACAATAAAGGACTACACTAGTTCCTATAATTGTACACTCATTTGTTTAAAGGGTGCTAGTGTATTGAAGGTCTGGATTACCAGTAGGTTAAAAAGCATTCAGATTCAGTGGAGCTGTTGCAACAAGAGAGCTGTTTGGCTTCATGGAACAGCTCCTGTTAACAAGCATGCCAGAGTTGTGTGCCCTCATTATATAAAGCCAGGTTTCCCCACTTTTTTTTTTTTTCAAATACCTCCTGGTAAAACAATAGCCAGGTACTTTGCTTCCTAAACCTAGACTGCCTGCTATCGACAGCACTTCACTGGTGCCTTTCCGGCCGGATTGCATATGACAGACCACATTAGAGTTCTAGTTTAGATTGATGACATGCCAAAGAGAGATTCCCCATGAAATATGCTCTCAAACTCGACTGCTCTCTTCTCCTACGGGCGCCTGGTGAATGCTTGCAATTGCAAGCAACCGGAAACAAAAGCCTACAGGCAAATCTGGACAAAAGCTTAACTCAGCTGTATGTTATCAAAAAAGCAAAAATCTCAGGTTTCTGCTCAATGCACTCCTTAAATCTCTCGCAACAGGTATTTTGAATGCCCAAACACTCTAGTGCTGTCATGAGGATGAATTATGTATACAATACCTTTAGACTGCTAAGCTACGCATAACTCTTATTGATTTCAATGGAACCTGTGTGCATGTAATTCCACACACCACTGAAATAAAGGTGTAGGATTGGTCATTCAGTGAAGTCATGGAAGCTGTCAGGCTTAAAACTACTTCGGTGAAGGCTGAGAGATTCTACATCAGGCTAGTGGTGAATCCATTCCAAATTTAGTACAAAATTCAAAAACGTCTACACTGGCAAATAAATCCTGGGCAGTCTCATTCACCTTCAAGAGCATGTGGTGGCAGTGGATTGGAATCCATATGGTCCAGCCAGACTGAGACAACATTGGCCCTGCTGGACTATAACTCAACTTCCATGTCACCATCACCATCTGACCAAAGGGCTCCCTGTGAACTCCTGGGCATTGAGGGTGCCCCATTCTTACATAAGCAGGGAAAATATTGTGACCAGGAAGAAAGATGGAGGTGATTCCTCAGACACACTTATTCTGGATTGTGCAAAAACCTCTTTTGATGTCAACATGGGGCATCTATGATGATCAGGAGATCACACAGAACTCTGCAGTTGGCCAGTAGCAGCGGTGGCATGGATACTATTTCAGCCTATTTTTCTTGTACTGATGAATGCATGGAAAGGGTGTTCCAGACTTCCCCAAAGCTGTAGGATACTCTAGAGTTTTAAGCAAGTTCCAAAGCATCCCTAGATTTTGCCTAAAGCAGGATAAAGTCAGATTAACCCACTATAACTCATGATACACAATAGAAGTGAAGGAACATTGTGAAGACAGCCAGGAGCCAACTTAAGGTGACTCCAGGTTTTCATGTCCATATAAACTCACCCTTAAATGACAGCACAGAAGGCCCTGCTTGGAGTCCTAGGGACAGGATCACTTCCCTGCAGGAGCTATTTTTTAATGGAGGAACCAATTCACGCCTAGAGATTTGTTGGCAGACTTCCATCCGAGTATAACCAGAGATGACCCTGCTTGGCTTCCACCATCAGATGGGATCTGGTGCCATAATAACAATAACAATAATAATAATACTCACCCCTGCTTGTGGTTTGAGGTCTGATGCAACAGAGTTAAAATAGAGAGATAAAACACAAGGCTATTAAAATACATATGACAGGATGCACACAGCTAAAATGCAGATTAAAATTTACTGGTATAATGGAAGTTACAATTCACAAGTTAAAATTGACTGGGTAGACCTGGCAGAGAGATAGGTCTCTAGTTGAGTTTGGAATTCTGACAGCTGATTTAGCTGTCAAAGCTTTTCTGGCAGGTAATCCCACAGTCTTGGGGAAGCCAATGAAAAAGTCTTCTGGGTAATGGTTGCCAGTCAAGTTTTTGTCACCTCCTGACCGTTGTATCTTCCTGGGTGACATTTGGTGAGACATACCCAGGAGCACTCCCAAGCTGCAAACAGAGTCTTTCAAGGAGAATGTAACCCTGTCAAGAACTGATTGACACACCTCCATCCCTAGGTTAGGATCTTAATGGAAAGCACATTGGTCTTATCTGGATTCAGTTTCAATTTGTTTTTCCTCTTTCAGTCCATTACCTCCTCCAGGCATTCATTCAGAAGAGACCTTAGCTGAAGTTGTTTCCAAAGCCATGGAGAAAATTGAGAGGTATGATTGGAACCACTGCAACACAGTGCCTCTGATTCCCTGCCCCTCCAGGTGTTCCAGAAGAAGACCATGGTCCATGGCAGATAATCTACTAAGGCAACCATAGCAATCTTAACTCCATATCCTGTTCTGAAGATTATACGAAATGGGTCAAGGAAATGTATGTCATCCAACACTGCGTGGAGTTGGGAAGCAACTGTCTTCTCTTTTTTTACAAAGAGTTTTATTTCATGTTAACACTTTTATACCATAAGTGTGTGTGGGGGGGGGGGGGAGGCCAAGCTAAAATATAATAAGTTGATTACAGAGTTTTGTTAGTAAGTTATGTCTATCCATATATCAGGCAGAGGCAAAGCGCTACCCTCCCTTTCTGCTTCCCGCACCTGAAATTCCTCATTAGAAACAACATCATGATTTATTCCCATGGGAACAACTCCCTGCTCTTAATTTCCCACAGCAGGAATGCTCCTATAATTCCCAGCATCAGAGTAATCTTCAAATTCATCCTGAATCCCATCATTATGCACATATAACCCAGAATCCTCATCAGAGTCACACAAAGGCACATCAGAGTCACACAAAGGCAAAGGCTGAGTCACAACACCATAAGTCTAATGTAGAAAGTACAAGGTGATGGTTTTGACCTTTAAAGTCCTACAAGCCCCTGTAGGAGAGAAAGCTTCTGGAACATGGCCATATAGCCTGAAAAACTCACAGCAACCCAGCTTGTGAAACAGCTTCAATATGGGAATTCTGTGCACCCTACATCCAGCTTTGGTCCCCAGTCTAGTCACAGTATTTTCTACCTGTGAAATTTCTGAACAGTTTCCACTTTCCATGCCCCTCTGTTTAAAAAATGAAGTTCAAAATTATTTCTGAAGTAAAGAAAGTGAAGAATGATCGCAACATTTCTCATTCACAAAGAAAGGCAGTGCTGTGCACCTGGACACCTAACGTGCAACCAAATGCCGAACCAAATGGATATATCCATTCATATGTGATGCATAATATGGAAGAGTGATGAGCCCTGAAAAGTAATGTTGTCATTACTTTGACTGTTTCTTTCCAGTACAGTAGTGCATTGAATTTTCAGTATAGCATTTGAACTTATTTTCCCCACTTCCCCTTAAAGAGACCTCTACTTTCCTGGTAGAAAAACCTGTTTTATACCAAATTGAACTAGCAGTGGATCTACATCAGCAAAGTATAGGATCCTTAGAGGTTTCAGGTGGAAATGTGTTCTTTCTTAAACTAAATAAGTTTTCCATTTTTTTAACAGAAACAATCTAATTCACAGAGTAATATATGGTCACAAAATAGGAACAAGAAAGAAAAAGGCATTGAACTAAAACACAATGTTGAAACACTAAATGCTAATTCTAATGGCCTATATTCTCTAAAGGTGCCAGATCCCATCTGATCTTGGACGTTATGCAGGATCATCCCTGGTTTGTAATGGGGAAGGATTTTGCCAATGAATGCTAGGTGATGTAGGATATATTTTGGAGGAAGGGACTGGCAAAACTTCCTCTGAAAGTGCATTTACATTGTAGAATGAATGCAGTTTGACACCACTTTAACTGCCACAGCTCAATGCTATGGAATCATGGGCATTGTAGTACTGTTGCCTCATCAAATGACACTTTCAAGATTCCATATCATTCAGCCATGGTAGTTTAAATGATGTCAAGTTGTACTCGTGTAAAACAGCCTGAGTATTTCTTGCTTAAAAAAACCTTATAAAATACATGAAATCAATATAGGTCTATCGGCAACACAACACGCAAAATATACTAACTGAAACACAATAGTATTCTGACTGTCCATCTTAAGTGTAATGGAAAAAGTAATTTAAAAATACATTATTTTACCATTTCAGATCCAACTAAATAATCCTTCTAATGAACATAAATGATTACTTTGTTAGATTTCTTATGGCTAAAAAGGTCCATGCGTGGTTTCCAGTCTTTCCAATTGTCTTCAGAATCATGTCCAGTTCATTCTTTTCCATCATCTGCCGTGCCTTATGATGGCAAGAATGGAAACGGAGACCTTCTGCATGCAATGCATGTGCTCCTATGCTTAGAGATGGCCCTTCCATCCACACAGAAACCTTTTGCCATACGCTATCAAAGGCACGCGTAGGCCACCGCGCAGCAGGAAGCAACAGGGGGGATCGGCAGGGGGAAGGTCAGCTCTGCTCTTTGATTGGCAGGCCAGCATCTGCTGATCAATAGCCACAAGAGATTATTGATCCCTTCACCAATCCACACCTTTAATTACTGACATTTAAATGTCAGAAATTTTGAAGAAAATTTCCAACTCATGGCTATTACCATGTTTCCCAGTTCAGGATGAAGTGGTCAGAGGTTTTCTGTAGGATCCAAAGAAGAGATTCCCAACTCCACTCCTTCAATATCAAACCTTAGTCATTCCACTGATATTTTTATATGCCCTATACACAGCCTACAGAAGTATTCATCATCCTTTTATTGTGTTAGATCTATATTGTTTTTCAGTTGAAGTTTCTACACTATGGCTTTTATTCTTTATGTTGACTGAACATTCAACCACTAATTCAATGAGTTTTCTCTACTTGGGACTACCCAGCAGACTTCCACCTGATCTTTGTTAAGCAGAAGTCTATATTGCTGACTCCTGACACAATGCAATAGGTGGCTTATTTTTACAATGTACACACAAATGTGTGTGACATGACTATTTCTGCTATCCTATTAGACCACGTGGTACATCAAAAGCATTGACGAGTATTGCTGTGTCATCAAAGAATGTGTAACTGCATATTTGATAGCCATGCTTAAGTATTTGAAAGGATATCATATTGAAGAGGGGACAAGTTTGTTTTCTGCTGCTCCAGAGACTAGGATACAATTATACATAGGTAAACAGATATATCATAGATAGCTAGATTGATTGATAGTATAGACAAATGTGTTAATATCCTTCAGGATGAATTTAAGTTGTTTGTGGTGACATTTCAGGCCCCTAAATGATTAGGAATCTTGAGATAGTTGATAGATAGATAATAGATAGATAGATGATAGATAGATAGATAGATAGATAGATAGATAGATAGATAGATAGATAGATAAGAGAATAATAGTTATAGGGGATATCTTTATTAATTAGGTCCATTGAGTTGGGCTCTTCCTCTGTGTCCCACCAGTGGAGTCAATACACTGGTGGAGGATGTGGGAATGGGCCTTATGAGCCTTGGCACCCCATTATGTAATCCACTCTAACCCAGTTAATTCAGGATCTCTCTAAGATTCCTGATCCCAAATGTCACCTCAGATACCTCCTCTATAATATAATAATAATAAAACTTTATTTATACCACCCTATCTCCTCAAGGGACCCAGGGCGGTTTCCAATATAACAGAGAACATACAATAAGTTAAAACCATACAGTATAATACATAATACCACATGAACATAAATGCATAAGACATATAATTAGTTTAGAAAGAATTAACACTTAATAACAAAAACTCCATCAGTAAACCCAGGATTCAGCATTGAAGTGGCCAACTATAAGGTGCTAGACGCATTGGGTACTATAGTCTAGAGTGGACAAGAAAGTGGGTGAGTAGTTAAGTGAGAGCATAGCCGGGAGAGCTAAGGGAGCTCTACTCAAAGATCTGCTGAAACCACCAGGTTTGTAGGTCCTTACGGAATGAGGATAGAGTAAGGGTTAGTCTGATCTCTCTGGGAAGGGCATTCCAGAGCCGGGGAGCCACCACCAAGAAGGCCCTCTCCCTCGTCCCCACCAACCATGCTTGTTTCGGTGGTGAGAGTGAGAGCGATGGGGCCTCCTGAGAGGATCTTAGAGCATGCACCAGTTCATAGGGGGAGATGTGATCACAGGGATTGGCTGGGCCCGAGCCGTATAGGGCTTTATAGGTCATCACCTGCACCTTGAATTGGGACTGGCAGCTTATCCTCTACCACGTGGAATAGTGTTTGGAAAGCCCAGCATGGATTTATTACTCTAAAATAATGGGATTCACTACTCTGGATACCTCTGTGAAAGCATATGAGGAGAGGGCTTTCTCAACTTTGATCTCCAGTTGTAGAACATCTTCTCCTCTTTAGGTGCTAACTGAAAACATGGCAGGGCATTATTTATTTATTTATTTATTTATTTACAATATTTGTATTCCACCCTTCTCACCCCAAAGGGGACTCAGGGCGGATCACATTATACACACATAGGACAAACATTCAATGCCCATAAACACATCAAACAGAGACAGAGACAGACAGACGCAGAGGCAATTTAACCTTCTCCTGAGAGGATGTTCGATTCTGGCCACAGGGGGGAGCAGCTGCTTCATCATCCACTCTGACGGCACTTCCTCATTCCAAGTTGTAAATTAGTTAAACTTGCCTCCCCACTTTTATAAGTGGTACCTTATTTCCTACTTGATAGATGCAACTATCTTGCAGGTTGCTAGGTCACCAACGAGCAGGGGCTATTTTTTATATTTAATTGACAGGTGCTCACCCCGCCACGGGCTGGCCTCGAACTCATGACCTCATGGTCATAGTGATTTATTGCAGCTGCTCAACAGCCTGTGCCACAGCCCAGCCCCTTTGGGTCTTATTGCTTTATCTCCGAATGGGGATGCATGTGGTTTTAAAAGAGTTTTGATCTTTTAAACCTATTTTAAACTTCTTAATCGATATTTAATATTAATTTTAGCAGAAGCAATCTAATTTAATATTTCGTATTTAATATAGTTTGGTCTATTTGCATTATTTTTTTATCATTTTGAATCATACTGAGTTTACATTGCTTTTATTTGTACAATGCCCTGAGATCTTTTGATATAAGGAGGGATATACACAGAGATACGCACATCCCTAGCAGTCGGACTTCAAAATTAAACTCTAGGTTACAACTTCACCCCAACTTTGTACTTTTTTCCTTCCAGTGCCTTCGGTGTGGAATATAAATGCAATCCATTGTCTGTACCAAAAGATACATTTAGTAGTCAACCGGAGGCAGGGAGGAAAAAAAAATTACAGATGCAATTTTATAAATAATGTCAGTTCAGGAAATCAAATGTATTTTTGATTTTTGAAATGCCTGGTTGCAACTGAAGCCCCTAAACCCTTCTGTTGACTTAACCAGATATGGCACTAAGTAATAATATTCCTGGAAATACCTTTTCTGCCGCTGGCCCCCCCCCCCCATGTATATATGTACCTGATGTTATCTACAGCATCCGCAAATGTTATTTGTGTACAGCGTAGCTATAATAGGATTTTGTGAATTGTTCTTATCTAGGCATTATATATGCATCCAGAGGGAAAACTTTATTTTAACCAGGTACATTATCAGAAAATAACAATCTAGGGCATAAACATCCCAAGTGTGCATCTTCTTTTATGATGTCAAGCAGTTCAAACAATACACATCTTTTTTCCCCATTACTTTATGTGTGTTTGGCAGTTTTTTTCTCTGCTCGTTATTATTAGGTGTACTATAGCATTTGCCAGCTTCAGAGCCAGATTCATTCATGTTCCATTAAACCAAAGCTCCAAAGTTCACACTGGCTTCCTAAAAGCTTCTGGCAAAATTTTTGCATTGTAGTTTATGCAAGGCATAAGAAGCGTTTAAGCAATAAGAACAGTGGGGGCAGTTATTTATCACAGGATAGCACAGTCTTTGAGTTTTGTCTTTTTTTAAAAAAGTATATTCAGAAAATAAATCAAAGATGAAGAGAAGTATGAAGAGTGTCAGCCATACCTGGATAGGGTCAAGGGCCATCTATCCTACCATAATATATGCCAAGAGTGGATATGACCCTAAGGTTGTTTTGCAACCCCCATTTCCTCCTAACCAGAGTTTCTAAATCTCATGGCCTTATCCAGTCTTCAGGGTTATGGGGAGAAATCTCAAGGCAAGAGCAATGCCTTGAAAATTGTGTGTTCCTCATCCCCCCCCCCCCCCCAAAGTAACATAGGGCATTTGACTGAGGCACCAGCACTTTGGCAGAGAAGTCTAAAGAGCTTGTAGAACTGTGACACCCTTGATACCATACCCTGTTTCCCCGAAAATAAGACCTAGTAGGGATTTTGATGAATTGCTAAATATAAGGCCTCCCCTGAAAGTAAGACCTAGAAAAGTTTTTGTTTGGAAGCATGGCCACCAAACAGAACACCAGAGTGTGCAGGGTTGGTAAATGTACATACCATAGATTGTTGTACGTGGAAATAATGGTAGTAACAAGAAATTCTTGATAGGATTCACAGTTTGTCTGGTTATGCTGGTTTGTGATGACAACTACTGTACAATCTATATATATAAAAGGGTAATGAAATTTCAGCCTAGGACAAAACAACAAAACTACACATTCCAGAAACACAAAATTTGGCAGCACAACCCCTCATCCATGCCTCTACGTTCATACAACAAAAAGCTCCAGCTACTCCAGAAAATGGCCAGGCTTTGAGACTGCAAGTCTATTCACTGCTATTCCACCTGGCCAACAAAGAATTCCCATAAGCCACAGCAACGCGTGGCCGGGCACAGCTAGTATATAATAAATGTTCATTTTTTTTGTTCAACAATAAATGTGAATTCTTCTCCATGGAAAAATAATTCATCCCCTGAAAATAAGACCTACCACATCTTCGGGAGCAAAATTTAATTTACGACACTGTCTTACTTTTGGGGAAACACGGTAGTACTGAGCCATGGCATTCAAATTGTAGCAATTCTATAGTGTAGATGTACCTGAGATCCCATCTGATCTTGAAAACCACTTTAGCTGCTGTGGTTCCATCTTACAGAATTGTAACATTTGATGCTCAAAGAGAGGCATTACACCCTAAAGGTAAAAGATCCTATCTTTTCTTGGACACTAAGCTAGGTCAGCCCTAGTTACTGCTAGAATGGGAGACTGTCAACAAATCCCAGTTGCTATGGGCTCTCCCCTGGGCTGTGGTGGAGGCTCCTTCTTTGGAGGCTTTTAAGCAGAGGCTGGATGGTCATATGTGACGGGTGCTTTGAATGCGATTTCCTGCTTCTTAGTGGGGGGTTGGACTAGATGGCCCATGAGGTCTCTTCCAACTCTACTATTCTATGATTCTATGATTCTATGATATTTCAGAGAAGGAACTGGAATAATCACCACTGTCGTCCTTGTCTGAGAAAACTCTATGTAATCTATGAAGTCAACGTTAGTCAACAGGAGACTTAAAGGCACATGGTCAAACATTGGCCAAGCCCTCTCTCCAAATACTCTTATACTGTTGCTGGTCCCAAAGAGAAGCATAATACATACTGCATATTTCCACATGGAGAGTTATGCATTCATTTTTAATACAAGCCTTGTATTCAGCTACAATGTTGCCCAACTGAATGAACAACTGAATGTGCCACCAACTTGCAAGTGCATGGACATCAGTCTATGTATACACACATCATGTGCAACTGTAGGCATAAATGCAAGAGCACCTCTATGTGAAATACTACCAACTCAGGGTGCATTTACACCATAGAATTAAAGTGATTTGGCATCACTTTAATCAACTGCCATGGCACAATGCTATGACGTTCTAAGAGTTTGCTGAGACACCTGAACTCTTCAGCAGAGAAGGCTCAAAAACTAGTGAAACTGCAACTCCCATGATTCCATAGCTTTGAGCCATGAAAGTTAATTAAAGTAGTGTCAAACTGCATTAATTTTACAGGGTAGATGAACCCTTAACTGAATTCAATGCAGATGTTCTGCATGAGACAAAAATTGCAACCACAGAAGAACCTATAGACAGGGCTGGCCCCACCATAGAGGCCACGTGAGGCGGCCGCCTCGGGCGCAGGTCCCCGGGGGGGGCTCCGTCAGGCTTCCCCAGCCCCAGCGGGGACCATGGGCTCGCTCGCCGGTGAACAGGAAGGCCTGTTCGGCGACGAGTGACCTCCACATGGCCGGTGCCAGCTGGGCAAGGCCAGCCAGGCCAGGGCGCACTGGGCGGGAGGTGGGGCACTGCCCTGATGGTGCCCCGCCTCCCGCCCAGTGCGCCCTGGCCTGGCTGGCCTTGTGGCCTGGCTGGCCTTGCCCAGCCGGCAGCCAGTCGGGCATGCCTTGTGGCCTGGCTGGCTTTGCCCAGCCGGCAGTCGGCTGGGCAAGGCCAGCCAGGCCAGAGCACACTGGGCGGGAGGTGGGGCACCGTCAGGGTGGTGCCCCGCCTCCCGGCCAGCGTGCCCTGGCCTCGCCTCTCACGCAGCGTAGGAGACGGGGTCAGGGTGAGTACCGTGGGAGGCGGGGCCACGGCACGGGAGGCGGGGCCCGCCGGCGCCGTGGGAGGCGTGGCCATGTGCCGCCGCGGTGCCGGCGGGGGGGGGGGCGCTTTTCCCCACCCCCGCTTAATATTTTAAATTATCTCCGGCCGGCCCTGCCTATAGATGTAGAAGACAGCAACAAGATTCTAGCTTTGCTATATTGTTGCATCTGTACTTCTATCTGTAATTAATTAGACTTCCATCAGATGGCCTAGTTAATGGTGAAGGATGATGTAAATCAACAATTTCTGGAGGGTCACACTTTCCTGCCCCTGACAGAGAACGAAAACATCATGCAAAGTGTTCCTCTTTTAATAGACCAACAGCCGTTAACATACTTCTTCTTAGAGAGCTTTGCAACTACCCTGGGAGCTCTCAGAATGTCCCTCATCCAATATGGAGCGTATTAAAAGGAATTAACCTGAAATTCCAAAGACTTGCTTTGCTGTATCTCTTGGGAGATTGGGGTAAGCGGAAAACCACAAGGTTCAGTAACACTTGTGCTTGGGCTTGTGGGTTTCTTGGCCCATGTTGCTTTTAAAATGCAAGCAGCCATGAGTTAAGCGTGACCATTTGCACTCCAAGACCTAATGGGAAATAGGTCTGCCAAGCAGTTACATCAACTGTGATAAAAACAAGTGGTTTCTAAAGAGTTTTACACTCACACAGTGGATGCAAAATGGAATTATACACTTAAGGAGCTGAGAAGTTCAATCAGTGTGTTCGTAAGAGTGCTGAAAAATTAAGGAAAATGCAAAGTGCTTTTTTTTTGGGGGGGGGGTAGACTACTTTTCTGAAATCTCTATTTAACTATGGAGTGACATGATGTGAAGTAAGAAGCTAGACAAATCTAGGATTCATCTACACTGTAGAATTAATGTGACATCACCTTAATTGCAATGACTCGAGACAATTGAATCCTGGGAGTTGTAGTTTGGTGAAGCACCAACACTCTTTGGCAAAGAAGGCTAAAGGCCTTGTAAAACTACAATTCCAATGATTCCCTAGCATTAAGCCTATGCAGTAAGTGATGTCAGATTCCATTAATTCTATGGTTCTAACCCTTGGCAATGGTTAGAGCCATTCATTTACAGCCTCTGGAATGCTGTAAAGGGGAGCCAAAAGTAGAAAATAAAACCTAGAGACGTGGAGCTCATCTACATGAAGCACTTTTGAAGACTTGGAGCTCATCTACATGAAGCACTTTTGAAGACTTGGAGCTCATCTACATGAAGCACTTTATTGTAGTGTAAATGTGCCCAAGAGAAGCCCTGGACCCATCATGGTAGTGCTGAATCTGGAGCTGTTGTTCAGACAGCCAAGGAGCACATCTACCTGCTGAAGCAACATACATATCATCTCCTCCATCTCACCACTGTCACTCCTAGCCGGTCACAGAGCCCAGTGCAAGCTCCTGTCCATAAACATTGGGGGGAGGTGTCCCAAAAATCCCAGCCAGTTCACCAGCTCTTTGGATTTCTGGAAATTGAAGGCCAAAACATCTGGGGACCCACAGATTGAGAACCAGTGATATAGGCAATCCCTAGTCGTATTTCAGGGCGTCCCCCATTGCTAACTCCAAACTCCTTTATCAGTCAAAGGTTCCCTAAGTATGGCGGTTTCCTGCCTAGCTTCTTCTTCCATGGGGAACCAGACAAAAGGCTGCAGGACGAGGGACACATTGCCTGCGAAATGCACTTAAGTTATGTCCTGCGTGCTTTCTTCTCCAGAAGGCTTTTCACGCTTTTAGCCTTCAGTCTTTTATTGAGTGTGGAAACACAGTTTATAAATAGACATCCCTCCCCTCCTCTGTCTCTTTTTCTAACAAAAAAAGATGTCATTTAGATCTGGTTTTACTAGAGTTTATAAACATGGTATATTCAGTTTTTTATCACCTCTCTGTTTTTATTGGCTCAGGAAGACAGCTGTCTGTCAGCCACTCCAGTTTTAATCACATTGTTTTCTGGAAGATTGTGTTCGGAGGCCTTCTGTATATAAATAAATGTGAACTGGGCAAAATGGGCAATTTCGTCGGAGTGTCAGTCTTCAATCTTACAGCCTTGGCACAGTTTAAGCTTATGTATCCAGACATTACTTGGGCACCAGTTTTATGGGGTGGGGGGAGGTCCTCCCTTGATGTGATATAGAGCAGCAGCTATGAGAAGGAGCTACAAATCAGGACATCCACTTTTAGAATCTCACTTCTGCCATGAATTCACTGGGATGACCTTTGGCATGCCTCTCTCCATCACAATGCCCTGTGTCCTGCAAAGTTTGGAACTAAACAATACTATTTTGTCATTCATTGCAAGGATTGTAAGACCATGGCCTCACTCCACTGTTAGTCCCAAATTGACCAGCTCCGTTGTTCAATCATTGGCTAATGTAATTCAGAAATGAGAAGACTAAGTATTTTATCACACAAAGCTGATATAGTGCAATTATGGCAGGATACAACCACTGTAGTGCATGATGTCATGTCTCTTCCATAGTCACATTGCACTTGAACTGTGGTTTGATCATCACAATAAAAATCTTGGTGACTTAACAGTTTCCACATCAGAAAACAAAGGTTGCCATCCTGTTTGTGACTTGCACATGTGTAAGATTCCTTGGCAATTTGGTTATGCTTTTGTTCATATTTTTCTGAAGCCTGGGCAGAGTTTGCACCATGTTTTTCATATGCAGAAGTGTGTTGCACACTACTATCATGCCTTTTACATTTATTTCCATATTCGGTTGTTCACTGTAGCATTCCTGATTCACAATAATGAACAATAAGTCATCCGTGATTCACTTATGCAAAACATCACTTCAGAGTTGCTGTGAGTTTTCTGGGCTGTATGACCATATTCCAGAAGCATTTTCTCCTGACGTTTCACCCACATCTATGGAAGGCATCCTCGGAGGTTGTGAGGTTTGTTGGAAGCTAGGCAAGGGAGATGTATATATCTATGGAAGGTTCGGGATAAAAGAAAGAACTCAGCAGCCATTAAATGCTAATCAAGATGATTAATTACAACATTCACACTTGCCTCCAACAAACAAGAGTTCTTTCTCTCAACCTGGACCTTCCACAGATAGATAAACGCTTACTTGCCTAGTTTCCAATATACCTCACAACCTCTGAGGATGCCTGCCATAGATGTGGGTGAAACGTCAGGAGAGAATACTTCTGGAACATGGCCACACAGCCCGGAAAACTCACAGCAACCCAGTGATTCCGGCGATGAACGTCTTCAACCACACATCACTCCAGAAGTGCAAAAATACATTCCATCTCCTTCACGTTGACTAGAAACACCTGCACCATTAATAGAGCTATTTAGTAGATGTGCACCATGCTGTGTTAGTGAATGGTGACATTGTATGTCCAAATATCCAAGCACAGCTGGCTGTGTACTCTTGTATGAGTGCACACAATGCTCATATCCTTTTGTTAGGGATTGTACACCATGCACGTGTATATCCATGCATGCTGCATGACCATATATGTTTGTATTCCATGTGTAACTCTTCCTTTGTCACCTTGAACATGGCACATCAGGCAAAAAGATGTCCCTACCATTACATAGGGGAACTTCTGGAAACAAAAGACAACCAATCAGATTCTGGTCAAAATTGTCTGCCTAAAGGCAGGGCTGGTCCAGCCAGGAGAATAATTGTGACTCCTGCAGGACCAATAATGTTTTATTCCCGCTCAGCTTTGGGGCAAAGTCTGTCCTTTTGCTTGAGCCAAGAAAGTGGTTCAGGAAATGAATGAAGGCAGACAGACTCGCGGGTAAATGAAATGTAAGTATAGCAAATCTTTCATTGTCTTTCCAATTTGCTCTCAATCTTTCAGTGTGTTTTTATTTTCCATCTATCTATCTCTTTCTCCCTCTCCCCTTTCCGCACACAAACTAGAGAGAGAGAGAGAGAGAGAGAGAGAGAGAGAGAGAGAGAGAGAGAGCAAAGAGCCATCTCTCCCCCCCCCCCCATAAGATGAACTACAATATTAAAGAAACTGAAAACTACATTTTGAAAATTGTTTCCTTTTTCCCAGCCTCCTCCTGCCTATGGAGAATCAATACGCCAGAAGAGCATTGCCTTAAACATTAATATTAGAGAACAAAAATTCATTCCTGATGGATTGACGGGCACGTTTTCTTTAGGCCAAGCCATAATGAACGTGGCAACTTTCTCTTCCTTCCTCCCTCCCCTCCCTCCTTCCCTTCCATTTCCCTCTCCCCTCCGCCCTCCTCGCTTGCCCCCACGGAGATTGCAGTGAATAATTGGATCCTGCTAGCCAGTACACAGACCCATCTATTATTAGGCAGTAAGATGCTACGCGAGGCCTGGCGCTCTCAACCCCCGTATTGGCAAGGGGAAATCGAGAGGAGAGAAAGGCTGCTTTTTTGCTCCAAGGCCCTGGATCCTGAGTCAATCAAGAGGAAGCTTGGCTGGTGTGATGCCGGCTAATAATTCCTCTGGGAGCGCTGTTGCCCTGACTGCAAAGACCCCTAACAGGCTGGGCTTAAAAGCAAATCCGTGTACCCGCACAATCTTGACACGGAGGTTTACATCATGTCACACTCGCTTTTCCTCTCCAAAGTAACAGCAAGCAAACTGCCCAGGCCTGCATTTTGTAGATATTCTTGCCATGCAAGTGAGAGCTACATAGAATCATAAACTCATTGAGATAGTAGACACCTCAAAGACCATCCAATCCAACTCCTTGCCATAAAATCATAGAGATGGAAGAGACCACAAGGGCCATCCAATCCAACTCCTTGCCATAAAATCATCGAGATGGAAGAGACCACAAGGCCCATCCAATCCAACTCCTTGCCATAAAATCATCAAGATGGAAGAGACCACAAGGACCATCCAATCCAACTCCTTGCCATAAAATCATAGAGATGGAAGAGACCACAAGGGCCATCCAATCCAACTCCTTGCCATAAAATCA
The DNA here is from genome assembly GCF_035594765.1 of Anolis carolinensis. Taxonomy (NCBI): domain Eukaryota; kingdom Metazoa; phylum Chordata; class Lepidosauria; order Squamata; family Anolidae; genus Anolis; species Anolis carolinensis. Next base: position 318,652,403 of record NC_085842.1, read on the forward strand.
TAGAGAAGGAAGAGACCACAAGGCCCATCCAATCCAACTCCTTGACATAAAATCATTGAGATGGAAGAGACCACAAGGGTCATCCAATCCAACTCCTTGCCATAAAATCATCGAGATGGAAGAGACCACAAGGACCATCCAATCCAACTCCTTGCCATAAAATCATAGAGATGGAAGAGACCACAAGGGCCATCCAATCCAACTCCTTGCCATAAAATCATAGAGAAGGAAGAGACCACAAGGCCCATCCAATCCAACTCCTTGCCATAAAATCATTGAGATGGAAGAGACCACAAGGGTCATCCAATCCAACTCCTTGCCATAAAATCATAGAGATGGAAGAGACCACAAGGGCCATCCAATCCAACTCCTTGCCATAAAATCATCGAGATGGAAGAGACCACAAGGGCCATCCAATCCAACACCCAACTATAGAATCATAGCATTGAAAGAGACTCACAAGGTCCATCCAATCCAATAGTCAGTCATAAAATTATAGATTTGATATTTATTTACAATATTTATATTCCGTCCTTCTCACCCTGAAGGAGACTCAGGACGGATCACATTGTACACATACAAGGCAAACATTCAGTGCCATATGAACATAGAGACAGAGACAGACACAGAGGCAATTTAATCTTCTCCAGCTTCCAGCTTCCTGAGGCAATGCTCGATTCCGGCCACAGGGGGAGCAGCTGCTTCATCATCCACTGTGAAGCTGACTTCCTCATTCCTTTCCGCACGCTGGTGGCAGTTTTATGGTGTCATAAATTTAGTTAAATTAGCCTCCCTACATAGTGGTACAGTAGAGTCTCACTTATTCAACATAAACGGGCTGGCAGAACGTTGGATAAGCGAATATGTTGGATAATAAGGAGGGATTAAGGAATTAAGCACCAAAACATCAAGTTTAACAACAAATTTGACAGAAAAAGTAGTTCAATACGCAGTAGTGCTATGTAGTAATTACTGTAGTAATTATGTAGTAATTACTGTCATATGAGCATAGAGACAGACACAGACACAGACACAGAGGAAATTTAACCTTCTCCAGCTTCCAGCTTCCTAAGGGTATGCTCGATTCCGGCCACAGCAGCTTCTTCATCATCCACTGTGAAGCTGACTTCCTCATTCCGTCCCGCACACTGGTGACAGTTTTATGGTGTCATAAATTTAGTTAAATTAGCCTCCCCACATAGTGGTACCTACATTTCCTACTTGATAGATGCAACTATCTTTTGGGTTGCTTAGGTCAACAACGAGCAGGGGCTATTTTTATTATTTTAATTGTTGGGTGCTCACTCCAGCATGGGCTAGCCTCGAACTCATGACATCTTGGTCAGAGTGATTTATTGCAGCTGGCTACTAACCAGCCTGAACCACAGCCCGGCCCTCATCAGAATAAGGTTTGTGAAGAAAGCTTTAAGATCCATTCAGGCTGTCCACCATAACAATATCATTATCATTGGTTTGTGCTGGGGAAAGCATTTAATTTTGTTGAACAATGTACAATTACAATAAAGTTATTCTATTCTATTCTATTCAATACAACCCCACCATAGAATCAGAGTGTTGGAAAAGACCCCAAGGGCAATCAAGTCCAACCCCATTCTGTCATGTAAGACGACACATAATCAAAGCACTCTTGACTGATGGCTATCTCTAGCCTTTGTTTAAATTCCTCCATAGGGAAGTCCATCACACTCCAAGGCAACATGAGGATTCAACCATTCCCCTTTAGTAAACACTTGTGTTTGGGATCTCAACCCAACTCATGGAGCAATCTCAATTTTCTCAGTAGCTGAGAGGGCCTCTCTGGATCAGCAAAAGAGCTCATTCGTTGATTATTTCTTTGTTTAAATTACTGTATATTATTTACCAAGAAGTTTAAGATATTTCTATATCACTTTCCAGCCCACTACAGTTCCTGAGGTGATAAATCAATAAAAGTATCATTAACTTTGAATGAAAACAATACCCAATATTAAACATTTTCAAAGCAATCTTAACATAAAATTTTAAAATGGTTAAATTGGAACAATCTCTCCCTTTTCTACCAAGGAAAAACAGATATCCGTGGTACACAGGAAGAAGAAAATGTGTCAGATCCACAACATAAGTGAAGTGTCACGGCTTCTTGTCTATGAGCCAAGAGTGTCTCTTTTGCCAAAGCAAAGGAAGGGAATAGAAATGTGTGGTACACCTGCTTCCCAAATAACTTTCCTCTTCACTGGATGGTGCTACATTGTGAATGTTTACGTAGCTGCCCTAACTTTGGGATGTGGGGACTAGTTGCACAAACGGCACACATAATAAAAACTATGAGTGTGAAACCAATGAAAGTGGAGGAATTAGTATCACAACTCAGGGCCAGACCTAGGTATTTTTCAAGTGTAGACGAACAGAATTTTGGTCCCCCCCCCACCAACCAATCACTGAAAAATAAAAGCGTTGGATAAGCAAAAATGTTTGATAATAAGGAGGGATTAAGGAAAAGCCTATTAAACATCAAATTATATTATGATTTTACTAATTAAGCACCAAAATATCATGTCTTACAACAAATCAACAGAAAAGGCAGTTCAATACATGGTAATGTTATGTAGGAATTACTATATTTGCAAATTTAGCACCAAACATTGAACTGGGATATAGGGCAGTGTGGACTCAGATAACTCAGTTCAAAGCAGATATTATGGGTTATTCTGCTTTGATATTCTGGGTTATATGGCTGTGTGGAAGAGCCCTGAGGGTCCTTCCACACAGCCATATAACACAGAATATCAAGGCAGATAGTTAAAAGGCCACTGTAAGGGAATCTGACCCCCGGTATTAAAAAAAAAACTCTAAAATCAGGACAGTAAATAAAGAACAATACTCTGAAAACGGGGGAAATCCAGACAGGAAACAATCAGGGCCAGCTAACACCTCCCAACCAAGGATGTCCCCAGGGAGGAAGCAGCCAGGCTTTGAATCTGCAAGGCCATTAAATGCTAATCAAGCTGGCCAATTGCAACATTCACACTAGCCTCAAACAGACAAGAGCTCTTTCTCCCGCCCTGGACTTTCCAGCACCAGCATTTTTGGGCAGAGAAGCCTAAAAACCTTGGTCCCACGAATTAGTGTTGTCAAGCTGCCTTCCTTCTCCAGCTCCAACACCACACAGGTGCACTGAGCTCCTCCGCACCCAACATCTCTCCCTGGGTCCTAAATGTGAGCAGAGGGAGGGAGGCACAGGCAGTCCTTCCTTGGCCTAATGGTTGAACTGCCCCTGTCACAACTCTAGTCCTGGATCTAATCAGTTTATTAGTATAAGCTTTTGTTGCCATAGGCTACTTCATCAGGAGCCTTTCCCATATTTCTCCTAGAGCCTACATTGTACCTGTGTAGTGTCAATATATGCCCAGAAAATTATTCCATATCCTTGTGTTATTGTCCCATTGCATAATGTGTAGAATGCCCAGTGGATGCTACTGAAGCCCCAGTGGACAAAGTGGTACACGGAAAGCATTAACAAATAATACACACCACCTAAGAATGTACAGCTGCATGTGAAATGCTTGTCCTTGTGCAAATCCACTAACACAACCCTGAACTGAATATATTCATTGCACAACAACCAAAAGTATAACTGCACCTGTGAAGGGATGTACAGATGTGTAGGGTGCCAACAGGATACTGGAAAGGTATTCTTAAGCTTTATCCTATTATGGAGTCTTTCAGGGAGAAGGAGGAGGAAAGGATGGGGAATTTGTTTATAAAAATATGATGTGGTACCTTTAAGGGTTGCTGAAATACTTCTAAACTGCACATCAAAAATGTTTTTTGAAAGATGCCTTTTTAATGTTTTCTACACCCCTCCGCCGCTTTTTTTCTAATTATTGAACACTTTTGCAAAACAAGTCAAGGCTGCAGGTATCACTTTATTGCTACTAATTCAAAAGCTGTTGCTAATAATTTTTAAAACATTTCCATATAATACATCTGCTCAGTTCCAATTTATAATTGCATTTCATTGCAGCTAGGGAATACAGGTAATGACTATCAGATAAAAGCCACTCTCATTCAGCTTCGAGTTTGTTTATTTCTTGGCACATCACCCTTTGTTTAAGGCTACAGATGCAATCTGCTCCCATTTCCTTTCTTTTTACTGGGCCTTGGGTGGAGTGGCACTTAGATCCAGAGTTCTGGGACTCAGCAGTGAAGATTTATGAAATCACCCAAAATGTCAAGAGCATAGAAATGTTATGGTTTGGATCATCACTTTCCAAATCTCCACAAATAGTGTGATCACTGGCCATACTGCTTCAGAACATTTTGGAGATGCCATCTGAAAGAGGAATGCTTCCAAGCACTTGATGGGAGTAAGTTTATTGTGGATCTTCCATAAGAACATGACAGCACTTCTTCAGATCAAAGCTGCATCAACGTACATGTGTGTATACTATCCAGTAAATTTGGAGCCAGTTCAAAGCAGCAATGATCAAGACTGGTCCTTGAAGTGACCATATGAAGTTTCTTAAACTTGTGGTGGTGGCGGGTTGGAGTTTGCACAGTTCAGCTTGACTGGGACTGCATTGACCCTTCTGGACTGTCAACTCACCACATGTGTTGCTGTTGCCATTCTCAGGTGGCTTCAGACCTCAATTTAATTTCCTGCCTGTTGCAGATGACTTGTTCCAACATCAGTTGAGATGCCCATGTGAATAGGCCAACCTCCCCAACTTCTTCCATGTCATGTGGATGCCTCTGCTGAGATCAACATGGCACACCTATAATGAGCTCCATGGCCAACTAAGAGTAATGGTAACATGGGTGCAACTCATTCTCCTTTCCTTGCACAGGGAGGTCATAAGTTCGAGGCCTGCTCGGAGCTATGTTTGTTTGTCTTTGTCCTGTGTTAAAAAGGCATTGAATGTTTGCCTAATATGTGTAATGTGATCCGCCCTGAGTCCCCTTCGGGGTGAGAAGGGCGGAATATAAATGATGTAAATAAATAAATAAATAAAAAGGGATGGTGGTGGTGTCCCATACAGTGGTCCAGTCTGAACATGACACAGTTCAGCAATCTACTTTTCCCTGAAGCTGACTTCTACTAATGTAGGGCTAAAATGGATTAACTCAGTGCTACTTACAAGAAATGGAGAAACATCATGGAGATGGGCAGGAGTCAACTCAAGGAGACTCAGGGTTTTATTGCTTGTGTAAACATGCACTAATTCCAAAGTGGGAAAAGAATACACTTCCATGTATTAGATTTCAGCTCGTGGTGTTCTTCACTGTTACCTCTGGTGACTAGCGCTGATGAAAATCATGGTACAGCAAGGGCCACTCCTTGCCTAGCCATGATAAGCATCTACATCAAACATCTGGGGAAAGCTACTAAAGTTCCAGAGTTCAAGCAGTCTTGTGCATTTGAATGGAATCGCTACACGTTTTTGTTAGTCCTATGTGTATGACTTCATTTCCATTTCCTTTCACCGCTTCCAAAAATGGGTGCCTGTACAAATGAGCTTTTCTGCCCAAGGTCCAAAATAAATGAAGATTTTCAGACCTTAGGTGGCTAAGTGCCAGGGCTTGCCAGTGTCTGTAGGCCCTGCCTGCCAGGCCTACAAGCATTGAGTGCTCAGCGGGCAGAGTCTACAGCTGAGCTCTCAACACTTGTAGGCCCAGCAGGCAGGTCCTACAGCTGAGCACTTGACGCTCATAGGCCCATCTTGTAGGGCTTATAAGCGTTGAGTGCTCAGGTGTAGGCCTTCCTGCCAGACTTACGAGCTTTGAGTGCTCAGTGGGCAGGGCCTACAGCTGAGTGCTTGACATTCATAGGCCCAGCAGATAGGGCCAATGGCTGAGCGTTCAACGCTAGACTGTAGGCCTTGTGAGTTGGTCCTACAAGCATTGAGCACTCAGCTGTAGGCTCTGCTTGCCGGTCCTACAAGCATTGAATGCTCAGTGGGCAGGGCCTATAGCCAAGCGCTTGATGCTCATAGGCCTGGCAGGCAGGGCCTACAGCCGAGCACTCAACACTCAACTGTAGGCCTTGTGAGTTGGGCCTACGAGCATCGAGTGCTAATCTGTAGGCCCTGCCTGCTCAGCACTTGATTGTAAGCCATGTAAGCTGGGTCTATGAGGGTCGAGCCGAAAATTGGCCCACCAATCAGCTACCATTCCTCCCTTTTTTTCATTTCACTACTCTTTCTGTTCTGGAGGCAGTTGTACAGTTCTGTGCCATCCGAATGGACAAAATGGTATGAAAACATGAAAGAAACAGATGAAACAGTATTCGGGCCCAACTCTAGTGCCTAGTATAGGAGACTGCCTATTTCTATTTCATGGCTCAGCATTCCAAGCAGCAAGAGATGGTCAGATGAAATCCTAGATTAGATCACAGATTTATACAATGGGAAGTGACACCAAGGGTTATCAGATCCAACCTCCTGCCATGCTGGGATGTAGAACCAAAATACTTCTCAAAGAGACTTATCCAATTTCTATTTGCCAGCCTCCAAAGAAGTGGAGCCCATTACTCTCAGAGACAGTGTGCACCTCACAATGATTTGTTTAAATATTCCCCATCTCATGTGGTGATGCTATATATATATATATATATATATATATATATATATATATATACACACACACACACACACACACACACACACACACACACACACACATATCATTGCTTGGATCACTGCCACAAAATTTAAATACGTTTATTGTTTTACATTGTTTTAATCTATTTATGCTATGATGGAAGGTTGGAGGCTGCATTAGCAACATATCTTAGAGGAACAGCCACCCATCACACCTGTACCACAAAAATAAAATCACATTTCTGTTCCCACCTGCCTTCTGGGGTGGGAGGATATTTTTACCATGTTTGGGAGGCTTTCGGAGCCAAAAGAAATGAGTGTCAGTCACTTTCTGCTTTAAAAAGGCATCCCTGGGACAAATGTGACCCACAGAAGCAAAATGTGATATAAATGCCCTATACCCACTAGAGGGCATTTGCGGACACATTTGTTTGCCTGTTTGTTTGAAAAAAATTGAAAAACATTTTGGGGCAAGAATTCTAGCTTGTGTAGTATAATCAATGTATAATTCCATGATTCATCTTTACCCAGCTTGAGGTGGGGTCTTGGCCAGTATTGTTTCTGTATTTCATATACGATTTTTATCACGTCTGAAAAGCCATAAAAAGTGTATATGTTTGTGTGCATGTATCATTAAGTAATCTTTTGACTTAGGGCAACTTCATGGATTTGTTTGGGGTTTTCTTAGGCAAGGAATATTCAAGTTCATTTGCCAGTTCCTTCCTCTGAAATACACCCAGGATTCATTGGCAATTTTCCATCCATGTAGTAACCAGGACTCGTCCTGCTTACCTTCCGAGATTAGACAGGATTGGGTGCATCTGGGGCATTAAAGCCCATAAAAGCTGAAACTAGAACAAGCCATGCTTTTGAATTTTAGTCAAACTATAAGTATGCTGGATGATAAAGACTATCAGAAAACCATGCTGGCATTCGTTTTTAGCAGATAACATTTTGTTTGCGACTTCATTCCTCTTTCTTCTTCTTCTTCTTTCTCCAAAACAATAATGGGTCTAAGCATCACTATCAAAACATGCCACATTACCAACCAAGGAGGTGCAATGCATCATCCTGAACTCCACCGTACTCACTTATGGTGAAGCATTTGATATTAATGTTTCCATTGCTTATCACAGACACTGGCATTGTAAGTGCTTAAGTCAACTTGGCTTATTTATTAGAACTGGTTTTGTTGCCATTTCCTTGAATAAAATGTCTACTCTCCACGTTCTGGAAGATCGCTTTCCTACCTGCCACTCATGATCTGTCTTAATCCATCATACATTTACTGTGAGTTTAAAGCCTAAAATACATCCAGTAGTACACACTATGATGCCAATTCCAATTCATTATGTTTATCAAGGGACTGGGTGCTCACATCTGGGGAATACCTTCTGCCCAAAAGAGAGAGCAGTGAGGGCAGAAAAGTAATTCATATATAAGTCTAGAAATGTGAGTCAAAAAGGGGACCTCAGAAATCTGGATCAACTTATCCACAGGTGAATGTTAGTACTTGATTTTTATTAAAAAGGGATTCCTCACTGAGTGTTGAAAAGTGAGAGCTTAATCTAGCCTGGGGAAACCTAAAGTTATCATGATACCACTTCTGGTCTTCAGGACAATGGCAGCAACGGTGGCCAAGGGAAGGTTGATCCTTGAGGGGATGCCAGCATTTTCCCCGCTCAATATGTTCTTCAACATATCAAAATCCATAAAATTCTTCTCTGAAATAACAAATAACAAATTTGAGGTACAGCTTTGAGAAAAGAAGACTGATATGATATATTGGAGTCCCAGTGGCAAAGTGCATTAAAGCACTGAGCTGGAGATGGAAAGGTCCCAGGTTCAAACCCCGAGAGCAGCGTGAGCGGCCGCTTTTAGCTCCATCTCCTGCCCACCTAGCAGTTTGAAAACATGCCAATGTGAGTAGATCAATAGGTACCACTCCGACGGGAAGGTAACGGCGTTCCATGCAGTCATGCCGGCCACATGACCTTGGAGGTGTCTACGGACAATGCCGGCTCTTCGGCTTAGAAATGGAGATGAGCACCAACCCCCAGAGTCAAGACATGACTGGACTTAATGTCAGGGGAAAAACTTTACCTTTACCTTATACCTGCCAAAGACTATCAGGGTGAAAGTAGAGTCATGGGGCATCTACACTAGAGATGGGTACTTGGCGGAAACCTTTTCCTGCTTCGAGTCCTGGCTTTCATTGGGGGCCACAATCCATTTTTGTAAGCCTCCCAAAATTGGGAGGGTTGTTTTTGGTTCTTTCGTTTCAGGGCCCGAAAATTGAACCATTACAGGGTTGGGGTGGGGGTACCATTGACTAGCTCCCCCTCCCGGTGTGTGTTCTTCTTACCTGGCAGCTGCTGTTTCTACTCTAGAGTAAGAGGCACTTGGCTGCAGAGACTGGCATGCTTTCTGAGCCTACCTGCACACCCTGCCACACATGCACTCTCCTTGGAAAGAGAGTGCATGTATGGGAGGGTGTGCAGGCAAGCCTGGAAAGCATGCACACCTGCCAGTGCCTGCAGCCAAGCATCTCTTACTCTAGGTGCTCAGCTGCAGGCATACTCTGGGCCTGCCTACCTGCACGCCCCACCACACCTCTTTAACTGCCATGGCTCAATGTTATGAAATCCTGGGTGCTACACTTTATTGGGGCATGAGCACAAAAGGCTGAAGACCTTGTAAAACTACAACTCCCAGAAATCCATGAGATTGAGCCAAGGGGTACAGTGCAGATGCACCCCAGATTGATTCATATTATTCCATCGAGGCCAAGACTAAAGCAATGGACTTGAACCTGTTTAGAGGACAGAACCCAAGCCAGGGAAGAAGGTCTTGGCTAAACCTCAGGAAGAATGTCCTGATGGATTTAGTTATACAACACTGGAATAAACTACCTCAGGATGTTGTGGTTTTTCTGCTCACTGTTTTTGTTTTTGTTTTCAAAATATCTTGCTTTAAGAGTGGATTTTCGGTGAGTTCCATCAGCGGGTTTTATGAGATGGTTCTTGTACATCTTTTCAGCTCTCTGAGCCTGTGGGTTTTGGGGATTATGAGACTATTTGTCTTGGGAGGTCTTCCCTTCAGACATGAATTTACTGTTCTCAGATCTCAGGACTTGGCCTCTTTTCTTTGGTCCTTGGGGCAACGGACAGCAATTGTAGGGAAAAAGCATTAATATGGCTTTCTGCAGCTACTGGTAAGTGTTTTCTGTTCAAAATAGAGTGCCCAGACTCTCTCTCTCTCTCTCTCTCTCTCTCTATCTCTATCTATCTATCTATCTATCTATCTATCTATCTATCTATCTATCTATCTATCTATCTATCTATCTATCTATCTATCTTAAAATCAGTACCTGCAAAAGTATTAAAAACTGATCTGTTGGTACACTCTCTGTGTCTGTGTTCTCTGTTTTATGCAAAATGTGGAAAACTGGATTTCATAAAAGGGGTTGTGTCACAAGAGGGACTGCTTATCAGTGCCAAGATTATAGGGCTGTATTACTCTTCTTTACCTGGACTTCAGAGCTTATTTCAAAATCAGCCTCCTCTGACCAAGGCAGAATCACATACGAAAGGCACTGATCCTGAAGTTTCAGGACCTGGAGTGCTCCTGACCTGATAACTCCAGATCTGGTTAGCTAGCATAGGATGATGGATGGTTTAAACTTGATATGGGTGGGTGGAAGATTGTATGGGATCCTATTGCCAACTGGTTCTGTTTGGCAGGAATGGTCCTCCCCCTCTTCTTCTCCTCTCCTTCCTTCTCCTTCTCCTTCTTTCCCCAAAACTGGGATGCAAAGCAACTCACAATTTAAAAGAACGGTGATATTTAAAATGTATACATGTAAACATTAAAATATAATTACACTCACTCTTCTATATCCAAAGGTTCTGCATCTATGCATCACAGTTAGGAAGTATTTTAAAAATATATCCAAAAAGTCTACCTTGATTTTATATAAGGGAAACCATTTTACTATAGCACTATGTATGATGGGACTTCAAAATTCACAGATTTTGTCATCTACAGGAGGTGCTGAAATGAAACCTCAGTGGATAAGAGGTCTTACTGTAACCTCTTAACAGTATTGAAATAATTCAACACATCAATAAAAGAATAAAATAGTAAAAAAATTAAAAGCTCTAGAACAGTTCAGTTGACATGTTACAGCAGCTTCTGGCTCATTCTTAATAAACTTTTTTGCATTTTTGCATTCTCTTCCAATAATCATCAATAACATTTGCCACCTTGTCCATGCTTTGATAATGCTTGGCCACATGTCCCATTTTTCATATGTGAACAGTTGGGAGGGATGCCACTTCCAGTATCAGCCTTTATTGTGCTTGCAACTTTCTGGATTTGACCAAAGATATTCAGTAAAGCATACACCAAGATTACCCAACTCTTGCTTTTATTTTAATTCTGAGTGAGTGTGTAAGGAATAAATCTGTTCCATCTCCTGACATCCATTCAAATAACTGAAGACAGCTGTCATGTCTCCTCTCAGATCTCTTATCCTCCCAGCTAAATGAATAAAGATTTTCCAAGTACGGTAGAGTCTCACTCATCCAACACTCACTTATCCAATGTTCTGGATTATCCAACGCATTTTTGTAGTCAATGTTTTCAATACATCATGATATTTTGGTGCTAAATTCATAAATACAGTAATTGCTACATAGCATTACTGCGTATTGAACTACTTTTTCTGTCAAATTTGTTGTATAACATGATGTTTTGGTGCTTAATTTGTAAAATCATAACCTAATTTAATTTTTAATAGGCGTCTCCTTAATCTCTCCTTATTATCCAACATATTCGCTTATCCAATGTTCTGCCGGCCCGTTTATGTTGGATAAGTGAGACTCTACTGTATTCCTGACAGGAGTTGGACAGGATGCTCTTCCCCATCCTTATTCATTGGTGTCCTTCTCAAAATGCAGTACTTCAGATTGGGCACAGTATTCTGTAGGTGAGTTTGAAAATACAGTGGAACTATTCCTTCCTATGGTGTGGACACAATCAAAGGATAAGTATATTCATGGTTGTGGTAGTTAGTGGATCTAGTTTCAATGGGAGTAGGAATCTACAGTTGGTTTAGGAAGGAGTTTTCATAGAGCTATCCAAGGTGCTGAACAAATTTCCACTAGGAATTAAAAAGAATATCTACAAAGGATGTTTCAAAGCAATCAAGATTTATATAACTTGGGGCACACATCAAGACTCTTCATTGATGAAAAGGTAAACCGTTGTGATAAGTGTTCATATGTTGATACTTTTTTTGCACACAAAACAATGGCCAACATAGGCAAAGCATGGCATGAATCTTTGCCTGCAGCTGTTATACAGGGTATGCAACTCTTTTGTTGAACTCAGTCAGGTCAGGATATATGCAACTGAATGCACAATCAAATGGACATGTGTTTATGCATGATGCACAGTGTAGGGACTATGTAGGCATTGTAAGAGTATCACAATCATGATGTAGCCACTGAGATCTACAGTCTGTTCTTGTGGATGAGGATGCAGCAGGATGAGGATGTTCCCGTCACACTCCAGAAGTCATCTCTGATGTGAAGAGGAATTGTAACTGGGTTTTTATTTCTGACTGCCACACTGGAGATGACTAGCAGCAGCAGGGTAGAAACTTTCATCTTCTTCATCCCAAATGATAGGATAATGGACCTCCACCTCTCACAGCAGCTGCTTCCTGGTAAATCAGGATTTGGCTATGCAAGGATGATCATTTTGTAGCTGATTTAGAGGAACAGTCAATATGTGCTTTCCTTCTCCCCATTCTAAGATAACGAATCTTGACATGAATGGTGAGATTTCTTCACACCATTCTGAGCAGTCTTCCAGTGAACTGCCAACTAGCAGCAGGTGCCCAAAGTTTCCATCCAAGTCATTTCCTGACTATGAAACTTTTAAGCCCTGACCTTTTCACTCTAGATGTCAAAGAGTGGACCTTAGATCCTTTGTATGTAAGCAGGGCACATACCTTTGCAGGGACCCCATCAAATCCACCATTTTAAACTCCTCTTATTTTTCAAAATGTGCTTTTATTTATGTTGTGGCCGCACCTTCTATAGATGTATTAAAACAACTTGGGAAAGGGTTCAACAACTTTCTCGGGGAGAGTTTAATTAGTTCCCTTGAAGGGGTTGAGGGTGGAGGCTAATGCAATTCCATTTCAGGGCCAAGGGGTGCATTCTGTAGAGAGCAGGACAATATTCAATTAAATTAGGAGGTCAAAGGGGTTCACCTTTGAGGATTTGAAATTGGAAATATGAAGCTAGGATTTTGCAGGATTATCCAAAACTGATTTCCTCCTTCCTATTTCTTGGATATGGGTTTCTAGCTTAGATATGTTCCTGATTTCAGTTTTTCATTCTCCTCTCCCCCATCCTTTGCATGTGTCTTGAGGGGTTAAGTCTTTGCTTTTTGGGAAACGAAGGCTGTTGATAAGACAACATTGCAGCTATGTTATCATATGGCTACGTCAGAAATGTGAAACAAAAATAATGAACTAGGTGCAAATGCTAGTTAATGAACACCTAAGGACGAATACACTTAATGCATCAAATCTTATGTGTTCTTGGAAGCTAATCAGTTTGAGCCTTGGTTAGTACTTGGATGGAAGACCATTAATAAATACCAGATGCTGTAGCCAATAATTCAGAGGAAGGAACTGGCAAACCATTACTGAATACAGTACAACTCACATGTCCATGGGAGATATGTTTCCATAGCTAAAACCATTAATAATAAGGGACCCTACATTTAAGTACACTTGAGCCAGAAGCATGGTATAGAATATCTTTGGAGGACTATAAACATCAATGGGGAAAAAATGGAATGCGGATGGATAAAATCCATGAATAAAGGGGTCATACTATATTCCTTTCTTGGTGACTTAGGGTCACCAAAAGTCAACAGGCAATTGGGAGGAACATGCACACACACACACAAATATAAGGACAAAATCTTATTCTATTTTCTGAAGTTGGAGCATGGCAAAAATATAGTCTCAATTAAGAATGAATTGACTTTTCAAAGAAACAATGCATAATCAAATAACAAATGGGGACAATATGATTGGCATCTTGGTAGTGATATAAATAGGCCTTTTCTGGTTGATGAAGAGACTCATATCCATTTTTCTGTAATGATCACAGCTCCTCGTTTCACACCTTGACACACTGTTTGTGCTCTGAGAGCACACTCATGGTCCCATGGACATTCAGTTGCTAATGGAAAGTGGAGGGAATCGAGGATGCCTATTGATGGTAGGCTGATGACATCATGAACTGAGATATCTGTAAGACCCCAATGGTTCACATTGGATGATGCAATCATTCTTCATCTGGCGTTCTGGTCTTCCCCTACAAGCCTTGGGATGTCAATGGGAAGGGCTTGAGCAGTCCAGTGACAAAGTTGCAGATAATTGAATGCCAATTGTACCATATCAGCCTCACGTCGATACCAGGCAAGATTCTGGAAAAGATCATTAAGGAAGTGGTCTGCAAACACGTAGAAACAAATGCGGTCATTGCTAATAGTCAACACGGATTTACCAAAAACAAATCATGCCAGATTAATTTGATCTCTTTTTTCGACAGAGTTACGAGTTGGGTCGATACAGGGAATGCTGTGGATGTAGCGTACCTGGATTTCAGAAAGGCCTTTGACAAGGTCCCCCATGACCTTCTGGAAAACAAACTGGTCAAATGTGGGCTAGGCAAAACTACAGTTAGGTGGATCTGTAATTGGCTAAGCAAATGAACCCAGAGGGTGCTCACCAATGCATCATCTTCATCTTGGAAGGAAGTGACAAGTGGAGTGCCACCAGCAGGGTTTCATCCTGGGCCTGGTTCTGTTCAGGATCTTTATTAACGACTTAGACGAAGGGTTAGAAAGCATGATCATCAAGTTTGCAGATGACACCAAACTGGGAGGGATAGCTAACACTCCAGAAGACAGGAGCAGAATTCAAAATGATCTTAACAGATTAGAGAGATGGGCTGAAGCTAACAAAATGAAGTTCAACAGGGACAAATGCAAGATACTTCACCGGCAGAAAAAATGAAATGCAAAGATACAGGACGGGGGACAATGCCTGGCTCGACAGCAGTACATGTGAAAAAGACCTTGGAGTCCTCGTGGACAACAAGTTAAACATGAGCCTACAATGTGATGTGGCTGCTAAAAAAGTCAATGGGATTTTGGCCTGCATAAATAGGAGTATAGCATCTAGATCCAGGGAAGTCATGCTCCCCCTTATTCTATTCTGCCTTGATCAGACCACACCTGGGCACCGCAGTTGAAGGGAGGTGTTGACAAGCTGGAAAGCGTCCAGAGGAGGGTGACTAAAATGATTAAGGGTCTGGAGAACAAGCCTTATGAGGAGCGGCTTAAAGAGCTGGGCATATTTAGCCTGCAGAAGAAAAGACTGAGAGGAGACATGATAGCCATGTACAAATATGTGAGGGGAAGTCATAGGGAGGAAGGAGCAAACTTGTTTACTGCTGCCCTGGGGACTAGGATGCGGAACAATGGCTTCAAACTACAGGAGATTCCACCTGAACATCAGGAAGAACTTTCTCACGGTGAGGGCTGTTCGACAGTGGAACTCTCTCCCCCGGGCTGTGGTGGAGGCTCCTTCTTTGGAGGCTTTTAAGCAGAGGCTGGATGGCCATCTGTCGGGGGTGCTTTAATGAGACTTTCCTGCTTCTTGCAGGGGGTTGGACTGGATGGCCCATGAGGTCTCTTCCAACTCTGTGATTCTATGATCCTATATTTTTGTGTGTGCAACTGTTATGCTATGCAACACTATATGAAATCCCAGCCTATAGGTGCAGTTTATTATTTCCTGCTACATATATATATATATATATATATATATATATATATATATGAACATTTTCATGTCCCATCAGTGCATATGTTTTCCTACAAAATATTGGGCATTTTTTGTCTCATTTGGGACATGCACAGTCAATGCAAGGTTGTGGGCATTGCATTTGACATGTAGTACCATTGTAAATACAAATGTGCATCTGTATAAGTTGAAGTTGATTCAGTAGCAGTGAACAACAACAAAGTTAAATGGACGTTTGCACACACATATAATTTTGATCCTTTTTGGCTGTGCTGCAATATCCATATTTAGTTCACAGTTGTGTCAGCAGAGTTCTGCAAAGTGTAGCCAAGCATTCTCGGATGGAGCATAAATATTTGTTAGTACCTTTGTTGTATCACTTGACTCACTGAGATTGTAGAAACACTAAGCATGCCAGCAGATACAGAAACACATGTTGGCTTGCACAGTGTCAGGTTTTTCAACATAAGGGTGGTGCATCAGGACTGTAACTTGACTAAATGAGTTTAGATTTATTCTCTGCAATATGGAATCCTGGCTAATTTTGGATCAAAGGGAAGTAATAATTGAAAAATGCACCAAATTATCGTCAACTCACTCAGTTAGGAAAAACCCTCAGAAATCCTTTGGCCTTGTAAATGAAGAAAATGAATAAATGGAGTATTTTAGAATTCCAGATTAGGAGCTATATTTGTGTTGGTCCTCTGTCTCCTTCCTAAACTTTCCTCTAATTTATTGCAGGATAGTATTCAAGATATATGGCCACAGCTCATTCTACTTGAAACCTATTTTTTTTTACTACTAGCATCTCTTTCACGAGGTTAGAGTTATAAAATTACTTTTACTACAGCTTTTAGATTTGTAAATTTCAGAGCTTTAAATATCAGCAGATTATTTTATCAGAGTTTATCTTGCTGTAATGCCAAAATCTATCATTTGGATCACTATAAAAGTGTTCCAATATACAACATGTGTCAGATGCTGCACCTAATAACTTCCTGTGTTATGAGCATCTCTTGGAATTATGATGGACAATCATCGGGCTTTTTATTAATTATTGCCCCTAAAAAACTCTCTTAAAGAGTCACTTTACTGAAAAGAGTTAACTGAAAGTCTGATTGTCATAAAACAGTGAAACAGGAGTGAAGAGGGCTGTAATAGGGATGAATGGACCACAAATGATACGGCATTGCATCGGGTTTGGATTCCTGTTGGCTTACATTTTCCTATACATTCTCGGATAGAATTAAAAACATAGCCATGTTAGTCTGAAATATCAATATCATTTATTTATTTAGATCCCACTTTTATCTGTTTGATTGAGACACAAAGCATAATATAAGTATACAAAAGGATTTTGTAGTACTTTAGAAACTGGCCAGTAAATCCAGAGCCAGTATGGAGCAGAAATGTTCCACCCACACCCTTTCAAAACTGCAATCGTGACAGGTTGGAGTCTACACAGTCCAGTGAGCATAAACCATATTGACTTCACTGTCTAGCCCATCTCACCTTCCATGTCGCTGTTCACAAGTGGCTGCAGATTTCTTTGTGAGCTCCTGGCAATTGTGAGTTCTCCATGCAGTCATCCACAAATGTGTCCACGTAATCAAAAAGGATTGCCCATGACCACTGCTGATGGATGCCTACAATAGCCAGGAGCTCACATAGAGTTCTGTGGTCAACTTGGGATGGTGGTAATGATGGAGCATACGTAGATGAAACTAGGAAAAGGAGGATAATTGTAGTGTTGCATAAGGAGAGCAAGTCAGTCCAAATCAGATCCAATCCTGTTGTCCACATTATCCAAAGTCACAGGATACTCTGGAGTTTTAAGCAAACTCCAGAGCATTCCCCAACTTTTACTAAAATGTGGCAAAGCTAGTTCAACCCAATTTAAGACACAAAATTCACTAATAATGTGGAAACGTCATGGGGACTGCCAGGAACCAGCTTGGGGTGAGTCCAGGTTTTAATGACCATGTAAATGTACCCTGCGAGAATGAATTTAGTAGAATAACCTTTGATAGACATTGCATCTGAGGATGTACACTTTGTATATTAAAGCTTATGTTACCAATTTCATTCTCCCAGTTAGTCTCTAAGGTTCCACAAGACCCTTTTGTATACATTTTGGGGTGTTGTGCAAGACTGTGTGTCATCAGTGTATCCATTCCACATACAGTAGAGTTTCATTTATCCAACATTCGCTTATCCAATGTTCTGGATTATCCAACGCATTTTTGTAGTCAATGTTTTCAATACATCGTGATATTTTGGTGCTAAATTCGTAAATACAGTAATTACAACATAGCATTACTGCGTATTGAACTACTTTTTCTGCCAAATTTGTTGTATAACATGATGTTTTGGTGCTTAATTTGTAAAATCATAACCTAATTTGATGTTTAATAGGCTTTTCCTTGATCCCTCCTTATTATCCAACATATTAGCTTATCCAACGTTTTGCCGGCCTGTTTATGTTGGATTAGTGAGACTCTACTGTACTTTGATGCCTTGAATTAGGAGTTTAATTTGATACATGACTGAGCTTTTGACTTAAATTGCTCTTATCTCAAAGTGAATTTCCTATTGAAATGCATCAAAATGCTATTGATCTGTTCCAGCCCCTTGAAATCCCATTTGTTTTACATGTTTTTAAATAAGAAAATTTACTTGATAAATAACAAATAATGTATAAATGCACATGCCCATGGAACAATAAAAAAGAAAGACCAATTTTAAAATGGTAGAAGCACAAAGTTGTGACAAGAGAACACCAATCACAAAGTGAAGAGGCAGTTGTGTTCTTTCCTTCTTCATACTATCCTTCTTCCAACCTTCCTTCCTCTCTTGCTTTCCGTCTTTCTCTCATTCTTCATGAAGGCAAATGGAGCAGGAATAAAAACCTCAAAAAATCAACTAATCCAAAGTTTCTCAAAATGGACAAGAGCAAAGAAGACAGAAAACTCTCGAAGCAAACAACAGCACGAGGCCTGGAAGTGTCTTCTTTGAAGCCCTAAAGCCCTGTACTCTGGTGCTAGCACTCCCTCCGGTGCTAGCTCTTAACTCAAAATGCTGCTCATATGTCAAAGCAAAAGCAGGGCCATGCAATGGCTCTTAACTCAAAATGCTCTTGAGTTAGGCCATTCTTAAGTAGAGGCTCCACTGTATTGGTAGTGTCCAATAGAGTAGAGCTATTAACTAAGTTGGTTGGCTTTACCCCGTTAAGCGATGAATCCAGTGAGTTTACTCTTCTTAGGACTAAGCAAGAGGATTCCAGCTATGCGTATGGTGTGCATGATGCTTTAAAAATATGAGAGGAGAATTACAAGGTGTGTTATCATCTTAGGCAGAGCGTTGGACTTGATGAGTCTTTGGGGTCCCTTCCAATGCGTTTGATTAAAATGGCACTCCTGAGTCCAGCCATGTGCACCATTGACTGCCAGCCTTTTAAAGCACGGCCTGTATGTTGCGAGGATTTCGGTGTGCTGCGCGCCTGTGATATACACGCTGCAATGATTCTATGCAACAGGAAAGGGCTACTTCCCCCAGCAGTTAAATATATCTTTTCTGTTTGAGTGGTCGCAGTAAAATATAGTGGTGCTTTTGTGTGTGTGGAGGGGGGGGGGGAGGGGAGGGTGGAATTCATTGATCTCAGCAAATATTTATTCAGTTGGCAATATCTGAGCTCATATGGCTATATCCGTGTTCATATTCACTACAATGGACTAGAAGAGGTGGGAGAAAGCGAGAAATGGAAAAACAGCTTTATAGCTGGCCAAAAGGAGCCATCTGCACCAGAGGTAAACAGATAGGCTGTGAATTATAGCCATGAAGGATAAACCTCCAAAGGGTTGGCTGGTTTAGCAGCCGTGTAAGGCACTGCCATTTCAAATGTTGGGCTTATTATATTCTTGAGGATCCAAATCAACTGCAGTCCACAGTTCTCATAAAAATGCATCAGTGGCCATAGACCCGTCCACAGAGGTCTATTCTGTAGTCTTCTCAGAGTTATGAACATAAAGCAAAGCATCTCATTGGTTTTCAGATGCCTCTGTTAAATGTGCTACACTTGGTAAATTAACAGTAGACCTGTGCCATTTTTTATTGATTTTAACTGGGGGGGAAATCTTGGAAGATTTCTCAAAGGGAAAGCTCTTTGTTATACAAATCAGGGATTTTTTTCAGTTGTTTGTAGCTGATTTAAGTACTTTATTATTTGTACTTTAAACATTGAACCCGACTAGTCAGGGATCACCTTATGGTACTAGGTTGCCAATAAGAAAGCAAATGAAGCCAATTCGGACAGAAGACAACCCTTTTCAATTCATTGTAACTTCCCAGAAGTCTTTGAAAACAGAATTGTGGCTTGTGTTAATATATGAAAAATGACCCTCCTCTCGTTGATTTACCTCATTATATTTGTTGTTTATTCGTTCAGTCACTTCCGACTCTTCGTGACCTCATGGACCAGCCCACGCCAGAGCTCCCTGTCGGCCATCGCCAGCCCAGTTCCTTCAAACACAAACCAGTCACTTCAAGAATACCATCTATCCATCTTCCCCTTTGTTATAGCTCAGCCATCAGGATCTGACCCTCCACAGGAGATGGAGTGGGACTCAGAGGCAGATCTGGATTTTGAGCCTCTCCGGGGTTTGGATCAGAGCCCAATGACTTTGCAGGTGCCTGAAGTTGTGCTTACAGAGGAACAGCTAATTGGGGAACATTCCGATGTAAACTCAAGGGCTGGATTCACCAGATGGAGTTGTTGTAGGGGAGGATGTGTCTTTTGATTGGAGACAATCTATCTCACAGGGTAGGAGTCAAAGAGAAGTGCTGAAAAGAAGTAAACGTTTGGCTCTCAAGCGCTGGAATTAATAAATTTTCCCATGTGGAGCTGTGATTGTCCTGGATCTCATTAAGGTTAGCCTTGAGGTTTCCTTAAAGGGACCTCACTCCTTGTTTTCGTTGTGGTGTCAACATTGCCATTCTTGGAAGAAGCATCTCCGTTCCTGTCTCTTGCCTTGTTACCGTGCCATTTCCAGGATACCCAGTCAGAGTTCATGCCTTGTGACTCTCGAGTATACCTCACCTTGTTACTCTTGTTTCCCTGCTTTTCAAGGAATATTCTCCAGTTGGATTACAGTTGTCGTTTTGCTGTGTCTTCTCCCTGCTTCCTGCAACTCCTGGATGCTTACTGATTTTGACTCTTTGCTGGAACTCTTTGAGTTCTGTTTGTGGATTACAATTTTGAAAGACTTTGAAGAACTATTTTTTGAACTATTGTGGACATTATATTATGGACTACTTGCTCTATTGACTCTTTCCGCTGTTTGCGTGTGTGTGTGTGTGTGTGTGTGTGTGT
Organism: Anolis carolinensis; assembly: GCF_035594765.1. Classification (NCBI taxonomy): domain Eukaryota; kingdom Metazoa; phylum Chordata; class Lepidosauria; order Squamata; family Anolidae; genus Anolis; species Anolis carolinensis. The sequence goes on from NC_085842.1 coordinate 318,673,269, forward strand.
GTGTATATATATATATATATATATCCCTCAATAAACTGCTTTGCTTGAACATCTGGCCTCAGTGTGGTTTTCCGAGTGCTCTCGTACCTTTGGGGTGCAACACCCTTGGTCATCCCCTCTTCCTTTTTCCTTCCATTCCCCCCCCCCCCCATTATATCACCTTGCATAAAGGTTGCGTAGGTAAGTTTCAGTTTCACTCCTTACTTATACCAATGTTATATTTTGCCACACTTTTATAATTTTTAGGACTCAGGGATGTGGAATAGTCACTTTTTCCCTTAGAAATCACCTACTCAATGTCTTAGTGGACTCTACAGAAGCCAATGGTGTGGGAGATATTGTTTGGTGAAATTTCTGCATTTATCCACCACTTTGTAAAATTCTGATTATCTAGAAGCTTTCTGCACCAACCTACCTTTTGCGTGATGATGTCTAGTTCTACACTATCTGAGCTGAAACTTTGTGATTGAAGTTGAACTGCTTGGATGAAATGCTGAAATGGTTTCCATGCAGGGAAAAGGACAGGGCTCTTCTTCTTTTGACTGTTATAATAATAATAATAATAATAATTATTATTATTATTATTATTATTATTATTATTATTATTATTATAACAAGTTCCAAGAAAGCCACACTACAAACTAGAGCTGACAGCTGGCACAACAAAACATTGCATGGAAAGTTCCTTGACAAAATTGAAGGAAAAGCTGATAAGGAGAAGACCTGCCTCTGGCTCACGAATGGGACCCTGAAGAAGGAGACAGAAGGCCTGATCCTTGCAGCCCAGGAGCAAACCATCAGGACAAAGGCAATTCAGGCCAAGATCGAAAAATCAGCTGATGACCCAAAATGCAGACTGTGCAAGGAAACCGACGAAACCATTGATCATATCCTCAGCTGCTGTAAGAAAATTGCACAGACAGACTACAAACAGAGGCACAACTATGTGGCCCAAATGATTCATTGGAACTTATGCCTCAAGTACCACCTGCCAGCAGCAAAGAACTGGTGGGATCACAAACCTGCAAAAGTATTGGAAAATGAGCATGCAAAGATACTGTGGGACTTCCGAATCCAGACTGACAAAGTTCTGGAACACAACACACCAGACATCACAGTTGTGGAAAAGAAAAAGGTTTGGATCATTGATGTCGCCATCCCAGGTGACAGTCGCATTGACGAAAAACAACAGGAAAAACTCAGCCACTATCAGGACCTCAAGATTGAACTTGGCAGAAACCAGTGCAGGTGGTCCCAGTGGTGATGGGCACATTGGGTGCCATGCTAAAAGATCTCAGCCAGCATTTGGAAACAATAGACATTGACAAAATTACAATCTGCCAGCTGCAAAAGGCCACCCTGCTGGGATCTGCGCGCATCATCCGAAAATACATCACACAGTCCTAGACACTTGGGAAGTGTTTGACTTGTGATTTTGTGATATGAAATCCAGCATATCTATCTTGTTTGCTGTGTCATAATAAAATAATAATAATAATAATAATAATAATAATAATAATAATAATAATAATAATAATAATACTTTATTTTTCTATCCTGCCACCATCTCCCCGAAGGGACTCGGGGTGGCTAACATGGGGCCAAGCCCAAAACAGAAACAAAATATGACAACTTAAAACAAGTATCAATAACTAAAAACATTGCCAACAAACAATCAAATAAAACAAACAAATTAAAACACAAAATACAATATGACACCATAGTGACCATATAAAAATGAGGTACTAAAACAAGCATCACCACTAATGGATAAAATGGGGGCGGTCGTATAAAAAGTGCATAATTTCAAGACCATTTAATAAAGTGCATGGACAAGTATGGGAGATGATATTTAAGCAGGTAGAGCTCACTTGGATACCTGCTGAAATTCCCTCTTCTGTTCCAAAGCTACTCAGAGTGGTGGTCTGTGAGCCTTCAGCTGCCAACTCAGAGTTGTAGCCAATGGGCATAAAATGGTACATTGGATGAAAAAGAAACACAACAATCTGCCACATCAGATAACCAGAGAAGCATTCCATACAACTGTTAAAGGTATCGGAGTCCTGTCAACTTAACATCTTGCATAAAGAGATACCTTCTTAAGCAACCGTATACAATATGTCCATTTTTTAAGATGGACAGATATAGATTCCACTTTGCCACTGCACATTATGCATTCATTTGCAAAACATTGCACTCCAATAGCAAGGCATTGTGTGACTGCTGCTTAACTCAGTGAGCATAAAGTTATAGTCTGACTACTTGACGTAGGTTCTTGATAACAATTATAAAAGTGACTATTCTATCAGAAAAGGAAGGTGGAAATCCTAATTCAGCACCATCAATATAATTGAATACAGGGAGTTAAATCCAGTACTAGCCTAAATAACCTAAAGGCACCAGATCCCATTTGATTTTGGAAGCTAAGTGGAGTCAGCCCTTGATAGTATTTGGATGGGACAAAAATTGCTCAATGCAGCAAGTTATATTTCAGGAGAAGAATGAAGTGACAAACCACCTCTGGGTTGTTCTTGCCTAAGTGAAATCCATGGGGTTGCTGTAAGTGCTGTAAGTCAGCAGATGGCTTAAAGACACATGGTCACATAAATCCAATACTATGGCGGAGTGTGTAAAAGCACTGAGCTGGAGACCGAAAGGTCCCAGGTTCAAACCTGTTAGCTCCAGCTCCTGCCAACCTAGCAGTTCAAAAACATGCCAATGTGAGTAGATCAATAGGTACTGCTCCGGTGGGAAGGTAACGGCGTTCCATGCAGTCATGCTGGCCACATGACCTGGAGATGTCTATGGACAATGCTGGCTCTTCAGCTTAGAAATGGAGATGAGCACCAACCCCCAGAGTCGGACATGACTAGACTTAACATCAGGGGAAAACATTTACCTTTACCTTAAACTCTGTTCACATGTTTTCCCCTCTTCTCTTTGTCCCCACACCTCTATTTCTTTGAAACAGAGTTTGGATGTGTGTCTTTCAGGGTTGCTTTATTTATACATTCCGGCATGGCAGAGGATTGGATTAGATGGGCCTTGCGGTCCCTTCCAGTTTTAGCATTTTATGATTCTTTGCTTCTATTTTGCTGTCAGTGTCTTTTCTCTTGAATATAGTTCACTGAGAGTAACTGCAGCTGCCTGCTAAAGTAAAGATACTGGGATGCAATTTGCTTCACTCGTGGTGTCTTTTCAAGAGGCTAAAATCCTTTTGGGGTATCAAGTAGCATGAAAATAATTGGGCTGGTGGTTGCAGTTTCTCAGAGGTTTTTTCAGCAAATCATTTAGCAAGCTGTAAAATGGGTACCCCAGACTGAGGGGTATAGTCCCCCCTTCCAGGTGCACAAAGAGTTAACAGTGTGTTGTCTTTAAATTGCATTTATTGGGCTCAGCAACATGGAGGAGCAAGAAATATCCCAATTAACAATTGCCAGTGAAGATGACTAATGAATTCAAACTGTAGGAAAAGAGATTCCATCTGTATATTAAGAAGAACATCCTGATGGTAAGAGCTGTTTGAAAGTGGAATATGCTCCTTCTTGGGAGTCTGGTGGGGTCTCCTTCTCTGGGGGTCTTTATGCAGAGATTGAATAGTCATATCTTGGGAGTACTTTGAGTATGCATTCCTGCCTGTTAGAATTGGGTTGGACTGAATAGCCCTTGTAGTCTCTTCCAGCTCTAGGATTGCATGAGTCTCTTATTTTATCCAATCATAAATACAGACACCCCCCCCCCCCATGCGTTGTGAATAGAATTATAGACCTCCTATGCATTGTGAATAGAATAGGAATGCTTAGCCAGTCACATTAGGGCTTATGTTCTTTTAACCTTGGCTGAGTATGACCTAGGCTGTTTGTAACGCCTGAAGGAAGGTGCTTTCATGTATAAGATACCCTTTTTGCTAATATAGATTGCTTGCTTAGAATGAAAGCTTTCCTTTAAAGATCTCCTCTTTTCTATGCTCTTTGTTCAGTACGTGTGTGCATATAGGATTCTCATCTCCCAAAGGAGGAGGAAGGGAAATTCTCTGCAAGGTCAGAGGTGGGGAAAGTGTAAGTTTAGTCCCGCAGTAACTTCTCACTGAGTTACTGAGTCACAGATTTTAAACCAGTGTGATGATGGCAGTAAGATGATATCAAGGGGTACCTTCTCATACTCCAGAGAAGAGCCTTCATTCGCACATTTTGGCTTGGAAATGAATTGATGTTAAACCAATGGGTGAGCTGAAGACCATAACAACAATGGGGTGGATAGTTTCATAAATGGCAAGCAGGAGGGCTCAGAGAAGCATCTGGCTACTTCCTGCTAGGCAGACATGAAATGATGACATCGATGCTTAGGTCCTGCAACACTGCTGTTATTGTTTCATGTCTGACTGTGGGGATGTATTGAGATATTGCTCCAAGACTACTTTGTCTCTGTGAAGCATGGAATGGCTGTGCAGGACAGCTTCATAGGCTTTAGAGAATGTCATGTAGAAGATATACGGCTCAACATTGGATACCTTTATATCTATTCTATACTGAAGAGAGGTAGGACTGTTGTCTATTCAACCCGGGCTGTGGCGCAGGCTGGTGAGCAGCCTGCTGCAATAAATCACTCTGACCATGAGGTCATGAGTTCGAGGCCAGCCCGTGGCGGGGTGAGCACCCGTCAATTAAAAAATAAAAATAGCCCCTGCTCGTTGCTCAAACTAGCAACCCGAAAGATAGTTGTATCTATCAAGTAGAAAATAAGGTACCACTTATAAAAGTGGGTTGGCAAATTTAACTAATTTACGACGTTGGAATGAGGAAGTGCTGTCACAGTGGATGATGAAGTAGCTGCTCCCCTTTGTGGCCAGAATCGAACATCCCCTCAGGAGAAGGTTAAATTGCCTCTGCGTCTGTCTCTGTCTCGGTTCTATGTGTATATGGGCATTGGATGTTTGCCCTATATGTATATAATGTGATCCGCCCTGAGTCCCCTTCAGGGTGAGAAGGGCGGGATGTAAATAAACCCTTGTTGAATAACAACATTACGTAACTCAAATAGTATCACAGTACCCTAGTTGAAAGAGACCACAAGGGCCTTCCAGTCCAACCCCATTCGGCTATGCAGGAACACAGAACCAAAGCACCTCCATTCAGCCTTTTCTTTAAAACCTCCAGAGAAGGAAAGTCCACTACACTCCGAAGCAGCATATTCCACTAGTGAACAGCTCTTACCATTGGATACTGAATTTGCATGTCCACCTACATTTGTAGTGCAATGCAAATCTACGTACATCTATGCACAGTGAATAGACAACTTGGTTTCCACAATTTTAACCTGAATGTGCATATTTTGAATCAGATGAAAAAATCCAACTGCTTACATACAATAAATGCACATGAGTAAGACCACAGTAGGATTTTGGCCTCTGTCCTATATACAGTCGCATTCACTAAGTTTAGTAGCACAAGATAACAAGAGGGTGAAAACCTGTGAATGCAAATGTTTTTTACCTGAATTAATCTTTAAATCCTCCAGCATAACTGTGTATATGATCAACAATACACTGATGATTCCATAGAAATTCCATCTCGATGGTGGAAGTTGGGCATACAGTCACAATGGAGAACCTAAAGATTCCTAGAAAGAACTTTTTAATCAATTCTGTGAATAATGACATCTGCAAATAATTAAAAATGCAAAGGTCAAACCTGTCCATTGAAAGGCCAACTGTAGGTTCATGGCCAACATAGGTAATTCCCCATAGTTCTTAGGTTGTGTGTTCATGTACAGATTCTAGAACATAAAATGCATCTAGTCTGGATAATATGTTATAAGGAAAGCCTTCATAACAATTCCACTCTAGTGGATATCTCATGGACTTGGAAGACCTAAACATTATCCTGAGTGATGTCTATCATGAATTTCTTTTCATTTCATGGCTGTATGAGAAGATCTTAAAGTGAATTGATCTCTCACTTTTCACACATCCATACATACATGGAAAGAGACCCTCTATTTCAAGTAGGCTCTTATCATTTCCAAAATACAACATTATGCCATGTTACATTATGGTATGTTACTTACAATGCTGTGAATATTAGGAAAGATTTTAGTGACTAAGTTAGAATGTAAATAAAACTCCCTCTAAATCAAGTCCACCTTAAGGGACCCTGGAGTGGCAATCTTGAAGATTACTTCCCATTTTGTGCTCCCATTCGCTTTGAAAGAATAAGCTGCCCATTTTTTTAAAAAAAATAACATCAAATTTGGGTTGAAATATCCCATGGATCCTCCCTTCTCCCCCAAAACGAATCCATTTCTCATCCTGTCACAGCCTATTTGTACTCCAATCAAATCTAGTTGACCAAACTCATGCAAATACAACCACAATTTATTTCCGTTAAAAGAGAGTGCAAAGTAGGTTAATAGCCCTTACGCGGAACTGTCGCATATTAAATGTAAACTAATTCATTTCCATAGCAATGCCTTTTATTAAATACAAAAGGAACTTTGTTCCCAGGAGTTCAAAGCAAATACAATTCTTTTTTCCCTCTTCCTGTTCAAGGAACATTTTATCCCTCCCTCACCACAAAACAAAAACAATGATAGGCAATCATCCTCATGTGCAAATATCTTTCTCGCTTTCTGCTTTTTTTTTACAAGGTGTGATCAATCCCATAAAAGAACTTGAGAGTTGCTTTTGAGTGGAATTTCCTTCTCTGGATGTGTCTAAAAATATTAAAATAACAATTATTAATAATGAAAAGATCATAATAGCTCGACTTCGCTTTACCAACGTCTACTGATCAACTCTGTTTATGGCTTAGCACAGTGGTTCTCGGCTTGGGGTTCCCAGGTGTTTTGGCCTACAACTCCCAGAAATCCCATCCAGATTTCCAGCTGTTAGGATTTCTGAGAATTGAAGAGAAAAACATCTGGGGACCCAGAAGTTGAGAAACACTGGCTTTGCCAAGAGATGGAAATAAACAGAACTCAGTGTTTGAAATCTAAATATTGGGTTTAACTACTTCCCTTTCTTATCAAGGTTTAGAAGCAGGGAGTTACAATCTGGCTTGGTTAGGTTTCCATTGTTCTAGTTGTATGCCTTCAAGTTCTCTCTGACTTATGACGATAGGTAAAAGGTTTTCCCCTGGCGTTAAGTCCAGTCGTGACCGACTCTGGGGGTTGGTGCTCATCTCCATTTCTAAGCCGAAGAGCTGGCGTTGTCCATAGACACCCCCAAGGTCATGTGGCCGGCATGACTGCATGGAGCGCCATTACCTTCCCGTCAGAGCGTACCTATTGATCTACTCACATTTGCATGTTTTCGAATTGCTAGGTTGGCAGGAGCTGGGGCTAACAGCGGGCGCTCATTCCGCTCCCTGGATTTGAACCTGGAACCTTTTGGTCTGCAAGTTCAGCAGCTCAGCGCTTCAACACACTGTGCCACCACAATAGACCACATCAAAACTCCATCCACCAGCCAGTCAATTTTTTAGCCTAGATTCTAATGTTAATCTCAATTAGAGATTAAGGGTGCTCACCAACGCGTCGTCTTCATCATGGAAAGAAGTGACAAGTGGAGTGCCGCAGGGCTCCGTCCTGGGCCCGGTTCTGTTCAACATCTTTATTAACGACTTAGACGAAGGGTTAGAAGGCACGATCATCAAGTTTGCAGACGACACAAAACTGGGAGGGATAGCTAACACTCCAGAAGACAGGAGCAAAACGATCTTGACAGACTAGAGAGATGGGCCGAAACTAACAAAATGAAGTTCAACAGGGACAAATGCAAGATACTTCACTTCGGCAGAAAAAATGGAAATCAAAGATACAGAATGGGGGACGCCTGGCTTGACAGCAGTGTGTGCGAAAAAGACCTTGGAGTCCTCGTGGACAACAAGTTAAACATGAGCCAACAATGTGATGCGGCTGCTAAAAAAGCCAATGGGATTCTGGCCTGCATCAATAGGGGAATAGCGTCTAGATCCAGGGAAGTCATGCTCCCCCTCTATTCTGCCTTGGTCAGACCACACCTGGAATACTGTGTCCAATTTTGGGCACCACAGTTGAAGGGAGATGTTGACAAGCTGGAAAGCGTCCAGAGGAGGGCGACTAAAATGATTAAGGGTCTGGAGAACAAGCCCTATGAGGAGTGGCTTAAAGAGCTGGGCATGTTTAGCCTGCAGAAGAGAAGGCTGAGAGGAGACATGATAGCCATGTACAAATATGTGAAGGGAAGTCATAGGGAAGAGGGAGCAAGCTTGTTTTCTGCTGCCCTGCAGACTAGGACACGGAACAATGGCTTCAAACTACAGGAAAGGAGATTCCACCTGAACATCAGGAAGAACTTCCTCACTGTGAGAGCTGTTCGACAGTGGAACTCTCTCCCCGGGGCCGTAGTGGAGGCTCCTTCCTTGGAGGCTTTTAAGCAGAGGCTGGATGGCCATCTGTCGGGGGTGCTTTGAATGCGATTTCCAGTCCAACCCCCTGCTAAGAAGCAGGAAATCGCATTCAAAGCACCCCTGACAGATGGCCATCCAGCCTCTGCTTAAAAGCCTCCAAAGAAGGAGCCTCCACCACAGTCCGGGGCAGAGAGTTCCACTGCCAAACATCTCTCACAGTGAGGAAGTTTTTCCTGATGTTCAGGTGGAATCTCCTTTCCTGTAGTTTGAAGCCATTGTTCCCTTGCGTCCTAGTCTCCAGGGCAGAGAAAACAAGCTTGCTCCCTCCTCCCTATGACTTCCTTTCATGTATTTGTACATGGCTATCATGTCTCCTCTCAGCCTTCTCTTCTGCAGGCTAAACATGCCCAGCTCTTTAAGCCGCTCCTCATAGGGCTTGTTCTCCAGACCTTTGATCATTTTCGTTGCCCTCCTCTGGACACTTTCCAGCTTGTCAACATCTCCCTTCAACTGCAGTGCCCAGAATTGGACGCAGTATTCCAGGTGTGGTCTGGCCAAGGCAGAATAGAGGGGGAGCAGGACTTCCCTGGATCTAGACGATATACCCCTATTGATACAGGCCAGAATCCTGTTGGCTTTCTTAGCAGCCGCATCACATTGCTGCCTCATGTTTAACTTGTTCAGCCCGCATTATCTCAACATTCAACAACAGACCCCATGAGTCTACTCTAGTTGGGAGGAGCCAGCAGAATTCCAGACATCATACATTTAATTTCAGTTGTGTCATTCATAAACATCCACCCATAAAGAATCCTAAGATATTTCTTCAGAGGTTCAGGGAAAAATATTTCCTGCTCTTAACCACAGATTCCTGTTATTTCTCAGGGAATTGCAATTAAATACACAGTGCACCAATCTCTGCTTGGCTTCCAAATCAGGTGAGATCATGCATGGCAATGAAAAGATTCTGGAGCATTGCATGTAGGTTTTCTGAGCTTTATATTGAAGATGAAGAAAGGTGATACACTAAACACCTTCTCTTTTGACACCCAGAACCTGCTAACCAATGATGTGAAACATCCACAAATTGAGGCCTCATCTATATTGCTATATAATGCAGTTTAAAACGGCATTACATTGTCAGTGTCGACACATATAATGCAGTTTAACTTCACTGAACTGCATTATCTTAGTCTATGCTGAACATATAATGTAGTTTGAAACTGTATTATACTGCATTGTAGATGGGAACTAAATTTCTGTCTTCATATTGCTATTATATCGGCTTCTCGCTGAAATTTGTTTCCAAGTCATGTCGAAAGCAAAATTGTTTCCATCCTCCAGGATTTGGACGCCAGCATTACAGCATCTGATTCAACCTTTAAAGTTACAATTAATTTATTTTCTATTAGCATATGTATGAGTTTTGGATGTAATGTGGTGCAATGGTGTGAATGCTGGACTCAGACTCCAAAAGGCCAGGGTTTGAATCCCAGCTGAGCCATGGAAACCCACTGGGTGGCTTTGGGCAAATCGCAGCTTTGATAGAATTGCTATTTAAGTTGAGTCCTAACAACAAGAAGACATTTTTCAATTGGATCTTTTTTTTTCAATTATGTTGGGAGCAGCTTTGCATCTCACATTTGAGAGTTAGGAAGCAAATGAATACATAAAGATCCAGATTGAAACCGTGCCCATTTTCTTTAAATAAATTTCAGCTGGGGAGACCCAAGATTATGTGATGTTTACGTGATGTTTATAGAACTATTTGTTTCTTGAATCATTGCCGTTATAGCCAGTAGGGATTCAATAGATAGCTAGGTCAGGGATTACTTAATCATCGATCAACCCCCAAAAAACCAGTGACAGGTTCATGTTAGGAGTGCCATCACTCGGAAGTGACTTGATGAAACACAACAACAGTAGAGTAGATTAGTTAAATCAATTAAACTCACGTAAGTGTTGACTTACTTCATTGTTTTGTTATGTGTCCTCTAGTCAACCTTGACTCATGGCAACTGTGTCATTTGCTAATTGCAAGATTTATTTAGCAAAGGTTTGTTGTTATCTATTTCCCAAGTTTGAGCTTTGTCCAAGAGGAGCCTCCAGTGGCCTAGGGGATAAAAGCCTCCTGACTTGAAGGTTGGGTTGCTGACCTGAAAGCTGCCAGATTCTAATCCCACCCGGGGAGAGCATGGATGAGCTCCCTCTATCAGCTCCAGCTCCATGCGGGGACATGAGAGAAGCCTCCCACAAGGATGGTAAAACATCAAAACATCCGGGCATCCCCTGGGCAATGTCCTTGCAGACGGCCAATTCTCTCACTCCAGAAGCAACTCCGGTTGCTCCTGACACGAAAAAAAAAAGCTTTGTCCAGGGCTACACATTATACTTTTATGGCTGAACAGGCCTTCAGAATCCTAGCCCAACACTCAAACCAACACATCACACTTATTCTCTCATCCTTCTTATACACAAGAAAAAGTGTTTCAGAAGTTTTCTTGCTGTTAGATTATCATTTCTATGTATGGTGTGATTCTTATAGCAATGAAGCATGTGTTCCTAGACTTAAAATTAATATAAGAAAACACAGATAACAGTGAACTCAATAGACTGAACAATGTAGGTAAGTAGCTTCTACAGGAGGTCCAAAGTGAATAACTGAACAAGTGAAACGATGGATAATGATGGATGGGGCCTGAGCTGTGGCGCAGGTGGGAGAGCAAGCCAGCTGCAACCAGCTGCAATGAATCACTCTGACCAGGAGGTCATGAGTTCGAGGCCCGCTCGGAGCCTATGTTTGTCTTGTCTTTGTTCTATGTTAAAAGGCATTGAATGTTTGCCTATATGTGTAATGTGATCCGCCCTGAGTCCCCTTCGGGGTGAGAAGGGCGGAATATAAATGCTGTAAATAAATAAATAAGTGAAACTGCATATATCAGCTCTGTGGATAAGGAGATCATAATCTATTTCTTCAGTGTTTTAAGGGCTTCTTCATGAACTAGAAACATTGAGTAATACCTTGTTGGTATTTTATCAATCCATAAGCACCCTTACAAAGTTGGTTTTATGTTTTTGGCAATATTTTTTTTTTTTATTGTGTCAGAAGTGACTTGAGAACATACTGCAATTCATTTCTGGTGTGAAAGAATTGGCCATCTACATAGAGGTTGCCCAGGAGACACCCAGATGTGTTAGCTAGGAAGCTTCCGGAGCAGTACTTAATGATCTACTCACATTTGCATATTTTCGAACTGCTAGGTTAGCAGAAGCTGGAGCTAACTTTGGGAGCTCACTTTGCTCCCAAATTTGAACCGCTGACCTTTCGTTCAGCAAGTTCAGCAGCTCAGTGGTTTACTAGGAGGCTCCTAGTAATAAGTATTGAAATGTTTTTTGATTGATCACACAGGCCTAGCCATATAAGAAGCCATATAAGCAATATAAGACTAGAAACGGAAGACATCACCTTGTGGATGGTGGGAGTCTAAAATGTAACTTCCCCAAGCTCTCTTGAAATCTCCCCTTGTTATCATGCCATTTTCATCTTCCGTATCTAGCTTCTAATCTCAAAAAGGAGGTTGTTTAAAAAAAAGAAGACTTGAAATTTCATTCATCTGTGATCTTGAATTTCTTTTTTATTCTTGCAAAAGGAAGGTTGTGTATCACATCTGCGGCTTAGTTCTCATTAAGCATCAAACTGGGGAACATAATCATAGTGTGGCACGAGGCATAATTTGACAAAGGAAAGACTTATGTTGGTCACCTTCATTATTATAGGGGAAATATGCCACTAACATAAAACAATAATATAAATTTCCCTTTTACGTTTGCCCACACACCAAGAACAAAGAAACAAGGTAAATTTGTGCTCAATTTACTTCGAGGGATAATAAGACCTTCGGTTATAGCTGCCTTATTTGTTAGTGTGCCGGATGAAAGATGAGGTGACAATATGCAAAATATATTTTCTGCATATTATAATATTTAGCAATGTCATTTGATTTTTTATATATATTTCATTAAATTGTTTTGTGGCTTTATTATCTTCCCCAGATGCACAGCGCAGAAATACAATTATTCAGATTTAGACGCCATAAAATTTGGCATGCATTTACTTGCATTCAGAATATCCTGCATGTTAAAGAGAAATTACTGCACCCGGCCCACATAGTTGGGCTCTCATACTCCCATTGAACCATTTATTAGACAGAGCACATTAGGGGAAATACGCCATTTATGTTAAGGGCCCCTTCTGATAACAGATGTATTTGTGCAAAGCAAATATTTCAATAGATCAGAGCCATTTGATCACAACTGTAATAGACACACCACTAGAGACATTTTTTGTTTCTATAATGCACGCCATAGCTCTGTGAATAAGGCATATGAAGGAACAGGAATCGGCATAGAAAAAAAATGAAAGCCCTGCATCTGATCATACAGATGACGTATGGTCCATTTCTAGGCTGTGGATCACACTTGTAAAGCATCATCATGGAACGAAAAACAGCCCTGCTTCAGTGCATCCATCACCTGAATCACTTGAAAACAGGAGGATTTGGCTGGTTTAAAGATTCACAATAGAATTATCCATTTCAAACATCCTGGGGTCATTCTGAGACAAAAGTAGTGCATTTCCAAGGTTGGCTTACATTCCATACATAATCAAGCACTTACAAGGGTTGAATGAAAAGTAATGCCTCCACCTTCGTAACTCCTCAAGAGATGGCAGTCCTGGTCTGCGGCAGATACTGGCTTGTTCAGTAGATTCTCCTCTACAGTTCCATTTGGCGGGAAGCCTTAGCATTGAACAGTTGTGTTGTTAAAGTGCGAAGTATGGAACCCTGCGCAGACGGGGAAGCCTTAGCATTGAACGGTTGTGTTGTTAAAGTGTGAAGTATGGAACCCTGTGCAGAGAGGGAAGCCTTAGCATTGAATGGTTGGGTTGTTAAAGTGCGAAGTATGGAACCCTGTGCAGACGGGGAAGCCTTAAATTGAACGGTTGTGTTGTTAAAGTGCAAAGTATAGAACTCTGCACAGACGGGGAAGCCTTAGCATTGAACGGCTGTGTCATTAAAGTGCGAAGTATGGAACCCTGCGCAGACGGGGAAGCCTTAGCATTGAACGGTTGTGTTGTTAAAGTGTGAAGTATGGAACCCTGCGCAGAGAGGGAAGCCTTAGCATTGAATGGTTGTGTTGTTAAAGTGCGAAGTATGGAACCCTGCTCAGACAGTCGGTCAATGCAACTTAAGGAACGTGCAGTCATTGAATTCTCGACAGCAGGATGGTAGAAACAGCTATTGTGCCTTCCTTATTGAGCTTCTGAACAATAGGCAGACACACTGGCAGGCACACAATTCATTGTACAAAGGCAAGGTGAAGTAGCGGAATTACTCTATAACTATGAGCATGTGGACAACTTCAACAGAAAGGAGGAAACCATGAAAATGAATAAAATCTGGTTATCAGTATTAAAAACTCAAAAACCAGAACAGTAAATAAGAAGCAATACTCTGAAAACAGAGGAGTTGTAGACATGAATCAACCAGGGGCAGCTAACAACTCTGAACAAAGGATGCCCCCAGGCAGGAAGAAGCCAGGAGATGAAGCTATTCAATGCTAATTAAGGTGATTAACTACAGCATTCACATTGGTCTCCAACTGACAAGAGTTCTTCTCTCACCCTGGACTTTCCACAGATATATATAAACCTTCCTTGCTTAGTTTCTCCATACCTCACAACTTCTGAGGATGCCTGCCATAGATGTGGGCAAAACATCAGGAGAGAATACTTCTGGAACATGGCCACACAGCCTGGAAAACATACAACAACCCCAACTAAGAGCTTGTCTACATGGACTAAAAACTATCACACCTTGTAGGCCACATGTGTAAAACTCAAGGCCCCTGGGATGAATTGAGTCCTCCATGTCATTTGATGTAGCCCTCCAGATGCTGGACTACACTCCTGTTTTCCTCATCATGAGACATCATGACTAGAGATGATGGGAATTGTGAGAAAGTAACATCTGGAAAGCTGTAGTTTGTTCTGTATAGTCAGAACAGTGGAGTTTGGATTTAGATAAAAGGCTTGTGGATATGATGTCTGACATTAAAATGTCCTTAAACTGTTCCCCAACCTCAGAGTCACAAATGCCTTTGGGTTGCAACTCCTGTTTTTCCCAGTCTGCAAGGCAGATAATAATCAAAAGTAATGGAAGTAGTCATTCAATAAGATTTGGAGACCCAATTTAGGTAAAAACTGAAGAGCACCAACCACCATGTTAATAGATAGGTAAAAAGGTAAAGGTTTCCCCTGACGTTAAGTCCAGTCATGTCTGACTCTGGAGGTTGGTGCTCATCTCCATGTCTAAGCGGAAGAGCTGGCATTGTCCATAGACACCTCCAAGGTCATGTGGCCGGCATGACTGTATGAAGTGCCGTTACCTTCCCGCCAGAGCGGTACCTATTGATCTACTCACATTTGCATGTTTTCGAACTGCTAGGTTGGCAGGAGCTGGGGCTAACAGCGGGTGCTCATTCCGCTCCCTGGATTTGAACCTGGCACCTTTTGGTCCGCAAGTTCAGCAGCTCAGCGCTTTAACACACTGTGCCACCAGGGCCCCCATGTTAATAGATAGATAGATAGATAGATAGATAGATAGATAGATAGATAGATAGATAGATAGATGGTTCTCTGTATCCACAGATTCTCCATTCATGGTGTCAATGGCCCTCCATGAACATGAGTCTGACACTGACGTTGTAGGCAATCTGGTCCTCACCATTTTACCCTAAACCATTTGAAAAAAACCTTGAACATTTTACAGAAAAACTCATACTGTTAAGCATGTGGATATTCCTTCTGATAGCAACACTTCACTGTATTGTAGAGGGGAGAAGTTAGTGGTGAGTGGAGCTGTTTGCTGTGAGGTACATATTCCCATCAGGTTGACTTTTAATATTTTTACAGAAAAATTCAAGCCTGTGGATTACTCCCATATCAACACATTAGTATTAGTGCATGCCCACTGAACAGAAGATGTATTTATTCCCATCCATGATGGGAATGAAAGCAAAATAAAGTGGAATGTCCATAGCCATGTGGGCAAAAATAAAGGAAAGGCTTGGAAAAATGAAATGTCCCCTAACAGCAAGGTGAGATCACCAAGGAGAAATTTCTGGCCACTTATAACAATCTCACTATGATATTTGTGGTGTTAACAGGGGTTCACTACAAAGCAATGTGGACCATAAAAATGGTACCAAACATATGTTTTTCATTAGTGTATAGAATCCTAGAGTTGGGAGAGGCTCCAAGGGCGATCCAGTCCTATCCCATTCTGCCATGAAGAAGTACACCATCTAAGCACTCCTGACAAATGTACTTTCAACCTCTGTAGACAAAGTTGATTGTCAATATACTCTACTCAAGCATAATGTAGGAGTTTGACCAAGAACTGACCCATAGGTTGCATATGTATTATAACATCTCTCAAGGGCCGAAAATGCAAAACATTGTCAATAGCTGGTGAGTATCCGTTTTACCTTTCCATCTCACCCTCCAAATATTGTTAAAACTGAATCTTCTTAGATACATTCATGGAAGGATTTTGAATGCAAGCCTTTGTACTGCAACATCAGTGATGAGTAAAAACATATCAAGGTGTAGCATTTGAACAGACCACCGGAAAACAAAAGAATCTCCACTTTTCCCCCCAATGTACGCCTTGCCTTCCTTGATATATGCCGTCCTTCCGAGACCGCAGCTGCCTTTGATTTAACTTTTCATCCACCCTATTTTATTCCCTATCAAGAAAGAAATGTTACTCATCACACTATCAGCCACATAAAAAGTGGCTAAAATAAATACAGGTCCCGATATATATCAGTTGGCATTTTGTTTGTTATAACTCAAAAATATAGAAGCAATCTTGAGCTTGTGGTGAAATGCAGCTGGGGTTTCCACAGTTTCATAGGGGGCCCAGTTATATATATATAAAAAACCCTACTATTTTTTTTTCCAAACAAGTGAAACTAACACCAAAACCTTTGTCTAAAGGAACATTTTCAGTGTCTCTAGGCAGGTGAGACATCTCAGACATTTTGAGTGTTTGGATAATATTTGCATAAGTTCTTAGGATGGGGTGAACATTTTAAAATCAATTTGACAAAAGTAACATAGTATGTTGGGAACAAGGGGGTCCAAATTTAATTTTGTTTATTATTATTCTTCATTAATGGCTTGTCTACATGAATGAAAAAAAAAATCTGGCTGTCTTCATGGGGCCTTCTGGTGAGTATTCTGGGTCTTCTGCTTTTAACCTGACTTTGCTCTGTCTGGCGGAGGCTCCTTCTTTGGAGGCTTTTAACATAAGCTAGATAGATACATTGGGAGTGCTTTGAATGTGCTTTTCCTGCATGACAGAAGGGTGTGGACTGGATAGTCATCTGTCACTCCTTGTGTTCTCATCCAACTCAATGATTCTATGGGTTGGCAAAGTTGAGAGATGCTCCAATCTCTGGAGTTTCCACTAACTTTGTGGCTCTCTGGGCACTTGGACTGGATCCATTTGGACTGAATTCACTGTCTGTATAGACATTAATGCCATCAGCCTTGATATAAGTTGATTGATACAGGGTGGATGGGGTTGGATCATCTTCACTTCACTTCACTTCACTTTATTTCTTAATTAGTCGCTCTCCACCAGAGTGCTCCGAGCGACTTACAATTTAAAATATCATTCCACAATATAAAAACATTCAACATAAAAACATTCAACAGTGACTATTTGGCAAATTAGATCTGATTTACTTAAATGCACAACCAAACAGCCAAGTCTTGAGCACTTTTACAAAAGGTCACAACTCCGATATTGCTCTAACATATGGAGGCAATGAGTTCCACAGAATTGGAGCATAGGTTGAAAAGGCTCTACGCCTTGTAGCTTCCAGGTGTACCTCTCTAGGGCCCAGTATGTATAGGAGATTTTCCTGGGAAGATCGAGGTGACCACTGATGGAAAAAAGGAATGAGGCGGTCCCTAAGATATAATGGTCCTTGGCCATTTTGAGCTCTAAATGTCAGGATCAGTATCTTGTAAGAGATCTGATGTTCTATTGGTAGCCAATGCAGTTGTTTCAGAATCGGTGTAATATGGAATCTTATAGATGATCCTGCTAGCAGCCTGGCCACCGCATTTTGGACCATTCAGATCTTCTGGATTTTTGTTCTTGGAAGGCCGGCATATAAGGCGTTACAATAATCCAACCTAGTGGTGACTGTTACATGGAAAACCATTGCCAATGCTTCTGTCGAAAGGTAAGATGCCAATTTCGTTGCCTGGCGAAGATGAAAAAAGGCCTGCTTACTTATGGCAGTGATCTGGGCCTCCATTGTCAGCGATGAGTCCAACACAACCCCAAGGCTTTTAACAGTGGCAGACAGAACCAGAACTTCCCCATCGAAATCAGGCAGTGACTGGGTTAACTCCGGTGGCTGGCCGGGCCAGAGTATCTCAGTTTTTGCAGTATTCACTTTTAGTCTACTCATTCGCAGCCAACTCATCACTGCTTCCAAACACAGCTTAAAGTTCTCAGGAATCGTGGTTGTCCCAGGTTCGAGACGCAAGAGTAGCTGGGTATCATCTCTGTGATGCTGACCATAGAGCTCTCTGTGAGCTCAAGGGTGTCATGGATGTGTTTGTTGATGTGAGAGTGGGGTACTCATGTGACCAAAGGAAAGAGGGTATCCTATATTGACATCAGCAGACACAACAGGTGACAGCTAGATGTGTCAAGGGGGTTCTGTGACTGGCAAAGAGAATGGTATTCAATTAGGGACAGAGGGATGAACCAGCATGGGGATGCGCCAGACCATCGGGACACTGTGTACATTTCAACGGGAAGAAATGTATGGTACTACACTTAGGCAGAAAAATATAAAATGCATAGATATAGGATGAGTGACACTGGCTTGAAAACAGTTGATATGAAAGGGATCTATGAGTTTTAGTGAATCATAAGCTGGTATGAGTCAACAGTGTGATGCTGAAGTTTAAAAAGCCAATGGATTTCTAGGCTGCATTAATAAGAGTGTCTATATTGGGTTGTTGTGTGTTTTCTGGGCTGCATGGCCATGTTCCAGAAATATTCTCTCCTGACATTTCGGCCACATCTATGGCAGGCATAGCCTCACAACCTCTGAGGATACGTGCCATAGATGTGGGAGAAACGTCAGGAGAGAATACTTCTGGAACATGGCCATACTGCCCAGAAAACACACAACAACCCTATGATCCCGACCATGAAAGCCTTTGACAACACAGTGTCTATATTGTGGGAAGTCATAGTCCCACTTTATTCAGCTTTGCTCAGAGCTCTTCTGGAAGAATACTGTGTCCAGTTCTGGGTACCACAATTCAAGATATGAATGTGAAACAAACTGAAAGGTGTATAGAGAAGGTGACCAAAATGTTTAAAAGTTTGAAAGACAAGTCTTATGAGCTGGGTGGGTATGATATGATAGTCATGGTTAAACATCTGAAAGGATGTCACATTAAGGAGGGGGCAAGCTTGTTTTTGCTGCTCTTGAAACTAGAACACAGAGCAATGGATTCAAATTGCAGGGAAAGTGATTCCACCTAAATATTAGCAAAAGTTTCCTAATGCTCAGAGCTGTTCAGCAGTGGAATATGCTGCCTCAGAGTCTGATGGATTCTCCTTCTGTGGAAGCTATTATGCAAAAGGTGGGTGGCCATCTGCCTGGAGAGCTGGCATTTAAAAGCCAAATTGATTCTTTCTGGGAATCAAGAGTGGAGATCAAGAGGGTCCAATGGCCCTTGTGGAGAGCATGAAGTCCAGAAAACACATTTTTATGGACTCTCATAGCTGAGATCCTACAGCTTTCTTTTTTTATATATAAAGTTTTTTATTGTGCTTTTATCTATAATTACAGTGAAAGCGAGGAAAGCAATTGTGTAGAAATAGTGGGGGGAAAGTAAAGAACAAAGACAAAAAAGAAAAGTAAAAAAGAAGAGAAAAAATAAAAATAGAAATAAAAATAAAAAATAGAGAAAAAAATTGGTTGACTTCCCATTGTCCTCTTGAGGGTCTTAAAATCTTGTTGTCTATTTTCATCTCTGGTATTAACAGTCTTGTTATTTTGATGTATTTCACATATCAAATAAGTCTATTGTTAATTTATATCCATCTTTCCAAATGAAATCTCTGAAGCCCAGCCAGTCTGTTTTCCCTTTGACTTCTCTTAGTCTTTAAGTTAAAGTGTCCATTTGTATTATGTCAAACAGTTTTAAAATCCAGTCGTTAATGGTAGGTACCTCCTTTTGCTTCCATATTCTAGCTACTTGAATATAATGCAAACCTTCATTAATGCAGTTAAATGGTGGTTGGTCTATAAAACCCTTCTCTGAACACCAACCTTGTGTCAAATGTTCCTGTAAATCCAGTGAATCAAGTAATACTTTTAAGATACTGATGTGTAATTATGGGTCATCCAAGAATATACACTTGTAGAAATCTGCATAGGCTACTAGTAATTAAATGCAGACATGATGCCATCTCTAAACAACAACAAAACCCAAAGACCTTCATGCATAAGGGAACTCACAAGTACATAAAACAATGGCATGCCAGCCCATATGTTCAGTGCTACTTGTCAACAAGTCCTTTATTAGAGCCAACTGGTGGCGATTATTCCACACTGCTTGACTTATGATAGCCAGCGCTTCAGTAGACTGCATGAAAAATTTCTGGGCTTTAAATGAAAGATCTATCTTGGACTGGCTAGAGTGCTTGGAGTAACTCATTTCATATAAAGAAGTTATTTGTCATTAATTCCTTTTGCTTAATAACAAAAATATCACTTTTTAATATTATAACTGAAACTTGGGCCACATCTGTAATGAGCAGGTTACTACAAGGCATTTCTGCCCCAGATCCATCACATACAGTAGAGTCTCACTTATCCAGCGTTCTGGATTATCTAACACAGTTTGGCTTTTAGTAGTCAATGTTTTTTCTAGTCAATGTTCTCAATACATTGTGATGTTTTGGAGGTAAATTCATAAATACAGTAATTACTACATAACGTTACCGTGTACTGCACTGCTTTTTTTCTGTCAATTTGTCATAAAACATGATGTTTAGATGCTTAATTTGTAAAATGATAACGTAATTTGATGTTTAATAGGCTTTTCCTTAATCCCTCCTTATTATCCAACATTTTTGCTTATCCAACATTCTACCGTCCCATTTATGTTGGATAAGTGAGACTCTACTGTACCTGCTGAATCTGGGGACATCACATCCTAGAGTTGAAAAAGACTCCAAAGACCATCTAGTCCAACCCCCTTTCATGCAGCGATCCCTATTTGCAGCTCGCTCAGAAGATGCTCTGTTTTCAGGATTAAGAGTGCATCTACACTGTAGAACTAATGCAAGTTGACCCCACTTTACATGCCATGACTCAATGCTGTGAAATCCTGGGAGTTGTAGTTTTGCAATGACTTTAGCCTCCCCAGCCAAAAATGCTGTTGCCTTACCAAATTACAGATAACAGGATTCCATAGCATTGAGACAGGACAGGCACAGTGGTGCCTAACTGTATGAATTCTACAGTGTAGATCAGTGGTTCTCAACCTGTGGGTCCCCACATGTTTTGGTCTTCAACTCCCAGAAATCCTAACAGCTGGTAAACTGGCTGGGATTTCTGGGAATTGTAGGCCAAAACCTCTGGGAACCCATAGGTTGAGAACCACTGGTGTAGATGAATCCCAGGGTCATCCAGTCCAACCCCACTCTGACATACAAGAATGAGCCCTCCTGACAGATGGCTATCCAGCCTTTGTTTACAAAGTTCCAGAGAAGCAGAATCCATCAGATTCTAAGGCAACATTGTATTTCACTTGTTGTCGAGCCATGGTACCCCCAGATTTGTGGACCATAATTAGACTTCAGGCAAGAAATATTATTTTTATTTTGTAAACATTTTTGACGACTCCTAAATTTCAAAATGTCGTAGCCACTAGAATCTCCAGGATGGACCTAGCAGCAATTCTACCTTTAAACCCTATTAAATCTAACCCCTCAATAAATTTATCAACTTGATGTTTTGGTTTATGTGTAACTTGTATCATTTGCATATTGTATCAATTCTTAAATGTATAAAATGTATTAATATGTATCTTGAAGGCAGCTACCTTCTATTCTGCCTTGGTCAGACCACACCTGGAATACTGTGTCCAATTTTGGGCACCA
This sequence comes from Anolis carolinensis, assembly GCF_035594765.1. Classification (NCBI taxonomy): domain Eukaryota; kingdom Metazoa; phylum Chordata; class Lepidosauria; order Squamata; family Anolidae; genus Anolis; species Anolis carolinensis. Next base: position 318,694,933 of record NC_085842.1, read on the forward strand.
CAGTTGAAGGGAGATGTTGACAAGCTGGAAAGCGTCCAGAGGAGGGCGACTAAAATGATTAAGGGTCTGGAGAACAAGCCCTATGAGGAGTGGCTTAAAGAGCTTGGCATGTTTAGCTTGCAGAAGAGAAGGCTGAGAGGAGACATGATAGCCATGTACAAATACGTGAAGGGAAGTCATAGGGAGGAGGGAGGGAGCTTGTTTTCTGCTGCCCTGCAGACTAGGACACGGAACAATGGCTTCAAACTACAGGAAAGGAGATTCCACCTGAACATCAGGAAGAACTTCCTCACTGTGAGAAGGGCTGTTCACCAGTGGAACTCTCTCCCCCGGGCCGTGGTGGAGGCTCCTTCTTTGGAGGCTTTTAAGCAGAGGCTGGATGGCCATCTGTCGGGGGTGCTTTGAATGCGATTTCCTGCTTCTCAGCAGGGGGTTGGACTGGATGGCCCATGTGGTCTCTTCCAACTCTACTATTCTATGATTCTATGATTCTATGATTCCTATACCCTCAGTTTGCATAATCCCTTGGGAACAGAGATTGTGGCCAGGATCCCTCCAGCTATTTCCAACATCAGATAATATTAAAACCTTTGTGTATGTATGCAAGACAATTGATCTCCTTTATCACCAGGATGAGCTCAAGATGTTTGCCTATTCTTTTAAGGTTGAGAGTATGTCGCTTCCATGGAAGAGGAGGCTCAGCAAACAAGAATTTGCCAACTTTCTGAACGGACAGCCAAGCCCTTGATTATCTAGAATTACCACCTTTGTGTTTTGAGTCTTGAACTTTTTGTCTCACAGAAAACTGGATTTTTGAGTTAATCAAAGACTCACCAGCATACCCATGTCACAATTTTCTCCAGGTTTGTGCCTTTGGGGGCATTCCTAAAATGGACTGGTCCTTTTCACTAACTGATAGCTGTCTTTCTTCCCGCCACAGGAATCTCCTCCAGCAGGCTGTGATGTCAGGAGAACTCCCAGGCAATCCCAGCAAGGATCCTAGTCAGACTCGCTTCTTAGCCAATCAAAGGAGGGCACTGGGAGTCTGAATAGTTGTCGGAACTGCATAAAATGCAATGTATTTTTCTGTGAATTTGTATTTGTACCTTTTGAAGCATATTGCTTGCACTTGCATCCTATTTGGCCAAATTGTAATAAACCTCTGTAGCTTTGCCTTCAACCTGGAACACTTGTTATCCATCCTGGCTGATCTGGTTTAATGGAAGCTCACCAAGCATGGACCTGCTTATTCGCAATCCTAGCTGAAATTTCTACACACCGAGAAACAGCTTTATTTATTTATTTATTTATTTATTTATTTATTTACAGTATTTATATTCCGCCCTTCTCACCCTGAAGGGGACTCAGGGCGGATCACATTGTACACATATAAGGCAAACATTCAATGCCATATAAACATAGAAAAGAGACAGACACAGAGGCATTTTAAACCTTCTCCAACTCCCAGCTTCCAGCTTCCTGAGGGTATGCTTGATTCCGGCCACAGGAGGAGCAGCTGCTTCATCATCCACTGCGATGGCAACTTCCTCATTCCAATGGCAGCTGGGTGATTTTTATGGTGTCATAAATTAGCCTCACCACATATAAGTGGTACCTAAATTTCCTACTTGATAGATGCAACTATCTTTTGGGTTGCTTAGGTCAGCAACGAGCAGGGGCTATATTTTATTTTTAATTGTCAGGTGCTCACCCCGACACGGCTGGCCTCGAACTCATGACTCAGTCAGAGTGATTTATTGCACTGGCTACTAATCAGCCTGTGCCACAGCTCGGCCCCGTTCCTAACCATTAGGAATTTCTTCCTAATATCTAAGTTGAATCTCTTTTCCTACAGTTTGAGTTCATTGCTCCATGTCTCCAGAGCAGCAATAAAGGAGCTAATCCAAATGAGTGCCTTACAGAGCAGAGAGAGAGAGGAAGTTGTGTTTAAATCGTTCTTTCTGCAGAGGTTCAGAGTAGCCAACTTTAGACTGGAAGATATGTAAATATAAAGCACCATTAAGCAAATGGAAATATCAAAGATAGAGGGAGGCTGCCATTTCCTCTTTCAGTGAGGGCAGGTTAAAAAAAACACAGAAAGGTGTGCTGCTAGAAGTCATTTATTAGTTGAGAATGTGTTTGGAAAAAGAAAACATTCTTTTTGGAATTAAAACATTATCTTACCAAGGAGAAGAACAAATCTGGAATAAATGGTGGATATATATGTAGATTTTTGAAACCCCAGTGGTGAAGTGTGTTAAAGCACTGAGCTGCTGAACTTGCAGACCAAAAGGTCCCAGGTTCAAATCACAGGAGCAGAGTGAGAGCCCGCTGTTGCTCCAGTTTCTGCCAACCTAGCAGTTCGAAAACATGCAAATGTAAGTAGATCAATAGGTACCGCTCCGGCTGGAAGGTAACAGCACTCCATGCAGTCATGCCAGCCACATGACCTTGGAGATGTCTATGGACAACGCCAGCTCTTCAGCTTAGAAATGGAGATGAGCACCAACCCCCAGAGTCAGACATAACTGGATTTAACATCAGGGGAAACCTTTACCTTTACCTATATATGGAGATTGGGCCTAAATACCCTTAAGGCACCAAATCCCATTTGATTTTGGAAGCTAAGCAGGGTAAAGCCTGGTTAATACTTGGATGGGAGATCATCAACAAATCCCAGATGCTGTGTGCTATATTTCAGAGGAAGGAATTAGCAAAACCACCACCACTGTGACTCTCTTGCCTTAGAAAGTCTTGTGGAATTCATGGGGTCTCCATAAGTCAACGGGCAACTGGAAGGCATGTACATGCACATGTGTATATATACTGTATAATATATCTCTCTATATATATCTTGGCTGAAGAATCGAATGCTGGAATAGAAGTCTTCTTTTCAATGATTTATAATACTGCTTTTGAGTGATATTGCAGACCATAAAGACAGGGAAGGGAAAACAGTCCTTACTGGAGGCATGGCACAGTTTTTGGAGCTGCAGTACCATTTGTGCTGTTGAATTTTGTATCATGCCTTCCGTGCAAAGAGAATCTGCAACTAAAGAGGTTCTGTAGATTCAGGGTGAATCAAAGCACTTGCCAGTCTTCTTAAGTGTCAAAAAAGGCCCTCCACCAAGTTTCAAGTTTGTAAAGAGAGTCAATGTGTTTCCAGGAGGTTTTGTACTCCTTTCCTCCAGCATCTTCACTGTCCTTGCATTCAATGGGTCACATTACAGTTCAGTTCCAAATCATGTCTCTATTTTCATCTGTTGGCAGGTCTGGGACATCAAACTACTATTACATAATTATACCAAAGAGGAGTTTTTGTACTAGAAGATCTTTTCACCAGAGCATTTTGCTGGCCATTTATGGAATGAGACGTATTGAAGCATTTAATTTTTAAACTAGCAAACACATTAGGAATAACCTCTCAAAGGTAAATGCTGTTGACAGGGAAATACAATAACTGGGATTCTTGTGGAGTCTCCTTCCCTGGAGGTTTTTACACTGGATGAACATCTGTCAGGAGTGCTTGGGTTATGTATTCCTACATGGATGGCCCTGGAAGTTTTTTCCATTTCTATCATACTACGATTCTATGTAGCAATGTGACATTTTGGGCCACCATAACTTTTTTAGTGCGGATGATCCTATGGTGAGAAACTAAGCAAGTGAGGTATACCTCACAACCTCTGAGGATGCCTGCCATAGATGTGGGCGAAACGTCAGGAGAGAATACTTCTAGAACATGGCCAGACAGCCCGGAAAACATACAACAACCCTGTGATCCTGGCCATGAAAGCCTTCAACAACACACTGATTGAATTGATTTCCTCTATCCAGGATTAGCAACACAATCCAGACCTCCAGCATTTGTGGAAGAAGTGAACATGCACCCAGGCAAGTGAGGTGAGCATTTCCTAGCAGTCTGTGCTTCCTGAGTGTGCTGCATCCTCCCGTCTCCCCTCATCCCCCACCCACACCTTTCTCAGCAGTAATTAATGTGGTAGTAAAATCAGCAGAAAGGCAACATAGAAATCTGGCGCAGGCGAGGATAAAAAAGACCCAAGGGAGAGCCTAAATGGACAATAATTGCAGGTTATTATACACTCTGCTACCTTACAGTGGAAATCTGGTCAGCTATTAGCAAAGTTGCAAGGAATAATCAAGTGGACAAGGACGAGGCAGAGATGCTCAGAGGCAAAAAGATGGAATGGAGAGAGGGAAAAAATGGGACAGTCATCATTATCATCTCTAACAGGAATATGATATTGAAGCTCTCCAGATGTTATGCTCACTCCCATGAATCCTAGCTCACATACCTAACGATCAGGCACAATAGAGATCATAACCAACTATATTTGGAGGGGCCCAGATTCTCCATATTTATACCATTCATGGGCTTGAGGTTCAGATTACCCTGATTTGTATTGCTCATGGGCCTGAGGCCTGTTGATCAGTCCAAATTAGAATTGACTCTTCAATTATTATTTTTTTGAAATGGTGAATAAACACATATGTAAATCTCATTGATTAAATGGATCAATTTTCGTTAAGACTACCAGGATTCCCAGCTTTTGCATTGTTGGAGTTTGGTCTAGCCACCACAGTTTGAAGCTTGCTTTGAACTGCATTAAATGGTCAGTATAGAAAGGACCTGAAAGTCAAACTAAATTTGATGATTCTTGGGATATAAATCTTTGCAAAGTTCTCTTCCATTCACCTTCCTTTCCCCACTTCTCACAGGCAAGGATGAATACAGTAGAGTCTCACTTATCCAAGACTCGCTTATCCAAGCTTCTGGATTATCCAATGCATTTTTGTAGTCAATGTTTTCAATACATCGTGATATTTTGGTGCTAAATTCATAAATACAGTAATTACTACATAGCATTACTGCACATTGAACTACTTTTTCTGTCAAATTTGTTGTATAACATGATGTTTTGGTGCTTAATTTGTAAAATCATAAACTAATTTGATGTGTAATAGGTTTTTCCTTAATCCCTCCTTATTATCCAACATATTCGCTTATGCAACATTCTGCCAGCCCGTTTATGTTGGATAAGTGAGACTCTACTGTAGTTTCCATAGTTATTTCACCGATGCATGAAAATATTCACACTGTGAAATATTCACACTTTGTGAAGTCTTTCAGGGATTCTTCTCATTTTTTTCTGCAGAGTTTTGTGGGGGTTTTTTTTCCACTTTTCCCCACAGGAAACAATGTCTGGTATCCTTTTGGTTACTTCCAACTAGAACCTACTAATAGACCTTGTTGAAGGCTTTCATGGCCAGAATCATTGGGTTTCTGTGAGTCTTTCGGACTGTATGGTCATGTTCCATGTTTCTGGAACATGGCTATACAGCCCGAAAGACTCACAGTAACTCAACTAATAGACCTATTCAATCAATGGTTGATGTATGAGTCAACATGTGGGTAAATATCACTGATTAAATGGACCTACTGTACTTGGGATTAAAAATAGGATTTAGGTCAGAATGTTGTGGGGGCGGGGAATTGAAGAGGATTGCATACAAATATGTATATTTGTGAAATAATTCCCTTAAAGACTTTGCAAACCACAAGGGACCTTCGCCATTACTCTAGTCTTCTCACAAGGCTTTCTGGGCATGATTCTATAGGGAAACAAATAGTGAGGGATATTCTTCCCATCTCTAGGTGACTCATTCTCAATAGAAATATCTGAGGAATTTGGGAAGGAGGAGGGAAAGAAAAGAACGTCACCAGCAATACGGGGGTGACTCCTGCTGTTTCATGAATAAACATACCGCACCCACTACTCATACTTGCCAAAAGGCATCATGGGATTAGAAGTGAGAAACAAAGCTGATAGAAAAATGCACCTGGAGAAAAGCTTCAAAGATCAGGACGTCTGCAGCGAAATCTAGGGCATGCATACCCCAGAAGTACCTGAAACTTTTGCCCTTAATTTATGGTGGAAGTACGAGAAGGAGTTTAAACCACGCTGACACCCACACTAGCATAAACTTACAGACTCGATGTACGTTAGAGGACATTATTGACAAAATCTGTGGTCCTGAAGATCATTTCCTCCTAAAGCAAACGTCTCTGTCTCAGGATGCCCAAGAGATCTGGCCACAGAGACGATGTCCGGAGAGAAGGAGCAGAGAACACGCTCCAAACAGGGATTTCTGGCCAGTAGAGGGAGTAGAAACACTGCCACTCGGATTGAGAGAGTTTCAATGGCTTCAGCTATGTGTGAACAGAACACTCCATGTTGTTTGCCTTGGTATCATTTTATGGATTCGTGCTGATCCCCCCTCCTTTTCTCTCTCTCAGTCCAGTGGATGCTTGATGTTTGCAGCTAAGTGAAACCAATTAATGCCAGGTTTTTGTAAGTGGCCAGATGTGTATCACATCCCACAATATTTTTGCATCACCACATGAATGTAGGCATTTTGTAACAATACTTTAGAAATGTTTGGAGCCGTGTGGGCGAGCCCAAAAATTGTAAACCTATATGAAAATGATTTTGGATTTTAGCTGTTTGAGGAAATTTAACTCTGCCTCCTACAGTTCCCAGGCTTAATTCAAAGTGATGGTTTTGACTAGTAAAGTGTTTTATGGTTGGGTTGTTGTATGTCTTTCGGCTGTGTGGCCATGTTCCAGAAGTATTCTCTCCTGACGTTTCGCCCACATCTATGGCAGGCATCCTCAGAGGTTGTGAGGTATGGATAAACTAAGTAAGAGAAGGAAAGAATATATATCTGTGTAGAGTCCAAGGTGTGGCAAGAGTCCTTTGTCACTGGGAAGCCAGCATTAATGTTTCAGTTAATCACCCTAATTAGCATTGGAAATGTTTTGTCCCTTGCCTGGGGGCATCCTTTGTTCAGTCAAGCCCTCAGAATGTTGGATCCCATCTATTGTTTTGATTTTGGAGTTTTGTAATACTGGTAGCCAGATTTTGTTCATTTTCATGGTTTCTTCCTTTCTGTTGAAGTTGTCCACATGCTTTGGAAGTTTTATGGTTATCCAAAGGACCATCATCTCCCTGCATGAGCCCAGTAGAATTGTAAGACCATCTGGAGAGGCCTTTTTCTCTGTCCCTATCCTGTTGGCACAGTTCTCTGTCCCCTGGTGGCACAGTGTGTTAAAGCGCTGAGCTGCTGAACTTGCAGACTGAAAGGTCCCAGGTTCAAATCCGGGGAGCGGAGTGAGCACCCACTGTTAGCTCCAGCTTCGGCCAACCTAGCAGTTCGAAAACATGCAAATGTGAGTAGATCAATAGGTACCGCTCCGGTGGGAAGGTAACAGCGCTCCATGTAGTCATGCTGGCCACATGACCTTGGAGGTGTCTACGAACAACGCTGGCTCTTCGGCTTAGAAATGGAGATGAGCACCAACCTCCAGAGTCAGACACAACTGGACTTAACATCAGGGGAAACCTTTACCTTTTAATCTTAATGCATTTATTGTTTTAACTTACAAAGTGTTTGTTTGTTTTTTTAAAAAATCTTATATTAATATGTCTATTGACTTTGTACTGTTTAACTAATATGTTATTGGCTGCCTTGGATCCCTTTACCAAGAGAAAGGGGAAATATGGATGCTGATAAGATCTGAATTTGAAAGGTTTTCTGTTTCTCTTTTTGCCCTATTTTGTTATTTAGTTTTGTACGATGGGAAATATTGAACTGATTTACCCTCCCACCCTCCACCAAATCTATTTCAACGTAACATCAGCTAGTGTTCTGTGCTACACTGGAACTCCATTGAACCATGACCCCACCTTCACTGTCATATGACACAGTTAGAAACTCATATGATACAGTTCAGTGCAATTAAATTAAATTATATGCATCTACATTGATTATATAATGCAGTTTCAAACTGCATTAGATAACAATGTAGATGAGGCCTATAAAACTTATTTAGTTGGTCTTGGGCCACTTATTGTCTCAATCTGATCTACCTTACTTTTTATCATGTCAGAAGTGATTTGAGAACATACTGCAAGTAGCTTCTGGTGTGAGAGAATTGGCCATCTACAGATACGTTGTCCAGGGAATGCCTGGATGTGTTACCATCCTGTTGGGAGGCTTCTCTCATGTCTCCACAAGCTAGAGCTAACAGACAGGAGCTCCTTCCATCTTGCAGATTCAAACCAGAAACCTTCAGATCAGCAATCAACTTTTAGGTCAGCAGTCCAGCTGGCAAAAGAGTTTAACCCATTTCACCACCTCAGCTCCTATCTATCTTACTGAAAGTTGATGCATAGTTTTAGAACAGTGGTTCTAAACCTGTGGGTCACCAGATGTTTTGGCCTTCAAATACCTAACAGCTGGTAAACTGGCTGGGATTTTGAGGAGTTGTAAGCCAAAACACCCGGGGACCCACAGGTTGAGAAATACTGCTTTAGAAGGAAGCAACATGTGATCTTGATAATGTTGTTTGGACATGTGTGGGCAATGGATGTATTAGTATGGAGACTGAATTTGCTTTCCTTTGGTGGGTGATTCTCGTGGAGTTGTCCTAGTTCTGAACTTCTACCAGAAATAAGACAACATCTGGATGTCTCCTATACAACCCAGGGGAGAAAACATCATAACACCAAGAATAACTGTGCTTCCTTCAGCAACAGAACCATGGGCAACCCATGACTAAAAGAAAGTCATCTTGGTTCTTTCTTTGAGAGAAAGGCAGGCTGTAAATTCAATAAATTAATGGAATATATAGTTGCAACATCAGCAGCACTATGGCAACCCAAACCACTCCCCACTCCCATGACTACTGGCACATCATTTTCCTAATTGCCATTTTCCTTTTAGATTCAGTTTTACTCAGTGTGTGGGACATAATCCCACAGGACACATGGTACCTGAAAGGAACATTTGGAGACCCAGGAGGCAAGGGATACTGTGGTTCTAACATCAAAAATAAGAACTTAGGGCAGTTAAAAATGTTTGTTGTTGTGTGCCTTCAAGTCATTTCTGATTTACACTGGCCATAAGGCAAAGCTATCATGGGATTTTCAGAGTGTGTGCCTTACCCATAGGATTTCCATGGCCAAATGGGAAACTGAGCCCTGGTTTCCAGAGTTGTAGTCCATCTACTACACTACACTGGTTCAATAAATAAGCCAGAAGCCTTACAAATGTATAACTAACCTTTTTGTGAATTGACTTTTTTTTTCTCTTAAGTTCAAGATTGAGGAAATACGAGGGTTATCCAGAAAGTAGATTACATTTAGGAATTAAAAATGAACAAAGTATAGGAGAAAACATTTACCATATGCAGTTGAAAGCCAGACCCAAATACCACTTCTCAACATAGTCGCCATTCAAATCTAGGCACTTATCATAGCGATGAATAAGCTTTGCAACTCCTTCCCCACAAAACTCTGCCGCTTGCTTCCTCAACCAGCCGGTCACCCCTTTCCACAGCTGTGCATAGTCGCCAAAACACATTGAACTTTCCCCCACTCTCGTCCTGGTTGAGGATGCAAGCAGCAGAGTTTTGTGGGGAAGGAGTTGCCAAGCTCATTCATCGCTATGATAAGTGCCTAGACTTGAATGGCGACTATGTTGAGAAGTGATAGTTGGGTCTGGCTTTCAACTGCATATGGTAAATGTTTTCTCCTATACTTTGTTCATTTTTAATTCCAAAACGTAATCTACTTTCTGGATAACCCTCGTAGAGCCATGCATATGGTGCCATTGCACATGTCAGATGCACATTTTGCATCAGTACACACACCATTGTGCATGAATTCAATGAATACATTGTGCATTGCATGTAAATACTCATGAGCATTTGATTGCAATTGTATATCTTGGTTCAGTTGCACAATGGCTACCTAGCACAATTAATCCATGGAGATATATGCTAGTATTTAATCCTGATGCACGATCTCTGTCATAGCTAAAAATCACAGCTTGCAAACACCTCAAACCTCACTTCTAAAAAGAAAAACATGATGCTTTTACCTACCTACAGTTTTAAGTATCTGAAAGGGTAAATGACAAATATTTGCTAGAATGCCATAAAAGTGATGCAGACAACAACAATCACAGACAAATTAATCCCTGGCATTATTCTCTCAAGCGCAAATTTCCTAGCTCACTCAAACTGCTTGTTAAAAGCAAATAAGATAAGTCTAGCTTATGCTCAAAGGCAATGCCTTTCTGCCCTCCTTCCCTGGCTGCTTTGCTTCTTAAAGAAAGACAAATGCTGTGTCTTTTAATGACACGGCTGGAGCAACATCTCAACCTTCATCCACAAGTGGGCTCCATAAGTAACTGTACAATCTTAATGGTATTCTTTGCTGAGTTTCTTCTCAAAGGAAACAATGATTAGTTTTAATATTTTTCTTCTCACTGGAAGCAAGCCTTCGAAAACAGCATAGTTTTCAAAGCCTATTTGCAATTCAGGGCTTCTTCTGGACAATATTTGCATGTGGTTAATTGGCACAGAAAACAGTATTTTCTGCAAAGGAACAAACATTAGCTGCACAGAAAAATATGTATTGCTATACAGAAATATTATTGCCTATACAGAAAATATTGCAGAAAATGTTATTTCCTATACATATCCTCCCAAACTGTGAACATTCTGACTAGTTCCTGCATTGTTTCCAATGCTTGAAAAAACAGTCTTTTAAACAATTTTTTCTTAATATCTCATAATATTATTTTCACTCCTTAAGGGAGAGTATTATAGTTTTTCAATGGCAACTTTGCCAAAGAGATGACTAGTACATGCAAATAGAGAATGCATTAAAGAGCTGTGAATTCAAAATATTTTAAATGCGATGCTTATTCACAAAATTCATTTGTATTGATTCATTCCATGTATCAGTCACTGGTAACAATAGTTCTTGGATGATGCTCCAAAGCAAAATGAGCTTTAAGTTTATAATTTCAGTTCTTTAAAAAATCCTCTAAAACAACAAATAAAATTGGTATAAAAACAGCACAGTGTTTTTTATGCTCCAGATCTAGAGACTGACACATGGCAGCAGCCATAAATTAATAAAAGAAGATAAAGGAAATTTCACATGCAAAATAAATAAAATAAAATAGTTTAACTATTGATTAAGTATTAGTCTAGTCACTTTCACTCCTGAGGGATTTTCAGAGAGATAGCTGTGTTAATCTGTTTCAGAATGAAATGGAATGAAGGAACCAACAGCAACTTGGTTACTTGCTTATTTTAGGCTAAGCTTTCATGGCTGTTGATCCATTTCTCCAATTATATGGTGGAGACAGAAGAAAAGACACAGATAAAAAGATGTTGCATGATTGTATGGGCTGGAGTCTGATCTTTTCATAATAATTCTAGGAACTATAGTTTAAAAATGACTTTTCCAAGAGCAGACTTAACCTGTTATTTTCTTTCCTGTGCTAGGCAACAAGATAGCTCTTGCAAACCCAGAAGTCCAGCATGAAACATAATTGTTGTATTCTTCCCTAGCACCCTATAAACAGCTATCTAGAGGTTTATTGCCTCTAAGGGCTCTTCTAGACATAGGTAAAGCCCATGTGAAAATGGGTTAAAATAACCCGCTTCTGTGCAGGTTCTAATCCCTATCCCTAACCAAAACCCTGGGCTTTCCCTGGAAATTCCTCCTCCCCCTCACCTCCTGACAAATCATTTTCTCATGCCAGGAGGACTAGAAGGAGAAAACTGTGCTGCCGGCAATCTTCTTCAGTATATTTTGGGGCCCAAATGGAAGGCTGGAGGGGAGGAGGTGGGTGCCATCCCTCTCCTCCAGACTTTTCAGAGCCCAAAGACATGGAATGGCTTTGGGGATTGACCCCCGGGACTTTAGAAGCAGTTCTGGTGGTCTGTCCCCACAGGCCCAGCACCTCATCAAACCCGACTTTACAGTAAGATCCGGATTTGTTGGGATGTTTAATTAATGCAGAGTAAACTGGTGAAATACACTTTTTGTGGAATACACTTGTCCAAATCTTGTGGGCCAATGAATTTCTGGGCAAAGGGCAAGGTGTTGATTTCGACATTTAAGACCCTAGATAATTTGGGCCGTGATTCCCTACAGAATGGCCTTCTCCTGTACAATCCACCCTGAAGACTGTGGTCCTCTTGGTGGATACTTACTCCAAATTGTTACTGTTGTGGCTCAGCCTGAGCCTGGGATTGGGCCTATTCAGCCAGTAATTGTCCCTGCACCTGCTTTGCCAGAGGACTCTGGGTTTGGTCCTGACATGCAGCCAGAGTTTGTCCCAGTGGATTCTGGGGCCGGAAACCAAATGATTGAAAGCAGGCATTGTGAACCGTATTGCTCTCAGCAGTCAAGGCCAGATCTCCAAGTGCCAGATGGACATTCTAGTTTAGAGGAGGATAATGAGTTTGACAGGAGGGGAGTGATAACTCATCAAAGGAGGGAAAGGGAATGTCTGCGGAGAAGAAAATGACTGCTTTTGAAGCAATCTAATGAGTAGTTTTCTCATGGAAGAAAGACCTTGGATTTTCCTTAAATGCCTGGTTCTTCTCTGCCATAGCAGAGGTGGCAACATTGCAATTAAAGAGAGAAAGATCTTTGCTCCATGTTCCTGTATATTCTTGCAGCCATGGATTTTGCTTCAAGTCTCAGCCTTGCGTTGCCTTTGGATCCAGTTGAATGTTCCAGTAACCTTGCTGTTTGGATTTCTATTACCTTGGATTACCTTGGAGTTTGATCCTGCAATCTAGTCTTGTTGTCCTGTGGTTCCAGTTTGTCTTATGCCTTGGAATTGAATCTTGTTTGGACTATTCTTGATGCCTTTCGTGGGACTGAGTTCGATATCTGGTTTGGACTATGGTTTTTGAGTGATTTTCTTAGACTCTTGCTTTAAGATTTTCAAGTACATTGCTCTTGTGGATTTAAACCCATTTTATTGACTCTGAACTTTATTTGCTTGTGCTTAATTATAACTTTCAATAAACAGCTTGTTTGCTTATATTCTGGGACTCCAGTGTGGTTTTTAGGTGCCTATGCAACCTAGGGGTGCAATAGTTACCCAGTGGACCTTTTCATTGGCCCCAAAAGAAGACTGTGGAATGACCTGCTGGAAGAGTTCTGACAGCTAAATGAGCTGTCAAAGTTTAAAACACATCTAAAGACCTATCTCTTTTGGCAGGCCTACCCAGTCAATTTTAATCATGAATTTTAAACTCACGTCTTGTATTTTAATCTTTGTTCTGATTATTTTGATATGTATTTCATAGAAATATGTTTTAATATGTGTATTTATACAAATACATTTTAATAGTAGTATTTTATGGAATGTTTACAATGATTATGTGTTTTTAACTGTTGTAACCCACCTTGAGCCATGAGGAGAGATGGGTAAGAAATAAAATGGTTGTTGTTGTTGCTGTTGTTGTTGTTGTCTTAGTATCCTTGAATGATAGCATTGGATTCAATCTAACTCCTGCCATGCAGGAAAATATAGCTACTCATCCATCTAAAAAAATTATTGAACCTGCAGAAAGAGTGCATTCATCTCGACATAGCAGAAGCAGACTTGTACATGTGGTGTGCATTGCATATGACTGCACATTGAGTTTAGATGAGCACTGGATATTGTGGAGGGTAAAATTGCATATGGATGAAAATATGAATTTCTTTGGGTGTTCATGCACACATTTGGTGTCTTGGTTTAGTTGTACAACATTGCTATTCTACATGGGGATGGTGTTTAAAAGAAACACCAACAGCAATGTAACAACGTGGATTTCTCAGCCCTGCCCATAATACTTTTCCATTGTTGGCCGATAAAGTCTTCTTGGTGTTTATGATGGAATCATTGTGACTCCATGAAAGGATCATGTTGTAAGAAAAGCAAGGCAACCAGATTAAAGTAAATAGGATATAGGTGAAAATGAGAGTAATAGAGCCAATGGAGAATCGGCAACAGATAACTGGATTTAGTGTAGAAATGACAACAGAAAGAATAATAAAGGTTTGGGAGAAATTGAAAAAATAAATGGGACCAAGCAAAACAAATGTGGATGAAAGGGAGAAGAATGAAGAGAAATCACTATAACGTAGTAGACCTTATCAAGTCTCTCACAAGGAAGGCTCTCAGGAAGGTTCTCTAAGTCTGTTTCTTCAATACTGCTGGATTGAGATGGCTTCATCCAAGAAAATCTGGAGCTGATTGATCCGGACCTACTCCATTACCTTATCCAGAAACAGGTTTTGCAAATGGTTGGTAGTAGTCTTAACACTTCCATATCTAGGCAGCTACAATCGAGGATGTACTAGCACTTGTTTCAATGCAATAGCATAATCCCTGAGTGCAGTGAAACAGCCCCTTGATCTAACCAATGAATTCATCCCTATAGATTTCACCAGTCAAGGAGTCAGGGCCCCAAAGGGCATGTAAGTGACACCAGTATTGAAGAAACAGACTTAGAAAGTGTGATATGGGGTTGTGTGAGGCCTCCAAATCACATTTTCATGGTCTCCAAAACCTCACACTTTAAGATCTAGGAAGCCCCATGGCAGGATTTCCTTGGGGTCGCCATAAGTCAGAAACAACTTGAAGGCACACAACCAGAAGAACAAAAAAAACTTTTGTCAAAATCCATAGCACTGTGTTTTTTGTGTCAATTGTTTCCAAATTGTTTATATGCATGGAGGTTCCATTCATATAACTCTAAAGCCCCTAATAATCCTTCTCCTCACAAGTAAGAGCGGAAGTACCAAAAATCAGTGACAGAAAGCACAGAGAAGTGACACCACAAATCCTGGTGCAACCAAATACAAAATTGTGACCCATGAAGGGGTATCAGGGCTAAAATGCCCTTCCTTCAGTAAAGTTATGCACCCAAATCTACAACAATTGAATATAACCCCACTTCTGATGGACAATCATTGTGGAGTCTGTACAGATTTGTATTAACCTTAAAGAAACTCAATCCAAGTTCTGCATAACTGTTTATGAAAATGAGAACATAACTTTCAGGTACCCACCATTGGGAACATTCTAGCTTCTTAAAAACCTCTTTGAACTGTACATAAATGCACACAATTTGCAATGTGTTGCTTTGAAAAGCAAGCACAAAGACACTGTAGTTAATGAGAAAAATGCAGGCAAAAAGAAAATATTGAAAAAAAAGAAACACAAGGAATTACATACATTAGGAGACCTGGGGAATTTAGGAGACCTTTTGGTTTTGTATAACCTCAAGAGGCCTGGTGTTATTTTCCCTATCCATCCACTATCCACCATTTGATGAGATAAAAATAATACGGCCCCTCTAAGCACCCAGAAATCATTCTGAACCCACAAATCTCAAAGCTCAATTAAAAGCTGCCAGATATCGAGGAGGAACCTAGCAAGCCTGCAATTTTGTTCCTGGCCCTCCAGAAGACTCCAATACCTTCCAGAGACATAAAGATCTATTCATATTGAAAAAAGAAAATCTTACTAAACATTATGCAAAGGGATATTTTGGCACCATAGAAACTAACTGAGGGAATGAAGTTGGTAACAAGTTTTTGTAGACTAAGGAAACATCTACTCTGTAGGATTAATACAATTTGAAACCATTTCAACTGCTGTGGCTCAATGCTGTGGAATCATGGGAATTGTCATTCAATGAAGCACAAAATACAACTTCCATGATAACATAGCATTTATCTATGGCAGTTAAAGAGGCATCAAAAGGGGGCAGGGTGATGGACATGATCCAACTATCCAGATGGACACAAAACCCATGGATACTCTGAATTTTACTGCAAACTTCAAAGTATCACCTAACTTCATTTACTGTAAGTCACTGTACTTCATGAAGAACCCCAGTGGTGAATTCAAGGGAATAAATTCATTTTTATTAGTAGAGACAAGTCACAGATAGATTAAGTCACCATTGGAAGATACACAATTGGACATACACTTGATTCACTGAAGCATTGTATACAGCAACCTATATTTACAAACATAATGTAGAATTTAGCCCTAAGCCAACTCTGAAACACAGGTGGGTGCAATTTCTTTTTTAAAAAATTTATTATTTTTTTATTAATTTATCAATCAAAATGTATAAATATACATTTCCTCATTTTACAATATCTTAGACGTATCATATTGTATACAATCTGACAGTAAAAAAATCAAGAACATTTTAAGCATATTTCTTTTCCATTACAACTTTACTACATATCCCTCGACAACACCTTTTATCTACTTATACATGTTTTATATTTTTATTATTATTGTTGTTATTATTATTTACATCATTAATTTATCAATTAAAATGTATAAGTATATGTTCTTTCCTCCTTTTACAATATCTTAGACATATCATATTGTATACAATCCAACAGTAAAGAAAAATCAAAATCAAAGATATCTTTAAGCATACAGTAGAGTCTCACTTATCCAAGCTTCGCTTATCCAAGCTTCTGGATTATCCAAGCCATTTTTGTAGCCAATGTTTTAAATATATTGTGATATTTTGGTGCTAAATTCGTAAATACAGTAATTACAACATAACATTACTGCGTATTGAACTATTTTTTCTGTCAAATTTGTTGTATAACATGATGTTTTGGAGCTTAATTTGTAAAATCATAACCTAATTTGATGTTTAATAGGCTTTTCCTTAATCCCTCCAAGATATTCATTTATCCAAGGTTCTGCTGGCCCATTTAGCTTGGATAAGTGGGACTCTACTGTATTTCTTATCAGTTTTTAAGTTTTCCATTACAACTTTACTACATATTTCTCTACTACACATTTTTAATCTACTTATACATGTTTTATTTTTATTGTTGTTGTTATTATTATTATTATTATTTTATTATGACACAGCAAACAAGATAGATATGCTGGATTTTGTATCACAAAATCATAAGTCGAACACTTCCCAAGTGTCTAGGACTGTGTGATGTATTTTCGGATGATGCGTGCAGATCCCAGTAGGGTGGCCTTTTGCAGTTGGCAGATCGTAATTTTGTCAATGTCTATTGTTTCCAAATGCTGGCTGAGATCTTTTGGCACGGCACCCAGTGTGCCGATCACCACCGGGACCACCTGCACTGGTTTCTGCCAGAGTCTTTGAAGTTCGATCTTGAGGTCCTGAGAGCGGCTGAGTTTTTCCTGTTGTGTTTCGTCAATGTGACTGTCACCTGGGATGGCAACATCAATGATCCAACCCTTTTTCTTTTATTATTATTTTATTATTTTATTATTTTATTATTCTTTTATTCTATTATTATTATTATTATTATTATTATTATCATCATCGTCATCATCATCGTCGTCGTCATCATTATTATATCCCCCCTTCCCCTTACTTTGTGCCCCCCTTCACCAAGACCAACCAGTGGGTACCATTTCTTCATCCAAATATTCATTGGGAAATCATTTTCAAGGTACAACATTGTTGCTGAGACATCAGCATCCGTTAGACTTGACCAGACCTCTCTCCCTGCCCTGTCCTATTTTCACATGCCTGAACACTGACATGTGATATGAGCATGTTTGAGAGCACACGGGTGAATTGGGATATGCTGTAGATTTTGAAAAGCAGCTCAGTCGGCTTAGCTATTGCCTGGGTGGATGAGTGAGTCATAGATAAAGTGTATATTTCTGGGCAGACAAGTTCACATTCTCCAAGTTTATTGGCAAGAAGAACTTGCCCTGAACGTTATGCAACACTTCAGCCTCACTTAACAGTATTTCATCAAATCACACCCTTGCCATTCATTGGACTTCCTACCCAGTATGTGTTCTTTAAAAAGAGTCCTTGATAATAAATATTTATATCCCACCTTTCAGTTGAAGACAGCCTGTAAAACCATCAGATTGCAACAACCTCGGATCAAGTAAGAAAAGCAGGAGGAGAGAATTACAAGGTGAACCAGGACAGGGAAGGTAACAAATGTTTCTTGTTTAAGACCCATCTTTCTGGAGTTTCCCTTATGTTGGAAATTTAGATCTGATGACCGTCCTACTATCATCCAGTCGATCACCCCTTGCTGACACGTAGGATCATCACAAAGTACACACAAATCCTACAAATGGCATTTCCTACACTTTTGAGATACTTATTCACTTGGTACAGACATTGTTTCTTCTAAACTTGCACAGTTCGGTTAATTGTATTGCTAACTCCCCAGGAATCAACCATATTTCCTACTTTCGTGCATTCCCATCTTTAAAACGGCTTATCTGTCTTCTCTCCAACTCAATTTGTGCTTACCTGGTTATTTAAGGAGCCACATCTATTTCTGCAAAGGCAGTGACACCCACTTATAGTAGTCCTACTTGCTAATAGATGTAACCTTGGAAGTATTGAGCTGAGATGTTCTGAGTTGGCTCCTGCCTGCCCAGGTCCATTTCAAAAACGCATCTATTTATATCCAATTAATTCGGAGGGTGTCTACTAGAAGTCTAAAATTAATTGGATTTTAAGCCAGATCCATACCTAATCAGCAAGGCCTTTAAGTCCTATCATTCTTCTGGTGACATCATGGGAAAGCATGACAGAAGCCAGATAGTTGCTTCCATCTCCTCGTATCACTTCCCTTGACTAATTCATGGATCTGGAGGATAGAAACAATAACTGTAGGACCTAGGCTTTCGGGCCTGAAGGATCATCACAACCATTATGGCTTTCAAAAGAACTTTAGAAAAACGGTCCCTGCAGCAAATACACTTGGATCATTAACAAAATAGAAGCTGTCATGCTGATCCATGAGAACAAAACAAAATCAAACTGAAGAAGTAGACAATTCCTTTACTAAGACTACCATATATACTCATGTGTAAGTTGACGTCGTGTATAAGTTGAATGCAAAAACTAGGGACACAATTATGGATTTTGATATTAGTCAAGGATCATTTTGTGGATAAATCCCTATTTCAGAAGAAAGGCAGTATAAAATGCAGTAAATAAATAGGCAAAAGCAACAATGCTGCTTCAAAGGGCCACCCAACCATGACCTCTATTGCCCCAGAGTGTGGTGGAAGCTTAAAGAGCTGGGCATGTTTAGCCTGCAGAAGAGAAGGCTGAGAGGAGACATGATAACCATGTACAAATACGTGAGGGGAAGTCATAGGGAGGAGGGAGGGAGCTTGTTTTCTGCTGCCCTGCAGACTAGGACACGGAACAATGGCTTCAAACTACAGGAAAGGAGATTCCACCTGCACATCAGGAAGAACTTCCTCACTGTGAGGGCTATTCGGCAGTGGAACTCTCTCCCCCGGGCTGTGGTGGAAGCTCCTTCTTTGGAGGCTTTTAAGCAGAGTCTGGATGGCCATCTGTCAAGGGTGCTTTGAATGTGATTTTCCTGCTTCTTGGCAGGGGGTTGGACTGGATGGCCCACGGGGTCTATGATTTCCTCACCAAGGCATTCAAAAATGTTTGAAGTGGTGCTGCAGTGGAGAGAGCAGTTAAGGTCAGTGTTTCTTTTGGATTATTGTGTGATTAACTAAGTTCTTGCCTTTTGCCACTCCATTCAGAGAAGGAAATGATTTATTTCTTGGTGATAGTTAAGGTACGCTTTTTATACAGTAAATTTATCTTTTTATACCATAAATTGTGTTTATATTGTTGTTTATTCTATTTAATGATGTTGTCAGGCTTTGCCCCATGTAAGCCGCCCCGAGTCCCCGTGGGGAGATGGTGGCGGAATATTAATATTAATATTAATAATAAGGTTTGGATCAGAGACAGAGCTGATAAGGAGAAGACCTGGCTCTGGCTCACGAATGGGACCCTGAAGAAGGAGACAGAAGGCCTGATCCTTGCAGCCCAGGAGCAAGACATCAGAACAAAGGCAATTCAGGCCAAGATCGAAAAATCAGCTGATGACCCAAAATGCAGACTGTGCAAGGAAGCTGATGAAACCATTTATCACATCCTCAGCTGCTGTAAGAAAATTGCACAGACAGAATACAAACAGAGGCACAACTATGTGGCCCAAATGATTCATTGGAACTTATGCCTCAAGTACCATCTTCCAGAAGCAAAGAATTGGTGGGATCACAAACCTGCAAAAGTATTGGAAAATGAGCACGCAAAGATACTGTGGGACTTCCGAATCCAGACTGACAAAGTTCTGGAACACAACACACCAGACATCAGAGTTGTGGAAAAGAAAAAGGTTTGGATCATTGATGTTGCCATCCCAGGTGACAGTCGCATTGATGAAAAACAACAGGAAAAACTCAGCCACTATCAGGACCTCAAGATTGAACTTCAAAGACTCTGGCAGAAACCAGTACAGGCGGTTCCGGTGGTGATGGGCACACTGGGTGCCGTGCCAAAAGATCTCAGCCGGCATTTGGAAACAATAGACATTGACAAAATTACGATCTGCCAACTGCAAAAGGCCACCCTGCTGGGATCTGCACGCATCATCCGAAAATACATCACACAGTCCTAGACACTTGGGAAGTGTTCGACTTGTGATTTTGTGCTATGAAATCCAGCATATCTATCTTGTTTGCTGTGTCATAATAAAATAATAATAATAATAATAATAATAATAATAATAATAATAATAATAATAATAATAATAATAATTGTATGGCACAGCAAACAAGATAGATATGCTGGATTTTGTTTCACAAAATCACAAGTCGAACACTTCCCAAGTGTCTAGGACTGTGTGATTATTTATTATTATTTTATTATGACACATTATTATTATTATTATTATTATTATTATTATTATTATTATTATTATTATTACGCTACTCACATTGACCCATGGATAAGTAGACTCAGCTTTTTTGAGGTTGATTTTTTAACTCGAAGATCTAGACTTATACATGAGTATAGAAGGTAGTTCCAATCAATTTTTAATTAGGACTACAACAATAGAGAGGGGGTGGCAATATTTTAGGAAAGAGGATTATTTGGGGGAGTGCATCAGAACCTATCTGAACCAAAACAGATTCATTTCAGTTTGGACAGAGATTATGGTGCTACTCCTGTTTGTGTCTTTTGCATGCTATAGAAGCCATAAGACAGTTTTGTGCTTTGAGGAAAGTCCATATTCAGATCTAGTGGATATGAGCACGTTGTGCTGTTATGCAAAATGGTGCTCACTGTGCATAGCTGTGCATGTACTTTGTGCATAGATGTGCACTGCACATAAATATGTGCATGTGAATGTAGTTACACAATGCTGCAATTCACTGCTGTAGCATCACCAAGTAACTCTGGGAATGCAAAATTATTCTCTGCCTCTTTAATGTCAGGATGTTAGCCATTATCCAAACTGGGGAAGGACAAAGCCCAGTCCTATCATTGTATCAGCTATGGAAAACTTGAAGCATTTCAAACGTTGCTGGACAACATCCCTCTTAACCCATTAACCTTGTTTTCCATATTCTCTGGGGCTGATGGGAACTGAAGTTCCAACACTTAGAGACAGCACTGGGTTAGGGATGGCTGTCATACATAAGCTCAGAGCAAACAAAAGGTGATTTTTTTTGTTGCTTTGGGACTATTGTTTTACACACATTATGCTAATTGAAACAATTAATTGATCTATCCATCAATGAAAACTCATACAATTAATCAACTCAGGTTCTCTTTCCTGAGTAACTGCCCTGCCTCAAATATTTATAGAGATGGGCCAAGCTGAAAAAATAATTATTTATTGTGCTCTTGTCTGCCTGTGGCCTTTTAAAGCAAATTATGATTATTTGTCAAGGCAGCTTGAACCGTCTTCCTTTCCCCATCCCATTTCAAGGTGTTCTGAGTTGGTCAGCAATAGATTAAACACCAAATTATCCACAGTTAACATGTCCCATTGATTTTGCTATTCTTGCAATATAGCACTTTGTAGTTTTGAAAATCAGAAGTCAATAAGGTAAGGCAGGTTGAAGAGGGCAGCCTGCCTCTGAATGAACCAATTCATCAGTTTAACAGTCGCAGCTTATTCCCTGATAGTCTAGGAATGACCTTAAATATTCTTTCCCATATATATATTGCCTCATTGTAAGTTTGAGTCCCTATATAACGTCTCGCAGGACGACAAATGAAAAGGCCAGTGCCGAGGAACAACACCGGTGGAGTCAATGAGGTGAAAGTAACAAACACTCAGCTTTTCACCCAACCTGGATCACTGTCACTTGATCATTCCCTGATTTTTTTTATCTTGGTTGTCATAACCTCTAGGACTCAGGGGAGAAAGTGAGAAATGCCAAAAGAAATTAGGGAGCAAGACTGATTGTCATATTAATGATCGGAATGGGATTTTCATTGCAATGAGCTCCTAACAGAGTGCTCTTTCATTGCATGCAAATGTTTTAATATCCCATCTTTTAACAAATGTTAAAATGCTTTTAATACAATAGATTGATCAATTGTATTATAAAATATATTCATAAAATATATTCATTCATACACACAGTATTTTTGTATTTCTTCTGGGTTTAATATTCTGCTACGTACCCAAATACACTAAAGGAGATCCCATCTGATCTTGGAAGTTAAACGGGGTCAGAATTAATTAGTACTTGGATGGGAGACCAACACACAATATCAAATGCTGTAGACTATATCTCAGGGGAAGGAACTGGAAAGACCAACTCTGAGTATTTCTTGCCTAAGAAAATCCTATGAAATTCATGGTGAAACCATAGGTTGATATGCAATTTGAAGGCACATACATGCAAAGAAAATTGATCTAAAAAGGCACCAAATTCCATCTGATGTGGAAAGCTAAGCAGGATAGGCTCTAGGTATTACTAGGATGGGAGACAGTGAACAAATATCAAGTGTTGTAAGCTATTTCAGAAGAAGGCACTGGCAAAAATACCCCTAAGTATTCATCTAGGGAAACCCCTTGAAATTGACATGGTTGTCATAAGTCAACAGACAACTTGAAGGTACATGGACACACAAGCCACCTTGAGTTTCAGTATTGAAGGAAATGTGGAATATAAAATGATAAAAGAAGAGGAGAGGAAGAGAAGGAAAAAGAGAAGGAGGGAAAGGAGGGGAGAGGAGACTTTAAGTTCTGACCCAAGATCCTAGAGAATGCAACACCAATATATCTGGGTTGCCAAGGAGGATGGGTTGTCTGTACTATTTATTTTGATACCACTCCAACTCTGCTCTAGTACACTACCTTGACCTCCAATTCCCAAAGTATACATGGCAGAAAAAAGAAGACTGAAGATTAAATTAGGAGAAGAGAATTCTGAGTTGTCCATTCAATTATCATTGCCAGAACTAAGATGGAGGCCCCTTCTACATTGCTCTATATCCCAGGATCTGAACCAAAATTATGTTCATATTCCAGGCTATCTGGCAATGTAGATTCATACAATCAAGTTCAAAGCAAATAATCTGGGATCAGATCCTGGGATATAAGACAGTGTAAAAGGAGCCAGAGACATTTAGCCAAATCCTACTGTTAGTCCAAACTAGTAGAATAGACTGTATGAATCAATACAACATATCCATGTGACATCTATTAACTGGATAGATCTATTCTAGTGAGAATTAACCAGTAGGATCCAACTCATGTCGTTTACAGTGGTGTAAAATGGATCACCTTCAATATACACAATGGTAGTCCAAGAGCCTGCAAAACTTTTTAAAAAGCCAGTTTTCAGCTAGAATTTATTCCCCCCCAAAGAAATCCTAAATGAACTAAACAGAGGTTATCTTACACCCCAGTTACACCATGTAAGTTGGCATGGTGCAGTGATTTTTAGGTCTCAGGAAACCCAGAATTCCATTTAGCCATGGAGACCTATGTGTTCCCATTGGATCAACAACACTCTTCTCATATAAAGAGAAAGGCAATGGCAAACCTCCTTAGAATACATATTGATCAATGATAAGGTCATAACTCTGATATGATCTGAAGGTGCATTGCACCAGCAATAAGGCTTAGCTAGTGGAAATAAGATATTTTAATGTATTGGTGGTTTTGATCATTGGCAGAGAAGGCTAAGGATCTTTAAATGTACGGCACCCATGATTCCATAGCATTGAGCCATGGCCATTAAAGTGGTGCCAAAGTGCATTAATTCTGCAGTGAAATTGCACTTGAAGGCATCCAATACATTCTGACTGGGGTGTATCTACAGTCTATGGTTAGAGTAATTTGATATCACCCTAACTTTCATAACTTCCGACAATGAAATCCTGGGATCTGAAACATGGAGTTTATTTAGAATTCTCTCCATAATATACCCATCAACTACAGTACTTAGAATTCTAATTGCCTCATGAAACTACAGATCCCTAGATTCCACAGGACGGAACTATGTGGCAATTGCAATGGAATCATAATGTGAGAACAATCTAGTGGGAAAGAGCTCACAATCGCTACCTCTCTTTCTAAATTACCTGACAATATTGTTCTGAGAAAGAAGCAAAAGGCAAACCGGCTCCCCTCTCCAACTCCTCGGAGGGAAGGGGCAATAGAAATGTCATAAAGAAATATTCCTGGTATTTCTCAGCTTCTTCTCCACTTTGCTACACAGGCCCCTCTGTGACGGTTGTCTTGGTTGCCAATGACAACTTAGTGACAGAGAGTGACAGAGAAAAAGAATGGAAGAAGCTGTTAAATTTTATATATAATTTTACATTAACCTATTGGAAGTGCGAAGGCCCCTCTGAGAAATGTTTGTCAAAACTCTTCTAACATTCCAGGGGGGAGGGAACCAACAACACTTTTTGATCAAGTAGAAAGGAGGAAATTCAGTGCCTAGGATTCTCAAACTCCATGCTTCCACGATTTGACTGAAAAGAATGAACTGAACCGTTAGTTATCTCTCAATAAAACTAATACCTTGGGAAGACAAATGTCAGTGTTCTTGAAGAAGTAAAGAACACCATCATTGAAACAATGATTCTCCACCATCAACTATGCTGGACTGGCCACATTGTCCAAATGTCTGATCACTGTGTCTCAAAGCACTTACTTTATTCTCATCTTAAGAATGGAGAACAGAAGGTCAGTGGACAACAAAAGAGATTTAAAGATGGGCTTAAAGCTAACCTTTAAAAATGCAGCATAAACACTGAGAACTGGGAAGCCCTGGCCCTTGAACATGCTAACTGGAGTTCAGCTGTGACAAATAGTGCTGTGGAATTCGAAGAGGCATGAATGAAGAGCAAAAAGGAAAAGCACATCAAGAGGAAAGGGATGCATCAAGCCAACCCTGAACAGGACCGTTTTCCACCTGGAAACCAATGTCCCGACTGTGGAAGAACATGCAGATCTAGAATAGATCTTCACAGTCATTTATGGACCCACTGCCAAGATCCTACACTTGGAATGCAATCATACTCGGACACGAGGGCTCACCTATGTTGATGAAAATTACTGTAATGTGTCTTGGTGGTCTTGGTGGTCTAGCTATAAGGGCAACATACCCGACAACTGATCTGGAGTAAGATACTCCAGATCAGTGCCAGGGGAGTCTACATGGCCAGTTGCTGACCTAGCTCGGCTGCTGGCAGGTGATCCATCTATGCATCTCCAAGTTGCCCTGGTGACAAGGAGGAGTTCACATGACCCAACAGTCATCATACTGATCACTCATGGCTGAGTACAATTGCCTTCCAAGTGTAGGATCTTGGTGACTATTTTTAGACTGTTTTGGAAAGTTCTTCAAGACAATTTTAATTTGTTTTGAACGTACCGATCTCTGTATTGTTTCAAATATGATCACCTGTTGTGCATTGACTCAGGGGCCCAAGGAGGCTGATAGGGGATATAATAATCTTAATAGGTAGTTAAATAGATGAGAGATAGATAGATGATAGATAGATAGACAGACAGACAGACAGACAATCATTCCTCCATATCCACAGCTTATGAATACATAGCTTTATACATCCATCACATGATTTTTTTTAATCCTCAAAAGCATATTATGATTTTGCCACTTTATATAAGGGATGTTATCTTACTACATCTATATATATATATATATAAAGGAGTAATGGTGTCCGTTCCTCCCACTAAACAACAACCCCTAGGTTCTGACAACAAAAAGAAAAGAAAAATAAAGTCCTAATTAGAGGGAGAGAAATAATTGTTTTTATCTAATTGCTGCCAGTTAGAAGGCTAAGCTCTGCCCACTTGATCTCCTAGCAACCCACTCAGCCCTGTGTTAATAAAAGAATAAAAAATAAAATAAATACAAATAATACAATAAAAAATAATAAAAAACACTAAAATGATTAAAAACACTAAAAAATTAATACAATAAAATACTATAATAACAAAATAACTAAAAATAATACAACAAAATAATAAAATATAATAAATAAAAAAGATAAGTTACAATAAAATTAATTAAAAATACAAATAACATCAAATAAAAATTCCACAACAATTTTTAACCAATACCACCACCACTTTGCCACAGCAACTCTAGAGTTGAGTCTAGAAGGTATCAACAGGTCGTTGATACCTTCTAGACTCAACTCTAGAAGGTATCAACGACCTGTTCTATGCAGTTTGTAAGCTTATGCTCAGATCTATCTATATCTGTCCTCCCTGGTCAGATGTTAACAGACCACAACTGCCTTCATCCCTGGCCAGCAGAACAGCTGGCCCTCCAGAGAACTCGTTCCCAAAATCCTTTGCCACTGTCTATTCTGGCTGATGCATCTGTAAATAAATCCAAAACCATCTCTAAGTCAGATGCCTTCTGTAGCTTTTGGGGACACCATTTCAGATTCACATGCCTGTCACTTTGGATCTTCCCTGTGAATAGAAGAGATTTTGAAGGACAAGCCGCCGGTGGTGCAAAGAGTTAAACCCTTGTGCCAGCAGGACTGCTGACTTGAAGGTTGGGTTGCTGACCTGAAGGTTGCCATTTCAAATTCGGGGAGAGCACGGATGAGCTCCCTCTGTCAGCTCCAGTTCCCTGTATGTGGACATGAGTGAAGCCTCCCACAAGGATGGTAAAAACATAAAACATCTGGGCGTCCCCTGGGCAACATGCTTGCAGACAGCCAATTCTCTCACACCAGAAACAACTTGCAGTTTCTCAAGTAGCTCCTGACACAAAAAGAAATCCTGAAAGATATGATAGCTCTAGCTAAGGATAGGGTCAGAGCTACATCTCTTTCCCTGAGATTATTCCACTGAGTTTAGTAGCAGTTGCTTCTAAGGCCCCTTCCACAGAGCTGTATAAAATCCACATTGAGCTGGATTATATGGAAGTGTAGATTCATATAACCCAGTTCAAAGCAGATACTGTGGATTATCTGCCTTGATATTCTGGATTATATGGCTGTGTGGAAGGGCTCTTCATAGCTAGGTATAAAATTATGCTGGAAAGCAGTGGTTCTCCGAGTTGGCATTCAGGGCATTTTGAACTTGGACTCTCCAAAGTTCCAGACATTTTCACCCATGGTCAGGGATTCTGAGAGGTGAAGTTCAAAACTCCCAGAGAACAAATGTTTTATAAAACACCAACAGCTATTGCCAAAATTACACCGAAGTGATTGCTGAAGATGTCTGCAACCTGAGTATTTGGGAAAAATAATTTCCCACCAAATGGTACAGCTAGTTTCTAACTGAAAAACAAACCCATCCAGGGTGATTACTTTTTTAAAGACCAAACAAAAAGAAAAGGAAAGGAAAAAATGAACTATCACAATACCTCCAGCCTGAGGAGCTTAAACCTGATTTTTTTTTTCAAAAGGCTCAGCCGAAATATAATTGTTTTACGGTGTTTCTGAAAGAGGTGAGGGTTCTGGCAGGCCTCCAAAGAAAGCAAGTTCCAGGCAGCGGATAGTAGCCACTGAGAACATCTGCTCAGCATGCCCTTGGCTGAGAAAGACTCCTTCATTGTCTGATCATGGCACACAAATAGCGCGGCGAGGGAGGCAATCTTGGCTTTGTGGTAATACTGTCGTTAGTTGTCGAGCCGCGATCTGCCGACGACACCTCTGCTGTGCAGCTTTCCTTGGAAGGGACTGAAATTCCTTGGAAGCCGCCAATGCCCCTTAGTTGACTTTTGAGTCGCTCTACAAAGGCTCAAGTTCCAAAAATATTATTTTTTCAACAGAGAGGGTCCCTTACTTCTAGATGTGCAAGAATCGTATTAGACATGCAGAAATTGGGGAGTCATATACGATTCCTATTTGAACATGTTTCCTTTTGATGCTGAACAAAGAAGGAGAAAAAACTGCAGGACACTCTTTCAACTTCTCTGATGCCAAGAAGGTCTTTCTATGCAAGTGTAAGCACAATAAATAGCACCATTTAGTGCTATTCCATGTGTTGGGATATCCCCAACAAAAGACGTGGTTAACAAAACATGCCAATGCTTATTAAAGAATGAACAAAACATTTGTATTGTTATGTAGAAGTACTCACAGACATCAGTCTTTAGTCCACAATATAGCGCATATCATTAGAAAAATTAGAATATGTTTCCAAGGTAGAAAGGATGATGGGAATATTGGATTTGCATTTCTCTGCAAAATAAAATTCTATCTTGCCCTCTTTAGAGACTGACAATGGAACACAATGTATCTTGCCTCAAAAATCTAGGTATATCCAAGGTTGTTTGATGTTGTTATTGTTATTATTATGTTTATTAATGTCCTGCTTTATCTCTCCCAAAGAGCATGCATCCACTGAAAATTGTGTGCAGCATCCAATGTACATGATGGAAAAATGCAAGCAAGGATGTCTGAATGAGGAATTGCATAATCATGTCTGCATAAGTAAAAACACATACAAAATGCCTATATTTTGAAAGAAATATACCTGTAGATTTCTGTGTCAGAAAACAAAAACAAAGTCTAACTATCCAGTAGAAAATGTGCATACCAGTAGGGATCTAGGGCCTTGCTCCAATAGTAGATCCACCAATACAATTGCAAAGCTATGTGAGTTTTACTGATTCAGTGGGTCTGTTCTTCTTAGGACTAATACTTAGGTATAAAGAAGCAAGAAAAAACTGGCTGATAGATTTTCATAGACTTGATGTAGAGGATAAATCAGAGTTAAGCACATTGTCTGCAAAGATTATAAAACATCTGATTCAAGGTTTGTTTCTTTGTGTAATTCATATTCTGGCTTTTTTCCTTACACATAATTCACATTGGCTCACAACTCTTTAAAATACACCTTATGAGAGCCAGCAAGTTATTGCGTGAACCTGGAGATAAGGGTTCCAATTCCTGCTCAACCATGGAATCCATTGGGAGACCTTGGGCAAGTCAACCTTTCTGATTCTCAGGGAAAGGGAATGGCAAAACTCCCTGTGAACAAATCTTGCCTTGAAAACACAGCAATAGGTTTGCGTTAGGACTGCCATAAGTCAGAAGCAACTTGACAAATAGATTAACAATAGCACACAACTATAAAAACTTCATAAATATATATAAACTCAATTCTTTTTTAAAGAAGTTTTAAAACTGTTTAAAAACAAACTTTAAATACACTCCATTAAAAGCTGCAGCAAATTAAAAACCAAAGACCACTTTAAGTAAAAAGGTCTATTTAGCTGTAAATAGGGAGCCCTTGGTGGTGCAGCAGATTATACTCCTGAGCTGCTGAACTTGCTAATCCGGGGAGCAGGGTGAACTCCTGCTGTTAGTCCCAGCTTTTGTCAACCTAGCAGTTCGAAAACATGCAAATGTGAGTAGATCAATAGGTACCACTTTGGCAGGAAGGTAACAGCACTCTATGAAGTCATGCCATTGGCCACATGACCTTGGAGGTGCCTACAGACAATGCCAGCTCTTCAGCTTAGAATTTGAGATAAGCACCAATCCACAGAGTCAGACACGACCTTTACCTTTACCTAGTTGTAAATAGAAAAACAGGAAGGAGAGAGGCAATTGAACCTTCTCTAGAAGGCAGTTCTACAACTTTGGAGCAGTCACCAAGAAGGCTCTCTCTCTCATGTCCACACCAAACATACCTGTGATGGAGGCTGGACTGTGAGAAATGTAACTGTTTCTATGTCTATGGCTGGTATCAAGGGGCGAACATCCCATGGACTTCTCAAGCTTACATTCTAGCTAAGACTCTGCTTCCAAACTGCACAGTCCTCCTACCCTTCTACATTGATTGGCCAGGATGTTGCTGTTCCTTCTCTGAACCTATCAGAAACAAATAGCAGCACACTTTATTTGACTTCCTTTCTCCTTTTCCCCATAGTTATTTGATTGGAAGCAAAAGGAGAGAAGAGTTGAATGGGCAATGGGACCATGGTGAAGAACTAAGTACAATCAGCTAAGTATAGTTTGAGAAAAGGGTTTAGCATCTACCACTTTCTGGAGACCTGCACCACAAGCAGAACATCCTGGTCTCCAGTCATGAAGCCTAAATTTAGTTCAATACATCAATATAAATATCAATATCAATATTCATATTGATGTATTGAACTAAATTTAGGTTTAATAACATCTAAAACAATTTCTGTATTACTGTAATAGTGGATACTTGTCTTTGTAGTTCCAGGTGAACCCATTTTCTTTTTTGCTCCAGTCATGAAAGCCATCAAAAGCACATGGTGTCTTTCTCCACGTGGTCCAAATATATATTAATGATCAACCATGGAATACCAAGGCCAGACCCAGATAGCTGAGTTAAATAATGGCTGTTTTATTTGATCTATTTCTCTTTAGATTGATTGAACCTGAAAAGGGCAAGAAAAGAGAACAAATTGATTTGGCTCCTGCCGAGGCCAAGTGTCTACCCTAAACAATATCCTCAGCTTTCACTTGGGCAAAACACCTAATCCTTGTGGATTGTTCCCTGGCCAGTTACTTATGGAAGGTATAGCCAGGGTGCTCCCACCCAAGTTCATGGATTTTATAAGTGAAGATATGTTCCTTCCCTTCCTCCCAGACCTCAGAGACCATTCCACAGCCCCAACCTTCACCAAAAATTGCTCCAAAGTTGAACACCACTGCTTCTCAACGTTTTGTCATCTAGGAGTTTGAGACTTCAACTCTTAAAAATTCCAGTCAGCTTGACCAACTGTCAGATATATGCTAGCAGCTGAAATACAACACATTTGGAGGATACAAATTTGGGAATCACTGGTGCACAGTGAAGTGTTGAATTCCCCCACAACAAAGAATGACACTCTTAATTTGGCTTTCTTCCTCCATCTTACCAGAATTGTTTGTTGGGATCCAAAGGAGGGAACAATGAAGAGTGGAGGAGATACCTGTACTCAGATAAGTGGGCAAAGGACATATAGTAGAGTCTCACTTATCCAACATTTGCTTATCCAACGTTCTGGATTATCCAATGCATTTTTGTAGTCAATGTTTTCAATACATCGTGATGTTTTGGTGCTAAATTTGTAAATACAGTAATTACTACATAGCATTACTGTATATTGAACTACTTTTTCTGTCCAATTTGTTGGATAACATGATGTTTTGGTGTGTAATTTGTAAAACCATAACCTAATTTGATGCTTAATAGGCTTCTCCTTAATCTCTCCTTATTATCCAACATATTCGCTTATCCAGTGTTCTGCCAGCCCATTTATGTTGGATAAGTGAGACTCTACTGTAGCTTTGGAAGAGGTCTCAGCACCTTGGATAGCTCCCTGCATTTACCACCATAAATCAATCTGGCCATCTTTGCTGCTATAGTCAATTGACAATAGAATGGACTAAAAGAATATTCCGACGGTATGGAGAATCCCTATCTTTCTATACAATGACCAACCAGATGCCTTTGTGGGAAGATTATCACATAAACCAGCCTCAAAGGAAAGAAAGAATTCTAAATGAACCCCAAAACATATTGATCATTGCCCCTGAGAGTAGGACATCATTAAAGAAATTCTTCACCAGTCATGAAGCAGCTGCAGCTGTTCAGGTCTTTTTCATCTGGGTGATACCTTACTCCAAGTCAATATTCACTCTCTTTCCCTCTTTTTCTCTCTCAGATGAAAAAAGGATTTCATTGGATTTGACAGTCCTGACAAATGTAGACTTTCTGCACCTTCCGTGACTCCTTGTGCAACAGAATGCACTTTGCCTCAAGAATTCACACCCTTGAGAAGCTTACGGTGCATTTCAGATAAACGGAGCAGGCACAGAACAAGGTGTGCTTTATCTCCTGCCAAAGGCTGAAAATGCACACGGTTAAAACACACACGCACAAGTATGCATAGGCACCAACAATCAGTGGTGAGAGGTGTACTTTTGGTAAAATACAGACATAAGTGCACACATCAGATAAATGTG
The DNA here is from genome assembly GCF_035594765.1 of Anolis carolinensis. NCBI lineage: Eukaryota > Metazoa > Chordata > Lepidosauria > Squamata > Anolidae > Anolis > Anolis carolinensis. The sequence goes on from NC_085842.1 coordinate 318,727,100, forward strand.
TGAAAAAATAGGCATACACATTTCCCTCCCCTCCCAGACATCAAGTCTTGCAAGAATGAGAAGAAAACGCAGGTGAGATTCAAAGAAATACAACAAAATGGAAACATGATTTCCATGTCTCTTCTTCTTCCCTCCTCTTCTCACACTCATATCTCCAGGATACCTTGCTTATTACATAAAAGTTGGCTTATCTCACCCTGTATACAAATGGAATATTTGATGTTTGCTATAGGAATTGATCTCAGTTGGTTCTTCCTTGTTTTCCTGAGTGGTAGAACATTTCAAATCAGTTTTTTTTTTTTTGTAATGAGGAAAAAGCACTCTTATAATATCACTTTAATATCCATTTGTATATTGCATATCAGTACCAGATATACAGGCTGGGAAAGTAGAGGTAAAACAAGCTGAAAGATGAACAGTGCTAGACTTCTGTCCAAAACCTTAAAATAACGCTAAAAGCCATCAGAAATACTCTTTAAGTCCCAAACCGGCCAACATTCAAACTGCAGAAAACATACGCTCCACACTCCACCAAGTTTCAAATATCCTTTAAAATAGGTTCAGGAGGAAAAATAGCCTGGAAGGTCAATGGCTGGCCAACAAATAAACATTTATTCAATTGCTAGGCAATAGAAGAAGCTAGAGAAAGAGGGCCATCTCTTCACATAAGAAAACAACATAGGATGGTCCATAACTCTGAGAATAGGATGTCTCCCAGTTGGGTTAAGGTCAAGTATGGTCACAAATCAGTTAGATGACTCTGTTCTTTTCCCTGTTGCAAATGAATTGAGTAGAAGGAAAGTAAGGCAGTCTTGAACAGGGAGAGGAGCAAATTTCACAGCATTGGCGATGGGAAGTCAAGAAAAGAAGTTAAAACATGCTGGAGGGGGGGAGGAAAATTATGTGAGTCCTAAACTAACACTGCTTTTGGTTGTAGCCCCATTTAGACATAAAGGAATCCAATAGCATCCTTTGGAGGGAAGATGTTTCTAGAGTAGGCTATCAGGGACTTGGATTGCCTCTGATGAAGCGAACAATATTCCACAAAAGCTTCGGCTAGAAATCTCCTTTCCCCATTTCATCTCCAAATTGTGACTGATTTTGTGTTCTTAGCCAACAACAACACCAATTTACTTTACCTTCATTACATAGAGCTTCCCTGAGTTTCCATCTAAAAGGACCTCAAGATTTTTTAAAATTGAAAAGGATGATCCTTCATGGAAAAAAAATGCAATGTCTGATGTCAAAGTCATTAGAGGCCATGAGGTGGAGAATTTGGATTACAGAATGAACTGGATAGTAGCTGGAGTTCATGTAGCTGGAGCCCTTGCCCAAATGGATAAACAGTCTTCTGTGCATCATCTGCATGCACAAAATGGCAAAAGCAGCGAGCAACTAAAACTCTTTCAGAAGACCACACTATCTTGAGAGCAATCTAGACCCAATACTTTCTGCTTAAATGAATGCCATGCAATATTTTTCCGTCCACCCTTTCCACTATACTCCAGCTTAGCTCCATGGGCCTGTGGTTAAGCAGAAACTGACTTCACAGATGGGATCAGACCTAGATTTTTCTCCTTGGCTATCAAAGCTGAGAAAGGGTGTCCAAGAGTACCAAAAATGGATATATTTAACAGACCAAATCAGTTGTAAGGGTGCCTCTCTCTTTCTTGCACAAATACACGCACAGCTGCCTTCCAGCCTCATCTTCATTCTAGGATAATGGGAAAACACTCATTCTACTAGCCAACACAAATCCACCGAAATGTGTTTTTTCCTCCACTAAACCACATCAGCAGACATTAAGAAATTGCAGGCACATTTTGATAATTTGGTCTGTCTGGAGAATTTGATGGGGCTTATGAATGCAAAACCCAAGACCACCTGTTCTTTGCACACAATGAATAATGCAAAGAAGAGAAAGAGGCTCACCTCATAGATATGCAACTCCATTTTTATAGGTGGGGAAAGAGAGGAAGGATTGTTGTAGGCTTCTGAGTGAAGTTAAACACACACTGTGTTGTAATTATTCCGCATGGGATCTTAACGCAACTGGGCACACTGACTATCTCATCCAAGCCAAATTCTGGCTGCCCTCTTCCCACATCAGTTGCACCGAGTTATAGTGGACATTCAAAATTACTGGTGTTCATTTCTCCCCTCCAACGATCCCTGCCAGGCTAAAAACTATTCGGAGACACTCCGGAAATGACCAAAAGCTTATTTTACAATCAAATGGGATGCTCCTTTTCAGCTGATGTTCAGCTAACTAAGCAAGGGCTGTAAGCACACATGCTGGATGGCAATATAAATGTGTTAACAACCATTCATTTTGCTGGCCAATATTGGCTTCTAGTTTAACTCTCATTTTCACAGGATGTTTGCTCTTCTAACTGAGTTGGATGATACTCATTCCAAAGGCCTCTCTACCATACATGTGGAAATTTTAAAAAGCCCAAGATACAGTTTTGCCAGCAAAAAAAATCCACCCTGTTTCTGTTCAAACTACTAAGTGGCTAGTTTCAAATGCAGACTAAATTCAGGAACAAAATACAGGGAAATAGAGAGAAATCCAGGCGGGGAAGGAATGGGTATTGAACATTTTTACCAGATCTCTCTACCTGTTGTGTAGTCTCAAACCTCATTTTGATTTGGCATAATATAATAAATTACCAAAGTATTCTAGGATGAAAACCTTATTCTAGTATTACTGCTGTATCTACAAGCACACTCAACATTTGCAGCTCTCTTTATTTGCTTCATGCCCTAGGAATAATATTCTTTATACCATTGGCCTGAGCTACTCCAAAGCAGATGCAAAAGTTGACCGATATTTTGTATATTATGTGTGGATATGTATGCATTCCCTCTTTTTCTATCTCTCTCCCCTCCCTTCTCTGTCATTCCTTTCTTCCTCCATACAAACTCATATAAGATCCACAACCCATCCAGGAAGGCTTCTACATTCATTTTAAAACAATTAACAGGATTTTTTTTACAGTTCTTTAAACTCATTCCACATTTATGAGCAACCCAAAACTTTTAATGTAGACTTGGCCGTTTTGCTGAGAGAGAACTCATCTCTCGATACCTGCTTCTCACTTCCAAAGCTACCTTGAAACAATTTCCAGAATTCACCCAAAGTGAGTTCTTGCTTGAAAGAACACCTGCCTGCTTTGCAGGGAAAGACGAGTACCAAACATTTTCAAATAAGACTACTTTAAGCATCATACAGAGGAGAGCCTGTGCCCAGAAGCATCACGTATCGACATAAACAGAAGCTCCGTGGCATCACGGACTCTCTGGTAATTTTACAAATAGTGCTTTTGTGCTTTTGAAGTAGAAGGGATGGCTAGGAAAATCCCAACAACCATCTCCCATGGCTTATGGCTACAGAAGTGGGATAGGTAAATAATATAACTTTGCACTCGCCCAAAGATTTATAGTCTGACCTAACTCAAGGCGTGATACATCCAAAGACCCTCTTTCCCCTTCCTCTTTTTCTTTTGTTTCTAAGTCAAACAGATACACACTTGAGGCATCAAGAATAAATGCACAGGACTGTGGAAAACACACATTGCGGTGTGCTTCCAGCTCTTCCGCAAGTTGCGAAAAAGCCACCGTGTTTCATCGGACTTTCGAACCAGGCAAACATGCCTAGGACCACCGCTTCAGTCCCCTGCCTTCCCCAATGCTGCCCCTTCTGTTTAAAATAATATATGTAACACACTCCTAGCCGACTCCCCCTCCTCTTCACAGAGCTGGCGTACAAAGAACTGGGATTCTTTTCTGATGAAATATGGCACGGGAGGGAGCCGGGAGGCTGATTTCCACCAAATTTAAACCTAGCCTCTCTTACAACTGTGATTTGCCCCTTCCATTGTTTACTTTTCTTCCCCAAAACCATCCTTCCATACCTCAAAGGATGCAGGCAGATACCTTAAATCAATCAATGCATTTACCTATCTATCAGTTACATATAATGAATCTAGAAAGCTATCACCCTGCCTTCTTCCAAGCATACACTCATATACATATATATACAGACACATGGTGAAATTTGTGAATTCACATAGCATTGCTGATGCAGCCTGGGCTGGAAAATAATCCACTTGAATATATATAAATATATAGTCTAAAACAACAGCAACAACTAATCAACATCTATACAGTACAGAGATCTCTCTTCCTTTCCCAAGAGTTCGCTCTCCCATCCCTCGACTAGTATTTTCCCTGCCTTGTAGTGGAAGCTTATGCCACCAGATGTTTCTGCGAGATTTCATTTAAAGCTAAGAAAAATTGCTTTGAGCTACATGTTGTATTTTTTTTAATCCGAAGGCTTGCTTCTTATTCCGTGCTCACACACACACACCCATCTCCCCCCTTAGAAAAAAAACCAACACAAAACCCAGTGTGGAAGACAGGCATGGAAGGGAGGGAGGGAGGGAAGGAGGGAGAAATTGCATTTCTTTTATTACGGTGCGACTTAATTAACTATAATGCATTGTTCCTACAAGCGACTACGAAACCCTCAGCCTATTGAGAAGTGGGAATGTTTACCAGTCTGTCGAGAAAGTCCTCGGAGACCGATCGGTAGGGGGAAAAAATTGCCTTATCCAAATATTAATACACCTTCCCCAAACAATGCACCCCAAATGCCTCCCCAAAAACACCCTCTAAGAGCTGTGGTTTTTAAGGAAGGTTGCTATTAAGGATCCTTGGAAGGGAAATAGGAACATATATATTTTTTTGTTTTGTTTCCAAAAGGGATGGAGTGAAAGAAAGACATTTTGGGGCTTGCTATTGTTTTGCTCCATCCCTCCGTTCTCTCCCCTTTTCCTCATTACATCCACACACCCACCCCAAAGCTCTGTCTATCTATCCGGATACAATTGTATATCCCAGAAGAGATGCCATAAAGGCTCCAAGTAAGGGAAGACAAGGGGAAAAGGGAGGCAATTTGTATAATAGTAATAATAATAATAATAATCATCATCATCATCATCAGCCCTGTGGTCAAAACAAGGCACCCAAGAAGAATGGCAAGGCAGCAGCAACACCGACACATATCAAGAAAGTGCACACAAACCAGTTCACAACAACCACCACAACTGTCACTAATAATCATAGCACCACCACAACAAGAAAAAGACCTCAGTTCTCCAGGTTGGCTCCGTATCTGTAGTTCTTTTTTTTTATTAGCAATGTTTTAGTAGAAGAGAGAGAGAAGAAAGGGGAAGAAGAAAGGAAAAGAGGAGGAGATAGATGGCTCAAGAGAGAGAAGACTTGGTCTTTAAATATATATCTTTCTATATATATTTCCAATCAAAATGCCAGTATTTTTTTTGGAGAGGGTTGAGTTTACTTTGGGAGGGGATCCCTCTCTCTTTCTCTCTCTCTCTGTTTCAATCTCTCTCTTTCTCTCTGCCTTTCCAGGCAGACAAAGGGCTTTCTCTTGCCTTAAATAAATTGGAAAGAGAGGAAAGAAAGGAAGGGGGGAAAGGGAGGGAGGGAGAAAGGGGGGAAGAAGAGAAGAAAAGCATGCAAGGGGGTAAATAAGAGAAGGAAGGAAGGAAGGAAGGAAGGAAGGAAGGAAGGAGGGAGGGAGGGAGGGAGGGAGGGAGGGAGGGAGGGAGGGAGGGAAGGAAGGAAGGAAGGAAGGAAGGAAGGAAGGAAGGAAGGAAAGAAAGAGGGAGGGAGGGAGGGAAGGAAGGAAGGAAGGAAGGAAGGAAGGAAGGAAGGAAGGAAGGAAGGAAGGAAGGAAGGAAGGAAGGGAGGAAGGAGAGAAGGAAGGAAGGAAGGAAGGAAGGAAGGAAGGAAGGAAGGAAGGAAGGAAGGAAGGAAGGAAGGAAGGGAGGAAGGAGAGAAGGAAGGAAGGAAGGAAGGAAGGAAGGAAGGAAGGAAGGAAGGAAGGAAGGAAGGAAGGAAGGAAAGAAGGAAGGAAGGAAGGAAGGAAAGAGAGAAGGAAGGAAGGAAGGAAGGAAAGAAAGAGGGAGGGAAGGAAGGAAGGAAGGAGGGAAGGGGGAAGGGAGGAAGGAAGGAAGGAAGGAAGGAAGGAAGGAAGGAAGGAAGGAAGGAAGGAAGGAAGGAAGGAGAGAAGGAAGGAAGGAAGGAAGGAAGGAAGAAAGAAAGGAAGGAAGAAAGGAACGAAGGAAAGAAGGAAAGAAGGAAGGAAGGAAGGATGGAAATAAAGGGGGGAGATCCTGCAAAATGCAACCGCTCCCCCTTGGCTGGGCTGCTGCCACAATAGGCATTGACTGCCTCTCTCTCTGTCTCTGTGTCTGTGTCTCTCTCTGTCTGTCTCTCTCTCTCTCTCCAAGAGCCATGCGCCTGGTGCTATTTATAGAGAGAGCCTGAAGTGGACGCGACCATTGGGCAGGCAGACGGGGGTGCCCGGGGGGGCCGTGTTGGGGGAGGGAGGGGTCGGCGGGGGAGGGGGAGGGGAGGGGATGGGAAGGATAGCGAGAAGCCCCCTCCCCCCCCGCCAGGCCCCTCCCCCTCCTCCCCCGCCCCCGGCCCCTCCCTCCTCCTCCCCCTACCCCCCAGCCTCGCTGGCATGTTGAACCGACCCAGCCTGTTTAAACGCAAAGGACAGGGATCCTAGCTGTTCAATGTATAAAAAAAATCAGTTCAGACCCAGAGAGAGGGAGAGAAAGAGAGAGAAAGCGAGCGAGAGAGAGAGAGGGAGGAGGGAGGGAGAGAGAGAGAGAGAGGAGCGTGTGAGTGTATGTAGGAGAGAGAGTGAGTGAGTGTGAGTGTGTGCATGTGTGAGTGTGTGTGAGAGAGAGAGGAAGCGAGAGAGAGAGAGAGAGTGAGTGAGGGGGGGTGGTGGTGGGCGCGCAAAAAAGGAAAAAAGAAGAATTTGGTCTCTATGTATATAAAGATGGCCACGTTAGCCAACGGACAAGCAGACAATCCCAGCCTCGGTGGCAACCACACTAACCCCAACCCCAGCAACGGGCACATGAACGGATTAAACCACAGTCCAGGGAACGGCACCACCATCCCCATGAAGGACCACGATGCCATCAAGCTCTTCATTGGGCAAATCCCTCGCAACCTGGACGAGAAGGACCTCAAGCCGCTCTTCGAAGAGTTCGGGAAGATCTACGAACTGACGGTGCTGAAGGACAGGTTCACCGGCATGCACAAAGGTGAGACCCCCGCCTCAACTTTCCCCTTCTTCTTCCTCGCCTCCTTCTTCTCCTTCCTTTGCCTCCTCTTCTTCTTTGAGGAGCAGCTTCGGCTCCTCCAGCTTGGGAGATCTCCAAGAGTGTTGTGTTTGGGGATGGATGTTGGGTCCCCCTTGGGTCGGGATGTTCTCCCAGTTGTGTGGGGTGTGGAAGGGGGGAGAAGGGGCCCCGAAGGAGAAAGGAGCAAGCCAGGAAAAGTCCACGAAGGGAGGGACACGCTGGACCAGCCGAGTAGGGAGAAGGAGCTGTCCAGCCGGCGGTGGTGCTGAAACGCCTTCCCGGAGCCTCGGAGGCGATTCCAGGCAAGGAAGGCAGGAGCAGAAACAGGCACAAGAGACCCTTTTCCTCAAAGGAGAGGCTCTTCATCTTGTGGGAGTGGGGGAAGGCAAACCAGGGGGACTATTTCCCCCTCTTTTTGCGCCTTTGCAAAGAAGCCGGAGCCCAGGAGAAGGAGGAGAGGCGGATGGAGTGAGGTTGCTGGAAACAGAGGGAAAGAGAGGAGGGAATTTGGAGAGAGGTTTTCAGTGACTGTTCCAGGCACCCACTTTTAGCAAAACAAGGGGAAGGGTTTTCTCAAAAGGAGAGTAAGGATTGTTCCAGGCACCCACTTTTAGCAAAACAAGGGGAAGGGTTTCCTCAAAGGGAGAAGGAAAGGAAGTAAGGAACTTTCTCTTGTGTTGTCGAAGGCGTTCATGGCCGGGATCGCAGGGTTGTTGTATGTTTTCCGGGCTGTATGGCCATATTCCAGAAGTATTCTCTCCTGATGTCTCCATCCTCCGAGGTTGTAGTCATGGAGGAACTAGGCAAGGAAGGTTAATATATATCTGTGGAAAGTCCAGGGTGTTCTTTGTCAGTTGGAAGCCATACAACCCCGAATACATACAACAACCCAACTTTCTCTTGATTCCTATGCTTGCCCTGGGACCCATCTCCTTTCTCCTTGGCTCACTTGGGGTGCAGCACAGGTTGAAATTGGGGGTTTAGGATTTCTTCCCCATCCCTCCCCCCCTCAATCCTAGGTTTCTCTTTGGGCGTATGTTGAACACCGAGGAGGGAAAGAAGAGTGTGAGTGTGTATAGGAAGGAAAGGCATGCAAAGGGTATTGATCGCTTTGCATGAAAGTGGCACCAAAGTTGGAGGCGATGGATTGGCTATAGAGTGGTTTAGCCATATGGAGCTACTGAAGAGCTGAACTTCTCTCTTCCCGGTTACCTTCACCTCTTTGGATGATTTTTCTCTCCCTGCTTTGTTTTGCTTTCTCTTCTGCTGAGGAGGAAAAAAACCCCCACAGTATTGGTGTGGCATTAGACAGAACCTAGACAGTATGGGCTATTGGTGTGGCTTTAAGACAGAACTTGGACAAGGGTTGCGATAAATAAGGGATTGTGTGTGTGTGCATGTAGCAGAGAGGGAAACGATCCAACAGATTCTCCTTCCAAGTTGGAACCCCAAACAACCGATGACGAGAGAGTTCAGCAAAGTCCTATTCTGGAGTCTTTCTATCCAACAGTAAACTTAATGGCAGGTTTTATTTTAATCCGATCCTCATGCCCCCAAATCCATGAGGGATGAAGATGCAAATAGAAAGCTATTTTAAATAGGAGATAGGAAGAGTGGATGTTGAGGGGGAGGGAAAGAAATGGGGTGTGTGTATGTGGGGGGGGGGGTATGGCCATTGGGGGTCCTTTCCGCCTTAACTCATGACAGTGTCTCCTCTGGACAGTCACTACAATGCAAAACACAGTTATTATTTTATTTTTAAAAACCATTCATTCAAGCTTTCTTCAAATCCTTTCAAGAGGGTGGGGTCCTCACAGATGAATAAGAGAGTTGTAGCTATTTAGTTTCAGTAGCTTTGGACAGTGCTTTTGGGAGATTTCATTGTTCTTCCCCTTCCTACCCCAAACACAGAAAGTTTCTATCAAATTCTGTATTTATACACATTTTATAACAGGAGAGCAGTTCATAGTGGGGAAAAATATGAGAAGAAGATACATGTACTTCAGAGATTTATTTTTAATTTAGTCTAACACTCTTTTTATTGCAGCATTTTAGGGAAAAAAATATCAGAGTCGTAAACACATTTCTTGATCACACCCTAGTGATATAGTTAGTTACTGGATAAATAAATGAATCATGTAATAGATAGAGAGACTTCTCTTTCCTCTAGCTTTGAGGAGCCAGGAGTTAACACTCTAGCTAGGAAAGAGATGTATTGATTTTATTTATTTATATGTCCTGGTTTTATTTTTGGCAATTTTATTGTGTGTTTCATGTGACCAGCCAAGCTCTCTAGGGGTAGCATGAATGTATTAGAGAGATAAACTGAAATATCAGATGCTGAATCTGTAAAAAAACAACATATGGGACATGAGCTTCTTAACACCTCGGTGTGATCTCCGGTGCTGAGAGTTACCTTTCCGGAGTTGGGCTCACTTAGGGCACCGTCTCGCCAAAGACACGCTTAACTTTCACTTCGCTGTGCCTTGCTACATTTGAAAGCAAAACCCTATGAACAATCATCCAAACGTCAATGTGTAAGCAACGTGCTTAAGTGCAAGTGTGGTTAGTAACCAGGAGGCTGTGTGTAGAAAATCTCTTGGAGCCGAGAGAGTAACCGAGAGCTACCAAACCAACCCGGTCTCTCATTATTTCTGTGGCATGGTTGGAGGATTTGCTGTGGTTTCCAAAGGCACCCAGGGCGAACGCACTTGGCCTTATTTAGCCCATCCAAGAAGAGCCTCAACTCCTCTGTCGATGACACAGATTTATTAACTAATCCTTATAAAAATGTGCCTCTGGCTACCAACTTGCCAGGGGTGGGGGATTTGCATGCCACTGGTGATTAATTACTTTAAAGTCAAAAAAGCATGACAGGGCTTTGAGAAATAGGGTCATATTTAGCTTATCATCCCTTCTCCCTATCTCTTCTCTCGAATGGCCCTAAATCAAGAACTACCATAAAAGAAAAAAAAGAGGAGGGAAAAGTGTTGTCTATATTTTCTTTATTTCCTCCTTCCCTCCCTTCTTCCCTTTGCTGCTCCGTGTCTGTATCCACTAATTCAATTTGTGTGCTGTATAGTAGAAAGACGCATGTTTTCTGTCGGCGAGTCATTAAGCGAACGATACCTCGAGTAGTTTTTATTCATAGTTCTAAGCAGGTATTTGTCTCGCTGATATAGTTAAGGAATGATTGTGTGCCTTGGTTTTGTGTATGGAGATTGCAAATAACCTTTGTGAATTGTTAAACTATCATGATTTAGGGCTGCAGGTAACTAGTACAATATACTTGGTGACATCAAGGTGTAACTCTGTATGTGTATGTGTTGTGTTTTTTGGTCTGGTTAAGGATTCTTACATGGTTACTTCAGGCCACAACATTATAACACAGTTACCTGGGAATGCGTCCCATTGTTTTCAATGGAAGTTTCTTCCAAGTAGTCATACGAAGAGTTGCATTGCGAATATCTCAAGAGAAAACCTTAATATTAACTAGTGTTTGAAAAATAAGAGACAAAACTCCACCAGTATATTGTGACAATCCAAACTCCACATCAAAGTATTAGGAAGGTGAATGAATTGTTTGATATGTGGTATGTCCTGACAAAATACTATCTGTAGATACTTGTTTGTGATTCAGATTAGATTTTTAATCCCTTGTTATGTGCTCGTATTGTTGTTGTTTCGGGAGGAAGAAGATAGTTGAGAAGAAATGTGGTCCATGCCGAGGTTGTGTCCATAGTTCACCTAGGTCTTTGAGAGGTAGGAAACTGGGAGGCAAAAAACCATCCCCACCCATTTCTTGCAAGATGCATACAAACATGCAAAAGAAGTCAACTCATTGCTGACCATTCATTCATTCATTCACAATTCCACCCTCCCCATCAGAGTAGCGTAATGGAGCCCGTTCAAGGTCTGGATTACTTAGAGGGTTTAAGGTTAGTGCTCTCAGAAGAGACATATGATTAAGCCTTATCTTTGGAAATAATTTAAGATCAATTAAGTGGCATTTAAGCCTAATATTTATAAATGAATGGAATGGAAACAGAAGGTTGTCCCATGTGAATTTCAGAGTATTTTTCCCCGCTACCCGTCGTTGATTCATACCCAAGGCCCGCAGTGCGCTTTAACAAGATGTGCCAGCTTTTCATAATATTCTTCCTAGGAAAGCAGGCAAGATCTTGTTAGTAGGATGTAGCAAAAAACAAACAAACAAGCCAACATGGGCTATAATGCACTTAAAAGAGGAGAGTTGTGAGAAGGATGATAAGCGAGGAGACATTTGTTACCCTGAAAGATAGCATGTCCTTTCAAACCTCATCTAAGCAACACAGCTCATGCAGAAATGTCCCCATCCATCACCAAGGTGGTGGGATGTGGCCTCCCCCACCATGACCACCACCAATAAAAGGCCAAACCTAACAAATCCAATAAGAAAACAGAGCTAGAAGGAAGCCATAGGAGGGGAGAAGAGTTTATTTCAGCTGTTGGGTGTTATCTCTGCTCAGAAACACAGGTCATTTCCAGACCTCAAAACACCTGGTCTTCCAAGTCCACAAATTACCCAATTCAGGAAAGTCTCTTTTATTAGAAAGAAGCCTGAGTGGGAAAGACAGATGTGAATTAAAGCTTTGTTCAGCCTCGCTACAATATCAGTTTTCAGGTTAGCTGTGAGATTTAGAAGTGCAATGATTGTTAAATTAAGATGCACTGTACGAAGCGATAAAAAAAGACTCGGGGAAATGAAAATGTACTCAAAAAGGGACACGGCTAAATACAGGTGTTGAATAAATGCCTCCGTAATTGAAACACAAGGCTGGTGTGACTGAAAGCAACACGCTTCGTCTTTGGGAGGGTTTTAATCCCGACTGAGTTTCAGGGAGGGGATATGTGTGCATAAACACGCATGCACACAAACACCAGGATCAAAGTGCAAAGAAAGGCACATCCTACCATACCCAGAAGAACCAATTCATGGCCAAGAAAGGCTTATCCCTTTTCCGCTTTAATCACAAGACACTCGAAGAGAGAGACGGGTGTGTTTTAGAGTCACAAATGAATATTCCTCATACATTAACCAGTGAAAAGTAAGTCATATTTTAATAGTCTTTGAGATGAATGCTGTTCTTTCTAACATTTTCTTACTCATTGCCATTGCGATCCCTCTAGTAAATCCTCTCCTTCCTGGACCTGCTGGTTGGTTGCAAAGTTTCCAGATTAAAAATAGCTGTCCTGCCATTTCATCCTTGAATAATCAACTTTATAATTCTTTGCAACACACCTTGTTTCAAAGCGGGTAGAAAGGGACAGGGAGGGAAAGACAGATAGACAGAAAAGAAAGATGCTCTCTTGTGTGTTTCCTTTGAACCTGGTACTGGGAACACATGTTCTGAGAGGAACATAGGGGGACATAAATTAAATTATTTGTGTCACTCTACAGTGAGCTGCACTACAGTGCCTCTGGGTTCTTTGAGGGAGACAAGACATCTGGAAAAAAAAAAAGATGGACTTCCCTTGTTTCTTTGTAAGTGAAATTGACAGAACAGCATGGGTAAATCAGAGGAGCGATGTGACAGGACAATAGCCCTGCCATACCTGGAGGGGAACAGAAAAGGAAGAAGGTATTAAGGGCGCGTGGTTGTAGGCAGAACAAGGCATGGCTATTTAGATTGTGAAAATAAATGCGTAGGCACATAATCACTGCTGCAATTGGCTACCAGTGGTAGGCCTTTTCATGCCTCATCCCTTCCATCTTGACACAGCTTTCTACTTCATACAAAGCTTTCAAGATCTGACCAATTTGGAGACCATCATGTGGATTCATTCTTCAAAACAGCCTTCATCTCCATGGGGGGATCAGAACTTCTCTGGTTCTTGCCCTTTTTTTTGTGGACACTGTTCTACAATGCAGATGCTCCATCCATTAGTCTCCAGGAATAAGTTAAGGCCTTTCCATTCTAATATCATCAAACATTATTTTAAAAGATAAATGTTGTAACAAACTTTGACATCTTTAACTGTAATGAAGTTTTAGATCATTTATTTTAGGTCCAGTGTTTAGAAGGAAAACATTGTTTGAGCATCCTTTTAACATTTGCAGTCGCAGAAACAACATACATGGAAAATACCAATGACCTGGCAATGACTGTCCAAAATGGAGGGGAAAATTGAGACACAGTGAATGGAAACTGTGTTTCTATCATGACGGTGTGAGAAGTTATTCCATCTCTTGATTCAGATGGACATTGGTAGGATGTGGCTCATATTTTCATGGGAGTTCAGTGTTAGTATTGAAAGAAAAACAGAGGTCTGAAACGTTTGGCAGAAATCACTAAAGAACCTTCACCATCTTGCTGGAGACACGCAGTAACTTTCTCTAACAGGAATGAGCTTTGTGATCTTTATGAATGAGTGTGTTTGTGCACACACATGCAGATGCATATGATGTTATTGGCCTTGTTCTTGTTTCTAAATATTCTGAAGACTTCATGAATGCCTAGACCATTTCTCCAATGACTTTGAAAACTTTAGGAATTCCAAATGTGCTTAACTGTCTCCCAACAGAGAGTGAGAGAGGTTGACTGATACATGTCAAAGGAATGATCAATTCCTAGGGGATGAGTTAGCCAATTGTTAAGAAACCCACATTTAGACCTCCCTCTGGCATTGGCTCTATACTTACTGGACATTTTGTCCTTGTGAATTGGGCAAAGCCATTAAATGCATCACAGTTTAGCATAATCCTCTGTCAGATCCAGAGACGTAAGACTCATGTTGACTCACATGGTCATATCCACTTTTTGACACCTCATTACTCGATGCCTCGAGTTAAACAAGGACGGGGGGGGGGGGGGACTCAAGGTGTAGTCTTCCCAAAAGTGGAACTATGAAGATAACCAACTTGTTCATTATAAGCTATTAGATGAAGTCGTGTAGCCTCTGTGTTGAATTTGCATTGGCTTGAATGCTGTGATGTCATAGACGCTTCTAGAAACTAAAGCTCATTTCCTGTCTCACACATATTTCAAAGGAATCCCAGAATGTGGCTGCAAATTGCACTCCATGTGTGTGATCTGAGAATTCATATACATGGAGAACATTATGGGATTCACTCTGTGATGATGCCACTTTGTTAGTCATCACCTCAGCAGCTTGTCTGATTATACCCTGAATTACTAAGAAGCATGCAATATTTTGAGGTTCCCACTTTCCCCTTTTCCAAACAGATGGTAAGATTTGCTCTCACTTCAGATGTTGATTCCTTGGGGATACTATAGATTGCTCATGGAGAAACCCCAAATTCCTTTCTGACCTTCGGTGTGGTTGGCATTATTCTGGTTGTGGCTTGTGAATAAGACCTTTTTGGCACATTTAGGAAAGCTTTAGTTTGGATCAAATGATAGTAGAATCTAACTGGACCAGATGTTTGTGGAAACATCTGTCTTTAGAGACCTTTGGTGTTCTTTGTGCATGATCAAGAACTTGACTGAAAGTCAGACTTTAGAAACATTTGTATTCTGGGTTGTTGTGTGTTTTCCGGGCTGTATGGCCATGTTCCAGAAGTATTCTCTCCTGATGTTTCACCCACATCTATGACAGGCCTCCTCAGAGGTTGTGAGGTATATTATATAGATGTGGGCGAAACGTCAGGAGAGAATACTTCTGGAACATGACCATACAGCCTGGAAAACACACAACAACCCTATGATTCCAGCCATGAAAGCTTTGACAACACATTTGTATTCTTTCTTCTCCCTATCAAAATTCCTTGAGATATTTTACGGTCCATCAAGTCCATCTTGATTTTTCTCTTGAACAAGGTGGTAAATCTGTAGGGAAAAAACATAATTTGTTACTTTTTGGAAGTGGTTAGACTGAAAATTAAGAAAGTTTTCATGTGATGATTTGTCCAGTAATCTTGTCCAGGACTTTTCCATATAACTTCGATGGCCATATAATAGATCAACCTGACATGAGACACTATCGCAAAGTCATGAGATCTCAGACCTCCTGAAATGATGTTCAGCTTGTGCTTGTGGCAGAGTTCGGCATGAGCGAAATGAAAGGTGTTGTTTATTGCCTATGTTTTGTTTTGCACTTGTATTTTGTATGTCACACCTTGAGTGGTTTGTGAGCTGTGCCTCTGGGAGATGATGGCGGGATATAAATAATAATAATAATAATAATAATAATAATAATAATAATAATAATAATAATATAGTTCTGGACTTTGCATTTGTTTGCATTTGCCATCTGATGCCACTGCTAGGATGCAACTTGGGGGCGACGGAGGGGGTTGAATGTGTATTTTATTGTGCATTCATTATACACAACTGACATCTTCACTGCGAAGAGGCCAGGAGACAGAGAGAGAGGGAGAGGGAGAGGAGTCTTATTATTGCGGCTCCTTAAAATAAAGACGGATGACAACTCAAAGCCTCTTGAATAAAGTGCCCAGCCGTATGGAGCAGCTAAAAATAAATCATAATCAGCTGGTGAAATGAATGGTGAGACATATAGATATAGACATTGTGTTATGTTTGTCAAGACAGAGCAGCCAAAAAATATTGATCAAGGCAAAGGATGGGGGAGGGGGGATGATAATGAACTGGACTTCAACAAGATTTTAATTGACAATGACTCCCATGAACCAGCTTTGGACAGTGTATATAAACTGACCACCACGTAACTTTATTGCAAGATGCTTGCCTTTAATTAATTGTCTCCTTTGTTAAGGCTGACTCCAGATCAAAGGTTTTAAAGATACTTAGCAGGATCTTAGTAACAAAGCCTTCAGATGCATTAGAAATATCTGACAGCTCGGCCAATGAGGCGTACCGGTTTCGATCTACCTCACCCTTGTGTGTTTATTCCATCCCGCTCCACCTCAGATGAATATAGACAACCTTTGCTTAACTTTAACCATTTCCTAGTAACACAACCCAAACCATAAGCATAGTCTCTGGGTAGTTTCAAGTTGCAGGAGACAAAGCCAAGTCAAAAATAGTGACTCAAAGAAAGCTAAATAGGGATAAGTTAACAAAGACACAAAAACCACAGACCTTAAAAAAGCCCGGCACTATTTAAATCTATAACACTCTGTAGCATCAGCTTGTGACATCCGTTTACCTTGATGTGTCTCTAGCAACTTATTTTGAACTTTAAATCATGTCAGAAAAGAACTTTTCGTGAAAAACTTGCATATAATTCGCAAAAAATTATTCCCTTTCATGGACTGTATTCCAGTGACATACCCATAATAAAATAGGTTTGTAGATTTATGTGATTTGTGAACACTGTGATATATGCAATCACAGGATCACATAAAGTTATTCAATGTGTCTGTCCGTCAAGTGTATGCCTATGGAGGCAAATGCTTGCATTACAGGGTGGTTAGTGGATATGAAATGTTTTTGCTTCTCCATAAAAAAAACCAAAGTGTCTCTTTAAAGAATAACCAATGTTATTATGGCGATGGCTAATCTTTAAGGTACCAGAAGACTCGTAAATTGTTTTGGATGCAATGGGCTAAGAAAGTCCCTTTTTGGGAAATTCTTTAGAAGAATGAGGCAGACAAAGTATTTGCCTGTAAAGATCTGGGAAGTACAACGGATAAAAACTGAGTTATGGGAAAATAATATGCAGCAAATATTTATCTAGGAGCATGACATTGTTGCATAAGAATATATATATAGCATAATATATAGTATAATAAATGGATGGCATATGTATACTAACGTTGTAGACTTCTACTTCTCTTCTTAAAAGAAAGCCCCAAATGAGTTCAGTAAGTAAGCAAAGCTAGAACTGCAGCCTTCTAGTTCAAATTGTGGAAATTGTCATCCGTGATTAATGTTGCGTTTCTCAGAGGCTTTGGACAGTTGTAAAATATGTGTGGGATTGTCAGCCTTCACAAACCAATATCCCCAGCCATAACATTTGGGAGATTCTGGAATATATAAAGCAACAAGCAATGCATAATTTATTAAGTTTGGAGGTATTTTTGTTATCGTTTTCATGACACATTTATAAGTGTATAAACTTCAGCCTTCATTCATGAATGAATTTGAATTTAATATCATTCGGGGATGTTTCTTCTCCTCTGTGCGCATTTCAGAACCCACAACTCACGGAGAAACTTGATTTTTGCCCAAGTATTTACCATTTGCGATCTCTTCGCTCTTGGACGTACGGGATGTTATCTTTTAACACAACATTACAATCAATACTTCTTTCTCCTACATTCCTGTTTAATCCATTCTCATTATTTTTTGGGATGTTAGAAGATTGCTCTTTGGCGGGAGTTTTTTTTTTTTACCTCTAATTGTTTTGCATGAAATCTCTAGGTAGGGGAGGGGTTGTGTATGCACAACTGGCACTTCTGCGGAGATATAAGCGTGTAAATATATTGAATAGGTTTTCTGATTGTCTTGCATATGTTGTGCAATACTTATGCTAAGGAATATATAATTGGGTGGATATTTCACCTATTCGGGAAGCTAATGGCGCGGGTTTCGCCTATAGAGAAGTGGCAGGTGATTTGAAGGCGGTTGGAAAGCCTTACATGCCAAGTTGAATGTGATACGTAGCAGTTTGTTCATTATCCTAATTTAATGATACAGTCACACCTAATTAATCCATGTCTGGTTTCCTCGTATAGTGTGTCTGGGCCTGGGAAACAGAATTATTTCAAAGCTTCCCTTCCTAGCTTTACGGTGTTGTGGGCATCTGAACCTTCACAGGAGGTTTTGTGCAGCAATGTGGTTTCCAAAAGAAATGGATTAAATGAGATCTGACTGAAGACGTAATAGTCCCAAAAGTGAATTTCTCTCCCCCTCTATTTCTCTGTGCCAAAATCCAGGCACACATGGAACATGTAGGTACCCGTGTATACTAAAAAGAAGACATACGCATTTGCAAAATTTATTTTTTTTACAGAGCAATCTGTCATTCTGCCGTACACTCATTTCTTTGTGGATTTCTGGATTTTTCTTGTAGGGCGGCATTTTAACCAACTCATGGCAGCAACTCTAAAACTATGAATTTATTAGGGGAAAAATGAGAAGGACGTGATCAAAACATCTCTCATTTGGGATCACTGGGAATCTTTCCATTGCATTTTACCATCAGGGAAAGCTTTAATTGATTTCAAATATAAGAAGGATGAGGTTTTTAGCTCAGGAATATTGGCAAGGGCTACCTGTGAGAAGGATAGGACTGTGGCAAGAAATAGGCCGGTGCTTCTCTGAGGATCGGAGAGTGTTTAAAGAAGCGGGGAATCTAATCCCATACATTATTAATTGTATTGATAGTTTGGTTGACCAACCTCGCTAGCACACACGTGTGTATGTAAAATGAATGCCGATGGTAACGTTTGGGAGGGAGGGGGCAGGAGGTTTACAAAATTGCCCGCATGTAATATTAATCGCATCGATCGCTCCTAATAATATGATAAAGTAAAGCTGTTTTGAAGCGCTCCCTGGAAGTGCGGCACGAGAGGCAGAGATACCTTTCTCTCCGAGAATATTGTGTGCGAACCGGAAACTCTTTACAAGCAAACCTCTTGGAAACTCATTGTGTTTTCCAGCATTGCTCCTATCTTGCCCTTTAGAAAGCAAAGTCCTCCTTTCTTTCTTTCTTTCTTTCTTTCTTTCTTTCTTTCTTTCTTTCTTTCTTTCTTTCTTTCTTTCTTTCTTTCTTTCCCTTTTGGCACCTTTTTTTTTGGGAGGGTCTGGTTTCACCGCAGATACGAGCGGATGATGTCATTCCCAAGCTCTTCTCGCAGTCTGAGTTAAGCAGCAGTTTCTTTTGTGAGGAAGGGAGCAAAAATAGGCAGAGGCTGGCTTCCGTGTTATCATATTCCTCTCTAGCTCCATCTCATTATCAGGCATATGTGTGTGTGTATATGTGTGTGTGTGTGTGGAGGGGGGAACATGATGAAGGGGAAGATGAGAGCAACAATATAATCCAGCCCAGCAATATAATCCAAAACCCTGATCCAAGGTGGAATGAATGTGCAGGCAATGTCTCCTTTGTATGTGTGTTTAATAAAACTTCACACTTTCAGAGAACAGCTGTAGTTTGTTGTGTCCTATTGATCAAGACCGTGTGTTTAAATGGGTTATACAAGTATTGTTCACGAGGGGAGAAAACTACAGTAGAGTCTTGCTTATCCAAGCTCCACTTATCCAAGGTTCTGTATTATCCAGCACAGTTTGCCTTTTAGTTGTCAATATTTTTGTAGTCAATTTTTCAATAAATTGAGAAATTTTGGTACTAAAATCATAAATACAGTAATTATTACATAACGTTGTCTTGTACCGAAGTGCTTTTTTCTATCCGTTTGTTGTAAAGCATGATGTTTTGGTGCTTAATTTGTAAAATCATAACCTAATTTGATGTTTAATAGGCTTTTCCTTAATCCCTCCTTATTATCCAACATTTTTGCTTATCCAATGTTCTGCCGGTCCATTTATGTTGGATAAGTGAGACTCTACTGTACCTGCAAAAGGCTATGTGGTTGTCTTAAGGTAAAGGTTTTCCCCTGACGTTAGGTCCAGTCATGTCTGACTCTGGAGGTTGGTGCTCATCTCCATTTCTAAGCCAAAGAGCCGGCGTTGTCCGTAGACACCTCGAAGGTCATGTGGCCGGCATGACTGCATGGAACGCCATTGTCTTAGGCTCCTGCTAATCTCAGCATGGGGAAGTTTGCAGTTGTTCCAATGTTTCTTTACTCTTCCTCCAGTAATTCAATGCTGGTCTCTTCGATTGGTTGTATTGGTCAGTTTGAACAGGTTTGCTTTAGTAGTCCAGTATGGTTTAAGGTAAAGGTAAAGGTTTCCCCTGACATTAAGTCTAGTCATGTCCAATTCTGGGGGTTGGTGCTCATGTCTATTTCTAAGCCAAAGAACCAACATTGTCCGAAGACCTCTCCAAGGTCACATGGCTGGCATGACTGCATCAAGCGTTGTTACCTTCCTGTTGGAACGGTACCTATTGATCTACTCACATTTGCATGTTTACGAAGTGCTAGGTTGGCAGAAGCTGGGGCTAACAGCGGGAGCTCACCCCACTCCCCAGATTTGAACCGCCAACCTTTCAGTCAGCAAGTTCAGCAGCTCAGTGGTTTAACCCACTGCGCTACCGGGAGGCCCCCAGTATGGTTTACTGGTGTCTTATTTTAGTTCTCTGTGATGGACCTTTGAGGTGTTTTTAGCATTGCTTGAGGTAGATTTGTTTATGTTATGTAGCTGCCTTCAAACTGACTTTGACCTATTCTGACCCTATGCATGACAAGCCTCTAAGACATTCTACCTTCAACCGCCCTGTTCAGATCTTGCAGTCTCAGGGCAGCCATGGATTTTCCGACTGAGTTGATCCATATGAGATGTGGTCATCTTTTCCTACGGTCTTCTACTCTACCAAGCATTATCGTCTTTTCTAGCGAGTCATGTCTTCTCATGATATGGCCAAGATACAACAGTATCAGTTTAGTCATCTTGGTTTCTAGGACCGATTAATTTCACTTTTTAGTAACCCAGTTTCCTCAAGTAGCTAACTCATGTCTTTCATTAGCTCTTGGGAATTCAATTCATGGCATGGCTGATGCTATGGGATGCTCATATTTAGGTGACCAGGTTCAAAGCCTCTGGATCATCAGTTCTTCAAGGCCTTTTTGCCATGTCAATCTATTGCTGCAACATAACCAACATGCATTCTGGAGGATGGGGATTCTGGGTGTTGCATAGGAATGACGTTATTTCCCCCCCCCCCCCCTGAGCTTTGATTTGTGGAAGGGTTAATGGTGAATAGGAAGGTTTTTGAAAAATAAGGAAGGCTGAGGAAAGGAGGTTGGCTTTCTTCAAAGGAATATGATTTTTGGGTGTCAAATTTATGCAGTGACTCAGATAAGAGAGCAGTAGACGTTAGCTATACATCTCAAAGGATACTTCCCTGCTGTACGAATTCTCACTTTAGATTCCACTTCCTCCCCATCCCCCTTCATTGATGTGAATCAGAATTGCTGTGAGGTGCAATATAGAATTTTGGGACTAACAAATCACTGGGATGAGTTGATAGAAGATCTATGTCAACGCCTGTGTGCTTTTAAAACAACGATGGCTCTAAAGTTGCAAGGAAGCCTGATGGCCAGTGTTGCCAATGCAGGCAAAACTACGATGTTCTGACATTTTCCAAACTTGTAACTCCTCCAGGTTAGAGAAATCTCTGGGTGGGTGCAGATTACTTTCAGTTGACATGCTGTTGGTGTTTTTTTCATTTCTACCATCTGCTATGCATGCAGTTGTATCTATTTTGGCCAGTGTGTAAGACCTGTGTTAACAGTTCACAGTTGTGTAAGTGGAGTTCCATAAATGTAACCATTACTCATGCAGTTGGACACTCTCAGATGGTGGATGACTGTGTATAATTGTCTTTGGTGGATAACTTGATTCACTGAGATTGGAGAAAAAGCTATTTGACAGAACAACAATCCTGTTATCTGCATATTCAGAAGGAAGGCAGACTAGACATGATGACTGCTTAATGTGTGCGTTGATGTGTGTCTACATGAAGTCTATGACTTTGGCCAGTCCCAAGGTGAACCTATCACAGGGTTTCTTGGCCAGATTTATTCAGAGGGATTTTGCTTTTGCCATCCTCTAAGGTGGAGATAATGTGATATGCTCAAGGTAACCCAGTATGTTTCCAGAGTTAAGAGAGCCAAGGGTTAAATCCTTGTCCTGGCAGGACTGATGACTTCAAGGTTGGGTTGTTGACTTGAAGGTTGCCAGTTTGAATCCAACTCAGGGAGAGCATGGATGACCTCCCACTGTCAGCTCCAGCTCCATGTGGGGACATCAGAGAAGTCTCACACAAGGATGGTAAAAACATCAAAACACCCCTGGGCTACGTCCTTGCAGATGGCCAATTCTCTCACACCACAAGCGACTTGCAGTTACTCAAGTTGCTCCTGACACACAAAGAGCCCAAATTCTGGTGTACAAATTCACAGTTCAATGCTCAAACCATTACACCATGTGTGCAGTCACTACTTAAATCAATGCCTGGAAATTTACACAATACAAGTATAGTGAGGAATCTCAGTCCTGGTTTCATAATGGTATGAAATGAGCTACCATGGTTGAAAAGCCTCCATCCATTGGAATATCTTAATGTTCTATCTGAACTAGCATCCAGCAGTTCAAAATGCCGGTTATGCCCTATAACAGTCCAGCTTTCTCAAAGACTGCATTTCGATATCAGCCTGCCTGAACTGTCAGAGCTGTTGAGAAAGTCTTTCTCTCAGTTCCACCACTCACAAATACTTTTGGTAAGAAAACAAGAAAGGACCTTCTAACTGGCTGTTTCCAGACTCAGTACTTCCCTTATTAAGGGAGTTAGGCTGCTTCCATCCCCACCCCCTTTAATATTCTTTTATTGGCAGATGAAGATCTTTCTATTCCACTAGGCTTTGGGGAACAGATTGTTTTACAAGAAAAAGGCTTTTTTAGCATGCTGTACTACTCCCATTATTTTTTTTTAAATCAATGTTTTAAATAGTTTTAATTATATGGACCGTTTAATGCTATTTTAATCTTAACCTTTTTTTAACTAGATTTCGTTACACACAATGCTTTCTTTTTGGGGGGAAGTTGCCCAGAATCCCGGCTTTTGAAAGTTGGGGGAGGAGGGGAGGAGTTCATAGAATCATAGACACTTAGTGTGGGAAGGACCTCAATGGCCATCTAGTCTAACCTCTTGATATGAAGAACTGTAATGTTCTAAACTAAAGGCAGTGTATAAATCTATATATATAAAAGGGTAATGAAATTTCGGCCTAGGACAAAACAACAAGACTACACATCCCAGAAACACTAAACTTAGCAGCACAACCCCTCATCCATGCCTCTACGTTCATACAACAAAAAGAAAAGAAAAATAAAGTCCTAATTAGAGGGAGAAGAATAATTGTTTTTATCCAATTGCTGCCAGTTAGAAGGCTAAGCTCCGCCCACTTGGTGTCCTAGCAACCCACTCAGCCCAGGGGACAGGCAGAGTTAGGCCTCACTTAGGCCTCTTCCACACTGCCTATAAAATACAGATTATCTGATTTTAACTGGATTATATGGCAGTGTAGACTCAAGGCCCTTCCACACAGTTATATAACCCATTTATAATGGACTTAATGTCAGGAGAAAACCTTTACCCTTTACCTTAACTACCACCAATTCCTCAATACTTTATTTCCCATACTACCATACTTCGCCACAGCAACGCGTGGCCGGGCATAGCTAGTAGAGATATAAAAGAGTAATAAAATTTCGGCCTAGGACAAAACAACAAAACTACACATCCCAGAAACACTAAACGTGGCAGCACAATCCCTCATCCATGCCTCTACGTTCATACAACAAAAAGCTCCAGCTACTCCAGAAAACGGCCAAGCTTTGAGACTGCAAGGCTATTCACTGCTATTCCACCTGGCCAACCAAAGATTCCCATAAGCCACAGCAATGCGTGGCCGGGCAAAGCTAGCAGTGTATAAAATAAAATAGAATAGGATGTTGTTTGCTACTTAGTCAACTAGATGCCTTATCAAAAGCCAGTTAACAAGGCTTGGATGTAATAGTCTCCTTTCTTTTTTTCTCCTTTCCAAAATGTTTATGCAGAGAAGGATATTAAAGATCTACCAATCTAATTCAGGGACTCAACAAGAAAGGTTACAGTAGATTGTCTATTTTTTTGGGGTTGTGGATGGAAACCCCCAGAAGAGTGGAAAATATATCCCTCCAGCTCCAGGAGTGCACCATTTTAAGAAATTATTGGAAATCTAGGGTGACTCTATAGTTTTCTTCTGCCATATATTGAGCACATAGTCATGTTAGAGGAACTAGAGGAGAGCTTTTCCAAACTGTATGTCATGTTACGTTAGTGTGTTGGCTGCTGCAGTGTGTAGGTATGTCATGCAAAAGCAAGGAGAGACCTCTGAGTCTGTGTCCAATAAACAATACGTCCTATATTTCAAAATATATAAATGAAAGGTTTCATGAAATACGTTGTGTCCCCATACACTGCATTATTACAATTTATCTGTGCCATATCTCTTATAGGTTTAACCTCTGGTTTGCTAGTAAAACGGAATGGCTGTGTCGCAAAATGGTGCATGTTTCAAAAGTGTCTCACCAACATGAAATGTTTGGAAAACTCTCATCTAGAGATGCCTAGAGATAACATATTAATCAAGTCTATGGATAATAATAATAATAACAACAACAACAACAACAACAACAACAACAACAACAACAACAACTTTGTTTTTATATGTTTACATGTTTTAAATGCATTTTGGTATCATATTTGGGCTTGGTCTCCATGTGATCCACCCCGAGTCGCTTCGCGGAGATGGGGCTGGATACAAAAATAAAGTTGTTGTTGTTGTTGTTGTTATTATTATTATTATTATCTTTACTATAACCTTTACTATTGCATATATTGAACATATTTAAATTCTGTTGCCTTAATCCAATCTTGAATATGCTAATTGCACCTTGGCTGTTGGTTGGTTGAGTATGTTTTTACTGTATTTTATATACTTTGTTTTTATATGTTTACATGTTTTAAATGCATTTTGGTATCATTGGTATCATTTGGTATCATTGGTCTCCATGTGATCCACCCCGAGTCGCTTCGCTGAGATGGGGCTGGATACAAAAATAAAGCATATAAAATACAGTAAAAACATAACCAACCAACAGCCAAGGTGCAATTAGCATATTCAAGATTGGAGTAAGGCAACAGAATTTATATATGTTCAATATATGCAATAGTAAAGGTAAAGGTTTTCCCCTGATGTTAAGTCCAGTCGTGACCGACTCTGGGGGTTTGTGCTCATCTCCATTTCTAAACCAAAGAGCCGGCGTTCTAAGGTCATGTGGCTTGCATGACTGCATGGAACGCCGTTACCTTCCCGCCGGAGCGGTACCTATTGATCTACTCACATTGGCATGTTTTCAAACTGTTAGGTTGGCAGGAGCTGGGGCTAACAGCGGGTGCTCCTTCCACTCCTGGGATTTGAACTTGGGACCTTTTGGTCTGCAAGTTCAGCAGCTCAGTAGTTTAACACACTGTGCCATCAGGGGCCTAACTGCAATATCATATGAATAATAAAATGTATCAAAGTTAAAACTGGAGCCTCCGGTGCCCTAGGGGATAAAAGCCTTGTGACTTGAAGGTTGGGTTGCTGACCTGAAGGCTGCCAGGTACGAATCCCACCCGGGGAGAGCGCGGATGAGCTCCCTCTATCAGCTCCAGTTCCATGCAGGGACATGAGAAAAGCCTCCCATAAGGATGGTAAAACATCAAAACATCTGGGCGTCTCCTGGGCAACGTCCTTGCAGACGGCCAATTCTCTCACTCCAGAAGCAATTCAGGTTGCTCCTGACACACACACACACACACACACAAAAGTTAAAACTCACAAATGTGGAGGGCCAACTGCACAATATATTTTTTTTTACCGTGAGTGAGGGTCGACAGAATAGATGAATACACAACTCTGCATGTTATGAAAATATTGTCCAGAAAACATCATTGTGTATGATGCTAGAAGCCAGTGTCATCTACTTCCAAGTTAGGGGCAAATAAAAGGAAAGATTTCTTCATGTGGTCTGTAGTTGAGCAGTAGAGTTTATGTCTACAAAATGTAGTTACAGATGCCAAACAGGATTGCTTTAAAAGGAGACTGGATAAATTCATGGAGGATGAAGTCATCTGTGGCTAGCAGTCAAGATGGCTATATATCTCTTTGAATTTCAAGGGCAGGATGCCTCTGCATATCATTGATTGGCGAACATTAGAGGAAGAGTGCAGTAGAAGCCGGGTCTTGTTGTGGGCTTCCCATAGACAACTGGTTGGCCATTAAGTGCCACTGGTTATTCTAGTCCACAAAATGTTGCACAATGAAACACATACTGGTTTGGTTCGGCATGACTCTTCTTCTTGTGTCGTTAGTCTACGGAGGTTGATGGCTCAGGCATATGGCCAGCATAACCACTGACTGTGATAGCCCGATTCCTTTGATCTGTATCTCAAATGACAGCAAACACAAAATCACCAAGCTCTGGTTCCTACCTTTGAATTTCTCTAAAGTGATTTTAGTTAGAAAGAAATACCAGACCTTCCAAGTTTGGACACAATTTTTTGGGGGATCTTTATTGCATGCCTATTTAATAAATGGATGGATGCCCAACGGCCCATAGGATATGTATATGGTGATGGGGGCTTTCATATTATAAAGAGGCATATATGGGCAATTTCTTGGCCTCGAGAATTCATTGTCCTGCAGCACCAATCATTTTGTGAGACAAGTCCCTATTTATTCTAGGAAAGCAAAGTCTAATAATTTCAAGATGAGCGGTAAGACATGGGGAAAGGCCGCCATTGATCTTCTTTTCCATCTAATCCTTGTCAGGTTTAAATAGTCTATCAAAAAGTCCTTTGGCCTTCCATTTCCTTAAGAAAAAGTTCATTTCATGCAATGGTATGAAGGGTATGTTGCCTGGGATGGAATTCATGTGTTTTGAAACTTATGGTGCATTTCGGCAAAGGGGAAAAAGGCAAACTATATGCATGTTTGAAAACAACAACAGTATGACCAGGTTTTAAACAACTCCTTTTAAACTTTTGAGATGGTTCAACATTCATTGAGTCCACTTAAATTATTCTTAGGGTCTTGAAAACAATTTGAAATACATTTATTGTACTCCGCCATCCAATTTGTGTATATAGGGCAATGTATATAAATTCTTTTTTAATAAACACATATTGGCTGGGGAAGTTCTGAGATTGGTGATCCAAAATGTAACTATTCTGAGCTCTTGCCCAGTGCTTGTATATTTAAGACTTTGAAAAAGAAATGTGCTTGTATATTTAAGACTTTGAAAAAGAAATGAGAGAGTTTTGGCCAGAAATACAGAATATTTATATATATATATATATCTCCCCAGACAGACAGACAGACAGACAGCCACAGGGACCAGATTTCTATAAGCAAATACAATAAGAGTTAAGGTAAAGGTAAAGGTTTCCCCTGACGTTAAGTCTAGTCGTGTCCGACTCTGGGGGTTGGTGCTCATCCCCATTTCTAAGCCGAAGAGCCAGCGTTGTCTGTAGACACCTCCAAGGTCATGTGGCCGGCATGACTGCATGGAGCGCCGTTACCTTCTCGCCGGAGCGGTACCTATTGATCTACTCACATTTGCATGTTTTCGAACTGCTAGGTTGGCAGAAGCTGGAGCTAACAGCAGGCACTCACTCCGCTCCCCGAATTCGAACCTGGGACCTTTCGGTCTGCAGGTTCAGCAGCTCAGTGCTTTAACACACTGTGCTACCAGGGGCTCCACCATAAGAGTTAGTACTAAATAAAAATGAACCAAGAGCTAGCAAACTTCTACAGAGATTTCATTTCTTTATCTCTTAGCAGGTCTAGGCCACAAAGTCTTTATTCGGTTTCCAGAGTCCAATGTCCCCTTTTGAGTGTCACTCAAAACTTCCTCTATCTCCCAATGCGGTAAATACGTGAAAGAAACTGCTATTCATATTTACTCTAGAAACTCGTATGCGGATATGCCTGTTTGGGCATTTCTTGCTACGACGGAGATGAGAATCGACAGGTTAAAAGAAAAAATGAGCAGAAGAAAACTCAGTCTTCTAATTTTTTTACATGTTGTGCATCCTACGGCTCCATCTGAAATAGAAAATCCTTTTGTATCCTACTGTGTAAGGATTTGACCAATGTGTATGAAATCAATGGAGAGAAGGTCACGGGTGAGAATGAGCCACACTCCCATCTCCTCTTGTTTTCATGCCGCTTTCCCCGTGGCCTGGGCTTATGCCATCCTATGCGGTCCTTGGTTGTGGCAAGTATGAGACAAAGGGTGTTATGTAAGCCCAGAGCATTATTAGCAGAGGAAAGAGAGAGAGAAAGAGGAGGGGGCGGGGAGGGGAGAGGGGATTTATTTAAAAGGACTTATTTTCTCAGGGTACCTCCAGATGGCAGCTTTGTATATTTTCTGCTCAGCCTGTATGCACTGAACTGGATGTGCGAGAAGCAGGACAAAGAAAATGCCTCGGAAAAGGGAACCGGGGATTGAGTTTGGGGTTTTGTTTCATTTTTGAAGCGGGGGTTAAACCTGATTATCGCAAGCAATACCTTGATTCACAATTGCTTCCACTAAATAAAGAATGAGGAGGGGGCTCAATGGGGAGTTAAATGATTGGCACATGTAGCGGCTGCGGACTGGATTTTCAAAGGAGGAGGTGAAGCAGCCTCCAGGAGTCAACATGCTGAAAGAGGCTACACAGGAGTTAACTGCCTATTTAATGGCTAGACTAAGTTGGTGGAGGGTAATTTTTAAATGCAATTTTTGATTAAGAGTGTGACAAATTACTATTTTTTTTTCTTTTGTGAGATTCGTCTAATGGGAATGAGAAACAAATGTGTTAATGTGTCCCATCTAAGGGTGCATGCACTCAAGTCATTTCTGTACGGCTTTTAGTCATTATTCAAGGTAAAAAGGTAAAGGTTTCCCCTGACGTTAAGCCCAGTCGTGTCCGACACTGGGGTTGGTGCTCATCTCCATTTCTAAGCCGAAGAGCCGGTGTTGTCCGTAGACACCTCCAAGTGCTAGGTTGGCAGAAGCTGGAGCTAACAGTGGGTGCTCACTCCGCTCTCCGGGTTTGAACCTGGGACCTTTCGGTCTGCACGTTCAGCAGCTCAGCGCTTTAACACACTGAGCCACTGGAGGCTTCCATCATTCAAAAAGGGTTACAAAAAGTGGACCATGTGTGGGCCCATCCATACAGGCCTGAAAAGTGAGACCTGTCGCGGTTTTATCGAAAGTGTCCAAACAACTCCTTCGGTAAAACTGAATTAATTTGAAACAAAGCTGGGTTTCCCTGCTTTGTTCTGAATTAATTAAATACCTGTTAAGATCTGGGGCCTCCAGTGGCGAAGTGTGATAATAATAATAATAATAATAATAATAATAATAATAATAATAATAATAATAATAATAACTTTATTTTTATACCCCGCCCCATCTCCCCGAAGGGACTCGGGGCGGCTTACATGGGGCCAGGCCCGATAAAACAAACAAAACAGTAACAAAGCAATAAAACAATTATCCCAGTAAAAAACATCAACATCAATAAAAACAATCATTAAAATCAACAAGCAGGATACAGTGTTAAAAACAGGAGACTAATTCGTAGATCCCAGGCGAAATGCAGAGTGATAGAGTGTTAAAGCGCTGAGCTGCTGAACTTGCAGACTGAAAGGTCCCAGGTTCAAATCCGGGGAGCAGAATGAGCGCCCGCTGTTAGCCCCAGCTTCTGCCAACCTAGCAGTTTGAAAATGTGCCAATGTGATTAGATCAATAGGTACCGCTCCGGTGGGAAGGTAATGACGCTCCATGCAGTCATGCCGGACACATGATCTTGGAGGTGTCTACGGACAACACCGGCTCTTCGGCTTAGAAATGGAGATGAGCACCAACCCACAGAATCAGAAACGACTGGACTTAACGTCAGGGGAAACCTTTACCTTTACCTTAAGATCTGGATCTTAGATAAGATGCAGGCCCTGTGTGGATTGGGCCTGTGGACCACGTCACACGATCCCGGAACCCAATCCACACAGCTATATCAGTTTCTCAGGCTCCAGGAGCACGAAAAACCAAGGGGGCACCCACCCCTTCCCCAAAACCCCAAAAGAAACTCCCCCCAATAAAAAAACTTACGGTCCTCCTCGCACCCTCCTGGCATGAGGAGCTTGCCTTGTCCCCGTCTCGTGGCATGTCATTTCCTCAAACCATGAGAGTGTGAGGAGGACCATAATAGTGGCTGGGTAAGTTTTAAAATTATTTGTGGGGTTCTTATGGGGGGGCTTTGGGGGACTGCATGCCATCCTGATTGTTATACAGATGGCATATAGCCACCCTCACAGGGAAAGCCTGGGTTCTGGGGGATTTGTGGGGACCTAAACCCATGCTTAAGTGAGGACTTAAACCCACACCAATATGGGTTTTCAAAACCCATATTGATATGGGTTTAAGCCATGTCTGGAAGCGCCCTATGTCTCTAGCTTCAGGACTCCTTAGGCGATCCCTCGTAGTTCATGGATGATGGTCCTCCATTTCTTGGAAGATGCCTGTGCGTGATTTTTTTTTAATGTGTGGAGGTCGGTGCACAGCCAGTCAACACAGAGTCTTCACAGATTGAGGTCCCAGCAGTGGGGTGATTAACACGAGAGTGGCTTCTCAGTTTGTTGCAGCCTTCTTCCACCTTCACAGCTGTTGTAACATGTAATAATAAATAATAATAAATTTATTCTTATATCCCGCCCCATCTCCCCGAGGGGACTTGGGGCGGCTCACAGCAATAATAAAAACAGTGACAAATTACACATTGTAAAATCAAACATGAAAAGCAGTCATACAATCAGTACATACATCACATGTTAAAAACAGATAAAACAGTTCTAGGCCGAAATAGAGGGCTTCTGTAGCTTCGAGGCAGAAGTACTCAGCAAGGTATCAATAATCATGGCAGAACACTCTCTAATTAAATTAAATGGGCAGACAAATCAACCCCCAAAAATTAGTCGTCGAAGGCCCTCTGGAAAAGCCAGGTTTTAAGGCTTTTTCGAAAGGCAAGGAGGGTGGGGGCCTGTCTAATCTCCCTCGGGAGTGAGTTCCAGAGGCGGGGGGCCACAGCGGAGAAGGCCCTCTCTCTCGTCCCCACCAGCCGCAACTGCGAAGGTGGTGGGAGCGAGAGGAGGGCCTCCCCCGAAGAGCGAAGAGATCGTGCAGGTTCATAGGGGGAGATGCGGTCTCTAAGGTAGGTGGGTCCCAAACCATTTAGGGCTTTGTAGGTGATAACCTGCACCTTGAATTGGGCCTGGAAAACAAATGGCAGCCAATGGAGCTCCTTAAACAGAGGCGTAGAACGCGCCCTGTAGTTTGCTCCTGTTAGAAGCCTGGCTGCCGAGTGCTGAACTAATTGCAATTTCCGGGCCATCTTCAAAGGCAGCCCCACGTAGAGCGCATTGCAATAATCCAGTCTAGAGGTAACTAAGGCGTGGACCACCGTAGTCAGATCAGACTTCTCGAGGTATGGTCGCAGCTGGTGCACAAGTTTTAATTGTGCAAAGGCCCTCCCGGCCACGGCCGACACCTGAGCCTCAAGCGTCAGGCCCGAATCCAGGAGGACCCCCAAGCTGTGGACCTGCGCCTTCAGCGGGAGTGCAACCCCGTCAAGCACAGGTTGCCACCCAATACCCCGATCAGACATACGACTGACTTGGAGGACCTCTGTCTTGTCAGGATTAAGTCTCAGCTTGTTCACCCTCATCCAGGCCAACACAGCAGCCAGACACTGGTCCAGAATCCGAGGGGCTTCCTTGGATTTAGGTGGAAAAGAGTAGTAAAGTTGGGTGTCATCCGCGTAGAGATGGCACCTCACTTCAAAACTACGGATGACCTCTCCCAGCGGTTTCATGTAGATGTTAAAAAGCATGGGGGACAAAATAGAACCTTGCGGGACCCCACAGGTCAAAAGCCAGGGGTCCGAGCAGGTGTCCCCCAGCTTCACCATCTGGGAACGCCCCTCCAGGAAGGACTGGAACCACTAGAGTGCAGTACCCCCAAGGCCCATCCCAGAGAGCCATCCCAGAAGGATACCATGGTTGATGGTATCGAAAGCCGCTGAGATGTCCAAGAGAACCAACAGGGTCACACTCCCCCTGTCCAGTTCCCTGCGGAGGTCATCCACCAAGGCGACCAAAGCCGTCTCGGTACTGAACCCAGGCCTGAAGCCAGACTGTGATTGGTCCAGAAAATCCACATCCTCCAAGAATCCCTATAGCTGCGAGGCAACCACCCGCTCCAAGACCTTGCCCAAAAATGGAAGGTTAGAGATTGGTCTGTAATTGCCTAGGTTGGTCAAATCCAGAGAGGCCTTCTTCAGGATAGGCCTAACCACAGCTTGCTTTAGGCTAGATGGAAATTTGCCCTGTGATAACGAAGCATTAATTATAGGCATAAACCAATCAACTAACCCGCCACTGGCCTGTTTTAAAAGCCAAGATGGGCAAGGATCCAGGGCGCAGGTGGTCACCCTCACAGCCCCGAGGATCTTGTCCACATCATCATGTACCATGTTATCCTCCGCCTGCTCCGCCGTTGAGGTCTTTGGGTCTTCGGATTGTTCTTGGTCTGGATCCTCCCCTGCGGCCACTTCTGGGAGTGTGTGACTCCCGTGGTTGTGCCCGCAGGTTCATTGGAACACGCAAGCCCCCTCACCACATCAAGGTTACAATTCATCGAGGGGGCCAGGATGTACTTTCACACTACACAGTTATAGCATTGTGATTTCATTTGGATGGAACATGCTGGGATTTGGAGTTTAGTGACTTACTAGGGCTTTAATTCTAAATAGTTATTCCAAAATGAAACAGAAAGATACCTTATCCCTGAGTATATATCCCCAACCAGACAACATTTGCCTAAAACTGATTCTTCTTTCATATTTACATAGCTTTCAAATAGTCCCCATAGCTAATATTAGTTATTAAAAGATGAATTATTGTTTGGGGAACATCCAGTTTATACAGTAAGATATCTGTTTCTATTGTTGACCAAACTACAGTTACCTGAAATCGAGAATACAAATGAATGCCATTAAATTATCTGGCCTCTTGTTCCAGCATAGCATAGAATAGTGTTGGATGACCTAGATATTCCAAGACAGGTATCCTCTCTTGGTAGGTCCTACAACCCAACTCCATGGTAATTTCTGGGGAAAGCATACCATAGAATTGCTTGGAGAACCAAGCAAATTTCCACAGAGATCATTTCCCCCAGCTGTGGTTAGGTAAAACTGTGGATATAGGGGTCTTATTATAGCTTGTCTAGTGCTCCTAATAGCATTAGCATAATAATATTATTAGCATATTAATAATAGAATATATTGAATATACATATAATATTGATAATATTATAATGTAATAAAATATAATAATAATACACTATTATAATTGTATATTATATATAACATGTAATATTACTAATAATATTGCAATATAATGGTATAGTACAATATAGTAATATATAATGCTTCTATTGTGCTATGCTAATAATATAATTTATTGTATGTACATATAACTTGTAAGCTGCCCTGAGTCCCCTTCGGGGTGAGAAGGGCGGCATATAAATGTCGCTAATAATAATAATAATAATAATAATAATAATAATAATAACAACAACAACAACAACAACAATAGACATTGACAAAATCACGATCTGCCAACTGCAAAAGGCCACCCTTCTGGGATCTGATTGCATCATCCGAAAATACATCACACAGTCCTAGACACTTGGGAAGTGTTCGACTTGTGATTTTGTGATACGAAATCCAGCATATCTATCTTGTTTGCTGTGATATAATAAAATAATAATAATAATAATAATAATAATTATTATTATTATTATTATTATTATTAAGGCCAAGATCAAAAAATCAGCTGATGACCCAAAATGCAGACTGTGCAAGGAAACCAACGAAACCATTGATCATATCCTCAGCTGCTGTAAGAAAATTGCACAGACAGACTACAAACAGAGGCACAACTATGTGGCCCAAATGATTCATTGGAACTTATTGGGAAGTGTTCGACTTGTGATTTTGTGATACGAAAACCAGCATATCTATCTTGTTTGCTGTGTCATAAAATAATAATAATATAAATCCCATTATTATGTAGAATGGGACTATGACGCTTAATGTGAAATCACAGCACTATGATTGTGTGGTGTGAAAAGTCCCGAGGATGTTTAGCATGTATCTCCACGAGTGGAACTCTGTATGGATTGTGCTTCGAATCCTTTTTGTTGAATGCAGTGTTTCACAATGGAATTTCACACCTGAAGTCGCAGATAAATCCAAATCTCTTATGCATGCAGATCCATGCGTGTAGCACATCTTTTATACTTGTGTCTATGCAAGTTTGCTTCCTCAATCATGAATTAAATGCAGGCATTTTGCATTGGACAAAAAAGTCCCACTGCTCCCATAGGGAAATTATGCATGCGCAAGACAACAAGAAGAATCCTGTCTCTTGGCTCTGCCCATCTGTCTCTATGTGTCAGCACAGGTATAAACTAAAAACCATGTAGTCATAAAAGGCAGGATTCAAATTGCATCTAAAATGCTCAGGGGAAAAATAAATTAGCTATGTAAAGAACTTATTTCCGAAAGAACCATAAGGCAGATGCCAGACAAACCAAACTTGGGGAAAACAATACAAACTGGGAAACCAGCCTTAAGAAGACTATGACTACTATCTTACAAGAAGTCCTCTGTTGAAGATCTCAATGTCTGAGTAGCTAGGTTGTGTTTGCATATTAAAAGATCTAATCCATCCATCCTTGTCTCAACGTAAGTATTTGACAATATAGACATTAATGATAAATTTGATTGATTGATTGATTGGAATGCAGTGAAATATAGTTGATTGATAGCCTTAGTTGTACATATCTCAACTTCCAATGGCCATTTGCTACAGCCACGGGCTCAATGCAACTAGACATATCTGAGGACAACTCAAAGAGTCTACAAAGAAGATGATGCTACCAAGTGATGAGTGGACAAGAAATTTAGTTGGTTGAACACAGTAGCTATTTCCCATCTGCTGTGGTCACATAAATAATGACAGCTAGGAAAGCTTGGTGTCTAGACCTTATCGCTTTGTTCGTTTTTTCTGCCTCATTTTCTCATTAAGCTGTGATTCAGACACAAAACTCTTCCACAGAACAGGCCTTCAAATAGCTTTTAAGATGCCCTACATTTGAAACACCTGCTCCCCACAAGTAAACATCACTTACATCAAAAGGCGTATTTTCACATTTTGATATATCGTTACCAACGGAGTCTCTATATTCAAACTTTACAGAACTGCAAAGGCTAATAGATAACAGCAATGTGATCTGCTTATTAGTGCGGAGTGGGAGAACACAAGTCCAGCCAGTTTATATCAATATTTGCAAGAACTGATCTTCATAATCCAAGCCAGGGATGTAGAATCAGCCGTCTCTTGGTTTCTGGTCTGAACTTTTGTGGGCCGTGGCCTAGTTTCAAAATGCTTCTGCAAATGTTCAGTTTGTATCTCAGAAGAGAGGAGGAGATGAGAGATATTGTGGGGGGGGGGGGGGGGGAAGAAAGGGAGGAGAAAGAAGTAGGAAGAGAAGAAAGGAGAGAAAAGGGGTCTTTTGACTTCTCTCCAAATGGATGAACCCTTAGGACAGAGGCTGGGAACTTTGCAGGAGAGCCATTATTATTCCCTTGTAATCACATTGGCACATCAGACCACCGCTTCAAAGGTTTTTGTTTTTTTAATCCCTTACTCCTCTTTGGCCACTGATCCATCTGAATGCCATCACACGATACAGGCCACGGCCTCACCACATCGATGGCTGAAGTGGTGGGGAAGCATTGCAAGTCTCTTCCTTACCAATAACAGTAAGAAGCAAATCAACTTTTTGGGTTGCTCTGACAGAGCTACCAGTGGTTTTTGGGCATTTCCCCTGTCTGATAGGGAAAGTGGCAAGGTGCGGTGCCACAGTTTCCCCGTTTGATAGGGAAAATGACAGGGTGCCAATGCATCTTGCCTCGATGTCCCCATGTGATAGGGGAAGAAGGGAGGGCGTGCAGGTCACTGCAAGGTGCCACACGTACCTTTTGTTTCACCTGTGATTCCCAGCGAAACGGAACAAAAGAGGGGGTCACCAGTATGATGACATCCTAATGTACCAGAAGTGATTTCTGGCTGAATTTGTTTCAAAAATATTTTGTTCCAAGGGAAGTGATGTCCGGAGGGGAATGACACAAACTACCATTTTTACATGTAGGTTTTGGGTGGTTTGTATAGTTTGAGGACAGAAAATTACCTCCCACCATCCAATTTTGCCTGTCTGTTTTGTATCTTTGCAAATGTGGTTTATGAGTTAAGGCTTTCGGACTCGTATATGAGCTATTGGCTGGACTTTCCTCAAAAATAAAAATAAAATAAGCCCCAGTGGTGAAGTGTGTTAAAGCACTGAACTGTTGAACTTGCAGACCAAAAGATACCAGGTTCAAATCCGGGAGCGGAGTGAGCGCCCGCTGTTAGCTCCAGCTTCTGCCAACCTAGCAGTTCGAAAACATGCCAATGTGAGTAGATCAATAGGTACCGCTCCGGCGGGAAGGTAACGGCACTCCATTCAGTCATGCCGGCCACATGACCTTGGAGGTGTCTACGGACAATGCCGGCTCTTTGGCTTAGAAATGGAGATGAGCACCAACCCACAGAGTCGGACACGACTGGACTTAACATCAGGGGAAACCTTTACCTTTACCTTTGTATCTTTGTGTATGTGGTTTATGAGTTAAGGCAATGGTCAGGAGGCTTTGGGACTCATATATGAGCTATTGGCTGTACTTTCCTCAGAAATAAAATAAACCTTAATCTAAACCAGGTCAGTTGTGTCCCATTGTATTTCACAGAAGGATAGAAGTGCACTGATTCAAAGTATCTTAAGAGTTATCTTAAAAAGGGAACTATTGTATAAATAAACTTGTGCACGTGTGTCTCTGTGCATGTGTGTAAAAAAAAAGATGTAATAATACATACATCAGAAAGTCCGATGGAAAACCAACAGCAAGTACCAGGCACAGAAGACTATATTTCAGAGGAAGAAACTGGCAAACTACTTCTGATTATTTCTTTCAGAAAAGAGTCCGTGTGAAATTCATGGGGTTGACTTAAATCAGGAGGTGACTTGAAGGCACATACAAACAGATGTCTCATAGTTCAGTGTGTGGAAACAGGATATTAAATTACATATGTGTCTGGTATCATCCAGCGTTGTTCTTCTGATTTCACGCTATCAAAAAGGATAAGAGCTCTCTGCTTGCTGGTATCACATTCATATGTGCATTCCTTTAGATATGTGTCTGTTTTTTTGCCCATTGAGTGATAGACAAATTCAGTTTGTGTAAATAAAGTTATGACAGTGTAATAATTGCATATACTGTTGTAAATTTTTGATTTTTCAATGTTGTTTTCTGGTGTCATTGAGAATTCAAGTTTTTTAGTGCACTATAGAAAAACAAGTGAGAATGCTGGCTGATACTATCAATTGCCAGTGCCAGTGTTTTGCATAAAGTTGGTGCAGTACAACTACACAACACACATTAATGTAGATTTATATTTTTCTACATGGTGGGTGGTTAGAAAAGATGTCTCATGTGGTCTCTTCCAACTCTATTATTTTATGATTCTATATTATATAAGCACAACTTAGGATCTTGGTTAGCGTTTCATTCCAAATTAGAAGTCATTATAATCTTGTTCCAAAGTCTATCAGGAAGGTAATAAAAGAATCCCTCTCATTTCCTTCTCCTTCCTTCTCCTATTTCATGAGAACATTTTATGAATTTTTCCGGTTTCCTCTCTGTTCTATGCTAATCTTTCCATTAGTACTCATTTCAAAACAGAAGGCCTGAGGTATGTCCCACCCAAGCGTCTGAATCTAGCAGCGTCTTCAATCCAGCCGGTGTTTGCTTTATATTAATCTCCATCTGCCTCTGTGTGAGATATCCAGCTCCAGATATCATGCAGACAGTTTTAAGCATGGGGTATGCTGCATTTTTTAAAGAAAATAAACCTTATTGCACCAATTTCCCAGCAATGCAGACACGGGAATGAAATCATTGTGACCAACGCTGATGTGACTGGACGATTTATTAATTCAAATAATTCATATCCAGCGTATAATAAAAGCAGTTGAAACTATTTAAACTTTAAAAGCA
This sequence comes from Anolis carolinensis, assembly GCF_035594765.1. Taxonomy (NCBI): domain Eukaryota; kingdom Metazoa; phylum Chordata; class Lepidosauria; order Squamata; family Anolidae; genus Anolis; species Anolis carolinensis. The sequence goes on from NC_085842.1 coordinate 318,765,199, forward strand.
CATTGAGCAATTGAATAACTTTGAAATGGTGGGTGTATACAGAAGAATGAAGTCCCCCAGGCTTTAATAAAAAGCCAAGGTTTAACTTGGCCTCAGAACAAACCCAGCATTAGTGCCAATTCGGCATTAAATAGTACCCGAAGTCAGTCCATTCCAAGAGTCAACCTTTTGGAAGTCCTGCCGCTGAGTCCGAGATTAGAAAACTGTATTGCTAGGGATGTGTAAGCCCAGGATAGACATTTGTATTAACTGAGATTAGCGATGTGAAAATTCAGTTTCACTTTCATTGCCTTTCTCAGAAATCCAACCAGCATTCTCCTCTCATCTTTAGCAGGTTGAAATACCTCCCAACCTTTTCCTTTCTATGTTGAAACTGGTGTGCGTTTGGCACATGTGTTTTATAACAGACACATGTTTGTATACATTTAACAGATGCATTTTTATATATATTTTAATCTTGACCATTTGTTTAGTGGGTACATTGTTACGGTCTTGAAGTTGCATTTAATTTGAAGAAGGAGCATGGATTGGATGTCCGTGGTTTCTTCCCACTGACAGGAAACATAAGATATGTTTGCACTCTCATTAATAATTGCATGAACCAGAGATTGGATGTGGTTCTTATTTCAAATGACTAATTTTAGTTTTTTCCAACACTCAAGTATTGCTGACATAAGATTGGTTTCAAAAGCTTACAAGGGTATTGCATGTCCGAAGAGACCCGTGCGTTGGTTCCACATTTACTCAAAACTTGGCTTTGGGGAAAATGGTTGTTGTTTTTATAGGAACATGGGAAGTGTGTGCACGCATGGGTCTTCAAGTTGCCTGTCAATACAGTAGAGTCTCACTTATCCAACATAAACGGGCCGGCAGAACATTGGATAAGCAAATATGTTGGATAATAAGGAGGGATTAGGTTATGATTTTACAAATTAAGCACCAAAACATGTTATACAACAAATTTGACAGAAAAAGTAGTTCAATACGCAGTAATGCTATGTAGTAATTACTGTATTTACGAATTTAGCACCAAAATATCACAATGTATTGAAAACATTGACTACAAAAATGCGTTGGATAATCCAGAACTTTGGATAAGTGAGTGTTGGATAAGTGAGACTCTACTGTATATGGTAACCCCATGAATTTCATAGAATTTCCTTAGGCAAGGAATACTCAGAGGTTGCATTGCCAGTCTCTTCCTCTGAATTATAACCTACAGCACTTGGTATTCATTGATGGTTCCCCTTCCAAGTACTGACCTGACCTGATCCAGTGTAACTTCCAAGATCATAAGTTATTTTAACGGTTTGTGTTTATATTGTCTATATGATACTACTGTTACTTTTACATACACCACAAATACTAGTGAGAAAGCTGGATTGGGGCTTTGAAGATCCAGGTTCAAGTTCCTCACTGAGTCATGGAACCCATTTGGTAACCTGTGGTTAGGTAAAGTCTACAGCACACTGGAAGGAATGTGAGCTATGCATAAATAATTCATTGGCTTTGCGAGATCTAAGAAAACATTCCATTGCTTCAAGGCGTCTGCACAGACAGTTCTGCTAGGCAGAAAGCTTAAGTTGAAAATTTCATAATATTAAGTGGGAGTGTGACCACCTCATCACATGCAGGCAGAGGAGCATCTTCTCCTTGCTTCTCTTCTGGTGGGACACTGTCTTGTTAGGGTGATTGTTGTGGGACTCTGAGGTTTCATGAGGAGTCAGGTGTGTGCATGGGCCTTCAAGTCGCCTCTCGATATATGGTAACCCCGTGAATTTTATAGGATTTTCTTAGGCAAGGAACACTCGGAGGTAGCTTTGACAGTTCCTTACTCTGAATTATAGCCTACAGCACCTGATATTCATTGATGGTCCTCCTTTGATGGCTCCATGCACACACACATCTACTAATATAAAAAAGCAAGAGGAGACAAAGAGGAAGTGGGAGACAGCGGGGAAAAATCCGATGGTAGGGAACACAGATGGTTCCCTATATTGCCCCAAAATTTCCTCCACTGTCCCCTGCTATCACCCGCTTTACAGAGGACCATCTGATGAAGTCCTGAGTGAGAGCCAACATGATGGTGATGGATTGTCAAAGGCTTTCATAGCTGGAATCACTCGGGTATTGTGTGGTTTCTGGGCTGTACGGCTGTTTTCAAGCAGAATTTTCCCTATGGGAAAATGCTGCTAGAACACCACACAAACCCCAATAATGGTGATGGGTTGAGTGAAGGACTACGACTCTAGAGGCCAGGGTTCAAATCCCTTCTCAGCCATAGTAGTGCAAGATGTGACCTTGTGCAAGTCACACTATCTCAAGGAATGACAAAGGAACAGCCTCCTCTGAACAAATTTTGCAGATAAACCCCTATGATAGGTCCACCTTATGTTGGGGACAACTTGATGATGGCAGGAACCCTCCCAATCAACATGACCAAGTGGCATCTTTTAACATGCTGACGTTTCACTTTTAGAATCATAGAGTTGGAAGAGACCTCGTGAGCTATCCAGTCCAACCCCATTCTGCCAAGAAGCAGGAAAATTGCATTCAAAGCACCCCCGATAGATGGCCATCCAGCCTCTGCTTAAAAGCCTCCAACCACACAGAGGAGCAGAGAGTTCCACTGTTGAACAGCTCTCACAGTTAGGAAGTTCTTTTTAATGTTCAGGTGGAATCTCCTTTCCTGTGGTTTGAAGCCATTGTTCTGCATCCTAGTCTCCAGGGCAGCAGAAAACAAGCTTGCTCCCTCCTCCCTATAACATCCTCTCAAGTGCTATATACTTTCTTCCAAAGTTAACAAATAGTTTTTAAAAGGGATAAAGCTTCTTCTCCTCTGCCTCAGAAACTAAAATATGAACCAATGGATCCAAATGACCCAAAACGAAAAAGAGGTTCTAGGTAATATTAAAAATAATACCTTTAAGAATTGTTTGGTAGTGGAATGAACTACTGCCAGCAGGGTATATGTTTGTATGTGTGTGTGGATGAGTGCATTTCTGGAAAAGGGTTGTGTGGCAGGCGTTGGAGTAGATGGCCTTTGGGATTGTTTCAAAGTCTCTGATTCTGTGATTCTAAACTGTCTTGTTAGGGTTAAGCATGGAAAAAGATAATGCCCCATTAATTGCAGCTAGAGTAGAGATGTTGAATCAGCTATTGAATGATGATCTGAAATGTAAGTGAATCCCGTTGATTTAAAGGGTCTAACTGAAATTAATGACATGATTTAGACCAGAGTTTATTAATCAAGGGTCCACAGACCTCTTGGGGTCCATGGAAAGAAATCAAGGGGTCCATGAGCTTTAATTGAAAAAAAAAATAGCTTATTATCTTTACTTTCTCTGACCTCTAACTGAAATCTAGCATTTTTATCACTTATGGATGTACGCAATAATTTACAGTGGTCTTGTTCATTTCATATTACATTACAGTTGTTGCGTATCTCAAAAAAATCACGAATGTTCATCCATATTTTGAAATTACGGTAGCTGTTAGACCCAACACATGATCACAATACTGCTGTATATAAAGCATTGAAAAACCCTATTGAAGATACACTATGCCCCCCCCCCCCCCATTCATGGGGTTGGTATCTATGGTTTCATTTGTCCACATATGACAAAATATGTCTTCACTATTCTCCTAGTATGTTTATGTGTTTCCGACTAGAAAGCCTTCATTTCAATGGGGCTTGCTATTATCCAAGTACCTATATCAAACCCAGGAACATATCCCCTATGGATATGGGGCCATGCAGTACAGTTGACCACCACAAGATTATTTTAATTCATTTTAATAACAATTTAATTATTTTCAACAGAAACAGACCTTTTAAGAAAACCACAAGAATTATTTATAATTTTTAAGGAAGGATTCCAGAAATCCACACAATCATCAAAATACCTCCCTCACCACCCCAAAATACTTTAATCTAGCCCAAGGGTCCCCAAACTAAGGCCCGGGGGCCGGATGCGGCCCTCCAAGGTCATTTACCTGGCCCCTGCCAGGTAATATAATATAATATATTATTAAAACTGATATAAAATATTATATTATAAAATATTTTATATCAGTTTTAATAATATATTATATATACATATAATACTGATAAAAATATAATGCAATATAATACTAATAATAATACCATATAATAATATTAAATTATATGTTATATATTACATATAATATTACAGTACAGTGGTATAGTTCAATATATAGGAGGATATTGGACGAACGGATTTTAAGCATATGTTTTATGTCATAGACAGAACGCCAGCAAGTAAAACAAAACTCAGTTTATTGAGGTTACAGAACTAAAAACGCCCGTAGGAAACAAAGAACAGGGCAAACACTTGACTTCAGTGTGATAAATAACAAAAAACAGCTCAGTTTGAGCTTAAACGGTTCAAAGGAATAAACCGGGTTAAACAGAAGTATAATCCGGATTAAATCAAAGTGCTTACTTCAGCCTGGCAAACAATGCAAACAAAAGAGGATCAACAGGAGTCAGAATGTAAACAACAGACTGGTGGCAGATTCCTCTCTGCTACTCAGAAACAGCAGGGGAATAAACCAGGCTTGTTTATCCCTTCCTGCAGCGGACGAAAACGTGGTCGTAGTCAGGATTCAGTTTGAGGTTCAGCGGCCAACGAAATCCAGGTCCAAGCACAGCGGTCAGGGTAACGGCAGTCAGCAGGGTCCCAATCCGGTCCGGAGGTCTATAGCCAAGCGTAGTCGTCCAGAAATCCAAGGGTCTCACCGATAGCCAGCAGAAGGGATAATCCGGAATCGAAGTCAATCAGTCCAGCGTCAATCCAGTAAGTAGGTATTGCCCGTCAAAAAGTCGACGGAGGTCCAAGGTATCCAGCAACGAATCACACCCGTCTTCAGGAAGTTCCCCAACAAGAGCCCAAGCGTCCGTCCAGATTACCTTGCCCAACGCAATTAGACATTGATCCCAAACCCCATTTTATCCCAGTTCAAGCTCATCATCGCTGTCAGCTGCCATCCCATTCCAGACGCCCCAACATCATCATCCTCATCAGAGCTTAAGCACCTTTGACTACGCCCCACAGCATCCCCAGCTGTGGATCCCGCTCCATCCCTCCAGCCAGTCCATGGGTCTGATCCTGCAACCCGCCACTCACCTCCCATGCTTTCATTGCCTGTTTTCCCAACACCCAAATCCTCCCTCACGCGAGTCCATTCCATGTCATCCTCCTCCGAGCTGGCCATCTCTTCCTCCAAACCCTGAGAAAAACCCTCAAATGATTCCTCATCTGTCGGGTCTGTAAACAAATCCCGGAGCCGTTTTCTTTCACGCTCCTCGAAAGAGTCTGACTCTCGAGGAGTCTTATGACCCCTTCTTCTATTATCGGAGCCCGAAGGCTCAACCATAACATTTTATGTTTTATATTTTATACTGTATTTAATTAGTTGTAATATATTTTTATATGTTGTTGTTTTTAATGATGTATCGGCATCAGATTGTTGCCAATTGTACGCTGCCCTGAGTCCCTTCGGGTGAGAAGGGCGGGATAGAAATATTGGAAATAAATAAAATAAATAAATATAGTAATATATAATGCTAATATTGTGCTATGCTAATAATATAATATATTGTATGTACATACAGCTGCTCTGAGTCCCCCTTGGGGTGAGAAGGGTGGGATATAAATGTAGTAAATAAATGTAGTAAATAAATAAATGAATAATTTTAGACTCGGGCTCACCCAAAGTCTGACATGACTTGAAGGTAAACAAAAACAACAACAACAACAACAACTTGACTATCTCATAGGCCAGAAGCAGGTCCACACTTTCCATTGAAATCCTGATAGATTTATGTTGGTTAAAATTGTTCTTATATTCAAATATTGTATTGTTCTTTCATTGTTGTTTTTTTGCACTACAAATAAAACATGTGCAGTGTGCATAGAAATTTGTTCATTTTTTTTTTCAAATGATAATTCAGCCCCTCCACAGTCCGAAGGATTGTGGATCGGCCCGCTGCTTTAAAAGTTTGGGGACCCCTGATCTAGCCTAATAAACACTTAAATTCTGGTATGTTCAATAATGAAATGATGCTCTCAGGTGGGCAAAGGATTTAAACCACAGAACTTGGAAACAGAACTAGTTTAGATGGCAACTATCAGACATGATTCATGGCAGGGGGTTATGGGATACATAGTCCAAAAAGTGGCCTCCCAAGTTGTATTTTAAATTACATTGTTGTTAGTATCTTGGAACATAAGACCCCAAGGCTTGTAGGGTGGACAAGAGGCAAGAAAGAGAAAGAAAGAGAGTAAAAGAGACAAATGCTAACCCCACAATGTGGCTAACCAAGGAATATATTGGGTGGACCAAACTTGGAGTAAGTTGTCATCTTGCTATTGTTATCCTGCCCTTTTGATGTGTAATGCAAAGTGTAGGCTGAAATAGTTTGCTTCTGTAGTATAAATCCACACTCATGTACTTTCATGATGGTTTCCCCTGAATACCAACATTTCCCATTGGATACCTATCAGTTTGTCTTGTCATTGTGTAATGGACAATATAGGATGCCAATGAACAGTTGACTTCCCATCTGAGAACTGGCAACTGCTTGGCTAGAATGTGTCTGTTGAGTCCCAGTTAGCATAGGTCCACTGAATTTGTTGCTCAAGGGTTAAGTAAACACTGGTTCCAGCTGATTTAATGGCTTGACTCTGCTCAGGACCAGAATTTACGCCATAGTGAAATGTTACATTTATGGAACTCTACTTAGAAATGATGAACTGGATATGTCTGTTGCACAAAGTCCCCCAAAGTGCAACCACCTTAATCAAGAACCCTACAATACTTCTACACTGTAGAATTAACACAGTTTGACACCACTATAACTGTCATGGCTCAATCCATGGAAGCTGTAACTGCCATGGCTCAATCCTATGGAATCATGGGAGCTGTAGTTTGATTAGGTACAGTAGAGTCTCACTTATCCAACATAAACGGGCCGGCAGAATGTTGGATAAGCAAATATGTTGGATAATAAGGAGGGATTAAGGAGAAGCCTATTAAACATCAAATCAGGTTATGATTTTACAAATTAAGCACCAAAACATCATGTTATACAACAAAGTTGACAGAAAAAGTAGTTCAATACGCAGTATTGCTATGTAGTAATTACTGTATTTACAAATTTAGCACCAAAATATCACGATGTTTTGAAAACATTGACTACAAAAATGTGTTGGATAATCCAGAACGTTGGATAAGCGAATGTTGCATTCTTTGGCAGAGAAAGATAAGGACTTTGTAAAACTTCAGCTCCCATGATTTCATAAAGCTGAGTTGGGGTAGCTAAAGGGGAGTCAAACCTCATTAATTCTATGGTGTAGATGCAACCTCACATACATGTATGACTGTGACAATTTACCAGCCATCTTTTGTTGGCTGGCCAAGAGCATTTCCGAGTGTTCAATTGCACCCAATCCCTGTGTAAACAAGAGCATTCTTTATGTCTTGATAGATTTGAAAGGGAAGATTAAAATGTATATTTATGTTTTACCTTGCATTGTTAGCCTTGAGCTTTTCGGAGGCATGGGGTAGACTGCATAAATATTGTAAATACATAAATAAATATGAATGTTACACCAGGGTCGTTAGCCGTCACTGTAATGTTGACTTGCGGTGGTCCTTTTTCTGGACAAATGGGTTTTTTAACGGCGGGAATTGATCTCAGAGCTGGGACGTAACTAGCCACAAAAAGCAAGTAATGATGAGTTACTTGTAATTAACTCTTTGGAAAAATAATTCTCACTTATCAAGAGATGACTGCCTTCTTCTTGCATGCAACTGAGGAAAGTAACTTCACTAATTGGTGGAGGAAAAATATCACAGGGTCCTAGTGCCAGTTTGTGTGGCTGCTGTGGACTCTGTTGTGGACATTAGAGGAGAGTACAGTAGAGTCTCACTTATCCAGCATTCGCTTATCCAACGTTCTGGATTATCCAACACATTTTTGTAGTCAATGTTTTCAATACATCATGATATTTTGGTGCTACATTCGTAAATACAGTAATTACTACGTAGCATTACTGCATATTGAACTGCTTTTTCTGTCAAATTTGTTGTATAACATGATGTTTTGGTGCTTAATTTGTAAAACCATAACCTAATTTGATGTTTAAAAGGCTTCTTCTTAATCTCTCCTTGTTATCCAACGTATTCGCTTAGCCAATGTTCTGCCGGCCCATTTATGTTGGATAAGTGAGACTCTACTGTATTACCAATCACATTTTCTTAAAAGTAACTTCAGTCAATGGTGTCAAACTGCATTAATTCTACAGTGTAGATACACTTTTAGCAATTTCTAAAGAAGTGATATCTCTGTTTTAATACATAGTGTTTTTCCCTGTGTTTTTCTAATGAATTTCCCTGGAAAAGTTCACTTCTGATAAACATGGAAGTTATTATTTTTTTAAAAGAGAAAAGTATAACTATATGTTCAAGTAACAAGTAAAAACTGAATGTTTAGGGGCCTTTCCACACAGCCATATAACCCAGAATATCAAGGCAGATAATCCACAATATCTGATTTGAACTGGATTATCTGAGTCTGCACTGCCACATAATCCAGTTCAATGTGGATTGTATACAGCTGTGTGGAAGGGCCTAAGAATAATCAAACTGGAGATTGAAGAAAGCTGTTGTGAGTTGTGTAGAAGAGGGCATTTCAGCAGGTGTGGTTTATCAGAGGATCAGGTGAAAACAAGCAACACCTGCTGAAATTCCTTCTTTGCACAACTATTGAAGACATGCAAGTTCTCTCCAGTTTTCTCTCAGTCTTATTATCAGGAGCAGAAAGTCATTTTCCAAGGTAAGATTGTGTATGTGTGTGTAAAAGAAAGACACTTTTATATATAGTATTTTGAATACTGTACCTAAAATGAAATCCAGGGCAAATTGGTAAAAAAAAAATAGTGTCAGGAGAATCTGTAAGTTGCATCTAGTGTGAGAGAATGGGCCGTCTGCAAGGACGTTGCCCAGGAGACACCCAGATGTTTGATGTTTTACCATCGTTATGGGAGGTTTCTCTCATGTACCTACATGGGGAGCTGGAGCTGACAGAGGGAGCTCATCCACACTCTCCCCAAATTCCAACCAACAACCTTGTGGTCAGCAACCCAACCTTCAGGTCAGCAGTCGTGCCAGCACAAGGGTTTAACCCATCGCACCACCGGAGGCTCCAAATTAAGAATGATTCCATAACTTTGCCTTTCTAGTGGATGGATATATATATATATCATGGAAAGAAGTGACAAGTGGAGTGCCGCAGGGCTCCGTCCTGGGCCCGGTTCTGTTCAACATCTTTATTAACGACTTAGACGAAGGGTTAGAAGACACGATCATCAAGTTTGCAGACGACACCAAACTGGGAGGGATAGCTAACACTCCAGAAGACAGGAGCAGAATTCAAAATGATCTTGACAGACTAGAGAGATGGGCCGAAACTAACAAAATGAAGTTCAACAGGGACAAATGCAAGATACTTCATTTCGGCAGAAAAAATGGAAATCAAAGATACAGAATGGGGGACGCCTGGCTTGACAGCAGTGTGTGCGAAAAAGACCTTGGAGTCCTCGTGGACAACAAGTTAAACATGAGCCAACAATGTGATGCAGCAGCTAAAAAAGCCAACGGGATTCTGGCCTGCATCAATAGGGGAATAGCGTCTAGATCCAGGGAAGTCCTGCTCCCCCTCTATTCTGCCTTGGTCAGACCACAACTGGAATACTGTGTCCAATTTTGGGCACCACAGTTGAAGGGAGATGTTGACAAGCTGGAAAGCGTCCAGAGGAGGGCGACTAAAATGATTAAGGGTCTGGAGAACAAGCCCTATGAGGAGCGGCTTAAAGAGCTTGGCATGTTTAGCCTGCAGAAGAGAAGGCTGAGAGGAGACATGATAGCCATGTACAAATACGTGAAGGGAAGTCATAGGGAGGAGGGAGCAAGCTTGTTTTCTGCTGCCCTGCAGACTAGGACACGGAACAATGGCTTCAAACTACAGGAAAGGAGATTCCACCTGAACATCAGGAAGAACTTCCTCACTGTGAGGGCTGTTCGACAGTGGAACTCTCTCCCCCGGGCTGTGGTGGAGGCTCCTTCCTTGGAGGCTTTTAAGCAGAGGCTGGATGGCCATCTGTCGGGGGTGCTTTGAATGCGATTTCCTGCTTCTTGGCAGGGGGTTGGACTGGATGGCCCATGAGGTCTCTTCCAACTCTACTATTCTATGATTCTATGATTCTATATATATATATATATATATATATATATATATATATATATATATATAGAAATTTCCACTTGGGAAGAAACAGAGCAATGTATCTCCTGTCACAATGGTTTGCCCTTCCAATTCTTACTATCATTGGTTTTACCTAACTACCCTCTCTCTTCCCTTATCCTCGATAGTCCCAGTGGTGTGCAATAGGCAAAGTGATTTTTATTGCATCATTGATAGAATCTCCAGCTCATCACCACAAGTCTCATGAGTCCATTGATTCTCCAGTGGCCTTTTTGTAAAAAATAGCAAGAAGTATCTAAACTTTTCTTGTGGGTGCCAAAACAAGAATTGCAATTGGCTTGATGGTCTCTGAAAGTTATGTGCCAGCAGCTTTTATGCCCCAATGGGTGCTGATGGCTCTGATGCATCTCCTTTTTCCCGGAATCAAAATCCCAGGGAAACAGCGTCTTCAGAGAATGGCAAGCTTTCTTAAAGGGCACTGTCTGAACAACTTCCAGCAAAGCATTATGCTGCAAAGCGTCACTCCATTCGGTGGCATTTTTGCATTAAATGTTGGTTTGGAAAAAGGTTTGAAAGCCTGATGTTAAAAAAACAAAATCGTACTTTCTAACACATAAAAGTTATTTCTGGTAATGAAGTACAGTGTACATCCAGTTGCTACCTCCAGTAAAGTAGACCCATTGAAACAATGGCACTTACATAATCTCTTTCCTTGCAATTTGAATCGATTGCTACATTATCTAGTCTTCCGAGCAGCAAAAACCAAGCTGGATTCCTTCTCAATGCGACACCCTTTAAGATATTGAATCATGGCTATCATGTCTCCTTCTCAGCCCTCTGTTTTTCAAGCTAAACATCCTCAGCTCCCCAAGCCACTTCTCAGAGGGATTTATGGCTTCCAGATCTTTGGCCATTTTTGGGATTGTCTATTTCTAGAAAATATCCTTCTTGAACTGCACCTGTTTGGCTGGTATACAACAGTCTGTAGAAGTAGAGTTCCACAAGTGTAAACATGTCATGTACAAGATGTTCATTCTCAGATGATGCATAACTGCAGTTGGCCCTCCCCATTCATGGATTTGACACAACTTGATTTTTGGTTTTAAAAATCCACAAATGCATACCTTAATTTTGCCATTGGATACAAGGGGCACCATTTCATCACATCACTATACACCATGGGACTTGAGCATCCAAGGATGTTGATATCCATGACAGACCATGAAACTAAATCTCAGTAGATGACAAGAGTGTGGCAATGGTGGTCCACACTCTTGTTACATCCGGAATAGATTACTGCAATGTGCTCTACTTGGGGTTGCCTTTGAAGACTGATTGGAAGCTTCAAGTAGTCCAATGGGCGGCAGTCAGGTTGTTCACTGGAGAGGAGTAGAAGTAGTATACAAGCCGCTTTTACATTAGTTCCAGTGGCTTCCAGTCTGCTACTGACCACAATTCAAGATGCTGGCTTTAGCCCAGTGGTTCTCAACCTGGGGTCTCCAAATTTTTGTGGCCTACAACTCCCAGAAATCCCAGCCAGTTTACTACCCTGTTTCCCCGAAAATAAGACATCCTCTGAAAATAAGACCTAGTAGAGGTTTTGCTGAATTGCTAAATATAAGCCTCCCCCGAAAGTAAGACCTAGCAAAGTTTTTGTTTGGAAGCATGCCTGCCAAACAGAACATCAGAGCATGCAGAATCGGTAAATGTACATGGAAATAATGGTAGTAACAAGAAATTCTTGATAGGATTCACAGTTTGTCTGGTTATGATGACTACTGTACAGTATATAATGAATGTTAATCTTTTTGTTCAACAATAAATGTGAATTCTTCTTCATGGAAAAATAAGACATCCCTTGAAAATAAGGCTTAGTGCATCTTTGGGAACAAAAATTAATATAAGACACTGTCTTATTTTCGGGGAAACACGGTAGCTGTTAGGATTCCTGGAAGTTGAAGGCCAAAAACATCTGGGGAACCCAGGTTGAGAACCACTGCTTTAGCCGATAAAGCTCTAAACAGTTCCAGCCCAGCTTATTTGTCCGAATGTATCTCCCTCTATGAACCATCTCGGAGATTAAGATCTTCTGGGGAGGCCCTGCTCTCAGTCCCACCTTCACACTCGCAGTTAGTGGGGATGAGAAACAGGGTCCCTTGGCTGTGGAACTCCCTCCCCAGTAAGATTAGATCAGCCCCCTCCCTCCTGGCCTTCAGAAAGAAAGCAAAAACATGTCTATGGGACCAATCCTTCAGATAGTAATTGTAGTGCAGTAAATGGATACGGAATATGTGCAATGACAACTGGAATGGCTCCGGATTACGATCTTGGACTGCATGGTTTTAGCAATTGCTGTAATGTTTTAGATGTTTGAATTCTTTGGTTTTAATGTAAACGTTTATTTTAATTGCATTTTGCATTATGGCATTGAATTGTTACCTGTGTGTAAAGCTGCTCTGAGACCCTTGTACGGTGAGAAGGGTGGGGCATAAATATGGTAAATAAATCAATAAATAGATAGGTAAAGGTAAGGTTTTCCCCTGACGTTATACCAAGGTAGATAAAGGCAAAGATTTTTGCCTGACGTTAAGTCCAGTCATGTCTGACTCTGGGGGTTGGTGCTCATCTCAATTTCTAAGCCGAAGCGCCGGCGTTGTCCGTAGACACCTCCAAGGTCATGTGGCCAGCATGACTGCATGGAGTGCCGTTACCAACCTGCTGGAGTGGTACCTATTGATCTACTCCCATTTGCATGTTTTCGAACTGCTAGGTTGGCAGAAGCTGTGGCTAACAGTGGGATCTCACCCCACTCCCTAAATTTGGTCAGCAAGTTCAGCAGCTCAGTGGTTTAACCCACTGCACCACCAGAGTAGGGCTGATTGTATTTGTCAGTTTTTTTCCATGTATTTAAATTCACTGGGATTTGCAAAAATGTGCAATGTGTTGTCCACATTCTGTGAGAGCCCAAAAACTCAAGCACATTGGCAAATATGCAGTTCGGCAATGTTGGCATTGAACATAAGGACAGTGTAATGTAAGCACAATTTAACTACACAAGTATAGATGTGCACTACACAAGGATGATAAAGGATCGCAGTCTTTCCTCTCGACTAAAGCCTATGGCAACTAACACTGTCATCCAAATCTCTTCATCATACGTGTATTAGCTTTTGCAAATGTTCAACCATTGGATGCATATTTAGGACATCTGAAGTATTTTTTATTGTTTGAGATAGTTTTGACTGATTTTATCGAAAGCTATTTTATCCAGAGAGCATGTGATGTAGAGTGGAATATGAATATTTTACTAAATAAGAAAGAAATGGCATACTGGGACTGGGTACGGACTGGAGTGAATAAGGAATGCATTTTTAAAATATCTAAAGAATGCCAATCGACTTTCCTCCCCCTTCGGCAGTCTGGATGGGAGTAGCATCATCCTTTCTCTGCAAGGAAAGATCTTCCTCCGCCGATGGAGAAAACCATGCCAAGTTCCATAAATGGAAAACACACACACGGCAACGCATCGCTGATCTGAATTTGAGGTTCATCCAAGTCCTGTTTATGGAGATTTACATGAGCTTTGCCTTCCCCCTTTTAGAAAGCTCCATTGCGCCGGGAATGCGCCGGGGATTTAAGGTGCTGGTATTAACAGCGGTATTAAAAATGCATTGGACGGCGCGGGGTGGGAGATTAGTTGGGGCGAAGGACCCATGAATGAGGGGTTAATTACATTCAAAGAGGCCATTGGCAGGAGCAGAGGCGGCCGTGGGTTTCTTTTCTTCGAAATTTACTAAATAGCTGGAAACCCGGTTTAATGAATTTTAATGGGATGATACTGAATTCCATGCATATCGCGGCTCCTGATGGGAGGAAGTCAAGGTATTGTTGAAGGGAATCATACTGCCCTACTTTAAGTTTCACAGTTCGCTCTCTTTCTTTCTCGCTTCTCTCCCAATTCCCATAACAAGCAGTTTTTGCTATATGCACACACATACACATCCATAGACTGTGAGCTTTCTTCTCCATCTCCCCCTATTTCCCTTGCAAATGAATAATAATTTAAAGGGGTATGTGGCATGTGATAGCAACTGAGATGGAGCCCGCAAATACTATAAATTATTCCATAGTTACGTAATATACATTCTACGAAACTGTCAGAAAGCAGGGATTTGCAAAAGAACACAGCTTCCTTATGGCACCAGGTCATGAAATCGCAGGGAGGCATCTACACTGAAGAATTAATCCAGTTTGACACCACTTTAACTGCCATGGCTCAATGCTGTGGAAGTCTGGGATTTGTTGTCTAGTAAAGCTACAGTACTCTTTGGCAGAGGAGACTAAAGACCTTATAAAACTACTAGCTGTGCCCGGCCACGAGTTGCTGTGGAGAAGTCTGGTGGTATGGGAAATAAAGTATTGAGGAATTGGTGGTAGTTAAGGTAAAGGGTAAAGGTTTTCCCCTGGCATTAAGTCCATTATAAATGGGTTATGTAGCTGTGTGGAAGGGCCTTGAGTCTACACTGCCATATAATCCAGTTAAAATCAGATAATCTGTATTTTATAGGCAGTGTGGAAGAGGCCTAAGTGAGGCCTAACTCTGCCTGTCCCCTGGGCTGAGTAGGTTGCTAGGAGACCAAGTGGGCGGAGCTTAGCCTTCTAACTGGCAGCAATTGGACAAAAAACAATTATTCCTCGCCCTCTAATTAGGACTTTATTTTTCTTTTCTTTTTGTTGTATGAACGCAGAGGCATGGATGAGGGGTTGTGCTGCCAAGTTTAGTGTTTCTGGGATGTGTAGTTTTGTTGTTTTGTCCTAGGCCAAAATTTCATTACCCTTTTATATATATAGACAGCTCCCATGACAATTGAAGTGGTGCCAAACTGCACGAATTCTACAATGCAGGTGCAATTATGGAATCCTGTATTTGGAAGATACCCCACAATCCCTTCTATCACATAGGAAGACACGATCCAAGCCCTCCTGACAGATGGCCATTCAGTCTGTATTTAAACACCAAATCCAATTGGAGTCTTCAGAAGCTGTTTAAATAGTGGAGACTACTTGATATGTTTTGACTCTAGTCCACATTTAAGCCTTGATGAGTACAGTTTCCTTTAAACATTACAGTCTGGAAGATACTACTGTGTATTACAACAGTTGACTGTACTTACTATTTTCATTATTGTTGTTAATACTCAGGTAATATTGTATGTACATGATGCTCTAAATTACATAGTGCATTTTATGTTTTGAACCTTTATAGTATTTGCTTATCTTTTTGACATAGAAAGAAGATAGCTCTATACTCGGAGAGGCCTGACTATTTCTGTGGCCTTTGCATGATGCTCTAATATACATATCTCTTTTTATGTTTTGAACCTTTATAGTGTTTGCTTATCTCTTCGACATTGTATTTTAACACCTCCAGAGAAGTCAAGTTCACGACGTTCTCAGGCAGCAGCTGATTCCACAGTTGAACAGCTCTCACCGTCAAGATGTTCTGCTGAATTATTAGCTGGAATATCTTTCTTGTAGTTCAAATTAATGCTTTTTGGGTGTAGATGCACCCAAAACGATGTGCAAAATTTAGGTGTCACTTCTGTATCCCGCAAGACAAAGTGCGTCTCACCTCACTAAGGTGCAGATGGCAGGCATTTCAATGAGCAGGTTAGTACTACTAAAGTGCAGCTGGGGCTTAACAGGAATCCCAGAGCGAAATGCTGGCAACCTGACTCAGCTCCCATCAAGATTCGCAGCTGCTACTGCACCGAACACAAGGGAGGAGTTCTTGAATTGGGGAACCAGTGTCTCCGTGCCACCATTGCCGTGTGCCATTAGAGGGAGCTGCTGACCTGATCTCGGTTCTGCGGAAGTCCCAAGACTTTGAGATAGAGAGGAGACCTACCTTTAAGATGCAGCACTGGTCAGGTGATACCAGAGGACCAATATGGAGCTACCAGGCCTTATAAAACCTTGCACAATGGGCCAGAATTCTCACTCAAGGCAGTCTTCAGTAGCAGTAGCACCTTGGGAGCGAGGCCAAGCAGTAGGCTTTGCTTCTAAGCATGCATTCCCAAAAGCCAGTCCAATGAGACAGGTATCTAATAATGCTTCCCTTGGATGGTATCATTGAGTTATATTGGGGGATCTAGGTATACTGGAATTGGAAGACAGGAAATATAATGCCATTTGGTCATATCTGTAGATTCAGGTAACCAATAACATCCAAGAAGGTATCCCAACAGAGACTGTGTATATAAGGAATTCTCCTAAGGTGTAGACATTCTTTACCAGTTAATAGCAGCTATGACAACTATTTGAAGGCAATGAGTACACTTATATTGAAGCATAAAAGTTATAATGATTCAGAGTTGCAAAATACATCTTACATTACAATTTTATATAAGGGATTCAATTCATTCTGCTGGGATGAAGCATTTTTTCTGCTTTTTGAATCTGTAATCCTGATAAGTGTGTGTGTGTGTGTGTGTGTGTGTGTGTGTATACACACACACACACACACACATACAGTAGAGTCTCACTTATCCAACACTCGCTTATCCAACATTCTGGATTATCCAACGCATTTTTGTAGTCAATGTTTTCAATACATCGTGATATTTTGGTGCTAAATTCGTAAATACAACAATTACTACATAGCATTACTGTGTATTGAATTACTTTTTCTGTCAAATTTGTTGTACAACATGATGTTTTGGTGCTTAATTTGTAAAATCATAACCTAATTTGATGTTTAATAGGCTTTTCCTTAATCTCTCCTTATTATCCAACATTCTGCCGGCCCATTTACGTTGGATAAGCGAGACTCTATTGTGTATGTGTGTGTGTGTGTGTGTATATATATATATATATGGGGAAATGCAATTCCTTACCCTCAATACTCTAAGCTATCATGGGAACATTGTATAGATTATTGTGTGCTTTCAAATAGCGTCTTATCCATAGTGACCCCAAGGCAAAGGGTTTTCTTGGCCAGATTTGTTCAGAAGGATTTGCCTTTGCCTTCCTCCAAGGCTGAGAGTGTGTGACTCATTCAGCTGACCCAGGATTTGAACCCCAATCTCCATACTTGCAGTACTTGTATCCAAATATATAGAGTGAATGACACAGTGGAGGGAGTCCCCGTTTCTTTCTTTGCTCTGGGTGCGGATAGGGAGAGATCATTGTGTGCGTTGTTTCTAGTTGTTAGGATAAAAGTAAGGAAATGCATGTATATAGCTGGTTTCTGTGTAATTTCCAGCAGAGTCTCTAAACCAACAATTTTAGCCTATCAGGCAGTTGTATAATTCAAATTCAGCCACAGTGAGCGCAAAGAAACAGCCTCTTCTGTGTGAAAGCAGTCTTCAAGAGTTTTTCATGTCATTATGAGTGCATTGAGGGCAAGTGCAAGGAATATGTCTTAAGGAGCCAAGAGACATTGAAGGAAAGGAAGGTTGTAAGTGTCACAGAGAAGGGAAGAAGCTTGCATTTTAAGAAGCCATTAATTGTGTAACACTTTTAGCAACAAAGCAACATGGCAAAATTAAAGCTGTTTATTGGCCTGCTAATAATATTTGCCACTGTGAATGTTGCAAAGATACTTAGGGCTTGAATGGATGGATGGATGAATGGATGGTTGATAGATGATGGATGAATGGTGGGTGGGTGGATGGACAGACAGACAGGCAGATTATATCAGTGGTGTCCAATCTTTGGTTCTTCGGGCATTTGGGACTCTAATTCCCAGCTTGTCCAATGTTCAGGAATTCTGGGAGCAAATGTCCAAAACACTTGGAGGCCCAAAGGTTGGACACCACTGGATTATATTCACCTTGTAGCTGCTGTCAGGACCCTGGCTGCAGAGCACCAATAACCTTACACAGAGGCCAGTCTCTATCTAATATCTTTATTAAAAATATATATAAAATCAATAAAAACAAGTGAAGAATATAGTTCAGAAGCAGACCTTTCAGATGAGGTCAAATATAGTCCAGAAATGTATTCTCCAATATAAGATATTAGAGTTCAAAGTTTTAATCCACTTGACCGAAACACACACTTTGCCAAGCAATAGTGTGGGGAAATAACAGAGTCTTTAAAGCCCAATGAAGCTTGACAACAAGGCTGGAAATAAACTTGATTCTTGACTAGATCCGTGACTGGAGGCAAGACGAACATGAAGCATGAACAGAGTCCATGGTAAAACCGTGAGACAAGGCAAGGCTTGAAGCTAGATCCGGAAAGCAAGGAACTGGGATTACGAAGTCCACACACGATCTCTCTCCTCAAGCTGATCAATTGACTCCGCAAAGAATCCCTTGCGCCAAACACCTATATTGGGTCTCGTTTTCCCGCCAACAGAACTCTTTCCCTAGAGAACGAGAAGCAAAACCCAACTCTGTCCAGATGCATGACTCCTTAGAATTTCCCAAGGGAAGCAGACCTAATCAGCCATTTGTTTGGCAGCGATTCTCAGGCTTCTCCGATTAGCCTCCCTGACTCCCCTATCTTTAGAATAATTTTCCCTCCTGGAAAACGGGGGGGGGGGGGAGTTCTGCCCAAGGCCTGTTTGGCTGAATTCTTGAGGGCAAACATCAACATCCTGCAGGTGAAGAGACTCCGGCTCTTGCTGAACCGGCGGAAACCCCATGTTTTCCTCTTCGTCTGCCACAATAGTACTAGGAACAGGACTACAAGGCCCATGAGTCATCACAGCTGCCTTGTTCCTGACACAAGATGTGTGGTCCTTTTAGCAGTGAAAGTACTTAGAATCATAGAATCATAGAGTTGGAAGAGATGACAAGGGCCATCCAACCCAACCCCCTGTCACACACGAACACACAAAGTACCCTTGACATATGGCCTCTGCTTAAAAACCCCCCATAGAAAGAGATTCTGTATGGAATCGCTACCCGTTTCTATTTGTCCCATTCTTGTGGCCCCATCTCCATTTCCATCCACCGCTTCCAAAAACGGGCACCTATACAAATGAGTTTTTCTGTTCAAGGTCCGAAAAAACCCGAAGATTTTTGGATTTTGTGCGGCAAAGCGCCAGGGCTTGCAAGGGCCTGCAGGCCCAGCCAGCCAGGGCCTACATCCAAGTGGGCCTGGCGCTGAACTGTAGGCCCTGCCTGCCAAGCCTACAAGCGTGTAGGTCCTGCCTGCTGGCCCTACGAGCATTGAGCGCTCAGCAAGCAGGGCCTACAACTGAGCGCTCAATGCTCATAGGCCTGACTTGCAGGGCTTACAGCCGAGCATTTGATGCTTGACTGTAGGCCCTGTGAGCTGGGCCTACAAATGTCAAGCGCTTGGCTGTAGGCCCTGACTGCCGGGCCTACGAGCATTGAGTGCTCAGCGAGCATGGCCTATAGCTGAACGCTCAATGCTTGTAGGCCTGACTCACAGGGCCCACAGCCAAACATCACGTGCTCAGCGCTCAGCTGTAGGCCCTGCCTGCCCAGCCTATGAGCATTGAGCACTTGACTATAGGTCCTGCAAGCTGGGCCTACAAGCTTCAAGCACCCGGTGCTTTGCTGTAGGCTCTGAAAACCAGGCCTATGATCATTGAGCCAAAAATCAGCTGACCAAATGTCTACCATCACACCTCTTTCTTTTGTTTCACTGCTCTTTCCGTTCTGAAGGGGGTTGTACCGTTCTGTGCCATCCGAACAGACAGAACAAAAACATGGTTATGGGAGCAGGCATTTGAGCATGAGTAACTGCAGAATTGCAATATGAATATATGACTCATTGACAGACCCCCACCTGGACATGAAAAATGCGCCTGAAATGTATATTTAGATGTATAATTATGCTGTTTTTAATTTATATTTTAATTTTTATTGTAATTTTTAATCTTGGATGACTTTTAATTTGATGTAAACTGTGTTTGTGATGTATATTGTAAGCCGCCCTGAGTCCCCTGATGGGTGACAAGGGCGGGGTAGAAATGATGTAATAAATAAATAATAAATAAATCGTATGGCAACACAAACGAAACAGATGAAATGGTATTCAGGCCAACCACTAGATAGTCCGCTGCCCAACAGCTCTTACCATCAGGAAGTTCTTCCTAATGTTTAGGTGGAATCTTTTCCCCTACAATTTGAACCTATTGCTCAATGTCCTAGGCTCCAAAGCAGCAGAAAACAAGCTTGACTTTAAAATACTTAAACATGGCTATCATGTCCCCTCTTAGCCTTCTTTTCTCCAAGCTAAACATGCCTAGCTCCTTAAGCCATTCCTTGTAGAACATGGCTTCTAGATCTTTTTACTTGCCCTTATCTGCACAACTGTCATCTTGACAATATCCATCTTGAATTGTGGTGTCCATAAACACAGGTAAATTGCTTCTTTGGTACACTACAGCAAAACGTATGTCTCATCCACAGTATTCAGGAAAAGCCAGCCTATTACTGTGTTTTGCTATGTGTGTACAGTCTAGATTGGGATGGCTTAGGCAGGAAAACATGGTAGGTTGCTGGGTGGCAAGAATGTGGCAACTGCTACTTGATGGATGTGTGGTTTCTATAATTAAATATCACTTTATTATTGCACTTTGAAGCACCGGGGAGGGAGGGGGGTGGGAGATCCATGACTTCTTCCTGCTTCTATTTTGCGGTTCAAACAGCTTTCCAGAAGAACCCCACTTATAAAGTTACTTTCTCAGAAAGATATAGATTTAGTTCAGTTTTTCACCACTTTGCCTGCCATGGCTCCAGAAAGTGGAATCCTGGGATCTGTAGTTTGGTGAGGCATCATCAGTCTTTAGTTGGGAAATTGAAAGATCTTGTGAAACTATAACACTTAGGAGTCCATAGTATTGCATTGTGGCAGTTCAAGTTGTGCCAACTGCATTATTTCTATACCATAAGTCTGTCTTTGCAGGTTCTCCATTGTTGCACCTATAAGTAGCTCTTTACAGAAATAGAGTAACAAAGTCGACTGCATTAGTGATGGTGAACTGAGAGGTGGGTATGCTGGCGATGGCCAATGTAGTCGCATTGGCAGGATTTTGTGAAATAGTGGAGAAGTTTTTCTTGGCTAGAGGTATAAATCTTCATAAATGCCATTCTCCAAGGGAAAAAAAGGTTTCCAAAACTTGTGCAGTTTCCAGGACTTAATTTTGTGCAAATGATGATGATGATTCACAGAAAATAGCATGGAAAGTTAATGCCAAGGTGGTCTTGAAAAGTACATATTTTCAAGTTGAGGTCTTGTTCACCAATATGCATGCAGAAAGACGTAAGCAGACACGCACAAAGGTTGCGGGTGATTTCTTTTATCCCCCGACGAGTGAGGAGTTGGTGCATTACTGCACACCGTTGAGCTTTAAAAGGAGTCTTTTCATTCCACAATGGCATTTAGAGGCAGGCATTTACGTGCATCAGTGCACAGTAAGGAAAAAGTGCTGGCAATGTCCTTTCGAGATATTTTTTAGAAAGAAGGGACTTTGGCAGCAGCAGATTGGAAGAACAATGGCAACCAACAGGCGTGAAGCAGTGGAAGGTAGGGGTGTGGGTGAGAGCCCTTTGGACCGTTTTGAAGTCTTGGATCTGGTCATATTACATTAAAAAGAAAGGAAAAAATCATGACATTCTGCTAACGTACCAGCAAACACAAGAGTGGAAAATCCTTTATACCAAATAGGAACATCATAGATTATTGAACTGCTTCCAATACGCAGTAGAAACAATTAAGAACTTTTTGTGGTTGCGTGCCTTGAGGTCATAACCAATTTAAAGTGATCCTAAGGCACTTTCTGGGGCAGAGACTGGGGCTCCATCTACACTACCTTATAATGCAGTTTGAAACTGTATTGTATGGTTAATGTAGACTCAAATAATGCAGTTCAGTGAAGTTGTGCTATGTGAGTCTAGACTGAGCATAGAATGCACTCTCAAGCTGGATCTATACTGCCCTATAGTCCTGTTTCAGAATGTGGATTTAACTACATTGAACTGGAATATAAAAGTCTATACTATAAAAGTAAAGGTTTTCCCTTGACATTAAGTCTAGTCAAGTTCAACTTTGTGGGTTGGTGCTCATCTCCATTTCTAAGCCAAAGAGCTGGCGTTGTCCATAGACACCTCCTAGGTCATGATTGCATGGAGCACTGTTACCTTCCTGCCGGAGCGGTACCTATTGATCTACTCACATTTGCATGTTTTTGAACTGCTAGGTTGGCAGAAGCTGGGGCTAACAGCAGGAGCTCACCACGGCCTGCAGAGTCAAACCACCAATCTTTCTGTTAGCAAGTTCTGCAGCAGTTTAACCCGCTATGCCACTTCAGCCCCTGAATCTATAATGCTCTAAACGCTAGACTAATGCAGTTAATCCACATTTTGAAACTGGATTATAAAGCAATGTAGATCCAGCCTCAATTTGCATTCTCTATCAGTGAGGAGGAAGCCCATGCTTTCCTTCATTGGGGTTCTTTGACACTGTAGAAGCAACACAGTTGGATTATTATTACTACTATTTATACTCCGCTTTATCTCTCCCAAAGGAGACTCACAATGACGGAATATAAAAGCATTTGTATACAATTTAAAATATACAAATAAACAAACATTAAAACACAATTAAATATAAACTGTATTAAAAATCACAGTTAAAATCCGTTAAACTGTATTCAAAGTTATAAATGCCTATTCAAGGAGGCTTTTAACATGCAAGCTGGGAAGCTTTTTTTGCAAATAGTCTCATGGAAGGGCATCCAACCCAACCCTATTTTGTCATTCAATAATATACAATCACTTGTGCTTCTTTTTTTAAAATGCTTCTATACTATGTTATGTGATTTTAATTAATTTAAAGTTTTATTATGGATTTTTTTTAAAAAAAAGTTGCCTTGGGTCCCCTTTACATTATTTTTATATCACATACAAATGCAATAAATAAAACAAAATAAGCCTTTCTCTTGGCCTTCTTTTCCAACTACTTCACACACACCATTTCAAAAAAGCATCCCTAAATATTGCATTACAGATGTTCAGCTTGAAAAATCAAAGCCTCTTCTTGCAGCCGATTGCAAGACTTATAAAGCAGGTGCCCATTTTAATTTCGCCCTGAGTGTTAACCAGTGTTATGGACAATATAGAGCCACTTACAATTATTTTGTATATAGTGTAGTTTACTTATTGGATAAAGGTTTCACATATATATATTTTTCTCCCCCTGGCCTGAATTTTCTTCTGTGGAAGAAAGTTGCTCTGCAGAGAATATTTATAGGTAATCTTAACCAAGAATTTCTGAGTTGCGGTGAGTAGCTCTCACCTCCCCTTCTTTTTTTCCTTTCCTCCCCCTCTCTAAGTGGGGAATAATTTGTTTGATAGAGCACAGTAATAAAATATGAATTCCTTTCTAATTATGGAAGCTAGAGCAAAGTGCATGTAATGTAACCATTATAATGTAAAAAAAAGAATAATACATACCCTTGACGTACGGAAGAATGGCACCCTGATTATTATTGTTATTTATAGTGCATCGTCTGTGTTTTACAGAATGAAATAGGAGCCAGAAATGGGTAGATCTCTGCCCTAAGGAGACTGCAATCTGAATATAGGAGACAGGTTAAAGAAAGAAAAGTGAGATGCAAGGGAAAGATAGGAGAGGGAGACAAAAATGAACAAAAGTATCATCTTAAAGCTTTGCTTTGAGTCTTCGGGTGCATCTACACTGTAACATTTAATGAAGTTTAACACCCGTTTATCTGCTTTATCAGAATGCTATGGGATCTTGTGGGCCACAGATGGGCCTTTTCCAGATTGGTCAGAAAATGTCTGAGGTTTCATAATACGGCCTGTTATTCTTCCTTTCCCATTCCATTATTTTGGAGATGTTTGTAAGAGTTTCTTACATCCTTATTAGGGTTATTCAAGTGATGTCTCTGTATGTACTAGACTAGAATCATAGAGTTGGAAGAGACCACAAGCACCATGTAGTCCAACACCAGAGACTACTGTTGAAATCCCTTTGGTAAGTTACGTTCTCTCAGGATCAGAAGAAGGCAATTAGGGTTGTGCATTTGTATTAAAAAACTTACCATTTCTGTTTGTTCCATTCGTATGGCCCCATTTCTGTTTCTGTCTGCTGCTGATGGAAATGGGCGCCTATACGAATGGGCTTTTCCATCCAATGTCAGGCCTTGGGTGGCAAAAGTGCTCACGGGACCTACAGTCGAGTGCTCAATGGTAGGCCTGGCAGCCAGGGCCTGCAGTTGAGCACTCGATGCTCGTAGGCCCTGGCTGTCAGGCCTACCATCAAGCGCTCGACGATAGGCCAGGCATCCAGGGCCTATGAGTTATCAAGTGAACAACTGTAGGCCCTGCGATCCGGGCATACAAGCATTGATAACTTGATGACTCCTGGGCCCTGGCTGCTGGGACTACCGTCAAGTGCTCAAAAGGCGGCCCAGCAGCCAGGGCCTGCAGTTGAGCACTCGATACTCGTAGGCCCTGGCTGTCAGGCCTACCATCAAGCGCTCGATGATAGGCCGGGCATCCAGGACCTATGAGTTATCAAGTGCACAATTGTAGACCCTGCGAGCCAGGACTACAAGCATTAATAACTTGATGACTCCTGGGCCCTGGCTGCTGGGACTACCGTCAAGTGCTCAAAAGGCGGCCCAGCAGCCAGGGCCTGCAGTTGAGCACTCAATGCTCGTAGGCCCTGGCTGCCAGGCCTATGGTTGAGCACTTCGCCATATGCCCGGCAGCCAGGGCCTATGAGTTATCAAATGCACGATTGTAGGCTCTGCGAGCTAGGCCTACAAGCATTGAGAACTTGATGGCTCCTGGGCCCTAACTGCCGGGCCTAATGTCAAGCACTCAACGTTAGGTCTAATAGCCAGGACCTGCAAGCATCAAGCGCTCAATGCTGGTAGGCCCGGCTCGGCCATTCGTTTCATTGTTTCATTTGTTCCCGTGGGCTTGTACTGTTCTGTGCAATCCGAATTGACAGAATGGTACAAAACCATGAATGAAACAGATGAAACGGGATTCGAGCCCAACCCTAAAGGCAATGGCAAATCCTTGCCAAGAGGTGATTTGAAGGGAAGCTATAAAGTGATTTGAGCATTGGATTAACCCTCCAGTAATCCAGAATTCAAATCTCTACTCAGCTACGGAATTCCACTTTGGGGAAGCCACACTGTCTCAGGCCGTACCTACACTGCCAGATAAAATCCAGGTTATCTGCTTTGAACAAGATTATATTAATCTACACACTGCACTATAATCCTGTTCAAAGCAGATAACCTGGATTTTACCTGGCAGTGTAGCTGGGGCCTCTGAGGAAGGCAAAGGCAGATCTGCATCTGAACAGATTTCACCAAGAAAACCCTGTATTAAGTTTGGCATCAAGTTGGAAATGACTTGAAGGCACACAACAATGTGGTAGAGCTATGGTTTGAATAGGACATTTCCTTTTATCTGAATATTTTGATTTCCTTTGAACACTGTTGTGGGAAATGTTGTCTTTGTGATGTGCTATAGTGCTATAATGCACACATAATGGAAGAAAAGAGAACATGTCAAAGTTTTTTTGATACTTACTCTAGAATAGGAATAAAAAGTTGCAATTGGTACTGGGAATAGCCAAAAAAAGTAGTTCTTGAAGTAGAAATGCCATTAAAAAGTGAGTTACAATACAAAAACTATTACCAACTCCTGATCCATCTGTCTTCTCTGGAGCAGCCCATAATTTTGATCAGCTCTGTTCTTCTGGGGATGTCTGGAGGAGAGCACAACATTTATAATCTATCCCTGCCCCAGAAAAACTAATCCCCAGAATCCCCCAGCCAGCAGGCCGCCTGCTATTGAATGTCTGGCAAGTTTAGGGAATTCTCATCCCAAAATAACTTTTTCAAGGTATTTCTTTTTTTCCCAACAATGAGGAAACTTGCTGTTTGGAGCGTGTCCATTTTCTCCAAAAATATTATCCTTTAATGTCTTTTTTAATGCAAGCCTTCCTTCTACCCATATTCCACTTTAGGTTTTGAGGCCAATTTGGCTGGCTCCAAGTCTTAATTACTATTGCAATGAATCTTTTTTTAAATAAAAAGAGGCACAGTTTTGCTATTTCTTTGTAAGAATTTAATGGTGAATGTACTTTGTCATAAGTGCATTTTTTTTTCCGTAAGGAGGAGATGTTTCTGAGAACACTGATCTCCTCACTTGCCCCTCCATTATTGCAGGACCTGTTTGAATCAACAAATATCTAAAATCCATACAAAGTTAAACTAGAAAAGTTGTTCAAGGCCTCAATTATATTCAGCATTTAATGAAATTTAATACTGCATTATATGGTCAATGTAAGCCCATATAATGCAGTTTAGCGGCACTGAACTGCATTATTTGAGTTTACACCATGCATGGGCAAACATGGGCTCTCCAGGTGTTTTGGACTTCAATTCCCACAATTCCTAACAGCCTCAGGCCCTTTCCTTTTCCTCCTCAGCCGCTTAAGCGGCTGAGGAGGAAAAGGAAAGGGCCTGAGACTGTTAGGAATTGTGGGAATTGAAGTCCAAAACACCTGGAGAGCCCAAGTTTGCCCATGCCTTGTCTACACTGATGATATAACAGTTTCAAACTGCATTGTATGGCACTGCAGATGGGGGTCTTAGATAAGAAGTTAGCAGGATAACAATAATTGCATTCTAGGTCTTTAAGGTTGCAGTGGAAAGTAAATCGTAACTTTAAATAAATCTTACGTATTGTTTTTAAGTGAGGCTGGTTTATTTTAATGGGTGCATGGTGGTATAAGTGATGTACTGAAACATTACTATTGTATAATGATACTTGGAAAAAGTAATATATTCATTTTATTTATTGTGTCAGAAATGAATTGAGGACATGCTTAAGGTAAAGGTAAAGGTTTTCCCCTGACGTTAAGTCCAGTCCAGTGGTGGTATTGAATGTCTGTTGTATGGTTGTCTTTATGTTTAGTATGCACACTGAAGTGGATTATATGGCAGTGTGGAGTCAAGATAATCCAGTGCAAAGCAGATAATATAAGATTCTAAATGGGTTATATAGCTGTGTGGAAGGGCCTTGAGTCTACACTGCCATATAATCCAGCTTAAATCTGATAATCTGTGGAAGAGGCCTAAGTGAGGCCTAACTGTGCCTGTCCCCTGGGCTGAGGCGGTTGCTAGGAGACCAAGTGGGCGGAGCTTAGCCTTCAAACTGGCAGCAATTGGATACAAACTATTATTCCTCTCCCTGTAATTAGGACTTTATTTTTCTTTTCTTTTTGTTGTATCAACCTAGAGCCGTGAATGATGGGTTGTGTTGTCAAATTTCGAGGTTGGGGGCCTGTAGTTTTGTTGTTTTGTCCGCTGCCCTGATGCCATCACTCTTTTATATATATAGATTTGACATTTAATAGGCTTTTCCTTAATCTCTCCTTATTATCCAACATTTTTGCTTATCCAACATTCAGCCGGCCCGTTTATGTTGGATAAGTGAGACTCTACTGTATTACTATTAATATAGTTAATTAGTATTGTAATGAATCCTTATTTTGAGAAGAAAAGATACACAATTCTACTATGTTATGTAAGAATTTAATTCTGCATGTAGTTTGGCATGAGCCTCCTTTTCTTTTTCCAGGGACTAGATGCTTCATACCCAATTTCTTCTTCTGTTTGGCTAAACCTATTTGCATCATCAAACCTTTTTGTGGGAGAGAGAAAACCCCGAACCTTTTGAGAGAATCAATGAACCAAAAAACAGAATTGTAAAATGATGCTCAGAATGGGAAAGGAAGGCTGGCATTATGAGATATGTATTATGAGATCCCAACCAGCTTGGAGCATCTCCGTACACAGTGTTCACAAGTTTGTAGTTTTCGTCTAATGTGTGCAACATGGACATATTTGAGATATTTTTCTGTCTGTATGTATGTGTTCTATCTAGGACTGTTCCCTGTTTGCCGAACGCCTCTTTGGCTCTGCTGTTGTCGGACTGCAGGGAGCTTTAAAGCAGCCCACTCTGTGCTATTTTCCGTCCGGTTCATCTGTGGTGCCGAGTGTTAAGCGTTACAAGGAGATGAATTAAATCTGGAGTTAGTGAGGAGGGATATATTGTAGGGAAATTAGCATAGGTTTAGCTTGCATTGAGTTGAATTCCCAAACAGGCACTTTGGTTTTAATGCTTGTATGGCTTCGGTTTAAAAGAGCTGGCGAGGGAGGGAAGGACTGCGGGTTGTGGGTTGTGGGTTGCATCTAGTTTCAGTTTCCGTTTGCACATGTGGAAGGTTTACCATTGACCATACCAATGTGGGATTAGTAGTTTGAAAAATATTCATTTTCCATTCATTTTTAGGTAGTGGCAGTTCATTATTTGCTTCCAAAATAAATACAAACAGGTTGAACGTCCTTAATATAGAATTCCTAAATATAGCAAAATTGTCCATACAGGTGTCTGAGGTAGTGACACCTTTGCTTTCGGATGCACACAAAGAATAATAATACAGTAGAGTCTCACTTATCCAACATTCGCTTATCCAACATTCTGGATTATCCAACGCATTTTTGTAGTCAATGTTTTCAATACATCGTGATTTTTTGGTGTTAAATTCATAAATACAGTAATTGCTACATAGCATTACTGCATATTGAACTACTTTTTCTGTCAAATTTGTTGTACAACATGATGTTTTGGTGCTTAATTTGTAAAATCATAACCTAATTTGATGTTTAATAGGCTTCTCCTTCATCTCTCCTTATTATCCAACATATTCGCTTATCCAATGTTCTGCCGGCCCGTTTACGTTGGAAAAGTGAGACTCTACTGTAATAATAATATTAATAATAGTAATAATAATAAAACTTATTTTATACCCTGCCTCCATCTCCCCAAAGGGGACTTGGGGCAACTTACATGGGGCCAGGCCCAGAAAAAACAATAACAAAATAAAACACAATAACAAAATAGGTTGGCAGAAGCTGGAGCTAACAATAGGAACTCACTCCTCTCACTGGATTCAAACCACTTTTAGTCAGCAAAATAAAAAAAACAATAACAAAATAAAGCACATGTATTGTAAAAACAATAACAATATAAAGCACATCAATGGACAAAAGACATGCACAATTATAAAATTTAAACTTTAACCTATAAAGATAAATAGCAAACTTAATAAAACATGAATTAAACACAGAGAGGTTATAAAAACAGACTGGGTAAAGTGCACCATGTAAATTTTGTAAAAACAAGGAACTGATAAAGTGCTGCTAATAATAATAATAATAATAATAATAACAACAATAACAATAATAATAACAACAACAACTTTATTTATAACCCACTTCCATCTCCCTGAGGGGACTCGGAGCAGTTCACATGGGGACCAAGCGTGATCAACAGATAAAACAATACAACAACATATATAATTAAAGCATTGTTTCATGCACAAAATACTATAAATGTTATACATCAGGGTATGCATGTAAGGTGTATATGAAGCATCAATTAATATTGTGTTTAGACTTGATATAGAATCCGCTGTGCCTACAAGGCTAAACCTGTCTGGTAACATACTACAGTAGAGTCTCACTTATCCAACATTTGCTTCTCCAACGTTCTGGATTATCCAATGCAGTTTGCCTCCTGCCCCGATTCACAGCTGTTTCTCTAGGCAGCAAGGATTGAACTTTTTATGAATTTAATTTCCAACAATGTTGCTACTGTAAGTTCATTTTATACAATTCTGTCTTTATTTGTAGTCAGTTAGTTAGTAGCCAATTTTTTTTTACTCAATGTTTTCAATATATTGCTACATTTTGGTGCTAAATTCATAAATACAGTAATTACTACATAATGTTACTGTGATTTGGAACACTTTTTCTGTCAATTTGTTGTAAAACATGATGTTTTTGGTGCTTAATTTGTAAAATCATAATGTAATTTGACATTGAATAGGCTTTTCCTTAATCCCTCCTTATTATCCAAAATTTTCACTTATCCAACATTCTGCCGGCCCATTTATGTTGGATAAGCAAGACTCTACTGTAACAATATTTATTGTAACAATATTTTAATCTTGGTATTGGAACCTTTTAATGCTTATGCATTTTGAGCCGAGCTGTCATTCTAACCCATTTACAATTACAGTAGAGTCTTACTTATCCAACACTCACTTATCCAACGTTCTGGATTATCCAACGCATTTTTGTAGTCAATGTTTTCAATATATCGTGATATTTTGGTGCTAAAATCATAAATACAGTAATTACTATATAGAATTACTGTGTATTGAACTACTTTTTCTGTCAAATTTGTTGTATAACATGATGTTTTGGTGCTTAATTTGTAAAATCATAACCTAATTTGATGTGTAATAGGCTTTTCCTTAATCCCTCCTTATTATCCAACATATTCACTTATCCAACATTCTGCCGGCCCATTTATGTTGGATAACTGAGACTCTACTGAACCCTTTTAATCACGTTAGGTTTCACAGATGCTTAGAAACCCATGCACACATTTACACATTTTTTTTCCAAAATGTGCATTTATTTCTGTGCTTCACTTTAAGTATATATTATTGTCCCCATGGCTAAAACATGTGCATTTGCCTGTGTGTGGTTTTTTTTTTTTAATTTTCTGCAATCCATATTGAAAAATGTGCACATGTTTGGAGCACATTTAATGTTTCCTCAATGCCTTGTGCACCTGCCAGATGTGTGAATTTCCAAATTGCGGTGTGTGTCTTCTCACAATGTGTTTCAGAAGCTGCACAAATGCTCCTTTCATTGAAATTGCTGAATCCAACGAAATTAGTTTCTATCCCTTGCCTTGCACTCCAGATTTCCCAGTCAATAAATGTTGAAAGGGAAAGATTGGTGGTGATAGACTCCTCTTCCGGGGTTCTTCATCTACTAATACTGATCTTCTCAGTAAGGGATCCCTGATTATCTTCTAAGGAACCCTGGGATTCTTCAGAACGCAGTGTGACAGCCACCGCATCCGCTTATTGTCGTAATATCTACAATTAATTTGCACTGTGCTGGGTGATGCTTTTTTCTGCCCTGATCCATATTTCTTACATCATCTTCTGTCATTTCTTTCCTTTCTTGTCACCGTTTTGGTCCAACAGTTATTTGCTTCATAATCTCCCGGCTTGAGGTTAGCAGGCTAATAGGCACTCAACAAAACAAGAAGGGGGAAAAAAGAAATCAAAAGAATTAGGATCTTAAAGGAACTGGGTGCTGAAAGGATAGCTGTACAATACCAGATAACTCCATTTCTCTTTCCTCCACCCTTTATGAACATGGGCTTAATATTCAAATCTGCATAGAGATGCAAGTCTTTCAGAATACACAGCAACCCAACGGGATTGAGGAATAAGAAGTGAAGGAACTCACTGATTGACATCTTTGGCAATTGTGGGAACAAGTCAAAATCCTGCTCCTGGCTTCAACATTTTCCAGTTCAGGGCATCACAATTCAAGAAGGAGATCAACAAGGTGGTATGTCTCAATGTCTCAAATGGTCAAAGGTCTGGAAGCCAAAGCCTATGAGGAGTGGCTTAGTCTTCTTCTTAGGCAATCCCTCGTTGCTCAAAGATGATGGTCCTCCAAGTGTAATGTCTTGGCGGTGGATGCGTAGGTGACAGTGGAGACCTATTCTTGACCCGCATGTTCTTCCACAGTGAGGACATCGGATTCCAGATGGAAGGCGATCCCAATCAGGGTTGGCTTGACATGCCTTCCTCTTGGCACGTTTCTCCCTTAAGCCCTCCATTCGTGCCTCTTCAAACTCCACAGCACTGCTGGTCACAGCTGACCTCCAGTTAGAGCACTCAAGGGCCAGGGCTTCCCAGTTCTCGGTGTCTATGCCACAGTTTTTAAGGTTGACTTTTGAGACAATTTTTAAATCTCTTTTCCTGTCCACCAACATTATGTTTCCCGTTCTTGGGTTGGGAGTATAGTAACTGCTTTGGGAGACGGTGATCGGGCTTTCAGACAACGTGGCCAGTCCAGTGGAGTTGATGACGTAGGAGCATTGCTTCAATGGTGGTGGTCTTTCTTTATTCTTCCAGCATGCTGACATTTGGGGTTCACCTGTCTTTGCAAGAGATTTGCAGGATTTTTTGGAGGCAACGCTGATGGAAATTTTCCAGGAGTTGAGTGTGACGTCTGTAGAAGTGGCTTAGTATGTGTAGCCTGAAGAAGAGAAGGTTAAGAGGGGACACAATAGCCATGTTTAAATACAGGGTGTTTGAAAAAGAACTCCCTATTCACCATTCAATTTAAATGGCAAATAGGGAGTTCTTTTTCAAACACCCTGTATGTGAAAGAGTGGCATATTGGGGAGGGAACCCACTTGTTTTCTGCTTGATCCCAAAACCAAGCTATCATGGAGTTTTCTTGGCATGATTTGTTGTGGGAAGAGATTTTTTTCTTGCCATCCTCTGAGGCTTAGAGAGCATGACATGGCCAAGTTCACCCAGAAACTTTCCAAGTCCCTTAGTTACGCCCAATCTACACTGCCATACAATGCAGTTTGAAACTGCATTATATTGTTAGGGTAGACTCATATAATACAGTTTAACTGCATTGAACTACGTTATATAAGTGTACACTGACCATTTAATGCAGTATGAAAATGCACTATATAGTAGTGTAGATGGGGCCTTAACCCACCATGCTATGCTAACTCTCCCATCTGCCTTATAGCTTTTTAAATGCTTTTTTTCTTCCTTCATCTTGATCTGAAACCTTCCATTCTCAAAGCTTGTCTTTCATTAAAATTGGGTTTCACGCCTGGTCCCCCACCCATGTGACGAGCGTGCGATCCCAGGAACACGCTGCAGCTTACAATTTGGGGCAGTCATAATCACAGTGTGAATTTAATGTAATAATTTAAATGTTGTAATTATGAGGGGAAAATATGTGCTAGTTTATTCTTCCGCAGCCCAAGAGGGGGGTGCATTATTAGTATATCTTTGAGTGGAATTTATCTTCTCCGAGTTCTAATTATGGAACTTCTTAGTATAGTAAATGCTGTTTGGACTACCAACTGCTTGGCAGAATGTTAATTTGGTCCCCAAGATGCATAATAAAAATTTCTAAGGGCTGCCAAAGCTGGAGCTGCCATCTTCAAACAACTTACTTGAATAATTTCCTGCGGGTTAGCCAGAGCGTATGTCTTCTGCCCCTTGGCTCTGCTCCGTAGATGGAGTTCGGTTTGCTTTTTCTGCACAGAAGCAATGCTCCCACATTTCTTCGGACTTGCTAAGAAGGGGTGCATCTCAACACCAAGAGAAACCATGCAAATAAATAAATAAATAAATAAAAATATTCTCAAATTTATTTGCATTAAAGAGATTTTGCAGTAGTTTCCCTTTGCTTACAAACATTTTTTTTGTTGCAATAGATAGCAAAAATGTTGTAGATTAAATTTTTACCATATATACTCATACATAAGTCTACTCCATGTATAAGTCAAGGACAAGTTTTTTGTGGGTGAAATTCTGGATTTTGGTGTGACCTGTGACTAAGCCAAGAGTCATTATGAAGAAAAAGGATAATGCTATTTGCCACTTTGGGAGACTAGCAGCATCAGGCCACTACTTTCCATCCAGGTACAAATAAAGGCCATTAATGGCACAATGTTGGAGAGAATAGAGAATTTCAGCGCTTCTTTTAGGTCCTCCTGAGATGGACATAAGACATCACCTTTGGCCTCTCTACTCAAAGATGGATTCTATTTTGCGAAGAGTTAAGGTATAGTACTTACATTGACCCATGGATAACTCAATCCAACTTTTTTGGAGATGTTTTGACAGTAATTACAAATTTGGAAAATGTTTTGACCTCTTGTGTTTAGCAAGGGTGGGAGAAATGACTTGTAGAGTTAATTTGAGGACAACAAAATTGGAATGTTTTCAAATTTGACATTCTCTGGCCCATTGTGGGCCCTGGAAGCCAGAATGGCCCTGGGTGGAGCTCATGCAACCTGTTGGATGTACTTCAAGAAAGGAAAATCTATGAAAGGTCTGTGCTATGCTATTCTAGATGGTTGGACTTGTTTTTTTAGGTATGAGTTGTTAGAGGTAGATTAAACTGTGCAAGAATCTTTTGACAATGAGAACTACCACACTGCCTAGAGAAGTGTTGGAGTTTCCTCTGGATATCTTAAAAGAGAGGATGGATAGCTACTACTTGCTAGGGAAGTTTTGGTTGGAGATGTAATGATCCAGAAAGTCCTTTATATCATTACGATTTCTACTGTAGAAATTCAGAACTGTGAATTTCATATCACTGTGAACATCATTCTGATGTTACACAGTAGCCAAAGAAGTCCAGCCACTTGCATTAGGGACCAACAGATTTCTGCCTAGGTATACATTTCTCCTTGAAATGTATCGAAAATAGGCCTATCATAACCAGAGTTTAATCTAAGTGTTGGGTTTCTCTTTAATTTTGTTTACCTCCCCGTTATTCAAATGCACACACTTTTTTTCCCAGGGCCATCACGGAAGGCAACAGGGCAAAGTTATTGTGTGTATTTTAACAATTCAAACTGTTTTCTCCCCGCACCCCCTTTTGTCAGTCCCTCAGGGTAGAGAGGAGACATTTGCATCCTTTTAAACTGCTGTGTTTGTTCTACGTGCTGGGATAGAGTTATCTGAATATTAATTACGGTTTCGGAGAAGTTCATCAGTTGAATTCAGGGACTGAGAATCCTGCCTTCACTCACCGCCACCTGCTTAGATTGTCGGTGTTTATCTGCTTGACTGAGCTTAAATCAGTTTCTCTAAGTGAAAGGCTGGTGCTCAGAGCAGATGTTAGTGCTCAGAAGGAATGTACAGTCTGCCATTAGCATATGTAGAATAACACTAATAAATAAAGGGCCTGTTCCACCTTCGAGGTGATTTTTATGATGCGGTCTTGGACATCTCCAGACCCATTTTGAACCTCTCCAACCCTGAGGGTCTCTATAGATGCTCCTGGAGTTTGGACACAGAGCAGCCCCAATTCCGCCCCTTCCGATGGCCTGTTCTGTTTACACTACATTGGGATGATTAATGATATTGTGCATTGTAACTAAATTGTACCGCCATTATCACCAGGTCACTAGTGACAACTAGATATATCATCACGGGGGTTTATATACAGATAACAATTTTACCTACGCGGATAAAGGCAAAGCGGGATGTCAACCTCATGCTAATGCCGATGTTTCCGCATATTGGAAAGTCGGTAATGCGCTGAACATGGGGATTTCATTAGAGCTGCATCCGTCCCGGAGCAGTGACAGAGTGGATAGTTTGTCAGCCCGACTCCCATTATCAGGGAGAGTTTTTCTGCAGACGAAGGCCTTTTTTTAACCCCTCTGATTGCTGAGCATATTGGGAAGCTTTCTTCCATTTGATCTGCTTTAGATCGACTGGAATAGCACATTGGGGGCTTATATATATTATATGTCTAGAGTATGATGATATGTTGGGATCGTGTAGCATAACTCTCTATAGGCATTGCACAACTTTGGTGTTGAATACCAAAACTGAACCAAGCAGTTGCTAGCAAAACCAAGTGGACATTGACATTCATAACAATGCACACTTATGCAAAACTTGTATCCATCATCTCTGCTCAGGTGTATGAACAAATCATCTTCAATAATCTTGAACTGAACAGGGATGTTCCTTCTTGGACAAACATGTCCAATTGACTCCATAGGGTATCTTACAGATGGATTAATCATAAACAGGATTCTAGATTGTCACCAGTGAAAGCTTTGCAAGATGTTACCATCCAGTTATCTCTGTTTAAATCCCTTAAAGTGTGCTGCAGTGTGCATTCCCGGCAAGTGTCATATAAACACTGTGTTATCTACGAGGGCTATCCAAAAAGTAGGTTATGTTTTGGAATTAAAAATGAACAAAGTATAGGAGAAAACATTTACCATATGTAGTTGAAAGCCACACCCAAATACCACTTCCCAACATAGTCGCCATTCAAATCTAGGCACTTATCATAGCAATTAATGAGCTTTGCAACTCCTTCCCCACCACATTCTGCCACTTGCATCCTCAACAGTGTGCGACCTGCCGCGTGGGGCCAGGATCGGCCAGGGCTTGCAAGTGCAAACCCTGGCTGATCCTGGCTGCTTCTCCTCGGGAGCCTATGATGCTCTCCTCCAGGCCGCTTTTCAGAGCTTGCTCAGCAGCCAGGTGGAGTAGGCCTTCTTATGTAAGGCTGCACCTTTTCCTTGAGACAGCAGGAAGGGAAGGGAAGCCGCAATGTTTTGATTCTCTCTTGAGATCTCCTTGCAAAAGAAGCGAGAATGGGGTTCTTCCTTCCTTGCTTTTGCTCCTCTATTCCTGGTGCATTCATTGTTCAGCCTGGCTGTGTTTCAGCATTGCAATAGCGTGGGGATTTTTCTGTTTCATGGGGATGCCCGGCCCCACGCAGTGGGTCGCACACTGTTGAGGACCCAAGTGGCAGAATTTGGTGGGGAAGGAGTTGCAAAGCTCATTCATCACTATGATAAGTGCCTAGATTTGAATGGTGACTATGTTGAGAAGTGGTATTTGGGTGTGGCTTTCAACTGCATATGACAAATGTTTTCTCCTATACTTAGTTCATTTTTAATTCCAAAACGTAACCTACTTTGTGGATAACCCTCATAGCTGCCTTTGAGCCACCTTAAGTACAGGTGTGGCCCTAGCCTAGGTGTATAGAAGGATAGTCATTAGCCAGGAGTAATATCCAAGCTGCTGGACACTACTGAAATAGCTTCAGCACTGGACAGCGACACATTTCTTTATGCAAGTGACTGTGTTTT
Organism: Anolis carolinensis; assembly: GCF_035594765.1. Lineage (NCBI taxonomy): Eukaryota > Metazoa > Chordata > Lepidosauria > Squamata > Anolidae > Anolis > Anolis carolinensis. The sequence continues at coordinate 318,802,297 of NC_085842.1, forward strand.
GTGCATCAAGGCACTATTCAATAAACAGAAACATCAGGAGATTTTCTGTCGGTTCCACAATACCAGTATTTACTAAAGATGTGATACAATGCAATCACTACTTAATTATGGATATGCACGTTTAGGAAGTTGCTACTATTGTGTGCCTTTAGGTCATTTCCAATTCATGATGACTCTGAGGCTGAGAAAGTATGGATTTCAATGGCTGAGTGGAGATTCAAACCGTGGTCTCCCACTATCTCATTCCGAAACTCAAACATTGTATCACTCTTGCTCTCTTTTTCTGCTTTTCTATATCTGCCTTTTTTTGCATTTTTAATTTTTTCCCTAAACCATATTAACTCCCAGTCTGGGAAGAAGTCAGAAAATAAATATTTATATAAAACAGAGCAGCTGGCTGAGATCTTTCAGTCTGTCAAATTTTTGATGCACAAACTGAGAATAGGATCTCAGTCAATACATTCTGAATGTCCCAGTGTAGAAGACGGGTATCTGCCACTACAGACATAATATAATTTCAGATTACTTTTAGCTAGCAAACCTAAGTTGTGCATCATGAAAAACACTCACTCCTACATGCACAATCCACCCATTCTTCTTCCTCCTGTATTTCTGATATTGATCACTGGAGGAAAAAAAACTCCTTAGTATTTAAAGAGAGGTGGGTCTCCGAAAGGAAATTAAACTTACACGCAGACTCCGTCCCCAGGTAAAAAGTGTCTGTTCAACAATTTAGGAGTCGTAAAACTTGGGCTGATCCTTATCAATTCATTTTGATTCCACTGACGGTTTGCTTTGTTTCCCCTCCACTGCTGCCTCTTTCCCTCTTTTCTCCGCTTATTGATCCTGACCTAGGAAAAAGGCTATTAATCCTGAAGCCAGAAAAGATCAGAGATAAGTCAAAAATGTGCTTGTTGTTACACAGCGGTGTGAAACATTGTCTTGCTGGGTGTCTGGGAAAGGGAAGGGGGGCAGAGCAGGAAAGCGAGGAGAAAGGAGGAGAAATCATACCAGGCCTTCAAGAAATGGGTGGGGGGAAAGAAGCAGAAAATTGGCGGCTCGGGCAAGCGAGAATTACCTCATTGGGTTTATGGGATGGATGGATGGATGGCCGAGAGGGCAGGCGGAGGATGGAAGAGACAGACAGTCTGAGCGAGGGATGTACTGGGATCTGTCCTTTCGACTCCAGCAGATTATTATTATTTTTTGTAGGACACTGGCAGAGCCCCCATGCCATTTAAGATGATGTGTAGCTCTTAATGAAAAGACAGCAGAGACGGACTGTCTCCATTGTGGCCGCCCTGTTTTCTTGGCCGGGGTGGAGACTCGTTTGCCCATAACTCTTTTCAGGTCAAATGAGAAGCACTTCCTATCTTGTATGCAAGCGCATTGGCACCCGGCTCTGTATTTTTGCCAAAGTCAGTTGTCCATATAAATCATACACTTGGAGTTGTTCTGTAGTGTCTCTCTTCGTCTTCCTTGGTTCAACATTTCCATCCGTTTATCACAAATTACCAAATTGACTTTTTCTGTGGCGCTTCTACTGTTTTAACTTTTCTGAAAGGAGCCTCAGGTGGCCTAGGGGATAAAGGCCTCGTGACTTGAAGGTTGGGTTGCTGACCTGAAGGCTGCCAGGTTCAAATCCCACCCGGGGAGAGGATGGATGAGCTCCCTCTATCAGCTCCAGCTCCATGCAGGGACATGAGAGAAGCCTCCCACAAGGATGCCCAGGGGACATCTGGGCGTCCCCTGGGCAACGTCCTTGTAGACGGCCAATTCTCTCACTTCAGAAGCAACTCCAGTTGCTCCTGACACGGAAAAAAAAAAACACTTTTTGAACCCTACTTTGTTCAGGATGTGTATTCATTTCTTCTTTTTCTAGATCTCTCTCTCTCTCTATCTCTCATGCTCGCTCTCAGGGATGTCATTCTTCACCAATTTTGTTCTCAAATGCGGCAAAGAGTAATTTTAGCAATTTTCTTCTTGCTGTGAGAAAGTCTTTTAAGGCTGCAGTTTATATTCATAGTTTGGAGGAGGTTTTTTTTTCTGTGCAGGGTTCCTGTGTTGAGGGTTTTTTGTATCTGCACGAAACAACATTTTCAGTTCAGAAAACTATTTCAATTCAGAAAACTAAAATTTTGTTTCATTCACAAAAATCATGGGCGAATAAGTTGCATGCTGTGAAGCTTCTGTAACAGGCATGGGCAAACTTCGGCCCTCCAGATGTTTTGGACTTTAACTCCCACAATTCCTAACAGCCGGTAGGCTGTTAGGAATTGTGGGAGTTAAAGTCCAAAACATCTGGAGGGCCGAAGTTTGCCCATGCCTGTTCTATATCAACTTTTTCTCTTTGTGTAGGGTTAAATATATTTAAGCGTCCCTACTAGCTGCCTATTTATATATGTATAAGTATGCCTGTCTGTCGATTTATCCATCTGTCTATCCATCCGTCCATCCATCCATATGAGGTCTTTGTTCATTACCACTCTATGTACCAAGCATGAAACAAATATAAGGAATCCAAACATCAAACACTTTGTAGATACAATTAAATACTATGTTAAAAGAAAAGCCAAAACTGCTTTTAGCAATAGCTTTAGAACCTCAAACAATGAGAAACACTTTGAAAAGGACAGATAACTCACATCTGATTCCATGAATTAAAGGCCAAGCATAATAGCTCTGTGTTTCATGCCCTTTAGAAATTCAGAAGCAATGGACATTTGAAACCGGCCTGGACCCCTTTCTGGAATGTATCCAGAGAAGGAGACTCAAATGGTCAAAGGTCTGGAAACTAGGGAGCTAGGCGGACACAATAACTGTGTTTAAATATTTGAATGTGTGTCATATTGAGGAGGGAGCAAACTCACTTTCTGCTGCAATTGATTGAAGCTACAGGAAAAGAGATTCCACCTAAACATTAGGAAGAAAGTCCTGATGGTAAAAGCTGTTCAACTTCCTCAGAGAGTGGTGATGTCTCCTTCTCTGGAGGTTTTTAAACAGAAGCTAGATGGCCATCTAACAGGAATGTTTAGATTGTGTCTTCCTGCAGAATAGGGTTATACTCAATGGCCTATTCCAACCCTGTGATTCTAATCTAAGTTATTCATCCTATTTTTGGGAATTGGGTTCAAAATATTGGATAGTTCAATGTGTTGTCAAAGGCTTTCATGGCCAGGATCACAGGGTTATTGTATGTTTTCCGGGCCGTATGGCCATGTTCCAGAAGTATTCTCTCCTGAGGTTTTGCCCACATCTATGGCAGGCATCCTCACCTCACAACCTCTGAGGATGCCTGCCATAGATGTGGGCGAAACGTCAGGAGAGAATACTTCTGGAACATGGCCATACAGCCCGGGCTGTGGCACAGGCTGTTGAGCAACCGGCTGCAGCCAGCTGCAATGAATCACTCTGACCAGGAGGTCATGAGTTCGAGGCCAGCTTGGAGCCCCGTGTTTGTCTTCTGTCTTTGTTCTATGTTAAGGCATTGAATGTTTGCCTTATATGGGTAATGTGATCCACCCTGAGTCCCCTTCGGGGTGAGAAGGGTGGGATATAAATACTGTAAATAAATAAATAAATAAAACATACAACAGCCCATTGGATAGTTTTGAAATTTAGACTGCAACCTGGAGTACATTCCCCACCACACGGATATGGATGTGAAGGGAATAGTTGTCTGTCCTCATTATACCATACAAAGTTGATTTTTTTTAAAATCCATCTTTCTACATGAGAGGCATATCAGGAGGCCAAGTTTACACTCCTGCAACATTCCAGAAAAGAATAAAATGGGGAGAACACAATACTAAACATAACCAGAAGTCAACTTCTGGCTTTGGGGGAAAAAAATTCTCCTTGCTTGTTGCTAAACAATGCAGGGGAGCCTCAGCCACTTTAAAATGTCAACTGCTGCTCTTGGTGGTTTTCTGCCTCAGTTGCTCCTTCCCAGAACCTTTGCGAAAGTGTGCCCTCCCTCCCTGTTGCTTGCTTTCCGCAGCCTCTCCTCTGTGCCCAGATGCCGCTGCCCTCTCCCTTGTGCCGTGATACTGAGACCCTGCTTTGCTGCGTCTTGTTTACTTTGGCTCCAGGAAGAGCTGTCTGCTTGAATCAGTCCAGCGTGCTCACAAAGGGAGGCCGTCGCCTCCAAAGCTCCATCGCTCTCCGGGCTTCGAGCAGAGAAATCACCCAGCCAGAGGCGGCCCATCTGCCTTGACTCCCAGCCTCAGTGCATGTATGTGTGTGTGTGTGTACATGCACATACGCAACATGTATCCTAGCTGTAAATCATGTGACCTCGGGAGGAATCTATGCAAGCCCACAATTGGACTAGAGATGGAACAGAACTCAGCTTGCAGCAAGGAGATGCATGGTCCTATCATGCTTTCAACATAGCAGGAAAAAATGTGCTTTTTTTCATATCAGGAGCAACCAGAGTTGCTTCTGGAGTGAGAGAATTGGCCGTCTGCAAGGACGTTGCCCAGGGGACGCCCGGATGTTTTGATGTTTTACCATCCTTGTGGGAGGCTTCTCATGTCCCTGCATGGAGCTGGAGCTGATAGAGGGAGCTCATCCGCACTCTCCCTGGGTGGGATTCGAACCTGGCAGCTTTCAGGTCAGCAACCCAACCTTCAAGTCACAAGGCTTTTATCCTCTAGGCCACCGGAGGCTCCGGAAAAATGTGCTGTCACAGCCCCATTTCTCTGCCACAAGTCACAATGTAGACACCCAGGGCAGGCCCATAACCGGGGGGGGGGGGGCTTGAGGGGCTTCAGCCTCCCCCCCAAAATTCTCAGGGTGGTCCGCAAGAAGGCCTTACTGGTACGTGGCATTTATTATTTAAACTATTATGTTTATTCATATCATGATCTGACCACCATGCTCAATATACCCCATATGTATGGGGGTATTGGGATAACGATACCAAAGGTTTGCTTGGGTAGATCCTCTCTCACTCAGACTCAGCCCCCCCCCCCCCCCCCCCGAATCAAAATCCTGGCTAGGGTACTGCCCAGGGACCAAACAATATAACATTCTCAATGTTTCTTTTAAATGTGTGTATCTCTCTCTGTGTGAGTGTATACATATGGCATAGTCAAGTTAAATAAAAGTAAAGGTAAAGGTTTCCCCTGACGTTAAATCCAGTCAAGTCTGACTCTGGGGGTTGGTGCTCATCTCCATTTCTAAGCCGAAGAGCCAGCGTTGTCTGTAGACACCTCCAAGGTCATGTGGTCAGCATGACTGCATGGAGCGCCGTTACCTTCCCGCCGGAGCGGTACCTATTGATCTACTCACATTGGCATGTTTTCGAACTGCTAGGTTGGCAGGAGCTGGAGCTAACAGCGGCCACTCATGCTGCGCCGGGGGTTTGAACCTGGGACCTTTCAGTCTCCAGCTCAGTGCTTTAACGCACTTCGCCACCGGGGCTCCTAACAATATAACACCCTAAATGTTTCTTTTAAATGTTTGTAACTCTCCCTCTCTCTGTATACATATGGCATATTCAAGTTTATTTATTTATTACAATGTTTATATCCCACCTTTCTCACCCAATAGGGGACTCAGGGCAGCTTACAATAAAACACCTGTACAAAATTGTACAATACATTGTGAATCAATTAAAAAGTTATTAAATTACATCAGACATTCATAAAAACACTTATATAATACAGATGGGCATGTTCGAAGTCTAAAAGACTGGGTCTGTCAATTGAGTTCCAGCATACATAATAATAATTAGTGCTGCTAATTGTTGTTCGAAAGCCTGGCCCCACAACCAAGTTTTAACTTTCCTACGGAAAGATAGGAGGGAGGGAGCCTGCCTTGAATACATTAAATGAAATTGACTTGGCCGTGTAGTGTAGCAGTTGGATCAGAACCCCAGACATCATTCTAAATACCTGCTGTGCCACGGAAAGTAGTCATGTGCATTCAGGACTTACCTTGTCCCGTTTCGTGTCCCGGCGTTTGTTGAGGCCCTGATCTGTTTTTGTCTGTTTTCGAAATTGGGAAGTCAGACATTTGTTTTTGTTTTGTTTTGTTTTATTTTCGGGGGGGGGGGAGGTGTCAGTCAAGGGCACAGCATAGACCCAAAGCTTGCACCCATAGGCCTGGACACCTGGGTCTACGAGTTCAGGCTTTGGGCCATACCTAGCTGGACCTCGCAGGGCCTACAGCCAATTTTTGTATAAGGACCACTCCTTACTTGGCAATTAGCTGTAGGCCTGGGAGCTTTGGGCCTACGGGTGTAGGCTTTGGGACTACACACCTGGGTCTCACAAGGCCTATTGCTAATCTATCCGAAAGGCAGGCTTGGAGCTGATACCAGCTCCCGCCTGCCTTTTGTTATGAGTCAGTTTTTGTGTTGTTGGGGATCTTTCTGTTTCCTGCCATCCAAATGGATGATACGAAACGGAAACACGAATGAAACAAATAGGACGAATACCGTTCACATCTCTAATGGAAAGCCAGTGATTGACATTGAGCAAGTGATACTTTCTCATTCTTGGAGGAAGGCAGTGGTCAACACTTTCTGAATATAATGTCATCTAGATTGAGAGAATTAATAGGACCACTTTATTTTGCTTTGATTGGACCTCATCTGGAAATCACCCTGTGTCCAGTTCTGGTCAGAAAATTCAAGAAGGATATTGACATGCTAGAACATGTCCAGAGAAGGGTAACCAAAATTATCAAAGGTCTGGAAGCCACGTCCTATGAGGCTTAGAGAGCTGGATATATTTAGCTTGGCGAGAAGAAGGCTGAAAGGGGACATGAAAGCCATATTTAAATATTTGGAAGGATGTCACGTTGAGTAGAGGGCAAGCTTGTTTTCTGCTGCTCTGGAGACTAAATCAGAATAAATCAATGGATTCATGCTGCGGAGAAAGAGATTCCGCCTAAACCTTAGAGTGAACGTCTTGATGGTCAGAGCTGGTCAGCAGTGGAAATATGGTGTCTTCGTGTGTAGTGAACTTTCCTTCTCTGGAGTTCTTTAAACAGATTGAATGTCCATTTATTGGGAATGCTTTGATTGTGCTTTTCCTACATGGCTGGGGGTTGGACTGGATGGCTTTGTTGTTTTTTCCAACTCTATGCTTCTATGATTCTAAGTTTCCCAACCCCTATGTTTCCATCACATACTTTGGTGTAATGATGAGTCCCTTCCACTTCTGTGTCATAATGCCATCAATAAAGTGACATCAGTGAATTGGATTTTCCTCCTCTCTCCTTTCATCCCACTATTCCCAAGCTAGCTGTTTTCCTTATACGTATGTGTGTGTGTGATATTTGCCTTTATTTGTTTTGTTTATGAAATCTGAATTTGTGCAATTACTCTAGAAATAAAAAAGGTTAAGGAACACCTGGTATTAGAAAGTGGGGGTTACAAGAGTATTATAAGAGTTTGTGAACTGCAATCATGGAACCAAAAATTGACACAATTGAACAATGGTGCAATATCGAAGGTGCTCAACCAGTATGTATCGATAATAGTTTCATTGTAATGGGGTAGCGAGTCCATGCCATAAAGTCCTAAGTTAAACTGCTGTATTGAGTGCCCCCAATTTTGTCAGTGATGTTCCAGTGTGCCAGTTGACAAAGAATTCATGGCCAGCAAATGCGAGTGTTATGTATTATCTGAATGTAATGCTCCTTGCCTTGAACCCCTGCTGTCTAGACAGATACATGATTGTATAATCACATTCACATACATGAATCAACGCTGGGTGGGGTGAGGAATGGGGAGTGCATATATAAGGAAGCAAAGGGTTTGTCTGATTTCTTTTTCACTCCCTGCTGTAACTTGATTGACTGATATTTCTGACACCCTGTCTGCACACACACACACACCAGACACTGTGATCTTCCAAGTTTTTCTCCTGAAATAAGATCCTCTGCATAAACGTTGTTGGGCACTCCATGCCCACGTTGCTGCTGGTTACCGCGTCACGATATTCCGCTTTGCTGGCGCCACTGCCGGCGATCAAGCCTGTATATTTTTAGCTGTTTGTTCACATTATAAATCCTGCAGGCTTTAGCTCTGCCAGGTACTCTTGGTGTAATTTACCTTTTGGGTTTAATGAGAAATAGGAGCTGACTCAGGGATAAGGGTGCGTTAAGTCAACACACAAATAATCATAAGAAGGGGGAGATATCAAGGGGAGAGAATTGGAGATGAAGATGACACAAGAACATTGGTAATAGAGTGCAGTGCTCCAACTGCGTGATCCTAGAGTTTAAACAAAGGCTTGAAATGTTGTTGCCTGGAGTCTGGTGCCAGGTATGTAAAAACTCCCCTCACCTGCCCAGGTGACTAAATGTTCACAACTGCTTGCGATTGTTGCCTGTTACTTAATATTTAAATGTTAAATACTTTGATGCCAGCGGATAACTGGGGGAATCTCTGCAAAAATCTTAGTTTCATGGCAGTAAAAGTATATGGAATATTGGACTTCAGTTTGGAACTTTTACTTGTTTCACTGCATCATAAAGGCTGAGATGGAGGTAGGACATTTTGAGTCACTCTGCTTTGGGAAAAACATTGTGCGTGAATGTACTGTTGAGTAGAGACTTTCTGTGGAACATTACAGATAAAGACAAGATTTTGGCTTGATTTCTTTCCAGTTTCCAGTCTAAAGAAGGCAAACTTTCACAGCATTCATTTCGAGCAAATAGAAGCTAGCATCCCGTTGAGCCAGCATGGAATACTGGTTTGAGTATTCACTGGAGAAACTGCTTTGAGTGATAGATGAGGACTCTGGAGGCCAGGGTTCAATTCCCTACTCAGCTGTGGAAACCCAGTGGATGGCTTTGGGTGAGACACACAATATCAGCTGCAGAAAACTTTGTGATCAGTGCACCATGGGATTGCCATATGACACAAACTATTAAAAGGTGGATAATAATAATTCCCCTGCTAAGCTTTGGAAACCCAATGGGTGACTTTGGGTGAGACACACAGTCTCAGTTGCAGAAAACTCCATGATCAGAGGGTTGTTGTATGTTTTCCGGGCTGTATGGCCATGTTTCAGAAGTATTCTCTCCTGACGTTTCGCCCATATCTATGGCAGGCATCCTCAGAGGCTGTGATCCCGGCCATGAAAGCCTTCGACAACACAATTCCATGATCAGTGCACCATGGGATTGCCATAAGACACAAACTATTAGAACATGGATAATAATAATCCTGTTCTTAGTCTCAGCTAGAGTAGACTGATTCAAACAGTGTATGAACAGTAAGTCAACATGTAGGTAAACCGACTGAATCCATGAGTCTAGTCAAGGCTAACAACACAATTTAGGCCAGTTTGTGTGAAACCTTTGCATGAGATGCTTCCTAAGAAATATCAATGTTTTCAAGATTTCTTCACTTTTCTTTAATCATCATTCCGTTGTTTCAGATAAGAAGAAATCTGTAAACATTTGCATGTTTCTCTTATTTTTTTCCTCTTGAATATTACTTTGGCTGCAATTTCCATGCCAACTTTAGTTTGGTTCTGTTTATAGGCAAATGAGGAGGATCAAGCTGATGACACCATTGGATGGCAACCTCCTGCTTCTTGTTGTGCCTGTGCTGTCCAAGGACCCTTCCACACAGCCATATAACCCAGAATATCAAGGCAGAAAATCCCACAATATCTGCTTTGAACTGGGTTATCTGAGTCCACACTTCCATATATTCCATTTCAAAGAAGATAATGTGGGATTTTTTTTCAGCTGTGTGGAAGGGCCCCAAGTCTGATGGGAGTTGTAGTCCAATAATTGACAATTCATCCTTTTGATTATCCCACCTAATGAATCTGAGCCAATGTTTATGATTCTGTGGTGTAGTAATTGAACTGGTGTAGATCATCAAAAGCTCTTGTGGCATTAACTACACCATGAAGGTAGCTGCTGGAAATGTGTTGTGTTTAAATAAACTCTCATGACCCAAGATATTACACCAATATGATGGTAATCCATAGTGATGAGTTTTCTATGCAGCAGTGATCCCTTGAACAGGCTTCACTACTTTTTCTCCTTCTCTGCAAATGTCATGAAAAGAAAGGATTGCTCCGCATCTGTGTGATGACATCTCCGTGTCAGGGTTTGCATATTTATTATAGATAAGCTGTCAAAATGTGTGTTGTCAATTTCACCCGATACTCAAGATTTAATGGCTCGCATCAAAGACGGAAAATCTTTACCATTAATATTAATACCATTCTGGATTATAAGTCTTCATCATTGTGGGTATCAATCAACCACTCCTTAAAATATGCCACTCAAGTTGATATGCTTTACAGACAATTAGCATATGTCGTTTAGGACCAACTTGGGAGGGGGGGGGATGGAAATGGGTCAACAGAGCATTGGAGGTGGAATGCTTTTTATTCGGAAGTCTAATGAAATGTAAAGACATAGATGTGAAATCATGATGTGTTCGTGGATGCCTTGTATGGTGACCCCCTTCCCTGAAAATAATGAGATGGCTGTCATATCAGTTGGGACTTGAAGTAACAACCTTTTGAGGTACACAATTGACATCTCTTGCATCAAGTTGTGAACTTGTGAGCTTTATTACACAGGGCTTCTTAAGTGAAATTATGGCAGGATAAATATACCTGTTGAAGGGGCTTACCACACAATAATATGGCTTCCCATAGTCACATTGCACATAGGATTCTCTCTTTTCATTGATAGGGAAAAATATTAACGAATCCAATATCTCTGTTGTTCCTTCCACTTCAGTTTTGGTATTGCATAGGAGAATGCCAAAACTGCATGACTGAACAATTGCAGAAAAATAGGTGGGAAAAGGTAAGAAAAACAACAGCAAAAAACCAATGTGAATGTGCTAGGTAGGACAAATAAGGGTAGGAAGCAAGGTTGTACTAAAAACTGCAGGAATCCACATCAACAAAGTGCCAGCATTGTGTAGAGATATAGGTTTTTACGTTTCCTTTTGCTTAAACACCATGTCTGCTGTAAGACAACAGGTTGGTACATTAAAGTCTTTAGTTTCACTTCTATCCAGCCATGTCATATCAGAGTTTTAGACAGCGTTTCCCAACCTGGGGGTCAGAACCCCTGGGGGAGTCATGAGGAGGGTTTCAGAGGGGTCACCAAAGACTATCATAAAACATATTTCTGATGGTCTTAGGAACTCAAATCCCTCCAGTATTTTCTGTTGGTCATGTGGGGTTCTGTGTGGGAAACATGGCTCAATTCTATCATTGGTGCGGTTCAAGGGGCTCTTTGATTGTAGGTGAACTATAAATCCCGGCAAGTACAACTCCCAAATGTTAAGGTCTATTTTCCCCAAACTCCACCAGTGTTCAAATTTGGGCATATTGAATATTCGTGCCAAGTTTGGTCCAGATCCACAATCGTTTGGAATCCACAGTGCTCTCTGGATGTAGGTGAACTACAACTCCAAAACTCAAGGCCAATGCCTACCAAACCCTTCCAGTATTTTCTGTTGGTCATGGGAGTTCTGTGTGCCAAGTTTGGTTCAGTTCCATTGTTGGTGGAGTTCAGAGTGCTCTTTGATTGTAGGTTAACTATAAATCCCAGCAACTACAACACGCAAATGACAACATCAGGCCCCCCCCCCAACCCCGCCAGTATTCAAATTTGGGCGTATCAGGTATTTGTGCCAAATTTGGTCCAGTGAATGAAAATACATCCTACATATCAGATATTTACATGACGATTCATAACAGTAGCAAAATTATAATCACGAAGTAGCACCAAAATAATTTTATGGTTGGGGGTCACCACAACATGAGGAACTATGGTCACAGCATTAGGAAGGTTGAAAACCACTGGTTTAAGAGCTTGGAAATACTACAACTTAGACTACAATTCCCAACTGGCTATGCTGAATGGCAGAATCTGGAAATTATCATCTTAAACATTAACTCTTCCAAGTTCTAGGTTTACATCTGAAGAGTCATAGTTCTGCTTCCTCATATTCCTTCAAATTTGGAATTTCCTCTTCTGCTTTCACAGAATAGAATGAAATACAGTAGAGTCTCGCTTATCCAACCTTCGCTTATTCAACATTCTGTAGTATCCATCACAGTTTGCTTTTTAGTAGTCAATGTTTTTGTAGTCAATTTTTCAAGACATTGCAAAGTTTTGGTGCTAAATTCGTAAATACAGTAATTATTACGCAACGTCATCATGTATTGATCTGCTTTTTCTGTCCATTTGTTGTAAAACATGATGTTTTGGTGCTTAATTTGTAAAATCATAATGTAATTTGCTCAATGTTTTCAATATATTGCTATGTTTTGGTGCTAAATTCATAAATACAGTAATTACTACATAATGTTACTGTGATTTGGAACACTTTTTTGTCGATTTGTTGTAAAACATGATGGTTTTGGTGCTTAATTTGTAAAATCATAATGTAATTTGCTCAATGTTTTCAATATATTGCTATGTTTTGGTGCTAAATTCATAAATACAGTAATTACTACATAATGTTACTGTGATTTGGAACACTTTTTCTGTCGATTTGTTGTAAAACATGATGGTTTTGGGGCTTAATTTGTAAAATCATAATGTAATTTGACATTGAATAGGCTTTTGCTTAATCCCTGCTTATTATCCAACATTTTCGCTTATCCAACATTCTGCCAGCCCATTTATGTTGGATAAATGAGACTACTGTAGAATGATTGCACTTCTTGATGCCTACAGTTGTTGCAATTGCATTGTTTTTCCTTGCTTTGAGCAGCTCTTATTTTTTACTATACTGCAACATTTTGCAACTGCATCCAAGGCTTTGGTTTACAGCTGTGAATCGATGGTTTTAACTTTCCAGGCAGATCTTAGAGGTGGAGTAGTGCTTGACGCTGTACTCATCACTAAATGATGGAAATGTACAGTGAACCAGCTCATAACCTCTTGCATCTTGGTTGCCCAAAGACGCCTTTGGGTCTCCCGGGTTCCTGCTGTGTCCGGCTTCTATTCCTGGCAACCGGTTTAAGCAGCATAGGTTTTGCATTGCTCTTGGCTGGGAAGCCGTCTTTTGCCTACTGATGGATTTTGGTGTCATGCGGATGTTTGCATAAGTAGATTGCATTTTATCAATGAGAAATCCTCCAGCAGAACTGTTTCAATTCCACTTGCAAGTCTAATAGCTTAAGGTTATCTCCATCTCAAACGTATTTGGAGGGTGAAAACACTGAAGAGGAAAGGGAGGAACTGCTTAGAAGTGAGATTCTTACCTTGGCTGTTCGTTTGGGCTTTTTGAAAAACTTTGTCTCAGCATTTTTCTTTCTGTTTCAATATCGAGGATGAAAGAAGTTTAATGAAATTTAGATGTAGGGCTCCAACCCTCCTTTAGCAAATACCTTTAGATAAGTACAAGGATCTCAATGAACTCGGATTCCTCCCTGCTTGTATTTTTTTAAGTCTTATAAACATTGAAGTTGTTTCCATCCTAATTAGAAGGGAGTTTTTAAATGTAGGGTCAATTGTTCTAAAATGAACTGAATTGCAGTTTCCCTCTAGCCAAATTCAGTAAGTACAGGTTGTGCATCTCTTATCTGGGAATCTGAAATGCTCCAAAACCCAAAGTTTCCCACATGGGTGGCTGCGATAGAGATGCCTTTGTGTTCTGACAGTTTACTGTTTGCAAATGTTATTTCATGTGCAAAAATATTGAAAATATTGTGTAAAAATTACCTTCAGGAAATATGTAATAGCATATAGAATACAAATTAATAGTTGTGTTGTCAAAGACTTCAATGGAGGAAATCAGTGGGTTGCTGTGAGTTTTCCAGGCTTTATGACCATGTTCCAGAAGTATTCTCTCCTGAAGTTTTGCCCACATCTATGACAGGCATACTTAGAGGTTGTGAGGTTTGTTAGAAACTAGGCAAGTGGGGTTGTATTTATTATTCATTTATTTAAAACATTTATATTCCACCCTTCTCACCCCGAAGGGGACTCAGGGCAAAGCACAACATATATGCGGCAAACATTCCATGCCGGGACATAAAATAATTATAAATATACATAAACATCAAAGCAATTAAACATTAAAACATCAAACATTAAAATCAGTTATATGTACTTTAAAACCAGCTGTTTAAACCAACTCAGGACACCATGCTGGCTCCGGTCAGTGGAGTAGGTTTCCTGTAACAATTTGGCCTCCTCGGAAGATCTTAATATCCGCAGTGGTTCATAGAGGGAGATGCATTCGGACAGGTAACACCTCCAAACAAAGGATTCCTTCAGGCAAGAAGCAATCAGGCTTTGAATCTGCAAGGCCATTCAATGCTAATCAAGCTGGACAATTGCAACATTCACGCTTTCCTCAAACAGACAAGAGTTCTTTCTCCCACCCTGGACTTTCCACAGATAACTAAGCTCCACTTGCCTAATTTCCAGCAAACCTCACAATCTCTGAGGATGCCTGCCATAGATGTGGGAAAAACATCAGGAGAGAATGCTTCTGGAACATAGCCATACAGCTGGAAAACTCACAGCAACCCAAATTAATAGATCTCATCTTCAAGATATATGCAATTGCAAATATAGTATGCCAAAATCTGAAAAACTACAAAACTGGAAAAGTTTGGGACAAGGAGTGTTTTGAATTTCAGAATGTGGTATCTGGTAGATGGGACTCAAGTTATTTTGTGCATGTAACACAATTTCCCACAATGTGTGAAAATACTCCCCACAATTTGTGCAAAACGTTTTTGTGCAAAACTTGTGTCTTTTGTAGCTAACCACACATTCACGCTGAATGAGAAGAGACAACTAGTTGACTGTTGAAAAAGACTATGCAAGAAGTCCACATTTAATAGCTGTAGATTTTACAAATCCTTGACTTGTGTGCTTTTGAAGTATAAGCCACTACATTGCCTATAGCAGGCATGGGCAAACTTGGCCCGTCAAGGTGTTTTGGGCTCCAACTCTGTTTCCCGAGGGGGAAAGGAAAGGGCCTGAGACTGTTAGGAATGCTGGGAGTTGGAGTCCAAAGCACCTTAACGGCCCAAGTTTGCCCATGCCTGGCCTATAGTATACAGGGATAAACATAAAATCTATTTCCCATGCAGCAAATGCTATTTCTTTAAGAAAGAGTACATATCTTATGCACAATAAATCCCAAACTTTGAAGATTCTTACCAGTCCAGAATTCTGCTCATAAAGGTTTCCAAACACTTGATATGCACATTTCAATGGTTTCTGAATACTTCTGAATATTTCTTCAATGTATATATGGGGCACATATTGTTTCACATACATATTTAGTAGATAAATGAAACATTTGAACTCACCTCTCTTTTGTGCGGGGGAAAAATAACCATCACTTAAAAGCAACCGTCATGATTCCTATTATATTATGCACCCTTCCTGAAAAATAAGAAACATTTTGAAAGATTGCTCTCTTAGGATCGAGGAAAACATATTTCTCCCATATCCGCTTGTGTGCTGGAAAGTTGAAGAAAGTGAACTGAGTTCTTCCTATCATGCTTCCAAACAATGCAATTGGGATGTGATGGCATATAGACTGAGAAGTTTTTCTGTCTGGGCTTGGACACAACTGAGCTGGTATTTCATTTGGATAATTGATGAATCTACACTGACCACTTGTTCCAGGTTTGATCCAGAGTGGCACTGAATTGCACCCAGGATGATTTAGACTGCCATCCTTTCCAATGTGAAGGAGGCAGGAGGAAGTCCTGAACATCTGGTGGAACTTAATCTGGTTTAGCGCCACTCGATGTCCACCATCACTGTCACCTTCCTATTCTTTTCATAGCATGCGTGGTATGGTTTATGTTGGTTTCTTGATACCTGAAGGGATGTCAGCCAAGGCACCAGAGTGATGAAAGAAGAGAGAGAGGAAGAATCACCCCTACTATCAGTTGCGCCAATAATAATAATAATAATAATAATAATAATAATAATAATAATTATTATTATTATTATTATTATTTTATTTTTGTATGCCTCGTCCATCTCCCCGACGGGGACTCGGAGCGGGTCACACGGGGACAAGCCCAATACAATCATATAATATCATAAAATCAACAGTTGAGATATCAAAGAATACTTTTAAAAACAAATTAAACAAGTCTTGATTTAAAATAGACATAATTAAAATATTAAACCATCCAAGGCGTTAAAAGGTCCAATATAGGACAACAGTCTGGGCGACAGTCAAAACTGATGAAGGGAGTGTCTATTACAGAATGGAACATACATCAATTAGACACAACAATCAGGGAAGATAAATCTAAATGGAAATCAAACTATAAAGTGACAGGGCAAGTTTCAATGTGGATATGGGCCAGGTTATAACGGACTTGTCTACTCAAAAGCACAACAGAACAGCCATGTTTTTAATTGTTTCCGGAAGACAGTGAAGGTCAGAGCTAAACTAATCTCCTTGGGAAGTCAGACTTGACCACGGTCATCCATGCTCTTGTTACATCTAGGATAGACTACTGCAACGTGCTCTACATGGGGTTGCCTTTGAAGACTATTCAGAAACTTCAAATAATCCAATGAGAGGCAGCCAGATTAATAACTGAGGTGGCATACAGGGATCACATAGCTCCCATGTTGCTTCAGCTCCATTGGCTACCAGTTAGCTACCGAGCACAATTCAAAGTGTTGGCTTTGCCATATAAAGCCCTAAACAGCCCTGTTTAACTGTCCAAACACATCTCCCTCTATGAACCACCATGGAGATTAAGATCTTCTGGGGGGGCCCTGCTCTCAGTCCCAGCACCATCACAGGCGTGATTGGCGGGGACAAGAGACAGGGCCTTCTCAGTGATTGCCCCTAGGCTATGAATTCATTCCCTGGCGAGATTATATCAGCCCCCTCCCTCCTGTCCTTCAAAAAGATGGTTAAGACAAGGCTGTGGGACCAAGCCTTTGCAGCAGTGCAATAGTGGCAGCAGTAGGAAATTTCACATTCCTCACTGAATATGGTAAGGCTGACTTGTGATGGTTTTAAATACAGTAGAGTATCACTTATCCAAGCTAAACTGAAGCTTGGATAAGCGAATACCTTGGATAATAAGGAGGGATTAAGGAAAAGCCTATTAAACATCAAATTAGGTTATGATTTTACAAATTAAGCACCAAAACATCATGTTATACAACAAATGTGACAGAAAAAATAGTTCAATACACAGTAACGTTATGTTGTAATTACTGTTTTTACAAATTTAACACCAAAATATCACGATATATTGGAAACATTGACTACAAAAATGGCTTGGATAATCCAGAAGCTTGGATAAGCAAGGCTTGGATAAGTGAGACTCTACTGTAATGGTTTTAATGTGAAGATAACTGAGTTTAGTGTTTATGTGTAATTATGGTTTATTTTATGTTGTCACATTGAATGTTTGCCATATACAGTGTTCCCTCACTTATCGCAGGGGTTAGGTTACAGGACCAACCGGAATAAGTGAAAATCCGCAAAGTAGGGACGCTATATATTTATACATTATTTTAGTAGTTATAGACTATTTTAAGTCTTTATCAACCAATCGTGTGTTGATAAATCGCCTCCTTCTCCTCTCGTTGCCGCTTAGGCTCTTTTTCTCTCCCTTTACCTTCTCCCTCCTCCCTTCCTTAGGCTGTAAATTGTAATTTTTTATGATTTATAATATTTTTTAAGAATTTATTGAAAAACCGCGAAACATTGAACCCACAAAAAGTGCACCGCGAAGTAGTGAGGGAACACTGTATATGTTGTGTTCTGCTTTGAGTCCCCTTCGAAGTGAGAAGGGCAGGATATAAATGTTTTAAATAAATGAATAAATAAATACTTTGCCCCCTATGTTTTTGTGTTGCCTCATCACTCTGGCTAGTGCCTGTCCATTTGACAAGCAACCAACACTAGCTATGTCATATCTGTTGTCCACAGATGGACAAAAATGGGAGATAGATGATGAGTGCCATCTTATGAACTCAGACCAGCCAAGCCAGAAGAATACAAGATTTCTGTGTAAACAGTTGATGCCAGTACCATCTTGGAATGAGCTCAACTAGTACTTACGTATGTAAGATATCAAAAGCTTCCGAGTCATTGAAGACCTCAATAATCCAATGTTGTAGTTTGCATCTGATATTGAAGAGAATTCAGAGCAACCAACCCATTACTATGGTTCAAGGCCACATAAAGACTTTGGTTCATGTTAAACCAGATCAGCTCTGAGTTTCATTTAGCCACCATGGAGCTAATATGTCCATCCTTCATAATAAGTGGTCAGTGTAGATATGGCCTTTAACAGAACTTTACTTGGTTAGTTGAATTGAGGCAGAAGGAGTTCACATCACTTGAAATGTTGAGAGTGGCTGGAGTTTAAATTGGGCAGATTCTCTGCTCTGCACATTACTTCTAACTCTTTCCGGCCTTCTGATGAAGAAGTCCCACTGGGGAAAAAACACAGAGATGCCTACTGTGAACAATATCATCTCCTCTCTGCTGTCTCCTTTCTCCGACTCCAAATGTAACAACCATCTCTGTACCAAGGAAAGTGAGAGATGGCTCTCCATGTTCCTTGCTTGTGACAATGAATGTTGCTTCCACGGAGCTCCAGCGCTTTCAATCCCAGGAAGAGAGAAGCAGGGGAGCTCTTATAAATATAGAGCAAATGAAATTCACTGCAGGAAGGGCTTTGCTTTCTTTCCCAGAATGAAGGGGGGGGGGGGAGAGAAATGGAGAGCAGATGCAGTGAGATACAGCAGGAGTTTATGTATCTGCACATACTTTTCTTATCTGGGGACATTAAAAGACAAAGACAATACAGGTCCAATAAATCAAAACAGTCCGCCAGAAGGAAGGGGTGTGTGTACCTCCGTGTCTCAAAGAGATAGGTGTCTACTTTGAACAATTTTGTGCTCTTCTTCATGATTTTTAATGGAGCCACAACCATTTTTTTTCTGCATGTGTGTGTGTTTTCAGCAGACTATTACTTCTCCGGCATTGGGTATGAGGAGGAATCTCCTTGCATCTTATTTACATCTATAAGTTGATGGATGAACTCCTAGGCTATTTTTCATCTTTCCCCCATCCATTTTCAAGAAAGAAAAGAGTGTTCCCAGATTCATCCATATTAGTTTTGTACCCAATGGCCAAAATATGCTTATTGGGTGGGGGGGAGGGGGGGAGAGAGATTATACAAAGCAATAAGTTAAGAATTTATTTATTAAAATACTGCACCTATATTGTAACCTATATCTGAATATCTCAGTGTAGCTTTCCATAAAATCAATTAAAATCAATAAATACAGTGGGCCTTCTGTATCCCTGGGTTTAGTTCCAGGACTCCCCATGAATAAAAAATTCTCACTATATACAGCGATGAGGTAAAATGATGCCCCTTATATGCAATAGCAAAATTTGCTTTTTGGAATTTTAAATAATATGTTTAAGCTATGCATGGTTGTATACCTTGGTGCAGGATCTCTATATTTGGACATTCAACTGTAATAACAATAAGTTAGAAAGTCTAAACATTTATTAAGTCATTTAACAATATAAAAACCAGAAACCATTTAAAATAGTGTCATCATTTCACATCACTTGGTCTTGAAGGTATTAATGAAAGGCCAATTTTGACAGCCTCAAAATGACACCAATATTGGCACCAGCCAACATCCTCATTTTGACTACAAAGTTAAAGCTTCAACTAAGTAGGATGGGATCAAACAGGGAAAGGGATGCCATTTTAGCCCTAAATCCTACTGTTTCTCCCAACTAGAGGAGAACCATTCAGTCCATCAGATTTGCCTATGGAATTGTTCACCATTCAACAAGTGTTTAGTTGGGACTTCATTGTTGTGTGCCTTCAAGTCATTTACAATTTATGGTGACCCTTAGGTGGCCCTATCCTGGGAGTTTATTGGCATGTTTTCTTCAGAAGGAGGTTGCCATTGGCTTCTTCTGAAGCTGAAGGAGTATGACTTAGCTGAGGTCACCCAGTGGATTTCCATGGTTGAGAGGATTTCGATCCTGGTCTCCAAAGGTCTAGTTCAACACCCAAATCACTACGCTACACTCTCTAGCCAACAGAATTCCAGCACATGTTCCATGTGGCAATTTCCAAGGTACTACAGGAGAAGGCTTTCTCTGTAGTTGCGCTCAGACTTCATGGAGAGGTTAAACTGGCAACTCTTTTTGACTTTTTCATAGGCAAATAGAGATCTTTTAGCTTAGGAAGATTTTTGAAGAATGACAGCTCCATCACACGTGAATGACCCTCTCTATTAAATCAATTGAAAACAATAAATATAGTGGACCCTTGAGATTTCTAGGTTTTAGTTTCAGGACTCTCAGTGACTACCTAGATCATCATCATCATCTCCTGACCTCACAATCATGTAAAAAAGAAAGGAAGGGATTATCAATGTTGTAATCCCAGGTGACAACAGAATTGACAAGAAGCAACTGGAAAAGCTGACGTGATACAAGGATCTAAAGATCGAACTGCAAAGACTCTGGCACAAGCCAGTAAAGGTGGCCCCAGTGGTGATTGGCACACTGGGTGCAGTGCCTCAAAGCCTTGGTGAGCACTTAAACACTCAAATCTACACACACTATTTGCCATTATATCACACAATTCTAGACACTTGGGAAGTGTCTGACGTGTGATGCAATACAAAAGCCAGCATAGTGATCTTGTTTGCTGTGTCCTCATCTTGTTGTGTATCAAATAATAGTACAGTAGAGTCTCACTTATCCAACACTCGCTTATCCAACATTCTGGATTATCCAATGCATTTTTGTAGTCAATGTTTTCAATATATCATGATATTTTGGTGCTAAATTTGTAAATACAGTGATTACTACATAGCATTACTGCGTATTGAACTACTTTTTCTGTCCAATTTGTTGTATAACATGATGTTTTGGTGCTTAATTTGTAAAATCATAACCTAATTTGATGTTTAATAGGCTTTTCCTTAATCCCTCCTTATTATCCAAGATATTTGCTTATCCAAGCTTCTGCCGGCCCGTTTAGCTTGGATAAGTGAGACTCTACTGTAATAACTTTATTCTTATACCCCGCCACCATCTCCCAGAAAGGACTTGGGGACCCAATTGCAAAACTACCCATCATAGCAAAAACATAATGAAAATAGAACACAATTAAGTATAACAAACCAGATAAAAGCCCAATTCAATAAAACATTAGAATATTAAAAAGCAGTGTTAAACTTAATCAAAACAATACTCAATGAAACCAATTTTTGTAGTACAATGGGCGCGACCAGGCTATAAAAGGGATGGGCATGGGATAGTCCAAGCAGCATATCATAGGGCTGGGTATTGAATAAATCTTTGGATCCTTTCTCATTATATACACTGTGAGCCTTTCATATTCCTGGGCAAAGGCTCTTTCATGTGGTATGGGATTCAAATCTGTTGTTCTTTTGTAATGGTTGATTTTAAACCACTCTAAATGTTATTGATTTTATTTTCCATTATATTTTTAGCATTCTGCATGGTGTAAAAATATAGGTGTTTCTATTTTAATTTTTAAAATCACTCTGGAGCCCAAGAATAGGAAAAGAAAAAAAAAACCGTTCCCTTCCCAACCAAGTTCCTATTAGTGTTCTAGTTTAGTGTCCTAACAGCCACGACTTGTACATCCCTCTCTTTCCTCTTTTTCTTCTTTCTATCTGTTTATCGCCTTGTCTCCAATATCTGCTTTTATCTACTAGCGTGACTTCTGTCCCATGTTTTATCTGCTAATACCTCTTGTTCAGCTGAGGATAAACTCCATAATAATTGTCCTATAAACTGGAGAGTACACTCCGTGTCTCTTATTGCTCTGGGGTCTGTTAATTGGAATTTATAAAGTTCAATAACCGTAATCCAATAAGACCTCCACTCTTATTCATTTATCTTAGGGGTAATATCCCTCCTGTCAGCAGTGTGCTAAAAGCAGCTAAGCTTCACGCTTGTTCACCATACATATATGCATCCCTCCCGGCATCAAGGAAGGAACGTCATCTGAAGATCTTACCACCAGAGGTGTGTCTACACTGGAGAATGAATGCAGCTTATATGAGATATATAAAGAGGTGTGGTGTCTCACTAAAATACAAATCCCAGAATTCCATAACATTGAGCCATCTATATATATAAAAGAGTGATGGCATCAGGGCAGCGGACAAAACAACAAAACTACAGGCCCCCCAACCTCGAAATTTGACAACACAACCCATCATCCACGCCTCTAGGTTGATACAACAAAAAGAAAAGAAAAATAAAGTCCTAATTAGAGGGAGAGGAATAATTGTTTTTATCCAATTGCTGCCAGTTAGAAGGCTAAATAAATAATAAAACAGAACAATACAATCTCTAAAATCAGAACACTAAATAAAGAACAACACTCTGAAAACAGTGGAATTCCACACAGGAAACAATCAGGGCCAGCTAACACCTCCCAACAAAGTATTCCCATCACCAAAGTCAAATCCTCTGTTTTCTGAGGGCCACAGACAGTAGAAGCACATAAAATATCTCAAACACCACTCTGAAAACAAGGGAATTCCAGACAGGAAACAATCTGGGCCAGCTAACACCTCCCAACAAAAAGTTCACTCAGGGAGGAAACAGCCAGGCTTTAAAGCTGCAAGGCTAATCATTTCCCCTAATTGCAGCATTCATACTTGCTTCCAAAAAACCCAGAAATATTGTATATTCACAAGCTTTAGGAAATAATATCCCCTGATAGTGCAGCGTGTTAAAGCGCTGAGCTGCTGAACTTCTGGACTGAAAGGCCACAGGTTTGAATTGGGGGAACGGAGAGAGCCCCCACTGTTAGCCCCAGCTTCTGCTAACCCAGAAGTTCAAAAACATGCAAATGAGAGTAGATGAATAGGTACCGCTCCAGTGGGAAGATAATGGCGTTCCATGCAGTCATGCTGGCCACATGACCTTGGAGGTGTCTATGGACAATGCCGGCTCTTCGGCTTAGAAATGGAGATGAGCACCAACCCCCAGAGTCAGACACGACTGAACTTAACGTCAGGGGAAAACCTTTACCCTTTACCTTAATTACCACCAATTCCTCAATATTTTATTTCCCATACCACCATACTTCGCCACAGCAACGCGTGGCCGGGCACAGCTAGTAGCAATTAAATTGGTGTTGAACTGCATCCATTCTACAATGTAGTCCAATGATGGGCAACCTTTTGCGCTTGGTGTGTCAAAATTCACCAAAAAACCTAGCATGACTTGGGTGGTGTGTCACTTTGAGAAAAAAACCATAATTTCGCAATATGTATAGTTTAAATAACAAATATATATAATTGCAATATATAACTGTATTTAATAAATCAAAAACTATTTACTACCATTATTTCCATGTACAACAATCTATGGTACCTCTTGCAGCTTCCACGCTGATTTCTCACTATTCTAGTTTCAATGTAGTTATGAATAATAAACAATATAATACTAATATAATAGTAATAATATGATTTTATATATATATATATATATATATATATATATATATATATATATATATAAATGTAATGTGCATAATTCCCATGGAGTAAACAACAAAACCACTGGACCAAATCACACCAAATTTGGCCACAAAATACATAGTCACCCAATCAATCTGCATGCGGCCGCGTGTCAGCAAAAATGGCTAGGCGTGTCAGTGCTGACACACGTGTCATAGGTTGGCCATCACTGGTGTAGTCGCACCCCTGGTCATGGTTAAGCAGGTTTGCTCTTGGAGGTCAGGATAGAGGCTGCAACAAACTACAAATCTCAGGATTTTCTTAGGATTTAGCAATGGCAGTTAAAGTGGTTTCAAACTGCTATAATTTTGCAATGTGTGTGGCGGTGGGGGGGGGGGTCTTGCAAACATTGAGGAACTCAAAAAAGCTTTTTATGCAAAAATGTAAAAAATGTGAAATAATGTACAAAGCTTCGTCAGTGCATCCTGAGCCAAATTTGCATTCCTGGCCATGTCATCGTCATCTCCGTCCCCACCATTGTCTTCCTCCCTTTCTTCTTCCTCTTCCAGGTTCAGGGCTGCCGGAGTATTTTCTCCCATTTTGGCACACCTGCACAAAGCTTGTCCCCCTTTTTCTTACCCAAAGAATCTGCAGCTCTCCCATCTCTCTCTCTCTTTCTTTCTCCTGTGCCTCTGGAACAAATTGTGCTCCTGGCTCTTTGCCATGCCAGGAAATCACACTGTTTTTCATTACACACTCGGAAACCTTAATTAGTGAGTAAGGCATCTGGATTCTCTCAAAAATACATCGATCAGTACAAAATTGCTGTGTGACACTCCCAAATACGCTTGCTGGCATTTCTGCTCTTTCTCCTGCCACTCCCACAGTTGATATCATTGTTGAATGTGGAATATTTCTTCCAGATGAGAGAAAGGTGATCTTCCTTCTTCTAGTCATATATTTCTTCCTCTTTTGGGAGCATAGACTTAGGGCACATCTACACTGACCACTTTGGTCGATGAGAAACCAGTTGGGAAGGAATAAACTTTGCTGTATGGATGATTGCTTGTAAAGTCCTAGAACTGGTTTGAGACCGGGATGATACTTATATATGCATTGCAGAGGCTGGCCTTGAACTGGTTCCAGGAACTGCAGTATCCACAGTCATGGAGAAATCTGTTTCTCCCCCATGCCACAATGTACATATTCAAATGTCTTTCATATCCATTCCTTATTATTCCTTATCAAAAATCAGAACAGTAGATGGGAAGCAACACTCTGAGGGCAGAGGAGCCCCAGGGACGTCTAATGATTCTGAACAAAGGATGCCCCCCCCCCCCAAGCAAGAGACAAACCTTTCCAATGATAATTAGGGTGATTATCTGCAACATTAATGCTGACTTCCAACTGACAAAGGACTCTTGTCACACCCTGGACTCTCCACAGATATATATTATTTATTTATTTATTTATTTATTTACATCACTTTTACCCTTCCATATTTGCCTTCCTTGCCTAGTTTCTCCATGCCTCACAACCTCTGAGGATGCCTGCCATAGATGTAGGTGAAACATCAGGAGAGAATACTTCTGGAACATGGCCACACAGCCCGAAAGACATACAACAAACCTCGACAACACATTCCTTATTTGTTTTCACTATGCAATGTGGTTTACACTTAGGTAAGCTGATGCACATTATGAGCTCCATTTTGGAGTATTGCCTAACTTTGCTTATCCTGGTTTAAACCTTTAATGCAATTTGCAGGCACCATGCTGTGGAGCTGCCTTCAACCTGCATTATGTGGTCAATGTAGATGTGCCCTTGCCAGAAGATGGTAACCAAAAACGTAAAAGGTCTGCAGACTGTGCCGTATGATAGAAATGTGGGGTACCACAATTAGTCAGAAGTAATGAAATGCACAAATATAGAATGGGTGACACCTGGCTTGGAAACAAGCCATGTGAAAGGGATTTAGGAGTTGTAATGCACCACAAGTTGAACATGAGTGAACAGTGTAGTGCATCAAGGTTCAGGAAAAGAGATTCCATCTAAACATTAGAAAGATCAGACAGGTGTGATGCACATTAGTACACTCTTTCAGTGACCTGATAAGCATATTCACAATTCACTAATAGCATTTCATTGCATCTATGGAGTGTATAGTTAAGGATACATCAAGTTATATGACAAAGACCATGATGTTGAATCTCCACTGTTTTATTTGCACAGAAAATGGTTCTTTGCACAGAAATCCTGTAGGAAACTTGTTGGTCTGCACAAAAACTAAACTGTGTGAGCTTTCTAACATGGAAAATCCTAAACTGCAAATACAGTAGAGTCTCAGTTATCCAACACTCACTTATCCAACGTTCTGTGTTATCCAATGCATTTTTGTAGTCAATGTTTTCAAAACATCGTGATATTTTGGTGCTAAATTCATAAATACAGTAATTACTACATAGCATTATTTTGTATTGAACTACTTTTTCTGTCAAATTTGTTGTATAACATGATGTTTTGGTCCTTAATTTGTAAAATCATAACCTAATTTGATGTTTAATAGGCTTTTCCTTAATCCCTCCTCATTATCCAACATATTGGCTTGTCCAACATTCTGCCGGCCCGTTTACGTTGGATAAGTGAGACTCTACTGTACCCATCACAAAATCCTCACTTACAACTCCTCCCTCTTTATTTTATTGTTAAATGAATATGTTCAGATATTCTTTCCATTCTATCTGTAGCTTCAGTATCAACGTGGAGGTGAATGCATTGGAAATTTCAGTCTGCACTTTAAGGACACATCCTATATATTTGGCCTTTTTGAGGGGTATATGTGGTGGAAATAGAAGTTAGAAATGTGGAGGGTTATTTTAAAAATGTTGTCTATAACTGAGAGCAGTCACATAGCTAAAATGATAGGTAAACCATGAGCCACCATGAACAGTTCTGATATTATCTCAACACAAGTTCCCATTTGGCCCCCCACATTTTCCCTGTTCCTTCAGAGATTTGTTGAATTTCTCACAAAACCACTGAAAGAAAAGAAAATCTCCCCCAGAATCAATGTATTTTTGTAATCCTTATTCTAATGAGAAGCATGTTAAAGGGATGTTGGTCTGGGTGATCCCTTAAGACCCATTGTATCTGCAGAAGATCTTCCCTGGTGAAGCGAAATCATGACTAGAATTCTTTGTTGATGTCAAGTGTGGATTTTTGTATTTTCCAATGATGCACAGCTGTCATGATGAGTATTTAGCACAGCATTGCTGCAGAGGAAGAGTGTGACTCTGGACTGGGTCCACATTCGACCCGAGACCCGCCATGCAACGCAAGGGCAAATGACGCCATCGCTTGCGAGCTGCAGCTCGGGCAAAAGGCCACTCTGTGCTTGCCTACCCTTGCAAAATCTGCTAACTGCAGCACCGGGTCACTTCCTGGTGTCGATGCTTGACAATTCCTTGAATAAGTAGGGCTTCGTTCTCCTGGGCTGTCAATTCGCCATCCATCAACTGTCAGAAGCAGTAAATTCACAGGCAAAACCTGAAGCCCCCCAAAGATGGGAGACAGCGTGAGGTCAGTGCTGGAGTCACAGAGGAGAGGAAGAAATTTGAATGTAAAAGGGGCCTTTTTTGATTCTCCTCTCTTCTTTAAAAAGTTGGAAAACTCACATCTCTGCAGTTTTGATGGCGAAGATATAATTGCTTTGCATGCAGATTTGAAACTCCCCTTCTTCCTTGCAATGAAATGCAGCACCAGAGAAAGTAAGAAAATGTATGTGTGAAAAGGCCTGTATATATTTTTGCTTCCCTTTCTTCTAGATGATTAGAATTTGTAAACATGTCTAAAATTAGACCTCTGTACTAGAACGAGGAGTACAATTTCAGTTGCATTGTGCCGGTGTTGTGTATGTAGATTTCTTTCTTATTGCTGTTCATAATGGTGCAACTTTCCTCCCCCCCCCCACTTGCAAGTCAGTTAACTATATACATTGAAAGAGTCCCCACACACAAACACACACACACACACATTTCCACATGAAGCAATTAAACATAAAGGCAAGAGAACTTGGTTCATGGTCAATGTGAATAATAACTTCTGTGTGCTCAACTTTCCATCTGTTATGTGATGCTAAAATTAACCCCCTCTACACACAAACAAACACATGCAATGCACATTTACAAACACGCATGTGTCTTTTAAAAATGTTGTGATCCATTTTGCATTTCAGTCAAGAGATAACAGTGAGATATAAAGATGCTCCAACAACACTATGGGCTGGTTTCCTATTGAGATCTTATGCTTGCAAAAGTTGTCATACAGAAGCATCTATATAAATCATTCTGCTTTGTATGACAGCGGATTATGCACATGCTGATTTTGGTTGTGCACTGCACATTGATACACCATGTGCATAGTTGGGAATTGTGCATTGTGTATGCACAACTTTTGGCACATATAGTTGCAGGACATCAGAAATAAGTAACAAAACGCTTGCACAATCATGTCATTCCATGTGTTTAATTTTACCTTTAATTTTGTCAGTGTAGGATCTTGGCCATCATGTTTCTCTAAAGAATGCGAGGGGGGATTATTTGGAATGTTAAAATGCCTAGATGCTCTCAGTCATTATGTGTATATAATGGCTGAGAGGTTCTGGAAGTTGTAGTCACTAAAAGTAACTTTTATAAGCTCTGTTTACATTCTGCTGATGCATTGTATCCAGAATGGGAGGTGTAAAGTTTTTCAAGTACAAGACAGAAGTGACCTTAAGATAATCCTTGGGAATGTGCAGGAAGATATACTTAATTTTAACCCTTTTCGGAGATGATGCTCCGAGTCAATGTTGGAAGAACTTAGGGTGTACTTACTCAGAGGAAAACTATAACAATACTGTTGACAATGGGGTACCTGCCATGTGTTTAGTAGCACACCAGCCATTCTGAACACAATTCCTGGGGATGATCCTTATAAGGTGGATTGTAGAGCTGTTAGCATAGACCTCAATGCCTCATTTAAAGGCATACTGGATACTACCTTGCACAAATACAACTACCCACATAACCAGGAATTAATCTGGTTTAATGGTCTGGAAATCAAGACCATATGTGGAGCAGCTTAGGAAATTGGGAATGTTTAGCTTAAATTAGAGAAAGTTAAGAGGGGAAATGAGAGCCATGTTTAAATATGGGAAATGATGTCACATTAAGGAGTTAGCCAACTTGTTTTCTAAGACACAGAACACAGTCGTATTCAAACTGCAGGAAAGGAGATTCCACCTAAGTATTGGTAAGAACTTCAGGATGGTAAGAACTGTTCAACAGAAGAATAGGCTGTATCAGAGTTTGACGGTGTTTCCATTTTTGGAGATTTTGAATCAGGCTGGATGGCTGTCTGTTTGGGGCTTGGGTTGTGTCTTCATTTGTGGTGGAATGAGATTGGCCTGGATAACCCTTGGGTTGTCTTCAAACTCTGTGATTCCATTATTTCCAAGGCCTAGGAACTTTCTCCAAGAAGATCTTCTTTTTATGTTCCTATCAAGCAAGAAGGTGGTGGGACTGAGTGGAGGGCAAACCTCTGAAGACCTTAGATGTGAAGACATCTCAAATGTGGAAGAACTTTGACAGTCTCTTGAATATCCAACTTGATGATCTAGATCAGTGTTTCTCAAACTCTGCTCCTCCAGATGTTTTGGACTTCAGCTCTCACAATTCCTAACATCTGGTTAGCTGGCTGGAACTTCTGGGAGCTGAAGTCCAAAACATCTGAAGGACCAGAGTTTAAGAAACACTGATCTAAAGGATCAAGAGGTCTTGAGCCTCAGACTCCAAATCCTAGACTCATATTTAGACCATATTTGCAACCCCTGAAGAAAGGTATGTAAGGTCTCTTCTTCCAACTCCTTAAATGCATAGACCCTCAAACTTAGTCTATGTTTTACAGCATCTTATATCTAGTACCCATGGCCCCACTATTCCAGGAATAGATATTACTTTCATTGATGTGGTCTCTGCACAACATGAGCTTATAGCAGAAGACCACCTGAGGACCTTCAATGTTGCCCACACAGTGTGGGAAAAGCCACAGAGGTTTTTGATGATGGTTGAAACCTTTGATGCAGTAACTGAAGCATCCCTTAAATCAAAATAAGCCATCTAAGTATAGGATTGGCCACCTGCCAATATTATACTGGATCAACCAGTAAAACCATGTTCTTGTCAGGAAATCAATACCGTGGCTCTGAAAAGCCAGTAAATTCCCGACTCTGCCTTCACAGTACCAGGTTTCATCTGAGCTCCGCTCTTGCCTTCATCCAAGGTCCCAGTCTATTTGAATTAATAATTTTAAAAATCCCAGCCCTTGTTAAGCAAATCACTTGTTGCATTTTTAAAGGTAATTTGGCATAACTCTAATGTGGGGTAATTGCAGGTCCGTGCCTGGCATATTTGTTTAAGTATTCCTTTCTAATGCATCATGGCCATCTTAGGGAGCATCTAAACTGTAACATTGATGCAGTCTGACGCTGCTTTAACTTCCAGGGCTGAATGAGATAGTATCCTGAAAGTTGTAGTTTTGTAGAGGACCAGCACTTTTGGCAGAGAAAGCTAAATACCTTCTGAAACTGTGGCTTCCAGGATTCTATAGCATTATCCCATGACATTAAAATGGTGTCAAACTGCATTAATTCTACAGTGTAAATGCACTTTTACACATAATAGGGATGGGAAGAATATTTTAAAATATATCCAATTTACAAAAACAACAAAAAACAACAACAAGTGTCTTGAGTGTTTAGAAACCCTGGTGAGAAAAATCTCAGGCAGAACAAAATCTTTACATTATATGCAAAATTTGCATGTGACTCTTTTGCATGAGAAATTCTGTTGTTGTTGTTGTTGTTGTTGTTGTTGTTGTTGCTGTTGTTGTTTTTCAGAATTGATACCCAAAGCCACTCACACTTTTAAAACAATGCAATTAAAAATGAACAAAGGGCAGAAATTAAAATGGAATTAAACTTACACTATTATGAAAATGAATAAATCAAAATGCAATTAAATTCAATAAATAAGCTTTTACAAGCAATTTATATATTTTTTAGTTTTTTCAAATCACATTTTTCCTTCACAGTAAATAATATAATATTTATGCATATACAAACCTGCATTTTTGTGTGCATTTTATTTCTGCACAGGCAAAACTCTTGATTTGGCAAAACGATGATGATGATGATGATGATGATTATTATTATTATTATTATTACTATAATAATAATAATAATAATAATAATTTTATTTATATACCACCCTATATTATTATTATATTTTCACAGAGTATGCCTCCTATTGTGTCAAGGACAGAACGCCACAAGATTCAAAGTAACAGAGTTTATTAGATTACAGAACTCAAAAATGCCCGTAAAACACAAGGGCCAGGCAGTTTTTGCCTTTAGGAGCAAAAAGGGGCAAAAGTAAATGTTCAAAAGATAAACCGGATTAAACCGGAGTTTAATCCGGGTAAAAACAAACTGCTTGCTTCAGCCTGGGTATAAACGAAACGAAAGCCAAGGAACAAAAGATACAAAGAATGCAACTAATTGGCAGCAGATTCCTCTCTGCTGCCAACACTGTGCTTAGAGTAACTTGCGTCGCTCCCCCACACACACAGCAGACAGGATCTCCAACACGAGTAAATCAGCCAAGGATTGTAGCAGTTGAGTAGACCAGTTCCGTTCCGTAGATCAAAGCCAGAAGCAGACGTTTGTAGTTTTTCCAAGTCCAAGAAGGGGGGAAGACAAGCCGTGGTCAGTTCAGTCCGAGTTCTCAAAGCAGGAGATGGCGTCCGTCAAGAAGACGACGGAGGGTCAAGCTAATAAGAGTAAGCACAGGTTTGCACAAACAAATGCCCACACAATCCCTCCCGCCGTCTGACCCTGGATTCCAATCAACTTACGTCACAGCACAGGAAAGCACACAAGTCTTCAGGGAAGCGTCCCACACACACACGGATCCCAAGCGTTTGCCCAGATTACCTTGCCCAACGCAATTTGCAATTGCTCCCAAGCCCCATTTTATGCCAGTTACAAATCTTCATCACTGTCAGCTGTCCTCCTTAACCCGGGCGTTTCCTCATCACTTTCCTCGTCAGAGCTGGAACACCTCTGACTACGCCCAACAGCATCTCCAGCTGTGGATCCCGTCCCATCCCTCCAGCTAAACCATGGGTCTAATCCTGAAGGTCCCCATTCATCTTCTGTCCCATCATGGCCAGTGGCACCCACTTCCTCCCTTACCCGAGTCCAATCCATCTCATCCTCCTCTGAGCTAACCAGCCCCTCCTCCATTCTCTCCGTAAACCCTTCGAAAGACTCCTCGTCAGATGGTGCTGCAAATATGTCTCGCAGTCTTTTTCTCTCTCGCTCCTCGAGAGTATCTGACTCTCGAGGAGTCTTACGCCCACGTCTGTCAGTAACAGAGCCATGAGGCTCAATCATAACATATTGTGAACAGTTTGCAAAAAAAGCTATGTAATTATCAAAGACTTGGTCATAGCAACATAAAAATTATTAAAAATTCCCGTTTACTTGTTTCCATCTCTATGGGTCACCTACAATGTTGAATGAATATGGCTAGACACCATTTTAAATGCCATGGAGTTCAGTGCTATGGAATTATAACTGTTGTAGTTTTACAAGGTATTTTGGTTTTCTCTGCCAAAAAGTGCTGGTGCCTCACCTTAACTACAAATCCCAAGATTATATAGAATTGATATTTGGCAGTTAAAGTTGTGTCAAACTATGTTAATTCCACAGTGTATATGCACTCCAAGAGTATGGGCGTTGGAGAGCCAGATGAGATAACATTCCATTTTGGCACAAGTCTCAATAGTGAATGGGAAGATGATGGCGAAAAGAACGTTCAGTCCATGTGCCTCAAACCTCAAAGACGTTGCCATGGTAGCAAACAGATTAAAAGGGTGATGCGGAGTTTGTTTTGTGGAATTGAGACAGATAGATCCAAGGAATAGACTGGATGAATATTTCTACACTACGCAGCATCCACCTAGGAAATTCTGGAATTTGTATTATTTTCTGGAATTCTCTGTTACAGATTCCTACCCTGTGGTTTTAAAAACTATTCTCCAAGTTGAGAATTCAGTTCCCAGAATTCATCCTTGCCTCCTTGGCCACCTGGGTTGAAGTCTGGAACATCTAGATAATCACAGCTTGAGATCAAGTACCAAAACTGCAATACTGGAGTTTTCTAGCAGACAATTCTAAAGACATTTCCAAATCCCAGGATAAACACATTCCACATTGCCTTCTTTGGAAGATCCTTCCAATAGAGAAGCGCTTTCTTTCTACACATGGTAATCTTTGAAATAACATTCCTATAGAAAACCCTCCCTCTCCACACCTTGTAGACTCTATTTTAAGTACTGTAAAACAAAGGTGGACAGCAGATATACCTGTGGATTTTTTAGATTGGAGGTAAATATGAAACCTTCCATTTTCCCAATGTCAGACTCTAAAGTGAACCAAACGTTGGGGTTTTCTGAGGCTGTGATAGAGAGATTTGCACATTATGGTTGTGCATAGATTATGTTTCTTTCGGTACCTCCAGTAGCACGTAACAGTAAGGGCCCTTCCAGTACGAATACCCGCCCTACATGAAAGCAAAGGGAGTCGATCTTAGGTCTTCCTCGTCTATTCGGCATCACAGTTGAATCTTTTTGATTTTCCTTTATTTTCCTGATTATTTTTATTTATTGGGACTGACTGGAAGTTGGGGACCTGAGGGACAGGGGGTGCACGTACATGAGTTTGGGGGCTTGGAGAGTCACTCTTTTAGCTCCTTTTTCTCCTTTACTTCCACTCCTTCAGAAAATACTTCTAAAAGTTTATTATTATTATTATTATTATTATTAGTAGTAGTAGTAGTAGTAATCCCGGAAAATAGAGAGAAGCCTACCTCTCCTCTAGAGTAGAAAGTAGAAACAGATTTAAGGAAGCAAAACCTTAAGCAGGAAAGAGATTGCAGTCTTTCAGGCAAGAGAGAGGGGATTTTTTAAAGGTAGTCCAGGGAGGAGAGCTCGGAGCTTCACTGAGCTCCAGGTCATCTCTTTTCCTTCCCTGGGCCTCCTTAAAATGCCTAAGTTGGAAAACTGTGTGGCATACTGCTGCTGGTGCTGGCCCTGGGAGAGAAAGGTACATACTCCTTTAGAGTAGAACAGCTTTAAGAAGCATTAAACCCGGTCTGCTCCTCTACAGGGAAAGGATCCAAAAAAGTAAGAGTGGTAACTCTGATACTTTTTTTAAATTCAGGCCTGTGGGAAGTTCTTCTTCTATAATGGGCTGGATAGGGTGCTTTCTTAACGCTGTTGCTGACACCCAGGCTTCCTTGAAGGGAAGAAAGGAAAGGCTCCCAGGGGAAAGGGAGGCCCATTGATGCCAATGAGCTGAAAAGAACTGTTTTTTTTCAGATGTGGAACAAAAACACCTAATCAGCAGTCATCCATTTTTGGGAGACACTGGAAAATGAATATGGGGGGCTTCCAGTATCCAGCAAGCCGAAACAGATAGCAGTTCATCCAAAATGCACAAGCCTATTGCACAAGATCACTCCAAAGGTTTGCATGGCAAAGAGGGATTCAAACATTGCCCTCTAGAATCATAGTCCAACACTCAATCCTGTACACCACACTAGCTCCACATACAGTCGTCCCTTCATATTCAGCTACAATTAACTTCCTACAGTCATGCTGGAGGACCTAGAGATTTCCAGGAAATACCTTTCTAGAAATCTCTAGGTTCTCTTGGGTGATTCTACAGTTTGCCTCCAGCTGAATTTGACCACAGAGTTGTGATGGAAGACCTCAATATTACTAGAGAGAATTTCAGTTAAAAAATGTCAATTTCTTGACTTGCAATTTTTCGCTTTCACAGGGGCCCTGTACCCCAGCCATCGTGGAGGGCTGACTGTAGTTGATGTTAGTATCTTAAGTTTCTTAAACTGCCTTTATTGAAATAAAAGTGGAAAAAAGATAAAGCAAATACATAAATAGTTAACAATATATATCAGGATTCCATACATTGAGTTAAACTGTGCTGTCTGCCTTCGCCTCATCCTTGGAAGACCCGTGTTCCTGCTTTCTTCTTGTTTGCCTTCAGAGTGTCCCTTCCCAGAAAGTTTAGAAACTCCAACGCAAAAAAATTGTGGAAATACAGGTTGGATCCCTTAAGGGCTGATCGTTCTTTTAGTGAAATATTTCCAACCTCCACCCAGCACCTTTCCGAATGGTACCCTTGCGGGTTGCCATGGGAGCTTGTAATTACTCTGGGAGATTTCGAGCTCCTGATGAAGCTGCCGTCAGTCTTTTCTCCCCACCCGGGGAGCTGCTGACATTGAATTAAAGGTCAAGTCTTTATGTAAACGGTTTTCCTGGGTTCATCCCTCCGCCTTTCCTGCCTGAAATAGAAATATTTTTTTAACCTATTTTGGGTAAGAAGGATGGCAGCTGTGGTGGAGGCACAGGGAACCATTTGTCAAAGTTTTCCTAAAGCCAAGCCGAGAAGCTTAACTTCTATTCCCTTTAGGTCGCTAAGCGAATTTAGATGGAAATTTGCAGTTGGTGGAAGTCACCTTTCAGACTGCGGAGGAACATAAGGGATCCCATATTTCAAGGCCTAGTCCTGAACAGCAAGACCAGGCCTTTCTTTTGATATCTTCAGGGAAGGAGAGGAATCCAGGGTGAAAGCACTGTATTGGAAAATATGTTTGTATGTGTGTGACTCACTTGTTAGATTTGGTGTTTAGGGTTTGAATGGAATACTCTATGCAGCTGTGGTTGATGCTCAATGGATCGTGTTTAATGACATCACCAAGGGGTTGCCTTTAGTTCTCAAGGAGTATTCCAGAGCTTGGAATACTCCTTGAGAACAGACTCTGAAGTGAATATTTCGCTTGAATTATGAGTGGATCATCTCCTGACCTTGTAACCTGAAGGACCATTTTGCTTCTGATCTGTTGAGAATTCTTTTCTCAAAGTTTGTTATGTTCCTCTGGGTTTTTCAGACCTTCTGGAGCCCCCCCTTTTTTTTTTGCCTCTTTCCTCATGCTCATATGAAAAAAAATCTGCAATGTAATCCTTATGAGACATCAGTCTTTAACTATTTCAGTTGCTTGTGTCTACAGGCTTCCTTTCAGTAGCAATAATAATAATAATAATAATAATAATAATAATAATAATAATTTATTCTTGTACCCCGCCCCATCTCCCTGAAGGGACTTGGGGCAGCTCACATGGGGCCTTGCCCAACATCACAATATAAAATCAAAAAAAACACACAAATTTACAACAATAAATCAACAATATCGGTAAAACAATCGAAAAGGACAATCTTACAAAATGAAATGTTAAAACAGGTATATCAAACACAAGTCTGGGCCGAAAGGTGAATGTGTCAAATCGGGAGGAGATAGTTACATAATTGACATAGTCAATGAAGTACTATAAATGACAATAGTGACAATAAAAGGGCAGATCAGTGGGTCTATTATTACATAGGCAGGCATCTTAAACCAACAAAAGTCACTCATCAAAGGCTTTCCGGAAAAGCCAGGTTTTCAGATTCTTCTGGAAGGAGAGGAGGGTGGGGGCCAGCCTAATCTCCCTAGGGAGCAGGTTCCAAAGCTGGGGGGCCACGACAGAGAAGGCCCTCTCTCTCGTCCCCACCAACCGTGCCTGCGAGGGTGGTGGGAGCGAGAGGAGGGCCTCCCCCGACGAGCGAAGAGCTTTGGCAGACTCAAGAAGGATTTAACAACAAGATTCTGAAGTTCAGAAGAGTACTTTATTCGTGATTATTGTTTAGTTTTACTACACAATGTCATGCCTCTTCCATAGTCACATTTCACTTGAATTGTGAGTGGTTCATCTCTTTTTATTGACTAGAATAAGTCATCAATTGATACAATATTGCTGTTCTTCCATCACTCTCCCTAGTGCTATAATGTCCTTCTGCTGCAGTTCCAATATTGCAAAGCAGAAGATCTCACAAGAATAGCAAAAATACTAGACAAAAATGAGTGGGGAAAAATCAAATCGGGGAAAATCTGCACGCATGCAATGGCTAGGAAGTTGTACAAAATGGGTAGGAATTGAAGGCTGTAGAGAAGACCAATCATAAGAATTTGCATTAACAAAGTGCCAGCTTTGTGTAATTGCAGTGAGGTGTGAAAGTGACCATTCTAATAATTCTATGTGTCTGTTCTCTTAAAGAACATAATTATGATAACAAGAAAATATGATCAGTTCGTACATCTAATATATGAATGCTAATGGAGACCATGTCCTTCTGGATAATGCCCTTAACAGATGAGGGCCAAAATCCTATATCAAGCTTGCATAGAGTAAACCTTCACATTTGGGGGTTGTGCATCAATAGTTCTACAAAATCCTTGTCTTGAATGGGAACGTGTCAGAACTGAAGAAGGACACCAAGTGCACAACTATGTACACGGCCAAATGTAAATGAATATTCATGTGAAATGCATGTCTGTGCACAATGCAGTTGCACTTCTATGCACAATGTGCATCCATGTGCTATGCCACCATATGAGCAACTCAGTCTCCGCAAATGTGAATGGGATGCACCCATTCGTCTTCAGGCTGTTTCCATGGGGGGGATCTCATATATATATATATATATATATATATATATATATATATATATATATATATATATATGATATGATATCAAGAGGTTCCTACTCCTTGAAGACCTCAATAATCTGAAGAGCCCTTGAATGCAAAATAGTACTGTGAATTCCCATAGCTTGGGGTCAAAGAAGATAACCAGTGTTTGATGTCCATGCATACTGAGATTGCCAAGTGCAATATCTTTAACACACACCTTTCTACCTGAGGTCCTGCATATGTATCATGCTTATGTCTCTGATAGGAAACCAAACTGGCCCTTTTGAAAGAGTCAGGCTATGAAGGCATAATTTATGAATGCTCAACATCCCGTTAAGTGTAAAATGATGGAGAGGGTCTTGCTTCACTGCTCCTCTATGCTTGTGAATCTCCCCCCCACCCTCACGACCATCCATGAGGGTTCATATCTAGTTCAAAGCCAACCTTCAGACCTATAAATCAGAGCAGGACATCACAGGAGTGGAAGTTGTTTAGCAGAGGAGCACCAACTTTGCATCCAGAAGGTCCCAGGTTCACTCTTTCCTTATTTCATTTTTACCCATACAAGTGGATGACAGAAAGCAAAAGTTTTTAGTGTGTTACTATCGGAGTTTTTCCGCATTCGTCAAAATGTTTGCAATCTGGGACTTTGTGGAGGGAAAGATTTTGTCTATGCAAAACATATTGTATAATGTGCAAATAGAACATGTCTTTGCATAGAAAAAAATTGTGCTGTTGTGCACAATATTTTTTTCTAATAGAAGCCCCAGAGTGTGAAAATATGTCATTTGGAAATTTGCAGAAACACTGTCTAGTGACATCCTTTCTCACTGAGGATGAGAAAATGTGTGAATCTTTACACCCTTAGATGTAATTCCCAGTATCTCAAAGATGCTGAAAGATGAGATGCTTCTTTTAGGATGCTCCTTGTCACCTACAGTTTTTTTTATGAGGATTGGTATGTAATGTTTTTATTAATTAACCCTTTACTGGATTAATTGGGGTGCTTTTCTAGGACTATCACATGGATGTGACAAACTGGCATAGAAACAGTTGATCAAAGGTGATGTTCCCTATTGCACGATGCCATGTGCAGCCCATTAACAGTCTACCACCACCTGACCCCTGGTATTGATGGGCAAAAGCCACTCATAACACCAGATCGCACCACAATGCTGTCAATTACACTATGTAACAAAAATAGGAAAACTTTCTGTTCCGTGAAAGTGTTCCGTGAAAGTGTTATTTCCTGATTAATTGTGTGGTACTTATTTTTATAGTGATTGTTCTACTCCAGAAACTTCATTTTTGTGGCTGCCACAAACTAGGTTGAATCGCTTGAAACTCTATGAGATATTCATTGAAAAACTATAGCAAAATGTGCTGCAGGATGTCATGTAAAAACAAAGTTTTTGCAGTTTAATAGACTTTTTCTATCTTTTGTGATAGAACCAATTAGGAAATGACATTTATAACCCAGGAACAAAAATGTGTTACAATGTATTACCTGTGCAATATGGCTGATCTGTTGAGGTGGGGGCAGTCTATCTCTCTCCTTTGCATACATTCCCTCTCCCAGCAATTAAAAGTTACATTACAAATATACTTAAAAAGGTCAATTCCTTTAAAAACCTGATAAATAATCTCACTGAGCTACAGAACTGCATGAGATTGGAGCCCCCACCCATGAACAAGTATTGTGTCCATGAGGCCATAGAGCAGCAAAACTATGATAGCAAGGGTGGGCATCCCAACAAGTTGCTGGGATCAGTAATTGCACAAATGCCGCAGAATGGCAGCATTGTGCGATAAAGTTCTGAGTTAATCAGTATATTTTGCTTGAGACTTCTGTCTTCATGAACAGCCTTGCTTGTGCACACACTTGAATTGACTAGTTTTCTAATGTCCTTATTAAACTAGTAGTGTCTGTGATGTTACAAAATACAGGCATCCATTGTGTAATGCTGGAAGGATTCTCATGGCTCAATGTGCAGTGGGCACTGATGTACGAGATTCGGGGTAGGGAAGCTTTTCATATTAGAAGGCCATTGTAATTAAGCTGTAATTGCATAAAGCTGCATTCAATAAACCTCATTTAGATATACTTAAAAATGTCCATTAATTTGCCAAAAAAATCTAACTACTGTGTCCTTAATGGACTGGACTTAAGGACCTAGAAGGCCACATGTTCCTCTTCCTGGGTCACATTCTGAATTTTACCAGAACACAGTAGGGTTGCTTTGCACATCAACATTGCCGAATGTGCAGCAGTTGAACCTGACACATCTTGGCCAACTCTTGCAGAATTTGGATATACAGTGTTTCCTCACTTATCGTTGGGGGTAGGTTCCAGGACCACCCGCAATAAGTGAAAATCCATGAAGTAGGGACATTATATTTATTTTAATACTTATACATTATTTTATTAGTTATACACTATTTTAAGTCTTTATCAACCAATCGTGTGTTGATAAATCACCTCCATCTCCTCCCGTTGCCACTTGGGTTCCTCCCATTTCCACTTGGGCTCCTCCCGTTGCCACTTGGGCTCCTCCCATTGCCGCTTGGGCTTCTCCTTCTCCCTTTGGCTTCTCCTTCCTCCCTTCCTTAGGCTGTAAATTGTAATTTTTTTATGATTTATAATAGTCTTTTAGAGTTTATTGAAAAACAGCGAATCCACAAAAAATGAAACGCGAAGTAGTGAGGGAACACTGTACCTCTTCATCAGTCACTAACAAAGTTTTGTCACATTTCTGTAATATGGCTACATATATACATATCTTAGGAAACAAATTGTGATCTATGTAACTTATTAGCATAATGAATGAATTATTTCAGCACTTCAGCTTTCCCTTCCCTCATGATAACATTCAGGGTGACCCATGAAATTTTCCCCAAAAGCTGGGTTGTGATACACCACACAAGAGTTGAAGGTTGGTCCTCCTATTTTTTTTTTGATTCATGCATTTGCTTCATCTCAGCTCCCAGGTCTACTCCAGGCATGGGCAAACTAAGGTCCAGGAGCCAGAAGCGGCCCTCTGGGTGCTTACCTCAGGCCCTCTTCATTTTCAATGTGTCCTTTTTACCAAAAAGATGGAGGAGAAAGGCATGTAGCAGCTGAAAGCCCTCTGGAGCAATCTCAGCCACTGTATGTCTTGACCTCCTCCTAGCATAAGTACAGTGCATGCTGCCCATCTTTATGCTGGGAGGATGGCTTGAAGAAGGCATGCATGGCTGAGAGACCTCTGGAGCACTCTCAACAACCACCTGTCTCGTTCTCCTCCTGGCATAATGCCAAGAGGACCGGGGGGGGGGGGGGAAGGGAGGATTGGGAGGGGGATCCGGGGGAGGATTGGGGCAGTCACTGCGTGTCCTGCCTTCCTTTG
This sequence comes from Anolis carolinensis, assembly GCF_035594765.1. Classification (NCBI taxonomy): domain Eukaryota; kingdom Metazoa; phylum Chordata; class Lepidosauria; order Squamata; family Anolidae; genus Anolis; species Anolis carolinensis. Next base: position 318,842,841 of record NC_085842.1, read on the forward strand.
GGCATAAAGATAAGGTGTGAAATCCTGTCCTTATGCTGGGAGGACAAGCTGAGGATGACCCAGGCTTGGTCTTGCCCTCGCCTGACCCTGCCCTCTCCTGGACCCACCCCCTTCCAGGCCCACCCCACTTCTGGCCCGGCTCTTCCGGCCAGGCCCACAATGTAGCCCTAAGACAAAAAGGTTTGCCTATGCCTGGTCTACTCTGACCTCACGAGTACAAACGACCTCTGAGCAGAGAATCATCTTTGCCTATGATAGCATTCTTTTTGTTTTCTCTCTCTGCCTTTTTGATCTCAAAGTGCTTTCTGCAAATTGCATGCACGTTCTCCTGACACAAGCCAACTTTGACCCTTGGCTGTTTCACTCCGCTACAGGGTCATGCAGGGAAATGGTGTTTGATAGCAACAAAGGCAGAGGTGACCCCAAATACCAAGGGATAGCCAGACATTTAAGGAATGAGTTTATTGCCAGGGCTGCATCTGCTTCACTTTGACTATAAGCACAAATGGGGATGGACCAAGAAGAATAAATGCTGACCAGTATTTTCAGGACAGAATGCCCTAAGTGCCCAAAATTTGGCCAATGACATTGGCAAATCTCAGGACCAGGTCCTGTCTCTCCAGGTCTTTATTTGCATGCAGAAGACAAGAGGGACAAGGATAGAAGTTCTCCAGCTTTTATTGACTCAGCAATAAGGAAGGGGTCCATTAAGGATCCACAGAATCCCCTGTTTTGCCACCAGAAAGTGACCCCAAATCATTGTCAGTTCACTTCTTGTTTTAAAAAAAATGGAATTCCCTGGTCTTAAAACAGCCCCAGGAGGTGTATATAATATACGTGTGTGTCTATCCTGTTTGCAAAATTGCCATTGGCTCAGAATATATTTATCTGGCAGTGAATATTCCTGCTAATTAATTAATTAATTGAATTATGTGTCAGTACTGCACTTCATTCCATGTGCAAGTCCTCGGCACTGAACAGTCCATTAAATCACAACATAAAACACCAGAATGAAAGAGCAGCTTTAAAAATTCCCTAAACATTTGACACAAGATGAAATTAACAAAACGGTTACAGCTTTATACCGAGCTTTGTGCCCATTGCAAGGGATGGTAGAGCATTGCCAGGATGCCCCACAAGAAGATGTCCCATAAGAAGTCGGGGTCTTCTGAAAAAGGGTCTCTTCTGAAGCTCTTTCAGAGGAAGGAAGGCTTGGATTCATCCTTTGCTGACATTCTGTTAGTAACATCCACCAACAGCATGCATGCCATTCTAAATTGCACACATGTCGAGTGAGTTTTGGACACGTAGTAATCATATCCAACTGAGATTGTATTAAGTAGAAATGGACATGTGCAAGTGGGAGGTTGCTAATGTAAACTGGGGTGTGCATATGTATTTTCTGCTTCTGTGCATTGCATTTTGCAGTTGTACAGTGGGTTATCATCCATGTGCATTCCTCAACAGTCCACATACCTCGTGCCTATGTTAGTATTCAATATAAAGGGGATGTAAAGCATCTTTGCTAGAAGATATTTATTGTCATGTGCCTCCAAAAAAAATTTTTATTCATGGAGGCCTTAGAGGTGATTTATCATGGGGTTTTCTTAGCAACATCCATTTGGGGCTATTGTGTTTGGCATTGCTTTGTTTTGAGGCTGAGAGAGTATGACTTTCCTAAGGTCATCCAGTGGATTTCCATGGCTGAACAGGGATTCAAACTTCTGGTGTGCAGAATTTTAAGGTGCAGCTACACTGTAGAATTAATCCAGTTTGACACTATTTTAAATACCTTTTTATTGTGTCAGAGGCAAATTGAGAAAATACTGCAAGTCACTTCTGACGTGAGAGAATCTGCTGTCTACAGAGACATTGCCCAGGGAATGCCCAGATATGTTACCATCCTGTGGGAAGCTACTCTAATGTCCCTGCATGAAAGCTGGGGCTAACAGATGGGAGTTCACCCCATCTCATGGATTTGAACCACCAACCTTCAGATCTTCAGGTCAGCAGTTGAGCTGACACAAGGATTTAACCCATTGCAGCTCAGTGCCATGTGTCATGGGAGTTGCAGTTTACAAGATCTTTAGCCTTCCCTTCCAAATAGTGCAATCCCTCATTAAACTACAAATCCCAGCACCAGCAGTCTTCAGCAGAGAAGACTGAAGAACTTGTAAAACCACAACTCCTATTATTCCATAGCAGTTACAACACTTAAAGTCATATCAAACTGCCTTAATCATACATAATTTATTCTACAATGTGGATGTACCCATAGTCCAGCAGTCAAACCATTATTATTACACTGTTTGTAAGACAGTGTTGGAAGCCCTAAGACTTTTGTCTTAATTTCCAAACACAAAAAATTGTATCATCTCTGTGCAGTGTCTCATGGAAAAACTGAACAATTTTGGTCGGAGTTTAAAGCAAAATGATATCATTAGTGATGTTCCTAGGTATTGGGTTTAGGATCATAAATCTGAAGGCCTGGGATAATCCCAAATTAGTAATCTTATGCATGTAATTTTTGCTGACAAGGCTGGAGAATAAAGTCAAAGTTCAGAGTTATGTGATATAATAATACAATAAATCTAATTATCTAATTGTTTCAATTGCTTATGTTTTATCTTTTTGTATTGTATATTGGCATTGAATTTTGCCAGATTGTGAGCCACCCTGAGTCCCTTTGGGTGAGAAGGGCGGGATAGAAATGATGGAAATAAATAAATATGGGAACCCTACTTTTCACGTACGTTACTACTGTTTTATTTACAATGGTCCTTTAAGAGCTATTGGCATTCTCCTCTTAGCACAGATAATGCAGCCTGAGAGGGAGAGTAAATGCCTTGCATAACCCTGCCAGGTGAGTCATAGCCGAAGTAGAATTCTTAACCGGGGACTTGGGTTTCATGCCACGCTCTCTTCCCCTCCTACATCCTTTGGTATACAAGCGTTCCAATAAAGGTTAGCTTGGGAGAAGTGGATTACTGCCTGTAATAACTGTGGAGCTGGTTGCAGAGATGGCTAATTTCATGGCTTTAATAGGGAAGAGTCCTGCGGTTTGAGACCAGGCCCCAAAGCCACGTGGAGCAGCCGTTGTCGGAAGCTCGGTTCGCCACTCCAGATTTCCCCCCGGCTCCCAGTTGTAACTGACGGCAGCTTGGCTGCTCCCTAAACACGGTGTAAGCACACAGAATTGGTCACAATATGAACACTTCCTGCTTGACAAACCATGATTGCGAAGGTTCGGGAGAGCCAGGGGGCACCCAAATTGCCAGCTGCCTTGTAGCGAATTCATTGTGTGTGATGCAAGAAACCATTAGTGAGGCTTATTATTAATACATGTGTGAGCTTTAATACACCATGGCTCTGTCTGTCAGCATCTCTCCGGCAGGCCTGCCTTTTGTCCTTGTGTGTTTTCCCCAAACATGCTTCCACAATTAAAATCTTCTTGTTCCCTAAATGATTTTTTTTTGGCTGCTCCTAATTATTTCACACTCCATATAAAAGAGTTATTGGGGTGGGTAATAGGAGACCGGGGGATCTCATTGCTTGATGTTTTGCCGTCAGTGTGATATTACTTACGACAACTTTGATTTGTGTTCTGGGATGTTCCACCTCCCATCCTATTACTCTGGATGCATTCTAGTGCATCTGCAAGTAATTCTACATTCGGAACTCCATTGCTAATTCTCTCAACCAGATACATCCATTCTACATCGTCCCCCAAAATTATTATTCAGGCATAATGCAAAATATAGCTGTCCATGTCCCTAATGGGATTCTGGCCAATTGGGAGCATGCTGTTGGAAAAGAGATGAATCATAATATCATAGAGCTGGAAGAGACCACAAGAGACATCCAGTCCAATCCTCTGTCATGCAGAAACACACAATCAAAGCACTTCTGACAAATCCAGCTTCTGCATCAAAATCTCCAGAGAAGAAGGCTCCACCACTCTCTGAGGGAGCCTATTCCTCTGTTGACCAACTTTGACCATCAAGAAGTTCTTCTTAATGTTTAGGTGGAATCTCTTTGCATACAATCTTAATCCATTACTCCATGTATTAGTCCCTAGGAGGAGCAGGAAAGAAGCTTGGCCTCCTCCTCAATGTGACATTTTTTCAGACATGTAAACACAGCTATTATGGTCCCCTCTTAACCTTCGATTTTCCAAGCTAAACATGCCCAGTTCCCTAAGCCATTTTTCACAGGCCTTGACTTTCATACCTTTGATCATTTTGGCCGTCCTCCTCTGGAAACCTTCCAGCTTGTCAATGTCTTTCCTGAAGTGTTGCTCTCAGAACTGGACACAATATTTCAGGTGAGGTTTGATCAAAATCCCCAATCCACCTACCATGTTTCCCCAAAAATAAGACAGTGTCTTATATTAATTTTTGCTCCCAAAGATGCGCTAGGTCTTATTTTTAGGGAATGTCTTAGTTTTCCATGAAGAAGAATTCACATTTATTGTTGAACCAAAAAAATGAACATTTATTATATACTGTACAGTAGTTGTCATCACAAACCAGCATAACCAGACAAACTGTGAATCCTATCAAGAATTTCTTGTTACTACCATTATTTCCATGTGCAACAGTCTATGGTATGTACATTTGCCAATCTGTTCTGGTGTTCTGTTCGGCAGGCATGCTTCCAAACACAAACCTGCTAGGTCTTACTTTCGGGGGAGGCCTTATATTTAGCAATTCAGCAAAACCTCTACTAGGTCTTGTTTTCTGGGGATGTCTTATTTTAGGGGAAACAGGGTAACAGTATCTTTGTCTAGCTCACATTTTACATTTTTGTTTGTGTGGCTGTGTGTGACAGAATATCATAGGGGAAAACAGTTGGTCACTGCTATGTTGCAGAGCACATGCTGAACATGAAGATGATCCCAGGTTCAATCTATGGTCTCATTCCAAAGAAGCTGAAGAAGCAGGCTTGGAAACTAATGGCGAGTAGACGTGTCTTAGGGGGAATCTTCATTTGTGTCAGCTTCTCACAGAAGAGAGAACACACTCAAGACTTTATTGCACAAAGCTGTCATTCTACAACAATTGCATAACCATCTATTCCAGATACATATTTGGGATGAGCACCACTTTTCATTTACATAATCGCGCCAATTCACCAATCCATATTCCTACGATCGTAATGGTTAATTCTTATAAAACAAATTTATTACTGGATATTATTTAAAAAACAGTTTGAGAATAATGAGAGCTAACAGGGAGAAGATGAGTATCTCATGCTCTGATATTACATCAGTGCTTGCATAGAAATGGAAGGGAACCCATTGCATGAGGTAGGTGGCTTGAACATTGTGAGATTGATAGCTTTTGATGGCTTTTGCCCATTAACAGCAAGAGATTAACTCACTATGTGGGATGCACATGGTGTGGGATAAAGACTGTTTCAATGCCAGTTTGCCTGTTTTGTGTAATGATGTTCTCATTGTTTTAATCCCCACTCCACTCCCATTGTGTGAGAGAATCAAAACTTTTGGCATGGTATCGAACTCAGTAGTTGCTTCTTGCGAAATTATCAAAGAGATTGTTTTTCTGAACAGAAAACAAAATGAAACACATTTTCTGCACTGAATTTTTTTAAAACCAAAAAAAGCACTGGAAATTTAACACAGTATGAATACCAGGAGAAAACTACACATAAATCTTGCTGCTACATTATTCTTCCCCAAAGGCTCTCTTGAGTACCGGGAAACCCTTTCTTCTGCAGGGAAAAAAATGCAAACAAACATTGTTTCTAGCCCTAGCCTCTCTGTTTGCATTACCAATCATTTTCTTAAGACTGAGTACCAGAATTTTCCCTAGAGAATGTTGTGCTTGAAATGTTGTGCATAGTGAGGAGGCAAAAATATACTTCTAAAGCTTCCCCCACTTCACATTTTTGGCCAGTACTGATTGTTTTGAGTGAGCACCAGGAATTTAATTCAACCAGAGGTAACCTTAAAACTGGGGCATTTTGAGAAGATTACTCCAATACTTTTATTTTGTGAAAAGTAACAACTAATCAGCAGGAAATCACAGTCACTACTACTACTACTACTGTCATTTGGCACTCCATAGCCAAAGAGTATATAAAAAACCCATCACAACGTTGACATCTATAAAGTGTGATGGGATGGAAACAATGCGAGTTAGAGTCTCATAGGGTTCATCTACACCAGTGGTTCTCAACCTGGGGTCCCCAGATGTTTTTGGCCTACAACTCCCAGAAATCCTAACAGATGGTAAACTGGCTGGGATTTCTGGGAGTTGTAGGCCAAAAACATCTGGGGACCCCCAGGTTGTGAACTACTGATCTACATTGTAGAGTAGTGGTTCTCAATGTGTGCATCCCCAGATGTTTTGGCCTTTAACTCCCAAAAATCCTAACAGCTGGTAAACTGACTGAGATTTCTGGGAGTTGTAGGCCAAGACACCTGGGGACCCACAGGTTGAGAACAACTACTGCAGAATTAATGCAATTTGGCACCACTTTAACAACCATGACTCAATACTATGGAATATGAGAGTGGTTATTTTACAAGGTTTATCAACTCCTTTGCCAAAGAATGATAGTGCTTGACCAACCTACAAATCTCACAATTCTGTAACATTGAGCCTTGGCAATTCAAAAGTTGTTAAACTCCTTTAATTCTACATAGTAAATGCACACTTGGGCTTTCATTATCAACAGGAAAAGGGAGATGGCTGTAGCAGACAATGGATCACGCTGAAATGGACCCAGTCTAGATTTCCAAATGGCTATGAAGTACCAGATACTCTCGAGTTCCCTACAAACTCTGGATTATCTTCTGACTTTGCATAAAAAGGAGCAAAGTCAGGTTAAGGAGAGAAAATTCAGGATACTCTCAGGAGGTCCTTGTGTATTATGAAGAGAAACAGCACTGGACTTGAGGTTTTATTTTATCTGACATATTGGAGATGTAATGGTCTCCTTTGGGTGTGGCAGAGGACAACTCAACTAGACCATACAGTTTCCAAAAGAAATATCTAGGGCTTTGATCCAGTTAATGAAAGGAATAAAATACAGCACTGATGTCATGTTGTTCAGCTTTTACAGGACGGTATTGTTTTTATGATGTTTTATGGGAAGCTCTTATATGGCTCTTCAGGCGCGAGATTATTGTGCTTTTTATAAAACTAAGCAAGAGACAACTTCTCTTCTTTTTGCTCGTTGCTGCTAAGTAGACAATGGGCTTTTTGTGGTCATTACTTCCCAATAGCAACATTTCTTTCTGGAGTCATGCCTGAAAAGCAATGGCTTCAGATTGCACACTTCCTCGGGAGGGATGAGGAGTGAGGAGGAGGGGATCCTCACCACTGAAGAATAATTAAAGCTTTTAAGAACCAAGGCTCAGTGTAGTGCTCATACGGAAAGCCAAGTCCGAAATGTGGACTATCACGATCGAAGTAGGAATGCATGTAGTTCTGGAAGAGGGCCTAAATATATTAAGGCAGCAGATCCCATCTGATCTGGCCCTAAGAAGGGTCAGTCCTTGTTAATACCTTGATAGGCAATGAATAACAGACTATATTTCAGAGAAAAGAACTGGCAAAACCACCCTGAGTATTCCTTGCCTAAGAAAACCCTATGAAATGTATGAGGTCACCATAAGCTGACTGTTGACTTGAAAGCACATACATACAGAGAAGCTTCTCCTCAATACCTTAAAAGCACCAGATCTTATCTGATCTTGGAAGCTAAGCAGGGTCAGCCCTGGTAGTACTTGGATGAGAGGCTCCCAACTGATACCACGTGCTCCAGGCTCTATTTGGGAAGAAGGAAAGGGCAGTAACACCTCTGTGCATAACGTGTCTAAGCAAGCCCTACAAAATGAATGGGGTCATCATAAGTCAACAGAAGACTTGAAGGAACACACACACACATATTCCTGTTGTTCAAAAAGCCTTTTTCAAGACATTACTGGATTTTGTTTCTGTGGTTCTTGTGTTTTACTTTAGGATTGTGTAACTCATTCTACCCACTTTCTTGCTTAACTATAGGAATCCTCAACTTTGTTTTCTGCTCCGTGTATATGCATTTTGTGGTGCCATATTGATCATGGGGAAAGGTCAGAATGTGCTAGGCTCCATCTACACTGTCATATAATGCACTTTGAAACTGGATTATATGGTCTGTGTAGACTCACATAATGCAGTTTAACTACACTGAACTGCATTATATGAGTCTGCACTGACTTTATAATGTAGATGGGGCCCTAGCTGATTAAGAACTCCCTTTTGACATAACTGCTTTTCTGAATTGGAAAAAAAATCATTTTTTTAAAAAATGTGTGTTTTATTTTAATTGTTAAGGTGCCAGAATGAGAAGAATCCTGGATTTATGACATCCTTTTTTGGGAGGCGGGGAATCACACAGGGTGATTGTTGAATTCGTGGATGGAGAATCCATGGATACAGACAGCCAAATACAATTTTTAATATAGTAGTTGGTACACTTTGCGCAGTTTGAATCCCCAGATGTTATTGAACAACAACTTACATCAGTTTTGATTATCTGTCATGCAAACTAGGGATAATGGGAATTACAACCCAACAGCATGCATAGCTCTGAGCTTAAAGGGCATTTTAAAGTCAGATGCCATATCCACAAGCCTTGTATCTAATTCCAAACCCCTGACTAAAGAGAACAAACAGCAGCCTTCCAAATGTCACTGCATCAACTCTTATCAGCTCTAGTCATGATGTCTAATGATGAGGAATAGAGGAGTGGTATAGTCCAGCCTTGAGTTTGACTGATGTGGTCTAGATGATACTTTAATGTTCATTGTTATTTACTGAAACAGCGAATTAATTGTGCATGCCTGTAGTTGGAAAAGCCTGGAAATGTGGTTTAATTGTGTGTCGTTTCTGATTTGGAAGTGAGCATGTAGCCTTGTACTCTTTTCTTTCATTTTTTATGAGGTCACCATCACACAGCGGGGGTGCAAAGGCAACCTACTTGAGATTGTCTGATGTGTGCCTGTGTGGAGGGGGAGGACTTGGTTAATTGTATAGCGCATAATTAAGCCATTTTCTCTTCCAGTTTGCTCCCATAACTCAAGATTGTTTGTGAATGCTTACTTCCTATGGGTGCGCCTAAATGGGCACAATTCATACAGTTTGATGCCACCTTAACTGCCATGTCATTGCTATTTGGACAAGTCCCTTCAGAACTTCATGGATGCTACTGCTGTGGCAAAAAAAAAAAATGACACTCACAAGTGCCATCCCACTTCCCCTGTGTTGTCGAGTGTATGGAAAGCAGGGTGGCATCACTGGACTTTGTTCCCAATGGGGCTGGTTCCAAATTAGAACTGGTCCAGTTGCTCATCTAGACTCCAAAGTGAGGGGCCTTCAGAGAAGCTCCAGAGCATTCTCCAACCTTTCCTAATGTCAGGTAAAATGGGCTAGCTGGTTTTACCTTGGATTAGGGACTGGAAGTCTCTGGAAATATTTGAATGCCTGGGAGTGACTTTTGGTTAGTCTCTGGAGCAGCAGGAAAAAGCCTGCTCAGTCTTCAGTATGACATCCTTTCAAATATTTAAACCTTAGCTAGATCCTGCCTTGTCTTGGAAGTTAAACAGAGTGAGTCCTGGTTAGTAACTGGATGGAAGACCGGTTAAAATACCACATATTGTTGGCTAGACTTCCAACAAAATCCCCTCTGAATATTCCTTGCCTAAGAAAGGGTTATGAATTTCAAGTGGTTGCCATCAGTCAGAAGATGACTTGAAGACACATACATACATGTATTGTAGAACTTCTTAACCTTCTCTTCCCCAGGCTAAACTTAACCAGATTTCTAAACTTTGTAGGATTTTGGAAACTGTGTGTAGGATAGGCTTGCAACATGTATTGGATTAAAGTATGGATAGGCTGGTGTGAAACATATTGTAGAATGCATGGGATGTGTCTACAACAGTGATGGCCAACCTATGACACACGTGTCAGCACTGACACGCCTAGCCATTTTTGTTGACACGCTGCCGCATGCAGATTGATTGGATGACTATGTCTTTTGTGGCCAAATTCGGTGTGATTTGATCCAGTGGTTTTGTTGTTTACTCCATGGGAATTATGGACATTACATTATTATTATATCATTCTGTTATTATTCTATTATTATTGTAGTATATTATCATATTATTACTATTATATTATTATTATATTATTCATTATTCATGACTACACTGAAACTAGAATAGAGAAAAATCAGTGTGGAAACTGCAAGAGGTACCATAGATTGTTGTACATGGAAATAATGATAGTAAATAGTTTTTGATTTATTAAATACAGTTATATATTACAATTATACATTTTTGGTATTTAAACTATACACATTGTGAAATTATGGGTTGTTTTTTTTCTCGAAGTGACACACCACCCAAGTCATGCTAGGGTTTTTTTTTTTTTTGGTGGATTTTGACACACCAAGCGCAAAAGGTTGCCCATTATCGGTCTACAATTTTGTACTGCTTGTGCAAAAGCAGAAACCCTAAATCTTGGGCCTTGTCAACCATGATTTGGATCTGCTTTGCAAAAGAAAGAAAGAAATCAGTATAGTCAATACTTTCAGATCAAAGTTCTGGACAAGGCAAAAGTGTGGAAAAGCAGAATTGCCCTCAGGAATAACCCTAATGGATTCACAGCTGGATGCCACAGTGTAATAGACTTGTCACCTTAATCTTACCATTATACTAAGAGGGAATACTTTCACTACGAGTTCACTTCCAGTTTACAGAGCCCAAGACCGTGTTGCTTCATCCGTAAGAGTCCAACGCGCTAATCTGTCCTGCCGTCACTTTGCCCGCACCATTTGGCTGTAATAGTTTGTTGGTTAATGGATTAAACTAGACAGGATTAGCCATTTCAATTTGTATTCAGCTGCTTTCTTCATTTAATGTTCTCACTGTAAGTGGTGAATTATTGACTACTTTAAATGTGGCTACAAACAGCTTCAAAAAGAGGAGCAATTGCAAAGGCTGAACTGTGTACAGTGGGGGTCAGTGGTTTTCCCCTTGCCTTCTCCGCACACAGCCCCCACCCTCCCAGTTAACCCTTGACCACTCTCCCCTGGGAGGCCTCCGCAATTGGGCCTGAGCCGTGCTTAATGGGCCGGAGAGGCCTTGGGGTTAAATATAGTTAAGCATCTGAAATTTAACCTATATTATTGATATTGGGTCCTGCCCAAAGTGTTGGCACAGTGGCTTAAAAAAGAAGAGTTCATTAGAGAGAAAAAACACAACTGGCAGGAGACCAGATCTTGTTGTTGTGCAACTTCAACTCATTTCTGACCTATGGTGGCCCTAAAGATTAGGCTATCCCGGGGTTTTCTTGGCAAGATTTCTTCAGAGGGAGGGCTGTTTTCTCTAAGATCAAGAAAAGATACTTTGCTTAAGGTCACCCAGTGAGGTTCCATGGCAAAGTGGGGATTCAAACCCTGGTCTCCAATGCCATATTCCAACTGTCAAACCCCAAAACTCTGTAAGTTGTAGGTTTGTAGACTGGATCTAGAGGAGTCCAACATGCAGCAGCTGCATGCCTCTTTGCAACTGAATTGTGATGTTCCACAATCAAATGAGAAAAAAAAATATGCAAGAGCAATGTGCAATATTCACTGTTTTAGTTTTGATTCCTGCAAGGAGAGGGTTGGGCTAGATGGATTGTACAGTCCCTTCCAACTCCATAATTCTAAGATTTATGCATAATGTGTAATATGGATTGCACACACAACTTCACCTCCTCAAACATGAACTGGGTACAGCTCTAATACATAGCAAACCATTTCTGTAAGTGAGCTTGGATATGTATAAGACACCAGAAGGATTCTGGATAATGGATTTCCATAGCTAAACCAATGTTGAATCATATTTGACCATGACTCTCAAAATCTACCTTGGAGAACAGGTTATAGGACTTACCTTGTTATCAAGGAAGAATGGGGAGCCCATGGGTTGGTGCAACACTGAGTCCATGGTGGATGGGGCTCTAAATTCATGTTCTCCGCCAAATTGTGAAATGTAGGCTGATATCTTGAGTCAAGTAATGTATGCGTATTATATAGTTAAGTTTCTGCCTACACTTACCCGAGTAATCTGAATTAAAGTGTCCCAGAGCTTCTCCAATTCATCTAGGACTCTTTGGCCATCCCCAAAGCTGGTTAGGCTATGATGCTTTTAGGCCACAGCTGTTGCACCAACAACAAAAATCAACTCCCTGGCAGAGACCTCCTGGCTATATTATATTTCTAGTCATGCCCTGGTGTGACATCACCAGAAGCAATGTCAGCAGCAAGAAGAACCATTGGAGGCCAAATCCAACCTGATCCAGCTGTCCACGTCTCTGGGTTCAAATTACAGGAAAAGAGATTCCACCTGAACATTAGGAATAATGTTCTGACCATAAGAGCTGTCCAACAGTGGAACTCTGTGCCTCAGAGTCTGGTGAAAGCTCCTTCTTTGGAGTCTTTTAAACAGAGTTTAGATGGCTATCTGCCAGGGTTACTTTAATTGTGCTTTTCCTGCATAGATGACCCATGTGGTCTCTTCCAACTCTGTGATTCTATGAAACACCAGAATCACTCCAGATCTTCCTAGAAGCTCTGGAGTGAATCTCATTTTCTGTTGACCCACATTCATAGCTAGATGCAGCATTTCTGCTGTGAAGCTAGTCCTACATTGCCTGAATCCCAGTAGCAGCTGAGGGATATGTCTGCTTTTTTTGGGCTGCATAGACAAGCCTATGTATCTAGATGGCCCTATAGCTACATCTCCTGATACTAACTGCTCAGACCTACCATGGCTTCAGTTTAACATCCTTTGAGCATCACACAAATATCCATGTGCAGACCTTATGCTACACTCACTCATATAACTCCTCACTTAAGCCTCAGAGCTTCCTCGAACAGGCATTCCTTGCTTAAAAGATTGGAAAAAATCGAACTTTACTCTCAGAGCAGGAGGCACAATGATTACAGAAGCTCAAAGACTTCTGGAAGACCCCTAAGGTCCTCCACACTGATATCATTGTTGTGCATCTGAAATGAAAAAGATCTTTCTCTGATTTTATCTCCTCATCTTAAACCATAGAGTAGCTTGGTAAGATGGCTTTGAAGTAAGTTAGGAAAGGAGGCTTTGGACATTACATAGAAAGAAAGGGAAAGCCAATGCCTGTGTGGTTCCAGAAAAGGCATTCTCATACATAAGCTTAAAAACCTGGCTCTTCCAGCAGGCCTTCGGAGAGTGAACACTCTCCTCATGTCAGGTTCTCGCCTAAGTGACAATTACATATTTGATGCACTTTATCTTATCCCAACAGTTAGAAGCTTTGGGCCAGTTCATTTTTACAATTTTTGCTTTGGTTTTTAGATTACGTCATGGTGATATTACTGTTTTTAATGTTTAATATGTTTAACTGTATTTATTGTTTCAATGATTGCAATTTATCTGGGCTTGGCCCCATGTAAGCTGCCCCAAGTCCCCTTGGGGAGATGGAGACGGGATATAAAATATAAAGTAGTTGTTCTTCTTCCTCTTCCTCTTCTTCTTCTTCTTCTTCTTCAACCCCTATGTGTGTTTTCCAGTACTTGTAAGCCAGTGGTTCTCAACCTATGGGTTCCCAGATGTTTTGGCCTTCAACTCCCAGAAATATTAACAGCTGGTAAACTGTCTGGGATTTCTGGGAGTTTTATGCCAACATCCAGTGACCCACAGGCTGAGAATCACTGTTGTAAGCAGTGTTGTTCCTGTAATGTAAGAAAGTGATCAGTGGGACTAATAGTGATATGTTGTTCTCCAGTAGCTGGACACATTGAGACAGGTCTCAGAATGGGCTTCCTTAGGACACTCATACAAATGACATCATTGCAATACATCCAGAGATGGGAAAATAGCTAGCTAGATTTCCATGGATCATTCCACTTTCTGATAATGGGATTTGGTTGAGCATAAGAGAGGTTTCAGTTGTTGCCCAGTCAAAACAGAATTCCAATTTCTGCAAAGATGAAAAAAGTGACTCATGATGGTGTAGGTCCATGTATGGCATCGCAGGTCACTCACAGGATGCCAGCTGGAATTTCGTCTCCTTCGTCCTCGTCCTCCTTTCCAGGCTGCATGTTCAAGCACTCATCCTTTCTGTTAGTTATGCACCGCGGGGGACCGTGCATCTCCAACCGAATGCGAAGGCAGCCGCCACAAAGAGAGAGACATAATTCAGGCAGGCGGATAACTGAACCACTTTCATAAAATAAGCTGCACAAGCCCCAGGATGGCAGTAAGGCTGAGGCATGTGCCAGCAGCATTGCCAGGCTTGTACCCTCTGAAGTATTCAGCATTTAAAAATAAAACAACTTTCCAGGAGCAATCCTCCTGTCACATCGCTGTGCTGCTGTGGCTCCTGCCTTAGGAAGGTGGCAGGGGAGGCGGGGGGAATGCTCCAGTTTTTGTGCCTCTCTTAGATTCTTTCTTTGCAATGAACAGAACAAAAAATGGAATGACATTATAGGAGGAGATAGTACAAATGCAGTGTGATGTTCTCGTGGCTTTTTACTTTTGGGGGAGGGGAGTTGGAGTTGCATTGCCATTGTAGGAAGTACATTTGTCTGGAAAAATGAGCAGTGAGTATGTTAAATTGAAAGTAACATACGTGCACATCTGTTGGATATGCCATAGACTTTTAATAGTGTTTCATCTCTTGCTTTAATGATGTTGTATCCCTTCCCGAGCTGCATGGAGAGGAGGGTAATAATAATAATAGTTATTATTATTATTATTATTATTATTATTATTATTATTATTATTATTATTATTAACACAACAAGATTAATACACAGCAAACAAGATCACTATGCTGACTGTTGTATTGGATCACACGTCGGACACTTCCCAAGTGTCTACGATTATGTGATGTATGGGTGAATAATGTGTGCAGATCCGAGTAGGGTGACTTTTTGTGGTTGACAGATAGTAATTTTGTCAGCACCGATAGTTTTCAAGTGCTGGCCAAGGTTTTTAGGCACTGCACCCAGTGTGCTGATTATCACTGGGACCACCTTTACTGACTTGTTTCAGAGTCTTTCCAGTTTGATCTTTAAATCCTCATATTGTGTCAGCTTTTTCAGTTGCTTCTTGTTGATTCTGCTGTCACCTGGGATTGCATCATTGATGATCCATATATTATTTTTTAACACAATTGTGAGGTCAGGAGTATTGTGCTCCACTGAGTCTGGATTTGGAAGTCCCAGACTAGTTTTAAATGTTCATTTCTGTAACTTTTTTAGGCTTGGGATCCCACCAGTTCTTTATCACAGGCAGATGGTATTTGTGGCACAAGTTCCAATGGATCATCTGAGCAATGATATTATGCCTCTGCTTATAGTCTGTCTGCGCAATCTTCTTGCAGAAGCTGAGTATGTGATCCATCATTTCATTTGCTACCTTGAAGAGTCTGCACTTGGGATCTGTAGTCAACTTTTCAATTCTGGCTTTGCTGGCATTTGTTCTAATTGCTTGTTTTTGGAATGCAAGAATCAGGCCCTTAGTCGACGTTGTTCCTCCTCCTCCTCCTCCTCCTCCTCCTCCTCCTCCTCCTCCTCCTCCTCCTCCTCCTCCTCCTCCTCCTCCTTATTATTATTATTAGTATTAGTATTACTATCGCCAGGCACAAAAATGGTGCTGGACCCGCTTGCCACCTATCCGGGAAGTGGCTGAAACTGTTTACACCACCATCCCACTTTCTCCAGACTTTGGCAACCCAGGGACAGGGGGTGACACCTTACTTGCCCCATCAATCTAGTGTCTGTGGTGATGATATGACAAGCCAATCAGGGAAAGAAGGGCAAAAGGAGGGGAACATAGAATATATGATTTTGAAGTATGTTTGGGCATCTTATTGGTGAAGAATGAGGCTCTGAATTGGCCTCTTAAAGTTCTTGCAACCAGTGAGTAAGGAAGGAGTCTCTCCTTGAAGTTGATCTAGGAACATCATCTCACTTATACAGCCATGGGACTTGGGTGGGAGTACCTACTCTATGATAACCTTCCAGTAAATGGCCAATTGATGAGCAACCTAAATGTTAGACTGACCTTGAGGCTTACATGTATTGTCCAAGAGAAGGCTCAGGAGGTGGATATGGGTTGATGCCTCAGGTGGACAAGTATGGCTCTGCCCAGTTCATTAGAGAGCTGAGCGTTTCTGGCCATTATAGTTCAAAATATTGCTTCCAAGTTCTGGTTAGTTGAGACTAAGCAAGTCAGCCCCCAAGGGATCTTCTCCATACTCTAGAAATGATTATAGAATCCATTCCAGCTGTAAATGCCTAACATTATCTACTGCAGTAGAGAGCTATGAAAATTTTGGTCCATAGCCATTTCAGTCACCCTACTAACTATCAGGATTTTGAGAGTTATAATGCTGTGAAGAAAAAGTTAAGACCCTACATCACAAGGATTAAATATACATACTCATTGAGTTGTTTGATGTTGTGAGTTTATTAATTTAAACATTACACAACTGAATGTGGAAACAAATATGAAATGTATAACTGCAACATGTTCTCGTGCAATGCACACTTGAAAAGGTGTATCCCATATGTTGTAATGGCAGCCTATCTTCAACTTTAGAGTTTTCAACTGAATACAGATGTTATGCCCTGGCTGAACATGTACAAACACATATATAAGACCACTTACACATGCTTAAGTCACTAATAGAATGCCAACCAACTTTTTCAAGCATTGGTTGAGAGAAGTATGGGATATCTTTGCATCAGAGTCTCAAGTGTCCAAAACGGGCATGTGCATGACTTAGTGGAGTGTGGGGAGGAAGGAAGGAATTTTATGGAAGCAATTCATCCCTTTAAAAATACGATCTGTGTAATAAATCCCAACATTAATTAGTCCAGGGATGGAATTTGCTGATTAAATTCTCCTTGTGACCTGGAGATGCTAGAGGGTTTCCTAAGTCCCCATTATTCCTCTAAACAAAAAACCAAAAGGGAGAAAATACTCTTTTCGCAGAAATTGCAATACATATAACTCGCACTACTCCTGCTGGCAGACTTCATTTCCTTTCATTGCTTTCTTTCTTTTGTCTTCAGCAGCACATTTGCACTTTTCCCCTCCCCTGATGCCCTGCGTCAAACCCTTCTTCTTCAAAATGTTACAAGAAGAAATGTAAACCTGTGAAGGAAAGCACTAAAGTGCTTCCTTGGGGACATTCAGTATACCTGAGATTTACACTGGAAGAATGGGGACCAGTGCAAAGTTTGGAAAGATTACCTTTTTGGGCCACAATTCCCCAAATTACTCCAGTACTAGGCTGCCCGGGGGGCTTTACAAGTTGGTATATGAGCAATGGGGCGGAAAAAGCCACCCGGGGAGTCTTTACTCCCTTCTCTGAACCCCAAATCCATCAACTGGAAGGATGATCCAAGCAGCCAACATACCCGCAGGATTATAGCTTTCTGGGGTCAAAATGAGGCCATTCTCCTTCCAAATGAGAGTTGTGTCCCCCTCCAAGGAAATTTTCCTTCCGTCTTCAACTTTCTAGCATTACAGAGAGTGAGGCATGGAAAATGGTTCACATCAAGAATGCATCTGTTTTTGGTGCTGTAAATTTCAATGCAAGGGTGCATCTACAGGCCCTTCCACACAGCCATATAATCCAGAATATCAAGGCAGAAAATGCCACAATATCTGCTTTGAACTGGGTTATCTGAGTCCACACTGCCATATGTCCCAGTTTAAAGCAGAAAATGTGTGAAAAGGGCCTACACTGTAGGATTAATGCATTTAGCACTCCTATAACTGGCATGGTTTAATGCTATAGAATCCTGGGATTTGCAATTTGGGAAGCATCTGCACACTTTGGTAGAAAAGGCTGAAATCAGTGCAAAACTACCACTTCCATGAATCGAGGATATAAAGCCACGACAGTTAAAGTGGTGCCAAGTGTAGCTGCCCTCCTGTGTGACACAGTTTATTTCTTATTTTTTTTTAATGGTCTGGTTTTTAAGTGCATTTAATTCTCTTTCTTTCTTTCTTTTTTTAAAGAAAAGGACAGCATAAATTTTAAAGCTGTATCTCTTTCAACCTTTGTAATCTACATTTACTCTCAGACTGGGAAAAAAGTAAAATACAAATCTGAGTGGCAACTTTGCTTGCCCCTTTTCTTTGAATGCCTAAATTCTATTTCTTAATGCTGAACTGAAATGGTAAACTACTATAAGGCTAGGAATTTTGGGGATGAGGAACATTTTTGCATTTTATCCTGGAGAAGGCAGAATGAAAATATAGGCACCTCACTGTTGCCTAAGCTATCTTCTCACTCACATGCTAATGGGTGGATCCCACTCAACACTTGCAAATCAGGCTTGCTAATTGCAACATTCACACTTGCTTCCAACAGACAAGGGTTCTTTCTCTCACCCTGGACATTATTCCACAGGTATACAGGGTGTTTGAAAAAGAACTCCCTAGTTTTAAGTATAATTAAATGGGAACCAGGGAGTTCTTTTTCAAACAACCTGTATATTCCACTTGCTTTACTGTTATCCTGCCAACCTAGAAGTTCGAAAAAATGTAAATGTGAGTAGATCAATAGGTACCGCTCTGGCGGGAAGGTAACGGCGTTCCATGCAGTCATGCCGGCCACATGACCTTGGAGGTGTCTACGGACAACGCCGGCTCTTCGGCTTAGAAATGGAGATGAGCACCAACCCCCAGAGTCGGTCACGACTGGACTTAACATCAGGGGAAACCTTTAGCTTTACCTTATGTGTTTTTATTTTATATCTTGTATACTGCTCTTCGGGCTTGGTCCCTATGTAAGCCGCCCCAATTCCCTTCAGGGAGATGGAAGCGGGTTATAAGAATAAAGTTATTATTATATTATTATAATGCTGCTGGAACATGGCTATACAGCCAGAAACCACACAAAACCCCAACTCTGGAGTTCTTTAAACCAGAGTTTTACAATAAGTATATACATGGTTGTTGTATGTTTTCCTGGCTGTCTGGCCATGTTCCAGAAGTATTCTCTCCTGACGTTTCACCCACATCTATGGCAGGCATCCTCAGAGGTTGTGAGTATAGACATGGCCAGGATCAACATGAGTGAGAATTGGCATGGTCACAACATTGGTAATCATAAAATGCACTCTGAACATTTTCCTAATTCTCGCCATGATAAGATATGTCGGAACCTAGTAGCACCTTTGGACTAACTGGGAATAAGATACTTCTTTTAAATTACTTATTGCTTGTCACTGGCTCAAATAAATATAGACCTATTGTACACACTCATGTCCAAGTCAACTTCATGGATAAGCAGGTTTCGAGACAAAAATTACCAATTTTTATATGCACCATGGATAAGTTGACCCAAATTCTTGCAGTTGATTTATTTGACTAAAAATTCTAGACTTATATTTGAGTATATAGCTTAGTTCTTGGGATTTTCTTTTTTTCCAAATATGTATGTCTATATGTATATATTCTAGCTTTTCTGTATTGCTTGAACCCATCTTCCATTGGCTGAAGCATCTTTAAGCAGCCTTTTGTGAACACTTTAAATTGGCCCACCATTCTCCGCACATTTATCAAATCTGCGCCAGAAGCAGCTGGGCCCATGTATCCGCTTGAGGATTCTGGAATGCCAATTCCTTTCTTTTCCCCAGTGGAAAGTCTGGGAAATATAACCCAAATCAAGGCAGTGAAATCTCAGTCTGAATCTGGATTCCTCATACATCTCTAATCTGTCGCCTTCAGAGTACCGGCAGTGTTTTACACACTGTATGGATATGACAGTGTAAATTCTTTCTCCATGCATTTAGATATTTTAGCTCAGCCTTTTGTGAGGTCTCCAGATCAATATCAGAGCATGAAATCAATACTAAATAAAGCCTGTAGAATCAGCCTGAACCAAAACTACTCATTCTTTTTGGAGCGAGGAGGGGAGAGAGAAATATCCAACCATTTAAAAAAATGCAATGTCCTCCCTCTATTTCAATGATTTCTATTTTAGCAATGCCCATGAAAATCTTTGTGTGCTTTCAGCATTTACAAAGACATTTGAATGTATATGTGGGATAAACTGGCTGATCTATCCAAGTTGGCCCAGGGACTCTGAATAGTCTGGGCTCTTAACCAAGGCTGCATCCAGTGCAATTCTAGGGTTGTAGTCTGTAGAGACAGTAGAGCTCTTTTGTGAGATTTCTAAATGCCCCTGTCCAAACTGGAAATCACAGGAGTCCACAGTGTTATGATGACAGGGTGTTTTTCCCCCCTATTCTGGCAGGTCTTTGAGAATTGACTGTGGGTGCATCTACACTGTAAAATTAATGCAGGTTGACACCACTTGAACTGTCATGGCTCAATGCTATGGAATCATGGGAACTGTAGTTTTACATAAGTGCCAAACTGCAATTCCCAGGTCTCCATAGCATTGAGCCATGGCAATTCAATCAATGATAAACTGCATTGATATTACAGTGTAGATACAGCTTAGATCAGAATTTGGAAAAGTTGGATGTTTGGACCACACTGGATTCTGCCCACCAACATTTTTGGGAGTTCTAGTCCAAAAGAGGGTGACCTTTTCTTTTCCAAGTTTTGGGTGAGAGATGGATCAGTTGTCTGGCTCAACAGGATGAATCCATGTTGTGTCCCTATTTACATGGGTCATTTATTTTCCTTCTGAAAAATACTCTGGACCTAGACTCGTTTGATGGGGGGAGATTATATCTCTATCTCTGTCTCTATCTCTATATCTGAGACACATTCTACAATGGATCACCACTTTGTGCCAAACTTAATTAGCACCGCTGCAGCATTTCATCTTAATTGGGGGTTCCAATAGAAAGGTTCCTATTGGATTAAGACATCCAAGAAATTTGGAGAGAAGAAACCAAAAGCCTTGAGAGAAGGTGAGGAAACACGCTCTGAACCCGTCCGGCTAGATTCTGTGGGCAAGGGCAATTAATTTGTCAGCATCTGATTGAAAAACAGAACAAAAATAAAACAGTTTCTTTAGGAGCTGGCATTTGTGTATATTTTGAGCCTCTTGCCAGGTGGTGATTCATAGGCTTGTGCAAATTAGAGATGAGAAAAAGACGAGTCGCTAGGTCATGCTGTCTGTACAACCGACACTGAAGTATTGTTCCCTCTGGTCTATTCATCAGTGCTTTGTCCAGTCCAATTTTAAATGACTCAGGCAAAAGGGCCTTTCCAACCGATCTCTCGGGAGCACGAGTCTACAGTCAGCTCCCGCTCACCAGAGGAGGGACGTTTCTTGGCATTCGGCCTGCCTGCTAATGGATTGTTTTTCCTGCCCTTCTTCCTAGTAATGGGTCTGCTTGAGCAATGGCCAGGCATGTGTGAAAATGTCACCAGTGGAGGTTCTGTTGAATGTGTTCAGCTGGGTTTCAACATGATTGCCAGCTATGTGTCCTTGAAGGGTCTTCTAGGCCTATGGAAAGGACTTTCCTCCAAGAGGCTCACAACACAGGCCTTTTCATTCAAAGTAAGTGCCACTTGCTTCCAAGATGACAACTTGTCTGGACATATCTTCTATGAAACAAGTCTCCATTCAGTGGGACTTGATCTATAGCAGGTATCTGTCAATAGGTTGTACTCCTGAGAGCAAGTCCAACAAAGCCTATAGTGCTTCCTTCTGAGAAGGTTGAGAGATGACATGATAGTTATGTTTAAATATTTGAAGGATGTCACATTGAGGAGGGGGAAAACTTGTGTCTTACAGCTCTAGAAACTAGAACACACAGTAATGGTTTCAAATTGCAGGAAAAGAGATTCCACCTAAATATTAGGAAGAACTTCTTGATGGTAAGAGTTGCTCAACAATGGAATTTGCCATCTTGGAGTCCTGTGTGTTGGGTATTGTGGATGACAGATGGAAGCTCTTATGTGTGCCCGTGAGCCCAGAGACACCCTGCAGAATGATGCATCACTCAGTTTTGCAGAACAAAATAACACATGAACTTTTACTAAATCCAAAAGATCAACAGATACGACAATAGCCCCTCTGATTGCTTACAGAAATCAGCAATTATTGTCACGACCCAGGCTGCAGAGCACCAATAACCATACACAGAGGCCAGAATCTATCTAGTATCTTTATTGAAGGAATATATAAAGTTAATAAAAACAAGTGTAGAAAATAGTCCAGAATTAGACCTTTCAGGAAAGGTCAGAATTAGTCCAAAAAAGCAATGTCCAATAGGAAATATTAAGGTCCAAAGTTGTAATCCAATAACCGAAACACTCACTTTGCCAAGCAAAGTGAGGGGAGATGACAAGGTCCTTTAGTCCATGAAACTTGAGCGAGGCTAGGAAATAACTTGATACTTGAAACAAGGCTTGAACGTGGAACAAGGTAACTAAGAACAAGAACAAGGTCCGTGGAATAACTTGATAAAATCCGTGGAACAAGGCAAGGATTGATCCTGGGAAACAAGGCAAAGTCCGTAGATAAACAAAGGCTGGGAAGCAAGGCGAAGGCTGGATAGCAAGGCAAGGCTTGAGCAGGAGCGAGGCTTGAATCGGAGCGCGCTGTCCAGACACAACTCGCTCCGTAGGCTGACGAATTGACTCCGCGAAGTTACTACGCGGGTAAAACACCTAAATAGAGTCTAACTTTCCCGCCGAAGCAGTTCTCTGGGAATCAGAACCGAAAGCTAAACTCTGAGACCAGATGTGAGACTCCCCAAAGATTCTCACGAGAAGCAGTCTTAATTGGCCACATTCTTAGCTGCAATCCTCGCACTCCTGCGCGAAGCTGATTCCAAACTTCTCTGTTGTTTACAAAACTCCCGGCGCAAGAACACGGGAGAAGTAGGCTCTGGCCTTGTTTGACATACTTCTGGGAGACAACTTTCTTGCAGGTGCAAGGTTCCCAGATCTGCCTGGGAAAGATCTGGCTGAGAGGAATCCAGTTCAGACTGGGAAGGTAAAAAACCCAAGTTTTCATCTTCATCAGGGATTACAATGTCCTGAGCAGGACTACAAGGCCCATGGGTCATCACACTATCCCCCTCCTCAAGGCCCCTCCCAAACTGGGGCCCTCTCCCCGAGGCGCGAGGTCGCGGTTTGGTGGGATAGGTCTGATGAAAGCGACGGGTTAGATCAGGAGCATGGACTGTGGAGGCGTCTTCCCAAGAGCGTTCCTCAGGGCCAAAACCCACCCAGTCAATGAGATATTGTAGGCGGCGGCGGTGAAAGCGAGAATCCAAAATGTCCTCAACCTCGAACTCCTCCTCCCCATTCATCAAAACAGGAGGGGGGGCCGGTTGGTCTGTATCAGGTCGCACACCATCCGCCGGAAGGAGCAGGGAACGGTGAAACACTGGGTGAATGCGCATTGAACGCGGAAGTTGGAGTTTGAAAGTCACGGGGTTTAATTGCGCCACCACTGGATAGGGGCCAATGAAACGGGCATCTAACTTCCGGCAAGGGCGGTGGGAGGGCAGAAAGCGAGTGGACAGGAAAACCCGATCTCCTACCTTGATTTCGAGGCCCGGCTGGCGATGTTTGTCAGCGTGGCGTTTATAGTCCTCCTTGGCTTGGTCCAGTTGCTGGAGCAAAAGTTGTTGCACCGCTGTGAGTTCCTGCAGCCAATCCTCTGCTGCGGGAACTTCTGAAGTTTCAATGACAGGGGGGAAGAAACGTGGATGGAAGCCGTAGTTTGCAAAGAACGGCGTTTCTTTTGTAGAAGCTTGAACTCCATTGTTGTAGGCAAACTCAGACAGTGGTAACAGAGAAGCCCAATTGTCCTGTTGGTAGTTTACATAACAGCGAAGATACTGCTCCAAAGTGGCATTGGTGCGCTCCGTTTGCCCATCTGTTTGGGGATGATGAGCTGAAGATAAGCGAGAGTCTATGCCCAATAGTTTTTGTAGTGCCTTCCAAAAACGAGAGGTGAATTGAGATCCACGGTCTGTGACTAAACTCTTGGGCAATCCATGTAGTCTGAAAACATGTTGAAGAAATAGATCCGCAGTTTCTTTGGCCGTGGGGAGGCCTTCGCAGGGAATGAAATGGGCTAACTTGGTGAAAAGGTCCACCACCACTAAGATCGTGGTGAATCCACAGGAAGGTGGTAGGTCAGTGATGAAATCCGCGGAAATTATTTCCCATGGGCGAGATGGGGTAGGAAGGGGGTGTAAAAGCCCTGAGGGCTTCTCCCTTCGTATCTTGGAGCGCTGGCATACTGGGCAGGTGTTGACATATTTTTCCACATCCTTGCGGATCTTGGGCCACCAAAAATCCCTTAGGATCAAATGCATAGTTTTAAATAGTCCGAAGTGTCCTGCTGGTTTGCAGTCATGACACAGACGAAGCGCTTTTTCCCTGCCCGGTCCGGGTGGGATATAAACATGATTTCTATAGCAGAGCAGCCCATCTTTAAGCGAAAAGGGAAAATGCAGACCTTGGCGAAGTTGGTCCTGCGCCCAGGCATCTGCTTGCTGACTAGCCCTGATTTCTTGAGCACAGATGGGTCCTGGAGTAGGGGAAGTTGAACCAATGGGAATGGATTTGGTGTTCCCCACCGTGAGCGTGGCAAAGTTCTCGGGTTGTAGCAGTTGGGATTCAAAGGTCTCCTTGCGTCCTGCAGCGTATTCCGGTTTACGTGACAGGGCGTCTGCTTGCTTGGTTTGGGCTGGGGTCACATAATGGATCTGGAAGTTGAAACGTTCAAAGAATAAAGCCCAACGTTGCTGCCTCTGATTTAGTTTGCGGGCAGTTCTTAGATGTTCTAGATTACGATGATCAGTGTGGACTTCAATGGGAAATTTGGCCCCTTCTAGCCAATGTCTCCAAGTTTCAAAGGCTGCCTTTATGGCCAGTAGTTCTTTTTCCCAAATGGTGTAATTCCTCTCTGGTGTGGTTAGTTGACGAGAATAAAAGGCACAGGGATGGAGGTGATCTCCCACCGGTTGTAAGAGTACAGCCCCAATTGCCACATCAGAGGCGTCCGCTTGCACCACAAAAGGGGTTCCAGGATTTGGGTGCTGTAGAATTGGCTGGGAGGTGAATAGTTTCTTTAGTTGCTGGAACCCTTTCTCTGCTTGATCAGTCCAGCGGAAAGGCTGCTTTCCACGGATGCAGCTAGTGATGGGGTCGGACCAGCGGGCAAAATCTGGAATGAACTTGCGGTAATAGTTCGCGAACCCCAAGAAACGCTGCACCTCTTTCTTGTTAGTTGGCGCCCGCCATTCCAATACTGCTGAAACCTTGGCTGGATCCATGGAAAGCCCTAGAGGCGAGATGCGGTAACCAAGGAAATCTACCTCTTGTAGATCAAAGGCGCATTTTTCCAGCTTGGCATAAAGTCCATGATCCCGCAATCGTTGTAACACCATTTTGACGTGGTTCTCATGTTCTGATTGTGATCTAGAAAACACCAAAAAATCGTCCAGGTAGATTATCAAGAACCTGTCTAGATAGTCCTGAAAAATGTCATTGACAAAATGCTGGAACGTTGCGGGGGCTCCGCATAAACCGAAATTCATAACTCGGGACTCAAATAATCCGAATTTGGTCTGGAAGGCGGTCTTCCACTCGTCCCCTTCCCTGATGCGAACTAAGTTGTAAGCCCCCCGAAGATCCAGCTTGGTGTAAACCTTGGCTCCTCGAAGCCGATCCAGTAGATCCGAGATTAAGGGCAGGGGATAGCTGTTCCGCTTGGTGATATTGTTCAATGCTCTGTAGTCCACCACCAAGCGTAGTTCCCCTGACTTCTTCTTCACAAACATCACTGGGGAGGCGGCTGGGGATTGAGAGGGTCTGATGAATCCCTTGCGAAGGTTTGTCTCTAGGAATTCCCTGAGAGCTTCTTGCTCTGGTTCAGTCAGGGAGTAGAGATGCCCTCGCGGGATCGGGGCCCCCTCCACCAAGTCAATGGCACAGTCATAAGGTCTATGTGGGGGTAATTTTTCGGCTTCTTTCTCATTGAATACATCCCAATACTCGGAGTACTTCTTTGGCAAGGTGATGATGGGCTCGGTGTCTGTGGCATGGCATACCTTGGCTACGAGGCAATGGTTTTGGCAGTACGGTGAAGCAAACTGCAGTTCTCTGTTGGACCAGGAGATGTTAGGGTCGTGGAGAGTCAGCCATGGAATTCCCAAAATCACAGGGAAATGGGGGACCTCGGTAACAAAGAAGGAAATCTCTTCCATATGTTCCCTTATCCACATCCTGGTGGGTTCCGACCACTGACTTACGGGGCCCGTCTTGAGGGGGCGGCCGTCTATGGCTTGCACCACACGGGCATTCTTGAAATCATGATATTGTAATCCCAGAGAGTCGGCATACTCTCTATCGATGAAATTGTTGGTAGCTCCAGAGTCTATCATGGCGTGGATCATGACGGGTCCCCTTTTTGCTGACCATAATGTGACCACGAGAAGGAACAGGACCCCGGTTGGCGGCTCTTGGATGGATTTTTTGACCGGGTTGGCGAGCCTCTCTACACCCGGTCGTTGGCTTCCCCCGCCGGCTGTGTGCCAGTCGGCTCAGACGCCTTCGTCTCCGTGGAGGACGCCGCCGCAAGACGGGCGGCAGGCTTCCCTTTGGCTGGGCACTCTCTGGCGAAGTGGCCCCCGTTCCCGCAGTACCAGCAGAGGTTTAAGCGTTGACGACGGGCCTTCTCGGCGGCATCTAGTCTGGGACGCACATTGCCCAACTGCATCGGCACCTCCTCGCCTCCTCTGGGGTATGGGGTTGGCGGTGGGGGTCTCCACACCGGACGTGGCTGAACGCTGGCGGGAGCGGGGGGTTTTGCCCCGGCTCTACTGCCCTGGCCTCGAACCCACTGTTTCCTGTTGGCAATCATGACTTCAGCCCGTAAACATTGATCAATGAGTGCCTCGAGGGTCTGGGGAGGATCCACCTTGGAGATTTCTTCCAGCATTTCAATGTTGAGACCCTCCCGGAATTGTCCCCTGAGGGCTACATCGTTCCAGCCGGTGTTGTGGGCCAGTACTCGGAACTCGGCTATATACTGAGACATAGGTCTGTCTCCTTGGAAAAGGCGACGGAGTTTGTGACCGGCTGCCTCCAAATTGTCCTCGATTCCCCAAGTCTCCTTGAGGTGGTCCAAGAAGTGTTGCGCTGATCTTAGGTGTGGAGAGGCTTGGTCGTACAGTGCCGTCGCCCAGCTGGCCGCTGGCCCGTCTAGAAGACTGTAAACCCATGCCACTTTGATGTCTTCTTGGGGAAACTCGGCAGCACGGGCCTCTAGATAAGCTTGACATTGGCGACGGAAGACATGAACCTTAGAAGCTTCTCCAGTAAACTTGGTTGGCAACGCCATGGCCGGAAGACGAATTCCGCGTTCCTTCAAACCCCTTATTTCTCCATCCTGTGCATTGAGCTTATCACGGATTCGGTCCACCTCATCCTTGTCGATGGTGTAGGTAATCGGCTGGCCGCTCGGCCCAGGTACGACTCCGGTAGACATTCTGGCCGAGGTTAATTGGTGCTTAGGGTGGCGGAGTCAAACTGTCACGACCCAGGCTGCAGAGCACCAATAACCATACACAGAGGCCAGAATCTATCTAGTATCTTTATTGAAGGAATATATAAAGTTAATAAAAACAAGTGTAGAAAATAGTCCAGAATTAGACCTTTCAGGAAAGGTCAGAATTAGTCCAAAAAAGCAATGTCCAATAGGAAATATTAAGGTCCAAAGTTGTAATCCAATAACCGAAACACTCACTTTGCCAAGCAAAGTGAGGGGAGATGACAAGGTCCTTTAGTCCATGAAACTTGAGCGAGGCTAGGAAATAACTTGATACTTGAAACAAGGCTTGAACGTGGAACAAGGTAACTAAGAACAAGAACAAGGTCCGTGGAATAACTTGATAAAATCCGTGGAACAAGGCAAGGATTGATCCTGGGAAACAAGGCAAAGTCCGTAGATAAACAAAGGCTGGGAAGCAAGGCGAAGGCTGGATAGCAAGGCAAGGCTTGAGCAGGAGCGAGGCTTGAATCGGAGCGCGCTGTCCAGACACAACTCGCTCCGTAGGCTGACGAATTGACTCCGCGAAGTTACTACGCGGGTAAAACACCTAAATAGAGTCTAACTTTCCCGCCGAAGCAGTTCTCTGGGAATCAGAACCGAAAGCTAAACTCTGAGACCAGATGTGAGACTCCCCAAAGATTCTCACGAGAAGCAGTCTTAATTGGCCACATTCTTAGCTGCAATCCTCGCACTCCTGCGCGAAGCTGATTCCAAACTTCTCTGTTGTTTACAAAACTCCCGGCGCAAGAACACGGGAGAAGTAGGCTCTGGCCTTGTTTGACATACTTCTGGGAGACAACTTTCTTGCAGGTGCAAGGTTCCCAGATCTGCCTGGGAAAGATCTGGCTGAGAGGAATCCAGTTCAGACTGGGAAGGTAAAAAACCCAAGTTTTCATCTTCATCAGGGATTACAATGTCCTGAGCAGGACTACAAGGCCCATGGGTCATCACAATTATAGGCAATCCTTTCTTAGTCCATGAATCTGCTTCAGTGAAGATCAGCAGCAAATGAGGCCTCAGAAATAGTCAGGCCTCTCTGAGTACAGAGCCATCTTCTTTCCAGCCAGTGCTCAGAAGAATCACACACACAGAGAGAGAAACCTGTTCAAACTGGTTCTCCAGCAGCAGGATAGCAACAGTTACAAACCAATTCCCCAGGTCCTTGCAAACTCAGCCAATCGGCTACATGCATTTTATTTTCCAGTTAGCACACGTATAGTATATTTGCAACCCTGACACTGTGGAGTCTACTTACATGAAGGTTTTTATTCAGAGGCTAGATGGCTATCTGTCAGGTGCACTTTGATTGTGTGTTGGACTGGATGGCCCTTGTGGCATCTTCCAACTCCATGAGTCTAATGACTTTAGGATGTGGTCCATTGGGAGATCGATGAGGAAAGGTAATCCTTGGGTCCCAAGCAGCTGCATTCTCTTAAGCTGGAGACTGAAATTGGGACCTTTGGTTTCTCCAGTCTTGATGTTTGAGTATTTGTTGCTTGTGGTTTTGTAAAGAAAAATAAAAAGGGTTGGCAGGAATTGGATCTGGACTCTTAGGTTACATTATATGATTTGCATCTCAGTTATTGTCCCTCACCTACAGCCTATAGAAATCCATGCAGATTATATTTATATGCATAACATAGCTGGGAAAATCAGTGCTCCTTAAGAGGGTTTTTTTAAGATGACGTCTACTTGCTGTCCATCATGTGTTTACACACAAGCAAGTGGTAAACTTATGTATAAATAGATTAGCCCATTTGTACAAGTTATGGCTAGGATGGGAGGGAGAGGACTGGAAAAGCCCTGTTCTTTTCAAAGCAGTGGCACTAAGCATCCTTAAAAGCATTTAATCACTATGAAAATATCGGATAAACTGTTTCCAGTTCCACAAATCTTGCATTGATTTGTGTCTCCATTGCGAGCAACGAGTCCCAGGGACCCTGATGTGATTATGGCCAGACCAGTCTGTCCACTCTGGAAGAAGGAATTAGGATTGTTCTAAAACGGAGAGACAAATGGCCTGTTGGGTTCGCAGGGAAGGAAATAAATTGACCTCTTACTCCCTTCCTGCAGCGGCCGGCTGGAGCCATTTATAAGGTCTTTACAAATTGTGAATGCATTGATGAGTTTCATTTAAACCAGGGGTAGGAAAGAAGTGCAGGGGCCACAAAAGACCCCTGAACCAAACTTTTATGGGTGTTGAAGTTTCTAAATAGATCCTGCAAGCTTGCAAAATAATCCCTGTTAACAGTAGGGATTTCTGGGTGATTTTTCACACAGGGCACCTCAAACAATCAAGAATAATGTGTATATTTTCTCAGTCCCTGAAACTCCATACTTCACTCATTCAAAAATGGAAACCAAAAATAACAAGATATTATTTCCAGTGAACTTGTACATGCTGGCTTGACCCATGGAGAGCTGTGGGGCATTTTGGAGATACCAGAGATTGAACCAAGGATTTCTTTCATTTTCTTCTGTATGCTGTTCATAGTGGTTCCTAACCTACTGCTTCCCATCATGATCCTCATTGAACAGCCACTTGTCAAGGGAAAAAGAGGGTAATAATAGGGTTGTTGTGTGTTTTCTGGGTTGTATGGAAGTATTCTCTCCTGACGTTTCGCCCACATCTATGGCAGGCATCCTCAGAGGTTGTGAGGTAATAATAATAATAATAATAATAATAATAATAATAATAATAATAATAATAATAATAATAATAATAATCTGTCAACTGCAAAAGGCCATCTGACTTGGATCTGTGCGCATCATTCGAAAATATATCACACAGTCCTAAACACTTGGAAGTGTTTGACTTGTGATTCTGTGATACAAAATCCAGCACATTTATCTCATTTGCTGTGTTATGCTCTGTATTTGTATCAATAATCATCATCATCATCATGATAAGCAACAGAGCGTTAGTATTTTGCAGAAGGCTGGGCATGTTTAGCCTGCAGAAGAGAAGGCTGAGAGGAGACATGATGGCTATGGATCAAGATGTGAGGGGAAGTATAGGGAGAAGGAAGCAAGCTTCCTTTCTGTTGCCCTGGAGACTAGGACATGAAACAGTGGCTTCAAACTACAGAAAATAATGGAGCTTCCAACTGAAAATTAGGAAGAATTTCCTAACTGTGAGAGCTGTTCAGCAGTGAAACTCTCTGCCTCAGGGTCTGATGGAGGCTCCTTCTTTGGAGGCTTTTAAACTGTGGCTGGATGGCCATCTGTCAATGGTGCTTTGAATGTGATTTTCCTGCTTCTTGGCAGAATAGGGTTGGACTCGATAGCCCACAAGGTCTTGTCCAACTCTATGATTCTATGATTCTAAGACAAGCACAATTTGTTAAGGATTAATTGCACCCTTGTGGACTCAGTTTTCAAATGTGGTTGCCCAGATATTCTTGGAGTAAAGCTCATACCATTCCTATATAATCTGTCCATTGACTAAAAATAGTGGAACTTGAAGGCCAACAAAATCTAAGATGCTAACATTGGCTTATTCCTTTAAATGTGCGTAGATCCCAGACAGAACCACAAGACAATATATCAAAGATATAACACGTTGGCTTCTAGCAGTTCATCTGAGAAGAAATTATTGCAAATATTGATTGGCTTGTGACCGTCTCTGGATTCTTTGGTCCATTATTTCAAGCTTTGTAACGCAGGGAGGGGAGAATTGGTCCTAGGCCTGGAATTGTATTTGAAAGAGTTTCCTTAGGAAAATTCAGGAGTTGAGACAATGTGCAATGTCTTTGGCTTTGAATTGGCTTGGTTTAGAAAAGAGGCCTGGAAACATTAGAACATTAAATTACGAATGGAAAATGAATTACAAGGGTTTCATGACGAAACAGATGGAAGATACAAATGATACGACTGTAATTTTTTCCCGGTCCATTCTCTTC
Source organism: Anolis carolinensis (assembly GCF_035594765.1). Classification (NCBI taxonomy): domain Eukaryota; kingdom Metazoa; phylum Chordata; class Lepidosauria; order Squamata; family Anolidae; genus Anolis; species Anolis carolinensis. Next base: position 318,874,315 of record NC_085842.1, read on the forward strand.
TGATACATAGTCCTTGCTCATGGACATATTATGCTTTTATAATAGGTTCTTATGCTCGATTTAATTGGATGGACCTAGACATGTTTTTCTGTTACTCTTTCTATTTTTGAAAGGGTGATGAGTATCAACCATATGCTTTGTAATAAGGATTTAAATGTTTTTAAAGGAAAAATAAAAAATGAATTGCCACCATGGATTCAGCACCTGATCTGTAATCTATGATTTTATTACATTTCTGGAGAAACAAGCTGTGGACATAAACTGGTGAAAAGCCTTAATATCATAAAGGCACCAGATTCTGATCTTAGGAGTTAAACTGGGTCAGCCCAGGTTAGTATTTGGAGGGAGACCAGAAAGGAATTCCAGGTGCTACAGGCTATGTTTCAGAAGATGGAACGGGCAAAATCACCTTTGTAAATTTCTTGCCTAAGGAAATACAATGAAATCTATTGTCTCACCACAAGTCAGCAGACAACTTGGAGACAGATATATGCGCAAACATGAATTGTTACTTTAAAAAACCAAATGCTTTTTTGTGTCCTCCATACTGGAGCGATGCCAAAATCAATGAAAAGGTGGTTGGAAGTTACTGAAATGTTGTTTCTATTTTCAGAACATTGTGGTGATATAAGTAAATGCTTCTCTGATCTGGGAGAACACACACATATACACACACAATATATATAAAGGACTGGTACAATATTATTGTCCATTGATTACAACAGGTTTTTTTTCCTAAATACTCTCCAGTGACTGATAGCTAATGGCTTGTAGACCAGCATCAGTCTATGCATTATCATTTTGGTAGCATTAGAGTAGCTCACATTGAGTTGGGAGGTCCCAAAATGACCTTCTCTATATGGCCAGCCACCCATGGTTTAGAACAGTGGTTCCCAACCTTTGATCCTCCAGGTGTTTTGGACTTCAGCTCCCAAAATTCCTCACAACTGGTGATCTGACGGGTGTTTCTCGAAGTTGAAGTCCAAAACAACTGGAGAACCAATGGTTTGGAACCATTGGTTTTTAGAACATTTACATAATTCTACAAAATGCTTAGAAAGACAAACCAAAGCCTGAAGCAGTAGCTAAATAAGGTCAATCAGGATGGAAATCACCTGAGGGCCTCTTGAATTATAGCCACACTACACAATTATAATACTTTGATGGAATCTCAAATCCCATGACTTCACTCAATGGAATCCTGGGATATGTAGTTTGGTGAGGTACCTAAAATTGTCTGGTGAACTCCCATAAACTACAGCACTCAAAAACTTTCTCAAATAATCAAAAGTTCCTCACAAAAATATATGATCTATTTAATCAGTGGACATTACCTAAATCCTGGTTTACCAAGTTCCAAGTTCTACTGTAGCTGGGTCTAGCAATTGCATGAAGATCCCTGAGAGTAATTTTAAAAAGCTGTCCTATCTTATAACTAAAATGCCAATGCAATCAATAGATGAATATGCTAAAAGATAACCTTTGCTCATCTATGAAAATGTCTTTAATGTGCAGCTGTAATAATTAACTGATAGGAGTAATTGACATGATATGTCATCCTGGGCTCAGAACTCAGGGATCTCTATGAAAGAAAAGCTAATCAGAGCAACCAACATGGAGCATTTGTGATGTGGGGCAGAACAACTGTGTTTGCTGTCACAGGAGTGAGGAACCTTTATGTCACCAGATATTTTGAATTTCACCTTGCAAAAGAAGTCAACATCATATGCCAAACTGCAATTTTTTATGATATTTAATAGATTGTAGAACCTAGCAGCAAACCATGAACATTGTATACAGTGGTAGTTAGTTGGCTCACTATCAAAATGTGATGAATCCATTGGGCTTTCATGCCATACTTTAAATAAGGGATGGATAAACCAGACCTGGAAGTTGTTGGCCATGGCCACCTCTGCTGGTGCTGGAGATGGATTTCTGGACTAGTTGGATACTGGACTAGTTGGATGCTGATTTCACCCAGGAAAACGCTTCCGGCATCCTGACCTCTTTCTACCTCTTTGAGTCCTTCCTGTTGCTAAACGCAGCTCTGCTTTCATGAGATAATGGTTCTGCATGCCTGATGCAGTGACATCATTCTTTTGCTTCTTGCCAACCCACTTTTGTGGGTGAGTTCATTGCTTACCTGTGGTGGGAAAATCACCTCAACAATTTCCAGACAAGTAAAGGTCTTAAGGTGGATGTTAAGTGCTTGTCCTTTGGTCTAAATAGGGTGCCTTTCCCTGCCAAGAGAGCCATGGCCGACTGCCAAAGTAAAACGAAGAAGTGGGGGAGGGGAAATGGCCCTTAATTACAACTATTAATAGGTAGCCAATATGCGTCATCTTTTTCCCATGGGATGTATCACTGCAATGTTACCAAAGGTCTGGATAATCCATCTGGGGATGAAAGATTAGATGCAAAAGGTACTGGCAACCAGGTTTTTCAGCCTTTCTAAGGAAAGATAGCTAAAAACAGATACCTGATTTGGTATCCAAACATTACTTCCAATATTACAATATATCGGATTTTCCAGGACTTGAATTAAATTGGGTGAATAGAAGGAGAGGGGCTTCTCTTTAGGGCATCTGCTGTTGTAGTTCCAGATTATCTTGATGGGCAAACAGGTACATTGTTTAATACCAATCTTCTGGGCAAATGCGAAAAATGAGGTATTGAGTTAACATTGTATTTGTGGACTACCAAGAAGCATCCCTTTGACCACTGGAGGAAGCATAATTATGAGCAGAATCTGACCAATCAGGTCTTTTATATTCTTATCCACATAAATAAAAAATGAATTAGATTACGATCAATATAATCAAGAACATTCTCCAAGATTGCAATCACAGAGGAAAACCTCATTATTGTACTGTTTTGCCACACACATTGGGAGGATATTCTCTTAGGACAGTGGTTCTCAACCTGGGATCCCCAGATATTTTTGCCTACAACTCCCAGAAATCCTAGCCAGTTCACCAGCTGTTGGGATTTCTGTGAGTTGAGGGCCAAAAACATCTCGGGACCCCAGGCTGAGAACCACTGCCTTAGGAGAATCTCCTGGTAAATGATTGCACACCATAATATTGTGATTAGAGTATTGAAGCACAACTGGGAGAATCTAAGTTGGTTCACACTGAACCATGAAATCTTCTGGCTGATTTTGCACCAGTTGACCTTTCCCAGGCCGGTTTTTATAAAAATAAAGTGAAGGGAAGAGGACCGTATACATCACTTTTCAATGTTTAGAGGAATTGTGAAATACAGTGTTCCCTCACTACTTCACGGTTCACTTTTCGTGGATTCGCTGTTTCGCGGTTTTTTAATAAACTCTAAAAGACTATTATAAATCATAAAAAATTACAATTTACAGCCTAAGGAAGGGAGGACAAAGGAGAAGCCAAAGGGAGAGAAAAGGAGCCCAAGTGGCAACTGAAGGAGAAGGAGGTGATTTATCAACACACGACTGGTTGATAAAGACTTAAAATAACTACTAAAATAATGTATAAATATTAAAATAAATATGGTGTCCCTACTTTGTGGATTTTCACTTATTGCAGGTGGTCCTGGAACCTAACCCCAGCAATAAGTGAGGGAACACTGTATAGATTTTTTTTTAAAGCATCAATCTCTGATCATGACCAATTGCTTTCTCTCAGAAGGTATGTCTGGTAGATATGGCAAAATGAAGGTAATCGTGAAAGATGTTCATGTGTGGGTTATTTTGACTTTAATGTGAGCACTAGCTATCACCATTAGTAGTCATCCTCAGATAATATAGTATCAGAATTCATGTCTAATGAAACATTTGATACTGGGGTTGGAGGGACTTGACTGGTTCCCTATGCCCCAGCTCCAGCAAAAAAGGTGGACACCAACTCACAAGGCTGACTTGTAGTGAAACGCTGCCGTGTGCTATCTGTTCCACCTTGAGAGAATAAAACAAGGTCAGTTAATCTTTTTGCCCAAGGGCCACAGTCATTTCCAGAGAATTTCATCAGGGACACACTCTATTGGTTTGTAGGCAAATTGAAAATGTGTTATGATAAAAGTTCCATCATTCTTTTAAAGCTTAAAGCTCTTTTTGTCCATTAGTAAGCCTTAGGAAAAGCTTTCTAACATTTTAGTAGTAGAAGAAAATCATCTAAAAAAAGCTGAGAAACTACTGAGTGATGCTATCATGGGACAGAGGGAATGGACACCTGTTTAGGACTGTGGTTGAGAACTGTTGTTTTTGTTGAAGGCTGATATCCGTGTTGATAGAGGGTGAGGCCACCTGGTTTTCGGCTCACTTGTTCTCTTTTTGTTTGTCTCACTCCTTGTCTTTAAGCCACTCCATTCTGTCCATCCCTCTCATCTATCCCACCTTACATGCTTGAGGAAGAACAAAAATTCTTCTTGCCAGAGTTGCAAACCAATGACCAGAGTTGCAAACCAAGAGCGCTTTCTCTAGGAAGAAAGTTGCATGACATTAGGTTGTCCACTTCATTTCATCAGGAGAAGTTGCACTTACTCCATCTAGCTAGTACCAGGCAATCCAATGGCTTAATTCTGCACCAGGCAGTTCCATCCATCCTTATAAAACCACGTTATTCTCTTCCATTGTGCTCCAGCTCTCGGAACTCCTCGGGGATTGATTATAGGGGTTGGTGTGACCTTTGCTGCAATTATTATCCATCTGTGTTCCATGCAATTATTATTTATGTTGTCGAATCCCCTGGTGGTGAAATTAAAATAGAGCAGAGAGAGAAGTCTTTTTTCCTCCCTTTCCTCCTTGCTCCAGCTCCTGGTTATTTTTCTCCTTTTCTTTAACAACCCAGCCCTCCCCAGAGAGCACTTGATACATCCTCATGTTTCCTAGAGACTGTGGTTCAATAGGATGACAGTTAATTACTGGCTGGGAGTTTCCAGATGTGTATGTTGAAGCTGAAAGAGCTGTCCAGTGGTGAGGAAGTGAGATGTTGGACCAGGTCCCTCCTTGCCAAGCTCACAGTCCATGAGGTGCCAAGAGGAATGTTTTCTGCTATCTAAATCAAGGCACTTCCCAATATGTTATAAAAACAGTCATCTTTTAAAGAAGCTAGAATGATCTCCAGGATTTGTCCTACCCAGGTAAAAATTAGACCCCAGCTTTCCAGATTGTACAGCTTCATATTGCATGCCAACATTACATGAGTCAATGTGGAATGAAATGTCAAGCCAACTCATTGTGTTGATCTTTATTTTTAATTAATTCATTGCAGAGATTCCTCTTCAATATAGCCTACAGCACCTGATATCCATTGGCAGTCTCCTATCCATGTACCAACCAGGGCTGACACTGCTTATCTTCCAAGATCTAATGGAATCTGGAGTCTTTAGGATATTTAGGCCCCAAAGTAGAAGTAGAAATGTGGCACGCTTACAAATGGAATATTTTCTTTGTCCTTCCCCACCACGACTAGACCTGCCACATCTCCATTGTCAGAATTGATCTTTCATTCCATTTCATACCAGTAAACAGCTGCTGCTGCCAGGGAGAGGTTTCAAATGGTTCTCAAAAGGGTTCAGAATAGTTCCCTACATCTTGCCTATACATATGTGCAAGTGACACTTAGATAAACTTACACCATCAACAGCATTCTTGCCTGAATGCTTTGAGGAGAAAGGTGAAATGGAATGATTGATGGATAGACTCTGAGATATCCCGTTTTCTCTATTACTGGTTCTCTGGAGAGTCTGCTGGTCAGCAGCCCAACTGGGAACATTTTCTCCTTGTCTGAAAGCCCATCCGTACATCGAAGTGCTGCTTTTATGCATCCAGGGAAGCAGGGAGTTCTTTGTCCTTAAAACCTCCAATGTCTGAAGGCAACATTTTTTGTCCGGACCCCTCCCTCCAATAACTCATTGTCTCCAAATGGGTCTGGGCAGTGGAGAGGGATGCTGTTTTTACAATGAAAGGAGGATTTTGCCACCTGCAACATCTGAATTACAGTCACAGTGTGAGGAGCATTGCAGAACTTCATTACTCTCATCTGTCATGGGGACCATCACCAGAAGAGGAAATATATAGCTACCATTACGGGAGCTTTACACTCTATAGTTTATCTCTCCAATGGTGTGCTATGATGAGCCTAATTAGACTATATCAACTACTCTGGGTTTGCTACCAGTGACAGAATCTGCGCTCATTGTTTGGTCAGCGGAGAGCACTCAGTGCATGATTTAACACCAAAATTAAATCTTAAGCATAGCTTCCCCTTTGATTACCAAGTGACTATCTTTTAAGGACCATTCTCAAGTCATTAGGCTTTCTTCCCTTCCCTCCAGCTGCAAGTCCCTATTCTCCTGCCTGTAAAATATTGATCCACTGGCAAAGAGAGTCACAAGCAACTTTCATCCCATCTCTCATTGCCAGCACAGCCTATACTGTGATCATAAAGAAATAACTAAAATAAATTCAGATTATGCAGTGGTGTAACCCAAATTCTGAAGCATGACAAGCTGGCCTCAATAAATCATGCAGATCAAGCAAATGTCCATGTCTTTATTGATGGGAAGAGACAGGGAGGAATGTTCAAATCTTAACCCCCTGGTTTCTGGAAATCTTGCCCTGGCTGTTCTGAAATTATAGTCAGCACTTCTGGCTTATGAAACCATGGCTGAGATCTTACATCATGGAGACAGTGGGTACATCTACACTTCAGAATTAATGCAGTTTGACACCACTTTAACTTCCATGGCTTAATGCTATGGAATCCTGAGAGTTGTAGTTTGGTGAGGCATCAGCAGAGAAAGCTAAAGATCTTGTAAAACTATGCTTCCATGATTCCATGAGGTGTTGCCAATGTTATATTGCACTTTGTCCATTTCAACTGTGAAATTACCTTCCCCATTTCGGCCCATTTCAGCACATGTTGCACGTTGCCTGGGTTCTATGAATTAGTCTCCAGTGTTAATATTGTATGTTTTATGTTGATTTTAACTATTGTTTTTACTGTAATTGATGTTTTTATTGGATAACTGTTTTATTGCTGTGTTTTGATATTTGATTGTTTTATCGGGCAAGGCCCCATGTAAGCCGCCCCGAGTCCCTTCGGGGAGATGGGGCGGGGTATAAAAATAAAGTTATTATTATTATTATTATTATTATTATTATTATTATTATTATTATTCCACAACAGTTAAAGTGGTGTCAATCTGAATTAATTCTACAATGTAGATGCACCTAGAGTGTAACCTTGCATCTTCAGGGTTGCACAATGACGGTGCAATGCCACCTTGCTAATGAACTGAGACTCTGGGTAGCTGGAAGTGCAACCAAATGCTCTTTTGCATGTACAATATGCAACCTGCAGTGCAAACAGACAATTCATGCACAACTCCACTTCTGTAACCAGGAACGAAATTGAAACATTATGCACTTTATAAAAACAGAGGATAAGTCACCAATATAATGATGGCCCATACAATAATGCTACCTTTCCAAATCAGAGGACTATACAGTAACACAATAATCACCACAATAATCACCACTCTTCATGATGTAGCACCGTTATGGCATAAAATGTTTTTACTTTCTGATGAAAGGAGATCAAGGATGGGGCCATTCAGGTATTCCTAGGGAGGGAGTTCCAACGTCTGGGAGAAATAAAGTTAATAAATAAATAACATGAAAACACTCATTTATTAAAGCCAGAAGATCAGTTGCTTTGTCACTACTTGGACTGCAAGATCTGGGAACAGGAAAGTGAGCCATTAATATGCTATTGATGTCCATCCCTGAACTAAAGGTTTAGAAGCAAAGGACTCAAAAGTCATCTGTCTGCTTGTAATACTGGAGATATATTCTTAGCGTGCATCTATATTGTGGAATTAATGTAGGTTGACACCAATTTAACTGTCATGGCTCAATGCTGTGAAATTATAAGAGTTGTCATTTCATGAGATGCCAGCATTCTCATGATCGATAGGTAGGCCTGGGTTAAGGAAGTATGGTTTTGAAAATGGTGGCTGGGAGTGAGACCACATCACCTCTGTTGCCATTTTGAGATGATTTATGGTGGAAATGGAGGCATTTGTGAGGAACTGTATGGTTATAATTTTGAGGATCTTTGCAGCTTTCAGTGTAGGTTTGGGACACAAATTACCTGAAAATAATGCTGAACATTTGAAAAACATATTTTGGTGTTTGGAATGCTTTGAGGGTTAGGTGAGAACTTCAGTGGCCATACATTCCTCATCTTTGCTCTAGTAACTTATAGGAAGTAAGTATACTTTTTACAAGTATTGCTGATGGGAGAAAGACTCCTAAAGTGAATCTGCCTTTGTTGTATCCTTCCCCCATGGGAGTACTTTCTCCGTCCTTGAAAGGTTGCATTTCTTTTTTCTGATAGACACAGCATGAAGGACATATCTAATCAGATGTCATAGCTATAGGGAGGGGAGAAATGAGGACATTGGTCAAATTAATATGAAACGTTCATATATTCACACCATTTATTTCCTGTGCTCACATTCACTTGGTCACTTTGCCTTTGGATGCCTTTGCTCCACTGGTTTTAAATAGCTGCAATGCTAGAAATTTGAGGATTTAAGAAAAATTTCATTTAGGGATGCAATGTTCTCATGCCCTCCCCCTCCCTCCAGTAGACAAACCTTTGTTTTCTATCAAATTTGGATACTGCTGGTAGATAATAATCCATAATTGTATTGGTTAATTCCAGCAATCCATTTAAAAATAAAACAAAATGGTCTTACAACACTAACAGCAATTTATTTATTTATTTATTTATTTATTTATTTATTTATTTACAGTATTTATATTCCGCCCTTCTCACCCCGAAGGGGACTCAGGGCGGATCACATATACATATAGGGCAAACATTCAATGCCCATATACACATAGAACCGAGACAGAGACAGACGCAGAGGCAATTTAACAAATTACATAGTTGAGCTCTCATTTGGGTAACCTACTGTCCAAAACCTGAGATACTGATGGATTCCATATTTCCGCAAAGTTATCTTTTGCTGTTTTTTCTCCTTGTAAATTGAGTTTTGATTCTCAATTTTTCAGTTAGAGCAATCCGACAGAGCCTAACCAGGCAACGTCAGAAAAATAATCCATCTGCTTTTACCGGGATCATGCTACATCGGCTCTGGAAGCTCCAATCAGGATTGAGATCAGAACTTTGTGGCCGTCCTACCTTTTCCTCATCAAAAATTGATATTATTAATTAAAAATGATATTTGCTTTATCATTTGATTTAACCAGATTAGATTCCTCCCCAAAAATATTTAACCTTAGGGCAAAAGACTTGTATAAATTGCAAGGTTCCTATAATCAAACCGTCCCTGGCATTTTTGTGAGATTGCATTATTAATTTTGTATAATTTAACGGACATTAAAGGCCATTTCTGAACTTTTTAAAAGTTACTACTACTTTGGAAAGAGCAGAAATTGATGTACCCTATACTCATGCATGAGTCTAGAAATTTTAATGAAAAAGACCTCAGTCAACTTATCTGCGTGTTGATGTACGTGCTTACGTACTTTAACTCTTTTTTTGAGTCATCCTCTTTCTAAGTAGAGTGGTGAAAGGCAAAAATGTAGTCTATTCTGGGAAAACCTAAAAGAAGAACCTAAAAGAATGGCTCTCACCTGAGTCATATCGAAATCTATAATGCCTCCCCCCAAATCTGCTTTGACTTATATGTGAGATCAAGATATACAAGAGTATACATGGTATATGTTTATGTAGTCCGTTCCTCCACCCCAAAGTTGTTCTCTCAATTGTATCTCCACCTTTGATTTGATTTCCAAATTAGTTTCACCGCCTTTTGGGTACCAAACGAATCCTCTATAATCGCTTTATACATGCTTGAAATTGGTCCTCTAGTTTTGAGAGAATTATTTTCACATGGAGTTTCCTATGTCGTTAAAGCTCCCAGCTAACGATCTGTGTATATTGTGCGATGCAGTTACTTGAGCAATTTGAAACCAGGGTGGTCTTAACTCTTCTAATTTTTCCTGTAATTGGTTAGCTGTAAGGGGTTTACCTTTTGTAAAAAGCTCTCTATACATATCTTTTTACAACACTTCTACTTGCTTCCATCTGGCATACTGCTTCTGCTTGCCATTGTGTTTGAAGTGTGGATGCTCTAGAGAAGGGCAGAGGAGACATAATGGTGGAGCTAGCAATTTACACCCACACATTCACAGATATAATACATGTAAATATACAGATTGATGTTGCTATAGATGTAGGGTGCATCTACATTATAGAATAAAGGCAATTTGATGCAAACTCCAGTTGGCATGGCTTGGTGCAATGGAATCATGAGAGTTGTGGTTTTAAAAGGGCTTTTGCCTTTTCTGCCAGAGTGCTGTTAACTCACCAAACTAAAAATCCCAGGAGCCATGGAAGGTAAAGTTGTATCAAACTGCATTGATTCTACAGTGTAAATGAACCTATAGATCCGTGATTCTCAACCTGTGTGTCCCCAGATGTTTTGGCCTTCAACTCCCAGAAGTCCTAACATCTGGTAAACTGGGTGGGATTTCTGGGAGTTGTAGGCCAAAGCACCTGGGGACCCACAGGTTGAAAACCATTGCTATAGATCAGGGGTCCCCAAACTAAGGCCCGTGGGCCGGATGCGACCCTCCAAGGTCATTTATCTGGCCCCTGTCCTAAACTTTAGACTTAGGCTTGACCTAAGTCTACCTGGTCTTTGGAGGTCTTTTTGCTTACCTATGGTCTTATGAGATAGTCTAGATGGTCTTTGAAGGTCTCTTTGCTTAGCTATGGCCTTATGAGACCATCTAGATGGCTTTTGGAGGTCACTTTCCTTACCTATAGTCCTATAAGACTGTCTAGATGGCCTTTGAGGGTCCTTTTACCTATGGCTTTATGAGATTGTCTAGATGGCCTTTGGGGGCCTCTTTCCTTACGTATGGTCTTATGAGACCACCTACATGGTCTTTGGAGGTCTCTTTGCTTACCTATGGTCTTATGAGATTGTCTACCTGGCCTCTTTAGATGTACGGTTGACCTAAGTCTGAAATGCCTTGAAGGCACACAACAACAACAATCTTAATTTTGGACTATTTCATCATAATCTGGCCCCCTAACAGTCTGAGGGACTGTGAATCGGCCCTCCACTTAAAAGGTTTGAGGACCCCTGCTATAGATGATAAAGATATAGATTTGAGCCAGATGGCTAATATTTCCTTTGCAAGTTGATTTCTTATGTTGCTGCAGTCTTTACTTATATTAAGTAAGAAAATCAAAGAAACATATGGAGCTTGTTCAAAGTGTCTCTAAGTACATCCAGGTAGTTGTACTATCTGATCTACCGATTCTAGTTTTGAATGTTGCATCATTAAAAAGGCAATGTACCTCAAAATGCCCAATGGAAGGATTCATGGTGGGTTCTTGACAATCACCAGGAGGTCCACCATGGAAATAGGATGATGGATGAGGTCCAACCTTGATCTGTTCCAGTGTATTTCTGACTCTTTTCTTGCCTTCTTTCTTTCTTTTACAGGCTGTGCCTTCCTAACATACTGTGAAAGGGAGTCTGCTCTTAAAGCCCAGAGTGCACTGCATGAACAGAAGACACTGCCAGGGGTGAGTCTAGATTGCTTTTTCAACTGACACCATTTCATAATGGTGTGGTTCCTGTTCTAATGGCGTCTGATTACTCCTCAGAAATCTGGTTCACGATGGAGAAATGAAATCCATATTGCCTTGGTTTAGCTTTGAATGGCACAAAGTGGAGGAGGACACATGGGCCAGATTGTGCTGGCTATCTTTTGCGAGATCTTCAGAATGGGAGTGTCTATTGTTGGTGGGAGGGGGGAGGAATGTTCTACTTTTTACTGAAATAACTTTACAGTGGCAATTTGGGATGTTGAGTTACCAAGAAAATGATCCTGATAACTAATGGGATTCTGGATTTTTAGGATTATGTGAGTTGGAAAAAACAGGTCATTATCTAGCAGGGCACGATGGACATGAGAGGATGTAGAGAAAGGTAGATAGGGTTGAGCAATACAAAGAGAGCCTTCTCTTCTTCTCAATCCAATGTACATCTTTTAAAAAACTCCTGGTCTTCTATAACTGGGGGAGATACGTAGCCTTTCAGATGTCATTGGACTGCAGCTCCCAGCAGTTCTAATCAATGTTGAGTAATGCTGGGAGTTGGAGTTGGAGTTGAACAACAGTTGGAAGGCTACATGATCTCAACCCCTATTCTAGAGGCTCATCTGGATCAACAAGATATATAGAAAACTAGAAAATCAGTATCTGACCATAGTATAACATTCAGTGTCTGGTTGATGCTGTTTCACTTCCTACAGATAAAAGTGGTCAAACTAACTAGATAGAAGTTATAGTTCCAGTGGGGCAGGAAAATCTTCAGTCCACACTCTTGGGTTCAACTCCACCCCACCATCAATGTTAATCATGGGTGCATAAATGTCAAGATTTGAGAACACAATCCTATGCATGTTGAAATCTATAGTGTTGACTCCCACTATACTGCGAAGTATTACCATCTATGCCAAAGTCTTATCTGGAATGTTTTGCAAATTGTCAAGCCAGAAATAACTCTCCTATAATAAAGTTAGGTTTAATATTTGATTCTGACATGAAGCAAGTGTTGACTTAGGTCAACTTAACTAGAAGAACATTAAGAGTCCCAAGATGTGAGGATTAAATAGTCTTCAAAACTGGGCGTGGGCGCAGAACATGAACATTTAATATGATCTTGCTTAAGTGCTGTGCTATGTGTGTTTGCTTACTAAAACCGGAGCATTGCTCAAATGTCAACCTCTGATTCTTGTAGATTTCTGCTATGATTGTTTTAGAGTTTGGGGTTCCAGATTGTTCCTAACCCAAGTAACTTACAATTCTGTGCCTATCAACAATGCTTTGTTCATCACCACCTAGGGTCACCAAATACAAATGTGTAATTTATCATCCCTTAGCTTGATCTTTTCTGCTGTGATTTGTTATCAGAATGAACACAATGCTATGTCTGCATTCGCTCATATGATCTTGATGCTCTTTCTTTTGTAAGGGACAAAATACCTCCAAACCAATCTACAATGATAGCAGTGATAGAAGTGGTTCCATGTTTATTGGTCCTGCTAATGGACAAGCTTTTCCTTTCTATTTTATCTTCCTGCAGTCTCTGCTTCACCTGTAAGAAACGGCTTTTTGAAAAAGAAGGGAAAAAGCCAATGGAAAATGCAATTGGTACTTCAGAGAGATGTTAGATTTTACTGACTGTATTTTATTAGAGATGCACACACCAAAACTAAAGGAGCATGAGGTGTATTTGTAGTTAGCCTCCTAAATCTATAGGAAAACGGTTATCTCTAGACTCCCTGCTGCCCCCCATGCCATATTGCATTGTCTCTAGAGGTGTTGATTCAACAAAATGTCTTCAATGTAATGGTGACAAGCAGGGTACGGTTCCCAAACAAATCAGTGTCAGCTTTTATCTCTGACGTTAGTGAGGCTGTGAATTCACTCTGGGCTTTCAAGCTGCTATCCGAGGCTCTGAACCCTGTCTCCCAAACAGGTTCAGGACTTTTGCTACCTCCTTGAGAGTTCAGACTGAAATGTGAAGTGGATTCATCACCCCATTGTATGGTGGACCTTCAGATCTATATCTTTTACTTCCTAAAGTTTAACTTTCTTATTTCAGCCATATTTTTGAAAAAAAAGTTTTGCAGACATTTGCAAATGCTGGCTCTGGATTGGTAGAGCAGGAAATCCTCCCTTGGTTTTAACTGGAGCTGTTTGGTTTTAATGGCTACTCTGCCAGGTTTCCACAAGGTTGTATGGGAGCTCTCCACTGGCTGAATCCTATTTCTAAACTGTGCTTAGCAGTTATAGGTAGCTAACACTATAATTAAAAAGTAGAGCAACTATGATAGATCTGCCATTAAAACCAAAGTTGTATTCTTCACCTTGTTGTTCTGGAACTGTTTTTGCATGTATACAACCCAACATATGTACACTATAGGGAAATTTCAGTGTTTCTTAATGTTAGGCTCACATTATTGTGTGGCTCCCTGCTTCACGTAATTTATCTTGTTTTAGAATATGAGAAATCAGTTGTAATGCTGTGATAGAACATTGCAGAAAGGATACATTAGGAGATAAAAGTCATGGTTTTGGGTCCCAAAGTTGTATCCCCAGATGTATAGGACTACAATTTTTAGAAATCTTAGCCAATATGGGCAAAGCTCAGCCATACAACATCTTGGGGACCCAGATTTTGGACCTGCTATTCTAGGATACTACAAACTAAAGCATCTATGTATTTGGATTGAATTGGATGGTTATCCTTTGACTAAAGACAACAAATTGTCTGGTTATTGCATTGAGTGAGCCAGTTCTGACACCACCAAAGAGAAATTAGATATACCTAACTTCTGAATTTCTCCAAAATTCAGAAGTTAGGTTTTCCCAACTTCTCTTTTTGACCTTAGTCTAATCCTAAGGAAGCATCTCACATCATGTACACTCTTCTCAACCATGTAAAGTCTTGCTGTGACACAGCCCATATTTTCTGTCTTCCGCAAATCACCCAGATATACCTTCATCAACATCTGTTGATACTATTCTGTAACTCAATGCAGGGCAGCAGTATTCATGTTGGTTTGTGCTCACTTCCAAAATTCCAGTTTTCTGTTGCTGAAAAGAGACAACGGCTAAAGCATGGACAGAGGTCCTATCCATGTTATAGATAATGTTTAAGGCAATACAATGCAAGGAAGATGGCATTTTTGTCACCATTGAAGTAGCTAGGCTAACTATGGGGCAGCCTATCCTTTCTTCTCATACTACTACCTTTTATTGGAGTCCCAATAGCAACCTGTATTACTGAGGCCCCTTCTACACTGTCCGTATCCCAGGTTATTTGCTTTGAACTGGATTATATGCGTCTCCACTACCATAAAATCTGGGGTAAGCAGGTAATCTGGGGACAGATCCTGATATAGGACAGTGTAGGAGGGGCCTAAGTCTACAATAATACATGTAGGCTCTTATTGAGGAGTATGCAAGACATTATTTTACCTTCTTTCTGAGCAGAAAGAATCATGGACACATTTAGTTATAGAGACTGAGAGAGTTCATTTGGAGACTACAACTCCCATAGTTGCCATGCCACACCAACATGATGACTGGTTATGATGTCAGAGTATTTGCAGTGCAGCTCTAGTTGGATGGAAGCAGTGGAACGCAGAATGAAGAGAAACTCAGAGACATTGGTAAAAGTATTTACAAAGTTTTACTGTATTCAGCAGTAATCAACACAAACAGACTTGCAGACAACAGATGAACACAAGACTGTTCTGTTCTCCAACAGAACTTGACTCGAACTCTAGGCAGACAGAACTCAACTGAACTGACGCAATCGTTATGCACAAACACTTGTGTCTGGATACTCCCTACTTCCAGCCCCACATCAAGGTCATCATAGCTTCTTGGCAATTAACTCTTTCCACATTATGGTACATTCTGGATGATGCAATCAGTTGCAATACAAGCATGGCACAAATTGCATTTAAACACTATCAATACACAAATCCCACATTAACATATGATGTGTGAGGCATTTTTGAAGTTGAAGTTGGAGGCAAATAACATTTCCAAACATTGATTATTTATCACCAAAACAAATATTACATCCATATCTAAACAACAGATGAGAATTATCCAGCACTCCAGAAACCATGGAGCTGTCCCAATATTTCTTATCCTTTGCTTAAGGCTGCTGGAATTTGTAGGCCAAACACATCTGAAGAACTATCTGATCACCATCTCTGATGTTAATGACATATTTGATTTAAGGGAAACAGTCCTTGTCCTATAGTAACCCTATATCCCATTTTATATTGTGTGAGAGTGTAAGCAGGCCTATGAGTGTATACGATTTATGGCAAATGCTAACAGTGGTTCATAACATGCTGGAGTAATATCAGCCATAGTTCAATGCCATAAAATAGGAAAACTTTCTTAGGTCAATAGGGTGGGCAAAAAGACAGCATACTCTGTTGACATGTTTTTTTAAAAGCTGGTAACAATTTCTTGTTCTGACAGCATCTAGGTAGCATCACTAATAATAATGGAGAGAAGTTAAAGATAAAACAATCCAGAAATAGTGAGTGAGATAGGTAGGACTGAGAATAAGGAAAGGGAAAGGAGCAACCTAACCCTTCCTCGTTCATTCATATACTTTTTTTTCAATCCCATTTAGCAATTACAATTTGTGTTCTTGTCCCTTTCTTTAAAATCTTCAGCCAAGGCATTCCTAAAGCAATCTAGATGTAAATATAAACACCAAGGCTCTATTTGGCCCCTGTGTTGTTCAAGCTCTTTTCTCCCAGCTGCATAGTCTTATTTTTTAAATAAAGTATTGCATGATTCTCTGCCTATATTTTTCCATAATTAGTTGGGGCCTTTATATGCTTTATATATTTCTGCATAAGTAGGGTGCAATACCAGTCAACAGAGCATTGCATAGCTTCCAAATTCCCCGTAAATATGTGAATTGACAAAGTCTTTTTGAGCCATAAGGAGAGGTGGGCAACAAATAAACATGTTGTTGTTGTTGTTGTTGTTGTTGTTGTTGTTCTTCTTCTTCTTCTTCTTCTTCTTCCTCTTCTTCTTCTTTTTCCTCTTCTTCTTCTTCCTCCTCCTCCTCCTCCTCCTCCTCCTCCTCCTCCTCCTCCTCTTCTTCTTCTTCTTCTTCTTCTTCTTCTTCTTCTTCTTCATCTTCTTCTTATATTTCTTGTTTCACATACATTTCTGTATGCACATATGTGTGTGTTTTCTGGGCCTGAATATATTGCACAAGATTTCTCTAACTTAAAATGATACATTTTAATATATTGGGTTTATGGTTCCCGTCCCCTTGATCAGGTCATGTAAGTGTTATTTATTTCTATAATTGTATTTTTACTTTGCTTAATAATGTGTTATTATGTTTGTTATGTAATGTTTGTGTTTTTTTTATGATTGGAAACCGCTCTGAGTCCTATCTGGGAGATAGGGGGGTATATAAATAAAGTTATTATTATTATTATTATTATTATTATTATTATTATTATTATTATTATTATTTTCTTGTTATTGTTTTATATTATGAGGAGGGGAAAAGATATGCATCTTTTGGCAAGCTTCTGTAAATTTTGCCTTGCCCTCCACTCATGAAGATAAGGGTTTGGGACACTTCCTTTGAGTCTTATCTGCCATCTTCTGGAAATGTGAAACACATTCAAGTCAACTTGCGCATTGGGCGATTCAAATGTGTGACATGTTTTCTGGCAGTTGTTTATATTTTACATATAATAGAATGGTGGGATGATGAAGTATATTAGTCCTTTAATAATTTATAGAAATGCTTTGATGTTGCAGTAATTACATTAAAGGTCACATATCAAAGGTAATTTGGGTGAGCAGCTGTGATGGTTTCTCAAAAGCAATCAATATTGCTGTCCGTGGTGCTGATATCACCAAGGGGCTTCCCAGATTAAAGGAAGCTTATTACCAGCCAGACGTACACAGGGGAAATCAAGAACAGATTGAGGAGACGCTTTGCTCTCTTCCCCCCACCTACAATTAACACCGTCCCTCCCTTAATCTGTGCTAATCCTTCATACGGAGGGACAACCACTGGCATTTTCAGATAAATTAGGTGAGTGGTCTGTTGGTCAGAGGGGGAAGAATTTCAGAGAGCAAGCAGACGAGTTGAGTCATCTGTAGTTGCGTTATCTTTCTGGATTTGCATGTATGTTTTGCAAAATTTTTTGATAAATCTACAGTGATAGAAAGTGCCATATTAGAAATTCATCCCCATGATCTTGGAAAGGAAGTCATTGTGATCTAGATGTGACGATATAGGAAATGTGGAAGAAATTATTTTTCGGAAGGCATTTAATATTCATTGTCCCTTCTTTGTTGTTTTTTGCCATCAAGACATATTTTACTTATTGTGGTCCCATGAATGAAAGACCTCCAAGTCACCTTCTTAAAAGGAGTCCTGATTAGGTCTTTCAAACACAGGATTGTGGTCTCTTTGTAATATGGTCCTCCTCTTTTCCTACTTCCTTCCACTTTACCAAGCATATTTGTCTTTTCTAATGAGTCAGGTCTTCTCAGAATATGTCCAGAGTATGACAGTCTTGGTTTAGTCATCTTGCTTCTAGGGAGCATTCAAGCTTGGGATCATTGTTTGGCATGGTATCCAAAGGACCTTTCCCCAGCACCATATTTCTCTTCATATCAGCTTTCTCCACTGTCCAGCTTGCACAATCATGTATACATTCTTGGATAGAACCCAAACTATGGATGGTCCAAAATACCAACTGGTAATATCTAATACTAGGCCTCTGGTTGTGCTAGTTTGATTGAGTGTACAATTTTTAATGAATGTGGTAGCACCTTTTGCTTTGGATCTTGCTGGGAGAAATAGTTTCTACTATAAGCTTTTGTCACTTACAGGTTGATGGAGTAGACTGGAGTGCATAAAGCTTTAAGTAAGGAACTTTTTTTCTTTATGTAGTCTCAAGGGAAGAGGTGCAATTGTTCAAGTGTTTGGACTATGACACTCGGGAGACCAGGGTTCAAATCCCCACTTGACCATGGAAACTTACTGGGTGACCTTGGGCACACTGCACTTTCTCAGCTTCAGAAGGAAACAAATGCTTTTGAACAAATCCTTCCAAGAAAACCCATGTCAGATTTTCCTTTGACTCACCATAAATGAGAGACAACTTGAAGGCACAAAACAAAGGTGCTACTACTGGAATCCTTTATGTCTTTTCTGATGTTGCTATTGTTGCATTATTACACTTACATTTTAAAGGGTAAACCATTCCACATCTAAATTACAACTTAACTCACTTCCTACCTCCTGTTTCTCCAACTCTAAGGTTAATATCAGAGGACAATATTGTGAAATGTAATTAGACTCTCCAGATCAGCTTTTGCTTATGATCCAAAGAAGGTGATATAATGTCTAACAAACATGATACTATCTAGCTTTTCTCCCTCCCCCATTTTCTTTCTTTGCTAAGAAGGATCAAATCATATGGTAGAAGGAAGAGAGTATTTGCATTACCTCACCAAAGCACTATTAATGCTCCCGAGGAGAAAGACCAGAAAATAGCAAACTGTTCACTTCAGCATTTTCAGTCCCTTTCAGATGCCAGGATCCATTACAATCCACACCTTGGAGAAAAGGCAAGGGGATGAAAGAAATGCCATCCCAGTATCGTCTTTGATTTCTTGGCAAGTTATGAAAATTGGGATTTTCTTGACTGTACGGTGGTACATTACACACTAATCCTATAGATCAGGAGTCCTCAATTTTTTTAAGCCAAGGGCTAGTTCATGGTCCCTCAGACTGTTGTTAGACTGGACTATAGTTTGAAAAAAATATGAACGAATTCCTATACATATTGCACATTCATGATCCCTCAGACTGTTGGTGGACTGGACTATAGTTTAAAAAAAAAACATGAATTCCTATGCATACTGCACATATCTTATTTGAAGTGCAAATATCACACAAAAGAACAATGCAATATTTAAAATGAAGAACAATTTAATAAACCATAAATATAGCTGATGAGAGAGTCAAGTTAGTTAGAATTCTTGTTTTTGTGTGTCTTCAAGTCGTTTCAGATTTAGGCTGAGCCTAAGTATAAAGTTTAGGGCAAGAGCTGGGTACAAGACCTTGGAGGGCCACATCCGGCCTACAGGCCTTAGTTTGGGGACTCTGCTATAGATAGTACAGAGGCTTCTCCCAGAAAATGAGGATTTTCAGGTTAGAAAAAGGCAAGCTCCCTATTTCCAAAACTCAGCCAGAAGAGTAATTTTAGTTTTGTTTTCACTTTTGCTACAGATGCCTATTCCCCCTGGTTCTTTGACTATTTACTTCTTTAGAATTTCAGTTGGTTTTCATCCAGGCCCTGGAGCCAGAAGTAAGCATGTACAAATCACCAAAGACCTAGTTTTAAGGACAATTCTCCCATTAAGACATGCCTTTGATTTTTTTCTTAGTTGTTCAATGAAATGTTTTTTTTTGTAAACCTGCAGGTGTTGACCTCAAATTTGAAACTTCCCAGATATTTTTTTTATCAGCTCTAATTGAATCACATATTGTTGGTGTTCGATTCATTTTTTTCACTCATATAGGATGTTCAAATAGACCTTGGATGGTTTCTATAGTTTGAGTTCAGTTGGCACCTTAGTCCCAAGTCTTATAAACATCACCCCCAGGTGAACTTTAGTCTTGGCCTTTCATCAGGATGTCTTGGCCTTCTGAGAGCCATAAAATCTTCTTTTTATTTTATTTAGGAAGTTTTATTAATGTTTTCTATGGAGAATATCATAAATGGTAAAACCCCTATAACCACAAAAGTCATGTTCTCGGTTTTGCTTACCCATGTCCAGGGAAAAATAGTCTTTCTACTAATTTTCGAATTCCTCTAGGAGATTCCTCCAGGAGACTTCTGCCAGAGGTTAGACATAGGAGAAGCTAGTAAATTCCAATAGAAATCCTAACAGCTGGTAAACTGGCTGGCGTTTCTGGGAATTGTAAGCTAAAACACCTGGGGACCCACAGGTTGAGAACGACTGCTATAGAGGGTATAACTACAAACCTCTAGGCTCTTCAGCTCAATTTTGTGGTATTTATATGGTGTTTTGTCATGTCTATGATTTCAGGTGATCACAACTCAGCCAAGAATTTGCTTCCTATGGGTATGGGAGTCTTCCTGTACACCATCAAAGTTTTGTCAAATTTATTAAAACGATTTAGCATTCCTCATTATTGTATTTTCTACCTTTGCTAGTTTGCTATTCTTTTAGGGAACTTGATGGACCTTCCACTGTTAATCCAACCACTACTCTTTCAGAACATGAGTTTAAGTTATCAGGCATTTCCTGCATAATTCAATGGTGAGAATAGGAGCCATGTGCTAACGCTAATGGTGGAGCAAGGTTTCCATGAAGCCCTCTGCTCATCAAAGAGCTAAAAGGATGGTGAAAGTGAGATTTATGTGCCCAACCTCCATGCCATAGTCTTTGATAGAGACATACGTTTGGATTTTGCTGATTGTGTCACCTCAAGCTTAGGCAAATGCTTACATCTGGCTTCTCTCTCCCTCTCTTTTTTCCAGAAGCCATGCCCTCCTAATGTCAGTTGTAGTTGGGTCAGCAGCAGCAGATGAGTAAAAGGCTCGACGAATGTGCTGAACGCACACAAACCATTTGCTATGCCCTTAAGACTCCTTTTTGAAGAAAAACAGATCTAATTGTTCCCTGGGGGGTGGAAACTTGCCTTGTTTCTAAAGTTAATTTTTAAAAATAATAAAAAAAGAGATGAAAGAGGAATGGGGAATGGGCAGGGAGGGGAGCAGATTTAGGAGCAAAGGCGGAAGCCTGGGGAGATCTTTTTCCCCACTTGCAAACTCTCTGGACACTGGCACCATGGTTCAAGGGATCCCATAATTCTGCCAACACAACTGTAGGACAAAAGTGTGTATGTGTGTGTGGGGCGGGAGTGAAGGCAGGAAGGAGAAGAAGCAGTTTCCCATTACCAGAATCTTGCTTTGTGTGTGTGTCTTTTTAGTTAGTTTGACAGTATTTCAAGGCTTGCCAGCTGAGATGAAACACCTGAGTCCTATCTCTTTTGTAAACATTAAAAGTTCCATTTCACTAGGTAAAGATTGGCTGCTCCCATCCCCATGCCAACATCTCCTGGAATGCAAAGAGAATTCACTCTCGGTGTTCCAGTCGAAAGAGCTTTGGAGTGAGGAGTTGACGCTGCTAAGTGTCCGGCTTTGGGGTAAAGGTGTGTGCGGGCATGCATACATACAATTCCCTGCTGCTGGAAGCCGTAGAAGAGATCCTTTCAGAATAATCAGCTGCTTATTTTGAGCCTCATTTTATCTCAGGCTTCCCCATCAACAGGGAATGACAACTTCTACAGTAAGAATGCACATCATCAACAATATGATCCCTGTGTTTGCCTTGGTAGTTTTCTCCATTGTGTGAACAAGCAAATATTCCTGCATAGTTTTTGCCTTTGCTCATTTCAAAATATTTTGCTATATTATTTTTGTATAGAAAGTAAGTGCCAATTTTGTGTCATATGTGTCTCTGCAAATAGTGCTTTTGCTTGTTTTGGGGGACAAATCCCAGAATTACTGTTGGGATCACAGGGTTGTTGTGTGTTTTCCGGGCTGTATGGCCATGTTCCAGAAGTATTCTCTCCTGACGTTTCGCCCACATCTATGGTAGGCATCCTCAGAGGTTGTGAGGTTACCTCACAACCTCTGAGGATGCCTGCCATAGATGTGGGTGAAACGTCAGGAGAGAATACTTCTAGAACATGGCCATACTGCCTGGAAAACACACAACAACCCCAGAATTACTATATGACCCGTATCTGCAAGAGATACAACCCAAGGTGCCTGCATGGATACCTGAAACTGAGGATAATAGCAAACCCTTTATTTTGACTGTATTTGGGCCAGAAATACATTACAGAGTTCCACTGGAGAACCTAGACAGGCCCATGGATATTTCTGGGAGTGGAATTTTTTGGAGCATGGATAAGTGAAACCATAGATATCAAGTATGAAGACAAATAGGTCATAATGTATTAAGTTCTCTCAAAAAATCCAGCAATTCATGGTTTTTTTCATACAACATTAGTGATCCCTCCTTCCTTCTGCAAAGATTAGCAGAATCTTTCTTCAGGAAACAACTGAAGACTTGGATGTTTTGGCAGGCCTTTGGAGATACAGTCATTAATTAATCAGCCCCAGAGGGTTTTTAATAATCTATCTTGTATTTATCACGGTCTTACCATTTATGTGTTTTAAATGTATTTTTTTATCCTGTATTGTGGTTTTAATTGATATATTATATTACTGTTTTATCTTTTTTATATTGTGATTTGTACTATGTTGTTTATATTTTGTCCTTATGTTGTTTGGGCCGTTGCCCCATGTAAGCCACCCCGAGTCCCCACAGGGAGATGGTGGCGGAGTATAAATAAAGTTTTATTATTATTATTATTAGCTTTAAGACCATCTTTCAGTCTCTTTTGCTGTCCACCAACCTTCTATTTTCCATTGTTGAGTGAAGAGTAAAGTAACTACTTTGAGAGACAATGATCGAGCATTCAAACAATAAGGTCTTCCATTCCAGTAAAAGTGATGGCGGAGGATCATTATTTCAGTGCTGGTTGTCCAGATTGGAGTCTCTTCCATTTCTTCCCATATGTTGCTAAAATCTCCATGAAATATCTGTACATGCTTTAACATATACTTTCAATAATAGATGTTCTCCCATCAAGAATTTCTGCATTATTCTTATGGAGTGGTAGAAATGAGTAATCTCATCTTTGCCTGTCTGTGTGTGTATATCTCATTAAATGCTAAAAAGGGCTGTGTTTCCTATCCAAGGTGTGCAGACATATTATGCACCTGGGGAAGTGTGCACAGCTGTGCACGTGTGCACCTGGGAGAATGTGCAGGACCAACATTGCTTGTATGTTTTGCTAGATAGATTATGTCAGCAGGCTGAGCTCAGTTGACTAGATCGTATTCAAATGAACAAATCGTATTCACTACACACCAAAAATTGGGTCAATGTATTCGCGGATGCGTTGAATCAAATTTCTCTGTGTATTTTCTTGGCAGTTGTATCCAGGACACACATACGATATTAATGCTGAAATTCATGTGCATGTCAGAAAAGGATTTCTGAGTCACCTCTCTACTCAGTGAGTGTTTGAGGCGATTTACACTAAACCCACAAACACAATAAAACACAACAAGATATGCTATAATTTAAACTGTCTGCTTGTTCTGCTATGCAAATCAACATGTTGGATCACAGAGTTATTGGGGGTGTTTATCCAATGAGGTCAAAAAATTAAATTTGTAAATTGATCCAGTATCTATTATAAGGCCACCAACCTTCTATTTTAAAGAATTTTCTTTTTTTTTTAAGTCAGCCTGATGGCAGAAGGACAATAAAGACAGGCCATTCGGTCTTCACTGGAAAGTGAATTACAAAGTCCAGGATGAGGACCCTTCCAGACAGGCCCTGTATACGAGGATCTGATCCCAGGTTTTGCCAGATAATCTGGCAATGTGGACTCATATAATCCAGTTTAAAGTAGAAAATCTGGGATCAGATCCTGGGATATAGGACCTGTCGTGAAGGAGTCTCTGCCACCGAGCTTGGGGTGGTTATACAGGGACATCTAACCTGCCCAATTGGGTTGTTGTGAGTCTTTTGGGATGTATGGCCATGTTCCAGAAGCTTTATCTCCTGACTTTTTGCCCATATCTGTTGCAGGCATCCTCAGAGGTTGTGAGGTATGTGAGGTATACCTCACAATCTCTGAGGATGCCTGCCACAGATATGGGCAAAACGTCAGGAGAGAATATTTATATTTATTATTTACAGTATTTATATTCCGCCCTTCTCACCCCGAAGGGGATTCAGGGCAGATCACACTATATATATATAGGGCAAACATTCAATGCCCATAAACACATCGAACCGAGACAGAGACAGACAGACGCAGAAGCAATTTAACCTTCTCCTGAGGGGATGTTCGATTCTGGCCACAGGGGGGAGCAGCTACTTCATCATCCACTCTGGCGGCACTTCCTCATTCCAACGTCGTAAATTAGTTAAACTTGCCTCCCCACTTTTTATAAGTGGTACCTTATTTCCTACTTGATAGATGCAACTATCTTTCGGGTTGCTAGGTCAGCAACTAGCAGGGGCTATATTTTATTTTTAATTGACGGGTGCTCACCCCGCCACAGGCTGGCCTCGAACTCATGACCTCATGGTCAGAGTGATTTATTGCAGCAGCTGCTCACCAGCCTGTGCCATAGCCCAGTCCCGAAAGCTTCTGGAACATGGCCATACAGCCCAAAAGACTCACAGCAACCCGGTGATTCCGGCCATGGAATCTGCTCAATTGTTTGGACATGAAATGTATAGGACTTTAGGTATCATAAGCAGCCATTTGAAGTATGCCCATAAACAAACTGCTTGCTAGTGGAACTGTTACAGCAAGAGAGTTGTAGATTTACACTTTCAACTCTGCACCTGTAATCAGAACATGAGAGTCTGGCTCATAAGCATAACATACCCTGTATACTCATGTATAAGCCTAGAAATCTTAGTAAAAACAACCCCAAAAACCTTATCACACTGGGGCTTTAACGTGGGCATCCCCATTCTTCTGGCACCTGCAGAATTCTGGGAAATGTAGTTTGGGAAGGTGAGGACCTCTCTAGCTGAGTATTCAAAAGGTCCCATCCAAAACTACATTTCCCAGAGTTCTGCAAGCACCAGAAAAACGGAACTGCCGCATTAAAGCCCCAGTGTGATAATGTGGTAAGCTACATCTGGCAGTCTTTAATGCCTGCGTGCGTAAATGCTGGTAGTATCTGTCAGGGGTGGCTGCCCCCCAGAGATGGCATTGGTGCTTTTCCCTCCCCATAGAGCTACCCTCGACATGAGCTATATAAAAATCTGTGCCTGGGTTATATCAAAATCCATAGTTTTGGCCCCAAAACCTTCCCTTGACTCATACATGAGTATATACAGCACCTAATTAAATACAGCTTGCCAGTTTTAATCCCACACCTACTAAGAAGAAAGCCCCTTAGAGACTGAATTTCTGCTATCCTTGTGTTTTCAGAGAAGTATATTGTCTTTTCCCCTCTGGTCTTCATGAAGTGTCATGTCATGCTTGTAATGTTATATTGCATGGTGTCCATTCCTCCAACCCACATTATTTTTCATGCATGGTCACTTACATTGGTGGTTAGCTCCCTTTATTGAAATTTGCTTCCTTTAATGCCTTACTTATTTTGTTCAATGCAGCATATTTCTTTAGGCAAAGTCAGACCTTATTTAAGAATGTTGGCTTGTAATCTGGGAGACTAGTGTCCTAGTCGTGATAGGGAAAGGCAAGTTTTAAATGTGACTCATAAATAATGTCAATAAATAGAGTCATTAATTCCAGATCCCATTAGGGTTAAAAAGAGTGTTTGAGATTTGTTTGGATGCCCTGGCCTGTAATGGAAATGGACGATAAAAGCCATATTGTTGTGTATCTTCAGAAAGTCTCTCTAAGTAGGTTTTTATTCAATTCAAAATCAGTTTTCTACTTGGAACTTATATCCATATCAGCAGGCCTGTAGCGAGGGGGAGGTTTTAGGGGTTCAACCCCCCCCCCCGAAATTTTTCAGGTTATAAAAAAAACCTGGTTTACTCATGAATTTTAACTGGTTAACCAAATCCCCATGCTAAGTCTATGAGATGCAAAACATTAAGAGTCCCTCCAGGCACTATTTCAAGCAGATATTGACAGGTTTGTAGCGGGGAGAGGTGTGTGCTAGGGGTTCAACCCCCCCCCCCCTGAAATTTTCAAAACCCCTCTCAAAAAAATTTTCTGGCTACGGCCCTGCATATCAGAATGTACCCTACTTGCGGTGGAGCAGGATATGACTGTTGTGCTGCTATGTAATTTTTGGGGAAAGCCTAAATACCCTAAAGCAGGCCTAGGCAAATTTTGGAGTTGAAGTCCAAAACACCTGGAGGGTTGACATTTGCTCATGCCTGCTCTAAAGGCACCAGAATCCTGTCTGATTTTGCAAACTTAACACATTTCTTAGGTGGGACACCACCAAGGAATATTGGGTCGTGATTTAAGAGGAAGACACTGGTAAAACTGTCTCTAAGTATTCCTTGCCTATGACAATCCTATGAAAAATCCATGTGGTCACCATCAGTTGAGAGGAACATACAAACAGATCATCATGTATTACTAGCAATACATTAGATCCATGTGTGAGTATAAACTGGCCACTAAATCTATGGCTATTCATGGCTACACATACCCTGTAGAACTGGTTGCAGTGCCACATTGGTGTCCGCATAGTCTAGAAGGGTCCAAACTGCATTGGCACACTGGATTGCCACCAGTCATGAGCTCTGAGCAAGTTCATGGTTGCCCCATTCTGGCATTAGCAAAAGCACTGACAGGACCAGAAAAAAGGGGGAAGGGATCTAGTGAGCATAAGAAAGGGTGACAGCACTGATGTCCCATCTGGACAGCAAACTAAACCAAATCAGACATGATCTAGTTCTGAAATTGCCAGATGCTTCTGAGTTTCCAGCAAACTCCACAGTATAACCCAACTTTACCTGAAAATTGATCAAGTCCATTTGTAAAGGACTAAGAACGACTAAGGTTCTTTCAGGCAGGGGGAATCTTTTTATCCCACCGCTGCCTCCAATTTCATAGAATCATAGAATCATAGAATAGTAGAGTTGGAAGAGACCACATGGGCCATCCAGTCCAACCCCCTGCTAAGAAGCAGGAAATCGCATTCAAAGCACCCCCGACAGATGGCCATCCAGCCTCTGCTTAAAAGCCTCCAAAGAAGGAGCCTCCACCACGGCCCTGGGGAGAGAGTTCCACTGTCGAACAGCTCTCACAGTGAGGAAGTTCTTCTTGATGTTCAAGTGGAATCTCCTTTCCTGTAGTTTGAGTTCAAGTGGAATCTCCTTTCCTGTAGTTTGAAAGAATTTGCAAAGAAGCAACCACCAAAGACTCAGAGAGGAGACCTTTTTAAATGTTTTTTTCTTTCTTCTTCTTATTCACTTTAGATGGTAACGCAACTTGGTTTATAATATATGCGACAGAGGCTTTGATGTTGGAGGAACAATAACAAGTTTATTCAGGCACAGAGCTTAGTGGTTACAATGTTGTTTCTCACTTAGAGGCACTTTTATTAACAGTTACAATACTAGGATAAGGTAAGACAAACTCCCTAAGTCATTTCTTTTACTTAAAGTAGTTAGAACTTCTTCCTCTGCTACTTTTAAACTGCAGTCACCCTGTGATATACGATCACAGATTCTCTGTTCCTTACCAGGACACAGACTACATTAAATAAGTCACCAAACTTATTTCAAACCGACTCAAAAATGAACAATTGAGTCTCCTTGATCCCCTCAACCTAGGATCAATCTTCCCTGTGCCTCATCAGAGCACAGACTGAATCTCTTGTTTTAAACTCTGCACTTTTTCAACAAAACGGCAGTTGTCTCTGCCTACTTCTCCATGGCATCCATCCTCTGAGTGCTGAGATGCAATAACTGTAATACTTACCCTTTTAAAACACAAACACACAATTAAACATAACATCTGTAAACCAAAAATTCATACTTCATTATACCATCTAACTGAGGAAAACCCATGATGCTCACCAGAAGTTCCTGAACATCATGAAGACAGCAAGGAGTGAATCTGGATTTTCTTATTCATGTAGACTTTCCCCGAGATCCATGCAAGGAAACATCACAACCAATGGCAGGATTTGTCAGAAAGTCCACAGCTCAAAGAGGAACTGGATCAGTTTGGGCCTCATGGCTAATATGTACAGCATGCACAGCTTCCAAACTCTGACATAGTAGTACAATTTTTTCAACTTTTATTTTAACTGGGAGGCAGGTTAAGAGTTCCCAGAGGTCCTGGCACTTTGATTGCAAATTAAAAAATCCGATTACAAAGGTTAGCATCTCTCTATCGCCTTCTGTCTCTCTTGACACCTTTTTTTTTTTCATTTGGTTCTCAGCGGACAATTTCCACGGTATTCAAGAAAAGCCTGTCATTGGGTCTTCATTTGCTTTATGTGTTATTCAATGACAACTTTTCTCTTCTTGACGGGTCTGGCAGAGGCGGATCAATCTAATTTTATGTACAACTGTAAAGATGAATGATAAGTAGAAAGGAACCCGGCAAGTACAAGCTGAATAAATTATAAAGGGCAATTCATGACAGGGACAGGGGGTCCCGAGAGACAATGATATGATAACAGAAACCGAAGCAGAATTTATGATGGCGTTAGTTAGTGTCTACTGAAGCTCTTAATTCTACAGGATAGCATTTACAACTTTTTGTGATTTGGACAATAAAAGTACTACATTTTAAAGAGCTGACACGTATTCAGTAGTTTGTCTCTTCTGTATATTTGAGGTTTCCTCGATTATTCAGTAGAACCCTCTGATTTTGGAAATTACTAAACAACCATTTAAAGTGAACTATGTACAGCTACCTATGGTCCTTGTAGTGGATATGATGCCTGCAGATGGGCTCCAAAGTCATCATCAGCATCTTATAATATTGTTGTGTGTCTTCAAATATTCCTCACAACCTCTGAGGATGCCTGCCATAGATGTGGGCGAAACATCAGGAGAGAACACTTCTGGAACATGGCCATACAACCCGGAAAACACACAACAACCCTGACTTCAAATCATTTCTGATTGGCGGCTTCCATAAGAAGCATCCTTCATTGTGTTCTTTTCTTCAGAAAACATTTTCCATAACCTTCTTCTGAGACTGGGAGAGTGTCATGTGCCTAAGGCCACCCACTAGTTTGGATTGAAACCCTGAGTTTGGATTGAAACCCTAGTCTCCAAAGCCATAGTCCAAGGCTAAAACTATTATTCCACCACCCAGTGACATCAGAAAGGGTATATTTGCATTTAGAAGGCCATGCTAGATATGCTTTAACTTGTCTGGGAACCTTTCTCTTCTTGAAGGGTCTTCTCTGTAAACAGACCAGGGAAGTGAATTATCATTTTAAGCAAGTTGCTTAATGAGTTCTTACACCTGATTTGGGTCCAGGTTATTCACAGACAAGTGATAAGCCTCAATATTACATCAGAGTTAGAGACAAGGAGGCTATTGTTGTTCCCTTTTCAGACCTTCCTGTAGGTTAATGAGTAAAACTATTGAATCCATAAGATTTACCTAAGTCTTGAATCACTATTCAACAAATCTGTTGTAGTTGAGACTAATCAAAATAATTGAGGCTAGTTCATGTACACATAGAGAGACATACATGACCATAACATTTCTGAGGTTTATTTTCTGTTGAAAAATGGGATGAGGGAATGTTCTTTGTTGGGACTCAAATCCCAAGCGTCATCAAAAGCAGTGTTTGTAAAACCATTAAAACACGGAGCTTGGATATCCCCCTCCCCCCTTCTTTCTCTTTCTCCTCAATGCAGAGATTGGAGAACCAAATTTCTAACTGGAGATATATTTTTTATCATTTGTACATATTACACTTCATGCTTACTATTTGAATGGCATGACTTGAGAAAATGTGGGGGGATTCTTCGTGCATCACAAGGATTCACAACTTGTGACATTGCCAAGGGATATCTCACATTCCTGCTCTGACATCTTCTAGGCTCTGCTCTAACACTGGGCTCTGTCAGAGTCCTTTGCTGTTAGCATCTCAGCCCATGTGCTTTGCTTTCCTGGGTGACTTTGTGGTACTTCACTGGGCCTGACGGAGGTCCTCAAAATGCCCCTTCCTCTT
Source organism: Anolis carolinensis (assembly GCF_035594765.1). Lineage (NCBI taxonomy): Eukaryota > Metazoa > Chordata > Lepidosauria > Squamata > Anolidae > Anolis > Anolis carolinensis. Next base: position 318,904,769 of record NC_085842.1, read on the forward strand.
GGCTGTGAAAGCTGTCAGCTCCTCAATGATGTCAGGCTGTCCTGATTAGTTTCTGTAAGTGCAAGGACAAACACAAGCTGGAACCAATTTGCCAAAGAAGAAATGTGTGTTTCACTATTACTCTTCAATGGAAAGTTTCAGGCATTTCGGTCTCCCTCCAACCATTGCCATAATGCCTAGAAGGCTTTTGAAATAAGGGGGATGAGAAAATCTTTGGGAAATTATATTTTGGGCCACGTGGATGTTGCGGAGGAGTGTGCTTGCTTGGCACAAAATTTTGGCTTTCCCTCTGGCTTTGCATTTATTTATTTTTCTGTGTGTATCTGTATACACGTATATTGTGGTAATGGAAAGAAACTAAAAATTTCCTTATTGTTTTCAAGAAAGGATTGGAGCTGTAAGGTTTGCGGATGCAAAGAATCACTTTGTGGTGGCCTATGGGCTATCCAGTCCTTTTCTGTTCCCCCGCATTAGAAAACAAACCCTCATATAATAACATTTCAAGGCTATATGTATGAATTGATAGAGGGTGACTATTCTTAGAGCCCTCCCACTCCCACCCCAAAGATCTGGAAAATCTCCTTCAGATGATCTGGTAGTTCCTGTCCCACCACCTTGGTCTAGTCTTCTTCAGATGACCCTATATATCTGACCTCCCGAGAAATGATTTATCAGAAGTGCAATAAGAATGATAAAGACAGTAATTTTCATTGAGCCTTCTCAGGACTAATAAACTCATCACCTCCCAGGTAGAGTCAACCTTCTGTATCCAAAGATTCAACCCTAAATGCAACCAGTTGTGTTGATCTTCATATCTCATTGTACTTTCTGTTTCTACCAGGTCTTATCACAATGACTGTACTTGAACTTCCATGGCTTCTCCATATGGACGCCTCAGGCATTTGGTTTGGGAAAGTACTAGATCAGTGGTTTTCAGTCTGTGGGTCCCCAGATATTTTGACCTTCAAATCCCAGAAATCCTAATAGCTGGTAAACTGGGTGGGATTTCTGGGAGTTGTAGGCCAAAACATCTGGGGACTCACACGTTGAGAACTATACTAGAGGCACTCTCTGACTGAGAAGACTAAATGCTCCCCAGTAAACTGCAAATCCCAAGCTCCATAGGTTAGAACCATGGCAGTTCATGCGAAATCAGAGCTCTGTAACTGCTTAATGTAAAAAGGGCCCCACATTTCACCAGATCTGTTTTTAGCTTAAATATTGATCTTCGGGTGTTTGAATTTTTGATTTCGAGCCCTTCAGCAGATCCATTCATTTCCACAGAAATTATGCTGAACCTCCTCTGGGTTTGGGCCCCAAGGGCATTTCTTATCCTTTTGGCTTTTGCATCCTTAAAGTGTTTTCTGTGTCCAGTTCATTTCATGCATCACAATTCATAGCCCATTTTTTGCACAGTCTCAGATTGAGAATAGATTCCACTTTTGTTGAGTCAGTTCCAAGTTTCATCTGAATCCAGTGTTGGTATATCACATGCGGCACTGCCATCAATAAGAGGACATCAACAAAGGACATTCCTGATTAAAAACTCACCTTTTGAATCTGAGATTAGAGCATTAATTACACTGATTAATGATGAAGGACCTCAACCCTGGTATGAATGCCAGGGTTATTCCTCTTTCCTTCCGCCTTTTAGCTGTGTTTTCAAGCACTGCTTCACTTTTGCTTTGCGAAAGTTGGGTTGGGCAAACCTGTCATGAATTTTTGAGGTCACTTTATTGGATTTTCATTTTTCACCATTACACTCCCTGCAATGACTCTTACAAAATTTCAAACAGTTTAAAAGTCTACACAAAATTGTGTATGGGATTTTGTCATATATGTCTTCAAATATACACTATGGTTTTATCTACATGCATCTGAATAAATATGTCATCCCTGGGAATTTTCTAGACCACCTAGGATATATCTATAGTAACTTACTGTGAAAATCTTCTTTTCAGTAAGGTTCACTTTTATCCACAGTTTTCTGTTTCCACAATACGTTCAGGGATGTATACCCCAAAGATAAGGAGGTTGCACTATAACTTCTATGCAGAAAACAACAATAAGCTTCCTATTGGAAAAGCTGTATTTGCTATGCAAAAATGTTCTTCCCAAACTACTTTTGTTTTTTTTATATAATTATTTCTTAGGCCTTTGTTTTGTTCTTTGTGCTGCTTTTGTTGTCATGTGCCTTCAGGTTGATTATGCCTTATAGTGATCCTGTTGTATGGTTTTCTGGTCAAGCTGTTTTCAAAGGAGGTTTACCATTGATTCCCTGGAATAGAGAGAGTGTGATTTGTT